>NC_141687.1:708353993-709001493 GCF_964263255.1 Lissotriton vulgaris | reverse complement strand
GTCAATAAAACCCATCTATGTGTGTGCCCTGCATCCTCTGGAAGGAGGAGGCAGTAGTAAATATTGGTGCAGTAAGAGAGTAAATAACATCCATTTGTGTGCCCTGCGTCCCCACAGTGTTAGGGGATGATTAAATCATTTCCACTTTTACCCTGGATTTCCCTCCCTTCTGTGTCAGGTTATTTTAAAAAAATGTCCATGTGTGTATCCCTCCCCCACCTCCTCCTCGGCTCCAGGGAGACAGTAAACAAGGTCCACCTCTCCTGTTGCACCCGCTGAGACTCCAATGTAACCAGTGGCCTCTTTTGTTTCTGCAGGGAGCGGGGCATGAGCACCTTCCTCTTCCGGCCTCACTGCGGGGAAGCCGGCTCCATCACTCACCTGGTGTCCTCCTTCCTTACTGCTGACAACATCTCCCATGGCTTGAACCTGAAGAAGGTAACGCTGCATCTTTGGTGTTTTTGCAAACACATCTCTCACTCCTTCACCCTTTTTTCCCTCCCATCCTGTGCTGGCATGCACCCATGAGAAGATGAATACAGAGGAGTGCCTGAATGACAGGCCAAATGGATGAAGGCCATGTGCCCAGGTGCCAAGTGCCCTCCTTTGTGGTTGGTAAACAATTACAAAGTGATGGAGAATTGAGCAGGTCACGTGGAAATGTATGTGGAATAAACAATGATTTGTATTTAGTGGGACTTAAGTGAAATCTCGGGAGTCAGTGTGAAATCACTTTCTCTGCCCAAGTATGTGAACATCTCCCAGGACCAGGCATGAGTTATTCGTTCAACGATCAAGGCTGGATTGTGATTATTCAGTCTTTTACAGACTAATGTGCTCTGACAAATCAGACGTCACAAGCTGTAACATAACAGCCACACTTTGGATATATGTATATATGCTGAGGTCTAAATGGAAGGACGGGTGGATGGTTCGAAGAATTCAAGGATTGAAGAATGGAAGGAAGCATGGGTGGATGAACTGACAGTGGGTGAAAGGATGGATGGGTGGCTGGATGAACGACGACTGGATGGAATGAAGGATGCAAGGATGGATTGTTTGTAAGCATGGGCGAATTTTGCGAATCTGGCGTTCGCGAATTAGCGTATTTGCGAACTCGCAATCCGTAAAATCCGCGAATTCACGCGAATTTGCGGATTTTTTATTTTTTTTGTGTTCGCAAGGGTTTCTGCCAGTTTGTGAGGGTTTTGTACCAGTTCTCAATTGCGAACTTACTTGTCGGCTCGCAACGGTCGCGACTATGTTGTTTCTACGTCTGGTTCATCATCACAGGTTCCCAGCACCCTCTGTTTCACCACTGCCACCCTCTGTTTCACCCATGCCACCCTCTGGTACATCAATGCCACCCTCTGGCTCATCATCACTGTAGATTATGGGGGGGAAAGCAAGCACACCTGCCCTGCTTCAACTGACATGAATTAATTTGGGGTTGATTTATTAATGTGTCACTGTTTTAAAATACCAGTTTGGCACCTGCTTCCTTATCTGTAATTTGCTTTCTGTTGCAGTGTAATTTTTTTTCCAGGACCTTTGTGGCCTACTTGTAGCTATTCTATGAGCCTGCTGTGAGGGTCAGAGCAGGGTCATACAATTGTTGCAACTAGCAACTGAACTCTGGAGGGGCCCCAGTCAGGAAGCACTACAGGGAATGGTTACTAACGATGAGTTTGAACTTTTGCACCTGCTGAGTGCTTTCAGTTTTGCAAAACTCGTTTTTCTGCAGAACAGCAACTGTAATGCCCCAAACAAACATAGGCAACTGAACTCTGGAGGGGCCCCTCAGGAAGTACTACAGGGAATGCTAATGATGAGTGAACTTTTGCATCTGCTGAGTGCTTTCAGTTATGCAAAACTCGTTTTTCTGCAGAACAGCAACTGTAATGCCCCAAACAAACTTACTTGTGAAAGTTGATTTCTAATCCAAAAGTGATCCAAAGAAAGTCAAAAG
This sequence comes from Lissotriton vulgaris, assembly GCF_964263255.1. NCBI lineage: Eukaryota > Metazoa > Chordata > Amphibia > Caudata > Salamandridae > Lissotriton > Lissotriton vulgaris. The sequence continues at coordinate 708,999,524 of NC_141687.1, read as the reverse complement.
GCCTCAAATCCAAAAAAGTGCAGGCAAATGTCAACCTGAGGAGTTATTCTGAAAAAAATCATCATTTTCAGAAGGCCTATGCTGCTTGCTAGTGGATTTCATGTGCAAAATTGCAAATTTAGTAATTTCCCGAGTGCGAGATTGTTGCTGCCCGCCGCACCTACATGTTCGCAATTGCGAACTCTCGCGATGCGTCGCCAAACTCCCGCGGGATCCCGCAGCAAGATCCAAAATGGCGCAGCACTCGCAAAATATCGAGAAAAACAACTCGGCAAACGCTGAATGACGGTAAGTGAACGGCGCACGCCGCAAAATTGTATCACCAAGAAAAAAAAATCCGCTGCGTGCGAGTTTGCGGATTTTCGGTAAATTCCCGAGCGTTCGCGGATTGCGAATTCACCGACAATCCGCAAAATCCGCGAGCGGAACGGATTTTCCGCCCATGCTTAATTGTTTGATGGATGGTGGATGGAGGGATTGATGGATGGACTGAAGGATTAGTGGGTGAATGGGCATTGGATGGATGGATGATGCATGGATGTATTAATGGATGGGTTGAGAATGGGTGGATGGATGGATGAGACCTGGTTTGGAAGATGCAAAGATGGATGGTTTGAAGGATGGATGGAAAGATATAATATAAGCAATAAGCAGACCTGCAGACAGGCAGCTAGCTCATTTGTATGTTTTTGTATGATGATAAAGGCCTCAAAATGATGAGAATCTACAGTAATTCCACAGTTAGATGACTAATGAGGGAACTGATGTTGTCAGGTGGATCCCAAAGGAGAACACAATGAAACTGGTGGAAACACTGAATACAAGAGAAGCTGTTTCAGAGAGAGCGAGGAAAATGTTTGAGAGGGAAAAGGGGACGGATGGTGAACGACTTTTAAGATTGGGAGTTCTCCTTTGAAATATTAATGTGTGCACAGCATTGATTATGTTGACCAATAAAGCAGTCTTTAACCAATCCAATCTCTCTATTTCATAAGAAATTCGAAATTGACTTAACTGCCCTGGTGCGTCTTCATTGGTCCCTAGCAGATTAATAACAATGTACGTACATATACCCTTCCTAGGAAGAATTTTACAGATGAGATCTTACAAATGTTATGCTGCTTGCTGGGAACCTTTTATGTACAAGGCACTGGAGGGTATTTCTTGTTCTTGGCCGCATGCCCTGGCTTTCGAAAGCATGAGCAGTTATTTGCTGTTAGCTCTGTCTCTGTTAATAAGCTGGCTTGTTTTTTCTGCTTGCAGAGTCCAGTTCTCCAGTACCTGTACTACCTCGCACAGATACCAATTGCCATGTCTCCACTCAGCAACAATAGCCTTTTCCTAGAGTACTCCAAAAATCCGCTGCGGGAATTCTTGCACAAAGGTCTGATGGTCTCTCTCTCCACAGACGACCCCATGCAGTTCCACTACACCAAGGTAGGTCTCAAAATTGCTCCCTAACTTCCGGTCACCTGTTCTTATTCACCTTACCTCAGAATATACACTTTCCCTTGAAATTAAGTTAATGCAAGATTTGTGGCATCTCCAGGGATAAAGGAACCAGAAATCCCCACTGTATTTACGCGTTTTATAATGTGTGAGCTTGTTATATCTAATATTACGTGGAGCTAACCTTTTCCCTCACTAAAATCAAGTCTAACTCATGACTGCCTCCATTTTCTTATATTCTTTAACCCCTTCCACGCTGATGACGAGCTCAGCTCGTCATGAGGTACACCTCTCATAAGCTCATGACGAGCTGAGCTCGTCATGAACCGCAGTATTTACAAAACTTCAGCGCACAGCGGGAAAAGCTGCGCGTGCATGAGGTTAAACATTTTATGTGTATCATTGCACAAGGTCTGTAGTTGCAGACAGTTTGATAATGGGAAGCTATGCCGGGCACAATCAGGGCCATATTTATGTGGGGAGTTGTATCGCTCGAGCACCACACAATGTGGTGCAAGTGCGACGCAAGCATAAAATGCGATTTATGAAGCCACGCAAGGCCTTAAGTGGACCTGAGTGGATTCGTAAAATGGAGTAAGACAACGCAGCACAAATCTCGGTGTTGCCTCACCGTGCGCTGGGAAGGCATTCCATTAGTGCTGCTTGGGTGTTCCCATGCAGCTCCCATGATTTTTGACACATTCCCAGATTTACCAAAAGTGGTTGAACTGGGAATGTGCCAAAAAGGTACGCCTTCCCAAGGGAGGCATAACTAGGAGAAATATCTTTATTTCTGCTTGTTAATACCTCTATCAATGTGTGCAGCATTGTGCAGCACACATAGAAAATGGAATATGCCTCTAAGAACTGTTTTTGTGCAGGGCATCCATGCATCATGGTGTAAGGGTGCCTGCGTCGGCGGTAGGCAGCTAAAATGGCACCAGGGCAGGGACAAATGCAGGTGTGCACCGTATTCTTTTAAATACAATGCATTCCTGCCCTTTCGCTGTAACACAGCACAGAGTAAGAGTTTTTACTGGTTACAGAGCATCCGTTTAAGGAAGCACAGGCCCTCACCCACCGAGGTGGCATGTTTCATAATCGGGCTGTGCTCCTCGCTGGGCGGGTGCTGCAATGCCCAACGGGTCCTTCAAAGGGGGCTCTTTGCAGGAGATCTTTTCTCGTACTGTTTGCGGGGCTGAGACTCCTCAGTCAACAATCTAGTGTTTTCTAGGCATCATGAAAGTAGACTGGAGGGTTCGATAGTGATAGGTTAACTAAGTGACTCAAAACGAATTGTAATATCTTTAGATGTCCTTGTTAAGGTTGAAAACAAATGATTGAAGCCGACTGGAGCTAATGTACCAAAGATTTACCAAGAATACAAGAACAATATTCTTTTTAAATGATTTTTATGAGAAATCTAGAAGGAATACATAGTTGACTGAGGACTATCAGCCATGCAAACAGTATGAGGTCATGGTGTGGGAGTCATTTTGCAGTTTTTTCTGCTCCTTACTGCCAGGTTTTACCTGGTGTTGATGGAAAGTGAAAACTTGCCATTTTACTGCCCAATCAAAAAAGGGTTGGCAGACAGATGACAAACCCTCTGATGGTCATTACTCTTTTGGGCCATATGATGTGTCTGTTGGCGGTGGAGACAGAATATTCTCCTTTTTCGATACACTAAAGGTCCACCAGATTCAAAATGTAGCGGGTGGACCTCCACTTTTGCGGAGAGGATACATCCTCTCCGTTGCGATGGAATACTTTCTCCACCAAACTTTAAAATGGTCTTGAAGTTCTGATAAATTTTGAAAACACAGTACATTCCCAAAATCATATAATGGGGCAAGGGAACCCAAACAAACACTGCATTTATGTAAACAAAGACAAAAAAAATCAAAATGTCTGTGACAACGCCATCTTTGTACTCTTTAACCCTTTCACTGCGGCTGCGATTTTACCGCTGTGCGGTAAACAAAAGAACAGGGCGGGCCGTGACGAACCCCAGCTGTCATCAGCACACGCCCACCGCGGGGCGTGACGGCTGGGGTTCGTCACCAGCATGGGAGGGGTTAATATGATACTAAAGTAGATAAACAATAGACAGTTCTGAGCTCTTAATTGTGTCTAAAAATGTCAATGGATTAGGCAGTTGTGTTGGCTGCATTAGCATGTGAGCAAGAGTATAAAAGGAATGAACTATGGAGATTGAAGAACTAAAACAACGATAAAATGAAATAGAGGCAGTGTGGATAGAGGATATACTAAGGTAATCAAAAGTAATGGTAGAATTACAGGCTGATGGTGATGAGGAAATTAAAAGGATGGGGGGGGGGCAATGGCTAAGAGGAGCGGGGAAGTGCAACGAAGTAGAGGCTTTCTGTTTACCAAGCAACAAACTGGATAGAATGAGGAGACATTCACAATTGAAGAGTAGAAAGGCATTCAGAGAACTAACAAAGAAAGGGAGAGACTGACCTGTGAATTATCAGCACAGAGATGAGGAGATCATGATAATTAAAAAGAAGGATGTGCTGAGGATAGACAAGAGAAGCTGGCAAAACAGACATCATAAAGCAGAGGCAAGGATAGAGAAGATGCGCCACACCAGCCTACCCAACAGAAATGGCTAGAAATATGTATAGTCATCAAAGAACAGTTCAGAGATGGAGGAATATCAAAGTTAGACACCTACTTCAAAAGAATAGGGGAGGTAGAGAAGAATCAGAACAGAGGAGAGAAGAGTTTATATGAGCGCCTAGAAGAGGATTTAATAATAGACGAGACAGCAGTTTCCATATAATGAACCAAATAAAATCCATATTGGGAGGGGGTAGGGTTGTTAAGCTAAAAAGAGGGCTTGAAATAGGCCAAACATTTACGGAGCTTAGAAAGAAAGAACAGAGGTATTTGAGATAAATGAGCAGGGTGAGATGGGTCATACAGATATTCTCTCTGGGGTGGGTGAATGGAAGTTTATTTACGAGAATGTGGGATGAAGCCAAAACTCACCAAAAGATGAAGCTGACAGAAAGTTGCAATGTTGAGATGAATGAGAAGGTATAGAGGACATGCGTGTTTGGCTGAACGTGACTCCAAAGTGAGGCTTATTGGTTTGTATGAGAAAGTAAGCAATGTAATTCAGCCTCAGGTGCCATGGCAAATTTTAACAAGCATTGGCAATGCCAATAGGTCTGGCTTTAATAGAATGTTATGCAGTAATGTGAAGCATTACAAAAAAATAGCCCAGGAATAAATATGTATTTGTGTGGAAGCAAATAACCGTAGGATAATATTGGTGCGTGTTAAAAGGTCAGGTGAAAGTTACACTTTCAAGCCAGACAGAAACATCTATGGAGGTTAATGATAACCCTCTTTCCACCTGTGCTGCTGGCAGAGAAAGACACCATAAAATATCGAGTTATCTAAGAAACTTTGATCGCATTACAATGCCATGTGTGGGTCACTGAAAATTCAAGCTCAGACAGCTGGATATGTAAACAAAATGAACACAGCTGTGTGGAAGGCAAGCACTCTCTTTAAGGAAGCACACAACTTCGGCCCAATCAAAACATATATTCAGGGCTCCCAACATGTGGGCGTAGCCAAAGCCCCTCTCTAGTGAAGCTCACATAATTGTCTGGCGACTGCTACTCTACCAACCAGGACCACAAAAAGGAAAGGAGGGGCTTAGGGGTCGGGAGTAGGAGAGGACAGTGGAAGGATATATGAAGATCATTAAATAAATGCCATAACAATGTAGTGTGACTTAACCAGGGCACGAGTCGGGGTACCACGCGGGTGGACGGCATCCCCCCACTTATTTCCGAGGGTTTTTCAGGGTGGACGCCGTCCACCCTGCTAAATCAAAACCGCGTCCACCATTAAAAAACGGGAGCGTGGCGCGCACAAAGTAAATAAAGCATTTCCGTAATTTGAACCGGGCACAGCTTGCCCCCACCTCCCTTCTTGACTCCGATGCTGTATGAAAGCTCAGACCCCCAGCAGCAACACTGTAGAGGCACAGCGGAATGGCAGCCCTCACACCTCCAGCCCTTGATGAGCTGTTAAGAGGTGCGTGAAGGTGACAGAGTGAGGGGCTGCAGCTTCAGGAGCAGGGGCATCCATTCACATGCAAACAGCCCTGAATGCGTCTTGTATCTGCTATTTAGAGGAGGGCTCACACATTCCATTTCTACCCAGGGCCCCAAACATCCGAGACTCGGCCAGATTACACCCCTGATTACACCGAGGCAGCACGTGGTTCTCTTCACAGAGCGTAATTACTGTCACTAAATTGTAAGCAAACCTTGGTTCTTCAAACATGCATAATGTAATACAATAAAGAAATGGCACAATCGCACCCACACTGATTAACAAAGTATGGAGGACAATCAGTTCAATCAGTTCTCTCGGAGTATCTCCTGTAAGTACTGTACATCACAGTGGGGGATGGCATTTTGGACAGAGAGCCTGTCTTCTCGTTGTCTTGTGCAGGAGGGGGCGAGAAGCCCAAGATGATACTAGAATACTGCATGCCCACCCCTGTGCCCACCCTGTGGATCACGTTCCCTCTCCTGTGATGACTCCTGCTCCTGTCCCCCCATGTTGTGGCTCCAGTCCACCCCCCGCCTGTGATGGCTCCTGTCCCCCCATGTTGTGGCTCCAGTCCACCCCCGCCTGTGATGGCTCTTGTCCCCCCCTGTGGTGGATCCTGTCTCCGCCCTGGCTGGCTTCTGTCCCAGTCCTGGAACGGCCCCTGCAGCGAGGGTGAAGTTCTTGATGGGCCTCTTCTCAAAAGGGCTCAGCTCAAAATTAATATGGAAAGGTGGGCGAGTAAGTAAGTGAAGGGATGGGTGAATGGCTGGATGAATTAGTGAAAGGGTGAATGGATGAATGAAAGATTGAATAAATGGATAATGAGAGAGGATGGATGGATTGATGAGAGAGGAAGGATGGAGAGAAAAAATGTAAATAGCTGGATGTATGGGTGGAAGGGTAGCTGGATGATTGATGAGGGGAAAGATGGATGCGGGGAAGGATGAGGGATGGAGGGGAAGGATGGATGAGGGGAAGGATAAATGGATGAGGGGAAGGATGGATGGATGAAGGGCAGGATAAATGGATGGGATGGATGGATGGGTGAGGGGAAGGATGGATGAAAGGAAGGATGGATGAAGGGAAGGATGAAGGACGGATGGATGAGGGGCAGGAGAAATGGATGGGATGGATGGATGGGTGAGGGGGAAGGATGATGGATGAGGAGAAGGATGGATGGATGGATGGATGGATGGAGGGGAAGGATGGATGGATGAGGGGCAGGATAAATGGATGGGATGGATGGATGGGTAAGGGGAAGGATGGATGGATGAAGGGCAGGATAAATGGATGGGATGGATGGATGGGTGAGGGGAAAGGATGGATGGATGAAAGGAAGGATGGATGAGGGGATGGATGGATGGATGACGGGAAAGGATGGATGATGAGGGGAAGGATGGATGGATGGATGGATGGGTGAGGGGAAGGATGGATGAAAGGAAGGATGGATGAGGGGAAGGATGGATGGATGACGGGAAAGGATGGATGATGAGGGGAAGGATGGATGGATGGATGATGAGGGGAAGGATGGATGGATGGATGATGAGGGGAAGGATGGATGGATGATGAGGGGGTGGGTGAAAGGATGGATGATGAGGGGAAGGGTGGATGGATGGATGATGAGGGGATGGATGGATGGATGGATTGATGATGAGGGAATGGATGGATGGATGATGAGGGGAAGGATGGATGGATGGATGATGAGGGGGTGGGTGAAAGGATAGATGGATGATGAGGGGAAGGATGGATGGATGATGAGGGGAAGGATGGATGGATGATGAGGGGAAGGATGGATGGATGGATGATGAGGGGAAAGGATGGATGGGTGATGAGGGAAAAGGATGGATGGATGATGAGGGGAAGGATGGATGGATGATGAGGGGAAGGACAGATGGATGGATGGATAGATGATGAGGGAAAAGGATGGATGGATGATGAGGGGAAGGATGGATGATGAGGGAAAAGGATGGATGGATGATGAGGGTAAAGGATGGACGGATGATGAGGGGAAGGATGGATGGATGATGAGGGGATGGATGGATGGATGATGAGGGGAAGGACAGATGGATGGATGGATGATGGGTGTGTGAAAGGATGGATGGATGGAGAGTGGGTGAAGGGATGGATGGATGGGTGGGTGAAAGGATGGATGGATGGAGAGTGGGTGAAGGGATGGATGGATGGATAAGTGGGTGGGTGAAAGGATGGATGGATGATGAGTGGGTGGGTGAAAGGATGAATGGATGGATGATGAGAGGGTGGGTGAAAGGATGGATGGATGAGTGGGTGGGTGGATGGTGGATGGGTGAAAGGATGGATCAGTGGATTGGATGGTGGGTGGGTGAAAGGATGGATGAGTGGGTGGGTGGATGGTGGGTGGATGATGGGGGGTAGGTGGATGAGTGAAATGATGGATGGATGGATTGATAAGTCCAAGGGTGAATGAATGGACATATGAGTGAAAGGGTGGGTGTAAGTATGGATGAGTGAGTGAAAGGGAGAGTAGATGGACAAAAGGATGAATAGATGTGTGAAGGAGTGAAATGATAGATGGATGAGTGATAGGGGCAATGAATGGATTCATGAGTGGATGAGTAGATGGATGGATGGGTGGGTGGATGGATGGATGGAAGGAAGGCTAAGTGAAAGGGTCGATGGAGAGAGAAAGGGAAGATGGATGGATGACTAAAATAGTGGATGGGTGGAAGGATTAGTAAGTGAAAGGATGGCTGGATTGGTGAAAGGGTAAATGGCTGAATGGATGAGTGAATGGATGGATGGGATGAAGAGTGGATGGATAAGTGTACAGATGGATAGGGTGAAAGGGTGGATGGATAATGGAGGATGAGTGAAAGGATGGATGAGTGAAATGATAGATGGAAGGATACATGATGGATAGGTTTGCAAATGGTTGAATACTTTTGGAAATGGCTGGGCTTACTTATATACTATTGCCCGACCCCCGATGTGTCTGTAAAACGTACCTATTGTCCTGAAGTTTTGTCCTGAATTTTGACCTCCTTTCCAGAATTTGTGTCCTGAATTTTGACCCTTTGTCCTGAATTTTTACACTCACCGTCCTGAATTTGCACCAATGCCAGTTGGTCACCCTAATTCTTTGTGCGGTAGAACCGAGGCTCTTTAATACAGCAACATGAGAGTGTCGAGAGAGAAACCTGGCAGAGTGCTGCCAAAGAGCTCTCCCACTCAGAATATTTCATTATTCAAGTGATCGTGAACAATTAAGGGTAAACTGAGATGTGAAAAACTAAACACAATGCGATGCGGCTGCACGAGACTTGAGGAGTTAATTAAGTATTAGTACTAGCAAGTGTGCTGTAAGTTAAATTAAAACATTTTACATGCACTGTGCGCCTCGTGCGTGTAGAATCAGAGTCCCACTAGACCCGGCCCTGCCAATTAAGTGCCGGCGCTAAGCACTGGCACAAATTAAGCCCTGCATTGAACAATTGACACCAGGCTACAAAATGTAAGTAGTATGATGGTGTACCCTTGTGTGTTCTTCTGTGTGTCGCTGTTTCCACATGGAATGTTTAATGATGACAGCAACGCCCCCTTCTAGTTTGTGTTGTTGGTCTGAATTGTATAATTTTGTGGAATGGGGAGGTGTAGGATGGCGCTGGATTGTTCATTTAAATATGACTCCATGATGACGTCTGATTTGGCATTACGTATGTCAGTATATTTTTAATTTAGGCTCAATCCTGTCAGTGTTTGGATAATTGCACTACTGGATAGGGGGGCACAAAGTTTTGCAAAGGTTCTGCCCGCTTTCTTCAAGGGGTCCCCACAAAATGTCATCATGAGCTAGGCCCACCCCGATTTTATAGTAAGTAGTCTCTGTAAAGGGGGAAACAACCATTACAATGCATGAGTCATAATCGGCCCTTTTTTTAGGAACTATCACAAAAATAAACAGTATTAATACAAAGTAAAGCAATGTTTATATTTTGTTGCACTGAAGTAAATTAAGGCAAATAAGTCAAACTAAAATATACCAAAACTAAATACATTTCCTAAAATAAATAGAAATAAATAAATCTGCTAAAATAAATACAATGGCCAGTTAATATATCTAAAATTTAGGCATTGACCCAAGTTAATGCCCCGGCAGCTCCATTGTCTTCAGCCAAGATTCCCAATGTTAGACTAATGTTCTGATTTGTTACCTTTGCTGCAAATTGTAAAGCGTTCTGATATCCTTCGGGATCAAGTACGCGCTATATAAAACTTTATAAATAAAATAAATAAATCCCGCCACAGCTAGAGAGAGGCAGCTGGAACAAAACTATTTAATACAGAGTCGCTAGTTTACAATAGGTGGGGAGATAACATATAACACTCATCGTTAGAATAACGTGAATATGGAGCCCTACTGTGTGTAATAGTCATTGTCGAGTGTGGGAAGCAGCCTCTCTGGGAACCTGTAATGTATACAAAATCTTGCAGTTAAACTTTCCTATAGTGTTTTGAAAATGTGTTCATGTCACCTTCGCCAAACTTCATCCACATTTGGGCTGCTAATTCCTCCATGCAGGGACCTTAAGTCACAGGCTTAAGTACCAAGCAGCTTCAATTGTTAAATCTTGCATTATATGCAAATTATAGATCTGCCTTACATGTGATGTCACTTCCTGTTGTGATGTCACGTCCTGTTGTGATGTCACTTCCTGTCGTGATGTCACTTCCTGCCGTGATGTCACTTCCTGAGACCACGCCTACCTTGGAGAGTCCCCCCACTTCTTTTTTTAGGACTTGTGCCCTGGACTTAACTGATTGATACTATGTGCTTATAAAATACATAATGGATATATGTTTTACATTTTCACCTATGCTGTGACTTTGCGGATTCACAGGAAGCCCTGATGGAGGAGTTTGCAATAGCAGCACAAGTGTGGAAGCTAAGCACCTGTGACTTGTGTGAACTTGCCAGAAACAGTGTGCTGCAAAGTGGATTATCGGATAAGGTAAGAGCTTTCCTTTATTAAAGAGTGGATATTAAGTTAATAATCCTCAAAGTAAAACTTCTGTAGAGGAGGTAAAAACATGGTTGTGTAAAAGCACTGTTTAGCATTAGTATAAATAAAATATATTACCTTCACCACTTTCGTGAAGCTTTTCTAAAACATCACAAACGTTGACAGTTTCATGAAAACACGGGCAAGAATTCCTGCACAAAGTAGGTTTTTCAAGGAAAAAAACTTGTACCGGAACATTTCCCACCTTTCACAGGGAAGCAGACTTTAGCAATTGAATCAACTTTAAAATTGTGCAAAATTGAAATGTTTCATACTTTCAGAGAACGTTGTCTCCGAAATTATAATTACACTCACCCCTATTAATTATGAAGTTGATTATGATGTGATGAAAGTTCAGAGAAATGAGTGACATTTCAAAACAAACTGAGTCTACATACTGCTCCCGTATGGATTGAGGAACACCAATTTTGACAATTTTATTAATGAACTGCACGATTACTTAAAATCTTTACAGTATAAAATAAATAAAAGCTTGATGAACGTCCCGTCTCCCCCCCCCCAAATGTCCCGTCCACTCATAAAAGTAAATATCACTTTAAGTTAAAATGCTAACAGTTAGTACAGTTTAGTTGTCCAAAACAGAGTTCTTTTAAGAGGAGTAGAGTGTAGGTTGCTCCGTTGAGGAACACCAGTTTGGCCTGATTCAGAAAGCCATTTCTCGTACTACACATACATGAACGGTATAAAATGGCACCTTTAGTGCCTGTCATGGATCCACAAAAAATACTTAGCAGGCATAAATGCAGACAGTACTGCATACTGTTATTCCAGGACTGCGTATAATTATGTAGTAGTAAATCCTGTGAAAGTAGAGAGAATTGGAAGGAGTAGGGTGTGGATTGCCTTGAAACTTTGTGAACACCCACAATGTTGTAAGTTTGTGCCCATTAAAAATTCCTTTCTGACCCCTTAGCACACAGGAGATAGTAAGATGTACTCCAGCAAAGGGCTGTAGTAACTTCCCTACCAGGGTGGGAAAGGGTGCAGAATAACCCCAAATGTTGTAGCAGTTTAAATAAAGGGGATTCTACAGTAGGAAACATTATTTCCCAATGGAAAAAAAGAATTACAAAAAAATGTGCAGGTGCACAGCATGGCAGCCTGTTCCACAATGTGAAATTGCACTGTGTCTACAACTTTGCACTGGGGAAGTAGCACTGTGAATAAATGTCATTTGATATTACCACTAGTGTGTCTGATATAGTTGGGGGGCGTGGCTTGGACGCCGATCGGGATGGCGGCGTGAGCTCGCAGCTCCGCGCGGAATCCCGCTAATTCTCCTGTTTTTGGGACCCTAGGCGACCCGAAAACGACTCTCCTGCCCTCTGAAGAGTAAGGGGACGGCTGGGCGTAATCGGAGAATCGCTGGGGGACTGCTGGCCCCGAGGAGATCGAGGAAGAGGCGGCCGAGGTGTAGACAGGGGTGTGAAGAAAATGGCGGCGAGGAGGTCGGATGGTCCCGAATCTCGGCCCTGAGCCCGGCTGCCACCAGGCAGAGAGGGACCCTGCACCCGACTGCCCGACGCACTGGGATTGGCGGCGTGAAGCCTTGAGACCGGGGGACGCTGCCCGATTCACCCGAGGGACCCGAGGGCCCCGTCGGCTGCCGTCCCGTGACTCATCCTCCCCCCGCCGGACTAGTGGGGGTGACGGAACGGAGCTCATCCGCCTGGTCATTGCTCCTGAGTCCATTGGCGGTGACATTGTACTGCCTGGTGCCCGGTGCTCGGCACGGGCCCACGAGAGCACCCGCAGACCGGGTGGCCGGACTTGTGACGCAGCACCCTGACATGGCGGCGATCGGAGGGCCGACACCCGGGAGCCGCGACGGGGACTCGGCGACATCGACCCGGTTGAGTGAGAGTCCCTCCCCGGAGCTTGACCAAGAACAGCGGCTGAACCGGCGCTTGGATGCCATCCTTGAGGCGATCACCTCCACCAAGGAGGCCTTACATAACGACATTGCCCAAGTGGCCACGGGCCTGGGGCTACTACGGGCGGATCACGCGAAGCTGGCGGATCGGGTCAAGGATCATGACCAACTGTTGCTGGACCTGAAGCCCTCGGTGGTGACCGCGGAGCACAGAATTACAGACATTTTGGCCCGGCTGGACACTCTAGAGCGGAGGGCGGAGGATGCCGAAGGCCGCAATAGGCGGAACAACGTGCGGGTCGTAGGCCTGCCGGAACGGATTGAGGGGGAGGATGCGGTGGCCTACATGGAGAACTGGTTCCGCACTGTGGTGGCGCCGGAGGGGCTTACTCCATTTTTCACTCTGGAGCGAGCCCACCGGGTGCCCGCTCGTCCGCCGGGGCTTGGCCGCCCCCCCCGTCCAATGGTGGTGCGGCTCCTCCATTACAAAGACCGAGACCTTCTCATCCAGCGGGCCAGGATGTCGGGCCCTTACGGGGTGGAGAACAGCAAGGTGACGATATTTCCGGACTACACGCAGGCGGTCCAGAAGAACAGGGCATCGTTCCTTGCGGTGAAGAAGGAGCTCAGGGAGGAAGGCATTCAGTACTCCTTGCTCTACCCGGCCAAGCTGCGGATTATCATGGATGGCACCACGCACTTTTTCCAAACTCCGGATGAAGTTTGGCACTGGCTTGAGTTGTACAGAGCGGGGACGGACAGGACACACCAAAGTAGGCGAGACCAGCCCAAGCAGCCCCGGGTGCGGCAGTCACAACGTATAAGGTCCCGCAACAGGCGCCAGCGGGAGAAGCGGGAGGCCCAAATGGCGGCGGAGAAGAGGGACGCACTCGCGGCGACGGCGGCCATTACAGGGTCGCAACAGAATAGTGAACGAGCCGAAACGGACTCGGGAGGAGAGGGCAGCAGAACTGGAGAGGAACTATCGGAGGCAGAGAGCCAGAAAGGGCCGACAGTGACCCCACAGACTTCGGATGATATTATCTGCGGCTAAGATGGACTTTGGTCTTAATCGGGACTTCATGGTAGGGTGATATCCTGTTGTTGGAGGGCGGGTTGCCGGGTGGGGGAGTGTATCAGAGGGGATGAAGGGCGGACGCGGGCTCCGCTGGCTGGGGTCGGCGGCGACTCACCCCCCCGAGGCCCTTAAGGCCGACTGTGGTGGAGACCACAGGGTAAGTGTGCGAGAAGTTGGTTCGAGGTTTGGATGGGGGCGGCCATTGGGTTCGTGTGCTCTGTCCTGGGGAATGGGGGTTGGGGAATGTTTCAGTTTTGGGCTTGTTGGGGGGGGGGCAACTGCATTGGGGGGGGCATGGATCGTTGGAGTTTGAATTGGACTGTACGGACTTGGAATGGGGACATTACCTAATTTGAAATGCCTAACGTGGAATGTCCGGGGGCTGCGGACTATGGTGAAACGTCACAAAGTACATGCATACCTGGTACGCAGGGGGGTTCAGATAGCTATGCTCCAGGAGACTCACCTCACTAAAAAAGAGTGCGCTGCCTTGCAGAAAAGATGGCGGGGCCAGGTCTTTGGCACCACTTATTCAGCGTATGCCAGGGGGGTCTTGATCTGGGTGAGGGCGGGGATCCCCTTTCAGGTGCTGAATCAAGTAATAGATCCGGATGGCAGATTTGTAGCGGTGGAGGGGAGATTGTATGGACGGGATGTGGTGTTCTGTTGTGTTTATGCACCAAACACTGACCAAGGCCGATACTTTGATAGCCTCTCGGGGTCCTTGGCCTCCTTCCTGGCGGGTCCGATAGTTCTAGGGGGGGACTTCAATTCAATTACGGATGTGGCTCTGGATAGGTCCCATCCCCCCCTGGTGGACTCTCCTGTGCGCAGGCTGGCCGCGCACAGGAAGGACTGGCAAGAACGATGGGGGTTGCTGGATGTTTGGAGGGAGAGGCACAGGGGAACCAGGGACTACTCCTTTTATTCCGCCTTACACGATTTACATGTTAGGATTGACTCGGTGCTTTGCGGGGGCTCCCTAGCTCCATTGATCACCCATGCTGAGTACCTTGCTAGGACGATATCTGATCATAACCCCCTGTTGGTGCATATTCAATGGCAGAGGGAGCGCTCAGTAATACCAACATGGCGGCTTCGGCCGGAGACGCTAGAAGATTCTGTGTTCGACGACGCGGTCCGGCAGGGCATTGAAAGTTATTTCGGTGTGAATGATGGGACGGCGACGAGCAGGTCTGTTGAATGGGATGCGATGAAAGTGGTGGTGAGAGGGGTGTGCCTGGGTAGGTTCTCGAATGCTCGAACGACTGTGCTGAATGACCTAAAGAAAGCGGAGGAGACTTTGAGGGACCTGGAACGCCGCAGGCCGACTAGGCCAGATTTACAGGCCCAGTTATTGGACGCGAAGGAAGTGGTAGCCGCGGAGACGGAACGATTGAGAGGCTATGATTACAGGCAGTACATGATCAGGGCGCACGCAGAGAGGGACAAGGTGGGTACCCTCTTGGCCAGATTAGCTAGCCCGGAACTTAGGGGTTGCCCGATCCTCAGCATTATTGATGCACGGGGAGAGATGGTGTATTCTCAGGCAGCTGTAGTGGACCGCTTTCGGGGTTACTATGAGGAATTGTACCGGAGTCAGCTGGGAGTGGGGGTGCAGGACATCGTGGAATACCTGGGGGAGAGGCCGCTTCCGGTCTTGGACGAGGGTGACGCGACGGACCTGGGTAGCCCGATCACGCTTACGGAAATTCGAGTGGCTATCAAACATATGGCCCGTAACAAGACACCCGGGGTGGACGGACTCCCAATCGAGTTCTATCAGCACTATGTTGACGCTCTGGCGCCCAGGCTGCTGGCGGTGTACGCGGAGGCCTTCGAGAAGGGGGTGTTGCCTGCCTCCATGCGGGAGGCCTTGATAGTGCCACTCCTCAAGCCTGGCCGGGATGCCGCGGACGTGAGGTCTTATCGCCCACTGTCCATGCTGACGGTGGATTACAAGATCCTGAGTCGCGTCCTAGCCACTAGACTGGCCCCGCACATGACGGGCCTGGTGCACAGGGACCAGGCCGGGTTTATACCCACGAGGAGCACGGCGATGAATATCCGCCGCCTAGTGGGAATAATGGACGCCATCTTGGAAGGGGAGGGGTCGCCAGCGGTACTGTCCGTGGATATTGAGAAGGCCTTCGATAGTTTGGAATGGCCTTTCCTGGATGGAGTGCTGGAGCGGTTTGGCATGGGCGATGGGTTTCGGAAGTGGACGAGGGTCTTGTATAACTCGGCAACGGCGAGAGTACGATTGGGCGGCCTGGTATCTGCCGCGTATCCGGTGGGCAGGGGAACACGTCAGGGATGCTCTCTCTCCCCTTTATTGTTTGCCCTAGCGATGGAACCCTTGGCGGTCCATGCGAGGTCCGGCGACCGTTACGCGGGAGTGGTGGGGGATGGGCAATGGCATTATATATCGCTTTATGCGGATGACCTGCTCATGTACCTAGCAGACACCTCAGGGGCACTGGTCGGAGCGATGGAGTTGTTATCCGAGTTCGGCCGACTGTCGGGCCTTAGGGTCAACTGGGCAAAAACCTGCGTGTTTCCGCTGAGGGCGGGATCGCCAGCCCCTAGCAGCGACCTGGGTGTGACGTGGGAACCCTCTTGCATCGTCTACTTGGGTGTCCGCATTTACCACTCGGCCGCCGACCTCCTGGAGGGCAACATTGGCCGTTGTGTCCGGTCACTGCGGGGTAGCTTGTCTTTCTGGTCGACCCTACCGCTGACGGTCCTGGGCAGGATAGCATTGTTGAAGATGGTGGCACTCCCCCGCTTCCTTTACTATTTCCGAACGCTACCGGTTTGGATTCCCCAGGGAGTGTTTAGGGACCTGCGGTCAATGATTATTGGCTTTCTGTGGGGGCATGGTCGTCGCAGGGTAGCCTTGAGCACGCTCCTTCGCCCCAAGTTGGAGGGGGGCATGGCTGTGCCCGACCTTGAGCTATATTATTTAGCGGCGCAGCTGCAGGTCCTAACGCAGAATGTAGCCAGGGTGTTCCGGGGGCCGGAGGAAGACCGGGGTCGGGGGATACAGCGCCACGTGCTGTCGTACATCATTATGCAGCAAAGACTCGAATTACGGGCCCTCACCATGGAGGAGCGGACGCTCCGGCTGTGTTGGCAGAGGAGCCTTCGGAGAGCGAGGGCATCGCGGCCTTATGCCCCGGAGATCCCGATCGGGATGTTGACAGCTTTGCCCCACGGAGGGGACTGGTCCCCGCTGATGGATTGGGAGGACGCGGGGTTGCAGGTGGTGGGGGACTTGTATATAGATGGGGCGTTGGCACCGTTCGACGTGCTCCGGGACCAGTTCGGACTGCCTGACGGGGGCTTCCTACTGCACGCGGCTATAGTGGCTGCCGTGCAAAAGCACTGGAAAGAGGGGCTCCTGGAACCCGCGACGACTATGGCATGCCAATATGTGGTGATGGCGGCTGGCACATTTAAGGCTGTGACGTGCCTCCATAACAGGATGCTGAACGATGGGCTGGAACCACTCCATGGGCTCAAGGCGAAGTGGGAGGAGAGCGTTGGCCGGCCCATACCGGATACGGCGTGGGGCCATATCCTGCGTCGCACGTGGAAGGGCACTAGGAACGCGCGCTTTCAGCAGGTCCATTTTTATGTGCTCCATAGGGCCTACCTAACCCCAGAAAAACTGCAGCGGCACTTTAGGGTGCCGGATGCCTGTTGCCCCCGGTGCTCGCACCTAGGGGCGGACATGGACCACTTGTTTTGGGGATGTCCGCAACTGGGAGCTTATTGGGCTGAGGTGGGGGACCTCCTGAATGAAGTGACTGACAGGGAGGTAGACTTCGACATGGCGACGTGCCTATTGCTCTGGTTCCCGCATACTAAGCACACCAAGGTGACCAGTAAATTTATAGATCTGGGTCTGATATTGGCTCAAAGGGAAATATCGTGGCACTGGAAGGCCAGGGGGGGTCCCTCACTGCGTAGGTGGAAGAATGAGTTGCTGCGATGGTCTGACTGCGAGAGCGTGCTCCGGATGAAGCAAGCAGTGAAGTTGGGGAATGAGAAGGCTCTGGATGCAGCGCGTGCATGGGAGTTAGTGGTACAGGCTCTGCGTGATGCTTTGGTTGAGGATGAGGACGGCGAGGAGTAAGCCGCTGGACACCGCGGGGCGAACACAGAAGTATGACATCACGCACTGTAGGGGACCCATCCAGTTCAGTAGAGCGAAGCACACACCTTAGCAGTTGCCAGGGGGGGGGGGGCGTTGGGGGGGTTAGTTGTAGGGGGAGTTGGGGAGGGCCGGAAGCCGTTGGGAGGGTTGATGGTGGAGGCCTCGGACCTACTGGGACTGGGGGTATTGAGTGGTGGGCGGTTTGATTGGTTGGAACGGCCTGGCACGAAGGCCCGAATAGCCTAGAGCAGGCCCCGATGGGGGCGATTACGTTGATACCTCGGAGATGGCTGACGGGAATGTTGTTGCGGGTGGAGGGGTAAAAGCAGATACATGAAACGATCTTTCGCCAGGGTCCCATTGGGACGTGCACTGTGTTGTGCTCCTACGGAGCGACCTGATTTGCCGCCCGGCCTCCGGGATGCGGGCTGAATGGCTGTGTATACCTGTGAACTGTTACTGGTGGGGGGGGCCCGCAAGTGCACTGGCTGATTACCTTTTTCCTGTTGTTTATAACTCTGCAATAAAAATATATTAAAAAAAAAAAAAAAATAGTGTGTCTGATATAGTTTTCCAGGAATACATGTGTGTGACTCCCAAAAAGTAGTAAATCTGCACTCCTTTATAGGAGTACTACTACGAGAGCAAATGTATCCCTTTTTTTGTGAATCTGGGTTCTGTTGCCTAGTGGACGAATCAAAGAACGTTTACAAGGCTTTAAATTCTTTTTTAGGGAGTTGGCAATATCATGTTTTATCATTTCATGGAATTAATCTTAATTATGGAATTAATCTTACTTTATGCACAGAAAGGAAAGTATGAGGCTCTAGAGTAGGCAAAAGTACTTTAAGCTAAGATACAGAAAGCTAGGGAGAGTGGAGAAGTCACCCAATTAGAAATAAATAGGTAGGTTTTTAGAGCTTTACCGAAGGCCAGTTTGTATTGGATCTTTCGCAGTGCGGTGGGTAGATGGTTTCACGCTGTCCTGGCCCATATAGAGAAGGAACGTTCGCCACATCTTGCCCGACGGAATCTGGGGACAGAGAGAAGCATAGCAGAGTTAGAGCATATGTTTCTCCCTGGTGTAAAATGTTGGAATTGTGAGACACAGCAAAAAACCTAGATGATCTGGGGGATGGCGGATGCTCCTTCAGCCTGTCCAGACACCCCTCTCGCCTCTGGGCACTGCGCCAGTACATGAAATATTTAAATATTTAATACGTGTTTCTTTAGACATGACTGGAAAACCAATAGCTTTCTAGCCACTGTATTTGGAAATTTGGGCTGTAAAATGAATGCTTGAACCCCATGTTTAAAACACATTGCCTTCCACCTTCCAGTACCCTGAATCATTCCCTCTTACAGTACAATAATGAAATATTTGACATGATTGCTTAAGATCCAGCCCTGTGTTGTTTTACTCACCCTGTGCATTTCAAGGCCTTGGTGTAGCCTCACTCTGGCACAAATAGAGGGGAGATCGAGCTTGTCACACAACGTGCTGTGTGAAAGTGCTTTTTGTGCACTATGTAGGTGGCTAATGAGTAATCAACATCTTTATCAATTCAGTTTCCTCTTATGAGATATTAGAGAAGTATAAATGAAACACTCTTCCATTGTCAGCATTTACTGCAACTATCCTACGACTGCTGATTCTGAACATGCAGGGGTAAAGTAATGTTATAGTTAGGTGAAATGCTCAGTACCAACATAGCATTTTAAACTCTAAAAACCACTGAAATTGAACATTTATAGTTATCCCAAGTAACTATAACTTGTGTCCTTAGGTAACTATTACTCGCGCCCCCACACCCTCCCTTTTACTTAGTTTTGCAGTTCCCAGTGATGGAGACTTTAGAAGTTAGGGGAGGGGAGTCTTTGTGCCCCACTTACCCTTAATAAATACGATGGGCCCCAGGGGATGGGGTCCCCGGCCCAAAAGTGGCCTGTAGAGTTGGGATGCCTGTCCCCCTCCCCCTCAAAAAGATATTAAGACCCGGCGATGGGGTCCCTGGGGCCAAAAATGGACTGGGGAAGGGGGCCCTATTCCCCCTCCCCCTGAAAAAGACATTGGGCCCCAGGGGATGGGATCCGGGGGCAAAAATCGGCCCATGGAGACGTGTGCCCACTCCCCCTAAATTATATGTCGGGCTATGTGGGATTGAGTTCCCAAGGCTGAAATCGACCTGGGAAGGGGGCCACTCATGCCCCCTCCCTCAGAAAAATAAACCCTTCTTCCCTTCTTCCCTCTCTGGCCCTGGCCTAAGGGGGGGGGGGGGGGAGGTTAAAAACGAACAGAGGAGCCTGTGAATGTTTTTTTTTTTTACCACAAATTTGGGACCCCACCACCAGGTTAAGGGGGTGACAGGGGAATCCTACCCTGGCCCCTTATGTCTTCTTTTTTTTACTTTTTAAAAAGTTTTGTGGAGATTTGCCAAACGACACCAAACTTATTAGCCACACAAAAAACTAATTTCCTACATGATCAAAGGTTTATTCTGCACATTTGTTGCATTTTCCAGAAGCCAGCAGCGGTTTGACAAATACCAATGTGGAGTATGTTTGCATCAAAATAATTTACAGTTTGTAAAAAAAATCGTTTGCTGATTGTGTAGATTTTCTATAACAGATACATGTAGCAGTAACGGATGCTAAAACATTTTTTTTATATATCAAACCTTTATTTGCCAACAGGAAAAGCGACACTTCTTGGGAGTGAATTATCTGAAAGAGGGTCCCGAAGGAAATGACATTACCAGGACCAATGTTGCACAGATCCGCATGGCTTACAGGCACGAGACACTATGCAACGAACTTAGTTTCCTGAGTGATGCCATGAAATCGGAGCAGGTTGTAGATGCGATATCCAAGTGAGCGGCACACAACAGGAGTGGCGCCATCTCACCGGGGACCATTCACTTCCTGTTCGAAAGCTTGTTCACCTGATAGAAATCAAAACCTTTAAGCTAGGACTTCTGGACAACTTACTTCGGTGGAGCGCTCTTCAGTGACTGTACATTATGTGGTTTCAGGTGCTGAGACCACACACCTCACGTGAGCCCAACCCTGAAGGCCTGAGGACTAACTGAGTTAAGGCTGCCATCCTGCTGGCCTTTCACACAGACTAAGGTGCTCATTAGGTTTTCATTTGTTCCATCTCCAAGGCCTCTATTGAAAGAGTGCTCTGCGACATATTCTATTTATAACTAATAGTCATTGCCAGGAGAAGAGAAAGTGGTGCACAACTTCAACACTATCTCCTTTTGTTGTGACTGAGGTGGTTGAAATGGGTTGACAGCATAGGAATCCTCATTATTAGCCACTTCAGGTCTTGACTTTAAAGGACGCTTCTTTAAAAGCCACTTCAATGTGCTGGGCCAGAGGACAGATTACTTTTCCATCTCAACAATATCACTCACACCTCATAGGCTGTGACCTGGAATGTGCTCAGAGATTCCTTGTGCGTTGAGCTGACATGTGACTGATTCTTTAGATGACTTAGAGGTCATAGTAGAGCAATGCATGCCCCGCACCACCAATGCCAACCTACAGAGTCCACAAAACCCCATCCACAGCCAACCAGCCACATAGCTCTGTTGAAGCCATTGCCCCCCTCCAGAAGTCATTCTCCTGGGGGAACCTTGACCTGTATATTTAAATGGCGACTATAAGGGCAAAGGGGAAAGAACCTAACTATGGGGTCCACCTTCCTCGGAAGGGCATGCTGATGCACAAGACTGGCTGTAACAGAGTAGAATGACTAAAAGTGAAAGCACTTATGTTTGCTTATTTGCACGTAGCCACATGCCACCAAGAGACGCTTCAGGGCAAGCGGTGCACGAGAATAACCCTTCTATTCTCTGCAATCAGCCATTTATCTAATCTTTCTGAAGTGCTTTGCTTTCATTGGCTCCTTTTCTAAAGTTATATTTCCATGCCACATTTTATTATGTTGTCACTTCACTGAGATCACGACATTTCCAGGACGCAGGCCAAGCTCTGCCAGCAATTTAATACAGTGCCCCTGCTCCTTAGATGTTCTGGAAAACGTATTTTCATTTTAAAAATGAAAATAATAAATGTTGAACTCCTATGCTGGAAATTTGCATACGTCTGTGAAGGTATAGTTTTTTCTTCCTTGTTTCCAATTCAAAGAAAGATAATCACAGTCATCCAAGACAATGATTAGGTACATTGTGGCACTCCATTTGACATTCAAGGTCAACATTTAAATTCTCAAAGTCTTTGTAGAACAGGGACATTGTATGATTGTACTTAAGAGGTCACACAGCAGATGTATTTGCCTAATTTTTGGAACCGTGGCTGTTGCTGGTCTCTTGAATGTCAGCAAAACCTGTCAGCACTGAGCAGCTCCAGTTACGGCTGTGTGCTTATCCTCAGAAGGATACCTGCTTTCTGAGGCTGTGGTGCTTAAACCATGGGATTTTATTTAAGGCTCAGTAGGACTATATTAAAACTATTGTAGGCAGCACCGCCACTACAAAAGTCCACCAGAGTTCATCAGATTTCAACAAAAGGCATAAACCATGGTTTTGTTGGGACTGGGTCAGTTTACACCCACAGCGCAAGATAGATTTTGCAGAAGCTCTGGGAACTCTCGCAAAGGATAGCATTTCAACACTGCCCTCTGCTTCCCAAGTAATGGCTTCATCTCAACCAAGTTTGGCCCCCAACTCTACAGCCGCGCTTGTATATTTTCCTGGGTTTCCAGCAAAGTAGCTCCCTACTCTTTTTTAAGTCCCACAGTAGTAGCTTGAACTCACTCCAAGTCAAGGCCTTCAAGCTGAAATTTAAAGCTACCTTCTCAGCCTCCACCTAGCACCGCAGCATCCTGATGGACCTCACTTACTTGCACCGCTGTCATGCCACCATCCTCAGAATGTCGCTGTGTGCATGCCCTGTTACCCGTCCGCGTACTGGATGATCACTGCACACCCCTCCATGTAGTCATGCTGGGCATGCTGGGCTGGGCCTGGATTCCTCTTCTGCACCGTGACTGTACACTCATGCATGACTGTATTGTTAAAGATGACCTCACTTAAATAACAACGTGCTGCATGAAGCACACTCAAGGCACTTTACGGATATATAACACATAAATCCAGATGCAAATGGTCAGATGGCATTGGGTGTTACTTAGAGCTGTGTATGTTTTATTTAAATTATAAGCACTGTGCACCAACAAACTATTTTATCAAATAGAGAATTTATTTCTTTAATATATATGATGTACATTGTATGGTTGGGAGTTTTGTTGCTGATTTGCACATTTAATCAAGAACAGTTTCTCAGTGTAATTGAGCGTGGCCTTCCGCTGCACGAGGACCCGAGAGCGTGGCACCTTTGCTAATGCTACTTGAACGTAAACAATTTAGGGGGTCCTGGCACCTTACAGGTGGTCCCATTCAGTGGCAGTACAGACCATACGGGGACCTAGACCTGCTTGGAACTTGCAGTTTGCTTGAACAGAGCTGCTCTCTTGTCCCCCTAGTGGTAATGGAGGGTCCTACTCTTGAAGGACCATTTGTGGCCATCGATGCCTGGTGGAACCTGGTTCATGTCTAGGGACCCTGACATGTGAAACCAAAGCACTGAGAGGAGTTCTCTTGGAATAAACCACTGTGTGAGCAAGGTGTGCTCCGAGGATACCCGCGGCATGCCGTGTCTATTGTATTTATGTTGGATTATTCGTACCATGCTCATAGAGCCGCAAAGGCTATATAACCTCTAACTTTGAAGAGTTTTTTTCTATATTGTGCACTGGCTGTTCAAACAAATTCCCTTCCCGCTTGGGAAATGCAATTTGCATACTACACCGTGTAAAGACATATCGTTCTTCCATAGTTTGCATCCATTTCAAGCTTTATGTGTAAACATAATTCTTTAATACTTTTTGTATTGTTTTTTCTAAATACCTTTTAAAATGTTTTAAACGAACATACTGTGAGCGGAATAATATTGTTTATGTTATCTTTATTATAATGTGTTTTTGAATAGCACTTGTTATGGCACTTTTACAGCTATCTAAATTTGGGGCGTTAGCCAAGTCATTGATACTCATTTCATCCACCTTTGAAAGATGAAAGGCAGATTCAGCCATGCAGGGTGCACACAGGTACAGGGGTGAAACTACTCATTCGTGTTACTCAACGCGCTGTCAGAGTGAATGATTGAAAAGCGCTTATGTAGCAGAAAGCTGTTTTAAAGCACATGCTAAAAAGTCAAAGAAAGACTTGGACATAGGAGATGCACATAATATATTTATAGAGGTTGATAATAAGATGTGCCCTAAGGCAGAGGGAGGGTAAAAGAACTAATGTTTTATTCTCTATGTTTAACCACAGAGTTTATTTTGTTGGCGATTTAAATCCATGCCTAGATTTTGTTTATTTTTTGACAAACACAACGTGCAATGTAACGACTAATTGCGTATGTATTTGATGTTTGGATGTTGCTGCCAATAAACACTGTTCTACCCGGTATCAGGGTCAAGGTGGATGACGTGTCGCCTTTGGAAAATGTCTGCTTTTTGTGCTGTGTACAGTTAATGGCGCGGACTTCGTTTTCCAAGTTTCTGTGCCGTTAGCATCCCAATAGAGGCCTGATTTCATGCCCTACCCATGATTGACTTCCTCTTCAAATAATTGCATTCAAACTGAACAGTGCCCAGTGTACGCTTGAAAAAAACACACATTTCTTTATTGATTTTATTGCACAGCAATGAGATAGCAGTGATCACATGACATTACAATTACCTTAAACATGAAATCCCTCCAAGGTACATCTAAAAACAAGCATTGGCATAGCCAATAGGTCTCCCTTTTAGGACCTTATAAGTATTTAGTTATGCAGTACAATATCTTTGGTGCAACAACATTAACTGTTGCATGGTTAAACACATATAAGGGCCCAAAGGCGAGACCTATTGGCTATGCCAATGCTTGTTACTTCTGTTATTTTGTACACACGGACAAAGGTCTGATCTACCGACCATCTGTCAGACTACCTTCAGCTGAGGCAACAGTCAGCCCCCAGTTCTTCAATGTGGGCAATGATAGGAACTTAAAATGTAGAACGCCTGTACGGACACACAAATATTAAGATAAAGGAACATGACAAGATGGCAAAAAGGACGGAGGTAGGATCTATAATTTGTCATAAAATTGTGGTCTTGTAGTCCTGGTGCATCACAGGGAACCCCTGGTAAAAGCCAGCATGTAGGACAGACAATGACACAAGCCATTGGCAAACATGGGTTGAGAGTGGGCGGTGCTTCTATTCCCTACTCTTCTACAATAATTCTCGCATAGCAGTGCATGCTCGCTGGCTCAGGCTCGACCTAAAAATTACATTTAAACTTGCAGTAGGCGGATTTAGAGCAAAGGATCACCCTTGCAAAGCCATTCAGTAGACATTCAACTCTGTGTAAGCAAAAAACTGGTTGCATTTTTCAGTAGCAAGTATTTATTATACTTCACAGCCACAAAACACAAAGGAAGTAGGGAGCAGAAGATAGTGTTAAGTTACTCCCTGAACCATAAGCCTTTACAAAATGTAGTTCTTGAAAAGAACGGAAAGAATGTGGCAAGGTCCCTGGGGCAGCATTCCAACAAAATGTGGGCTGTTTATTGGCAAGAAGAAAAAGCAGCAAAACAACATTCACAAAATGTGAGGTGCTACTAGTAGGTCTCGCCTTTGGGACCTTGTAAGTGTTTAGCCATGCAGCACACTATCCGAGGTGCTGTGCCACCAGGGATTGAACAGCTATACAATTACTACACAATAGGTCATGCAGTCTGACTCAGGAATACATGTTTACTTGATACACAGTTTAAAATATTTAAAATATTTTGCAAAGGGCGCCCTGCTGCTCCCTAGCCTTTCCATGAGGTAGAATAGTGGCAAACAGAGAAAGGGGTGGGGGTGCGCAGAAAAGGAACTTACAACAATGAAATGGAGAGAAAGAGAGAGAGAGATATGGGGTGTTGCGTTAAATGAAATGTCCTGTTCCCCAGCCTTCTAATTGAAGAGGTTACTTTATTTCAGACCCCTAGTTCAGCGCTATTTCCAAAAATCTGTATCAAACACAAGTTAAAATTATCCTATTTCAAATGCAGGCAAACATACTGTGACTTTGTTATTCAGTTCTCCCATGTCATGTTATGTCTGTATGTTGTGATTTTTTCATTAGCTCTCCCATGTTATGTTTTCGCTGCATTTTGTGAATTTTTTATTCAACACTCTCATGTCTTTTTTCGCTGTATATTGGCTTTGGCAGATCAAATTTTAAACTCTGTGGGTGCTAATTAACTTTACAAGGTCATGTATTATGTATGCACTTTTACCGTCAGGGTGATATGTTGAAAAGTGAACTGCACAGCTGTGTTATGTTTTATGTAGAGGTGCCAAAACCAACCCCTGCAATCTCACACAGGTCAATGTAAGTTTGCTGAAATGAAACCCAACGGGAAGACACCAGCCCCCAAGAGACGCCATATCTGACGGTGCACTGAGTAGTGTTAGGGCCCCACACGTGGAAGGAGCAGGCTAGACAAATGTCAAGTAACAATAACAACCTGTCCTGAAGCTAAGTGAAGGGTGTCCAGAGACATAAACCAAGGGGGTTTAAAGGCAGCGCACGGCGACTATACAACCTGACAGCAAAGACGGATTAGGAAATGCCTAGGTAAACATTTACAACCAGCCCTCACTTATTCAGATTCACAGTGTCACAGCCATGTAACAGTAAAAAGCAATGAGAGGTTGGTTTTTAATGTTTCAAAATTGTTATTTTATTAGTGGAAAATATAACATGTATTCTTCTGTCAAAGTCTCACTCCTGCTAATGTCTCTAAATGTAAACAAGCGTGAAAGTGAAAGTAAATTGGCCCGCGAGCGGTGCGCGCGCGCGCGCGGGGAAAAGCAGCCTGCTCTTTTACTAAGCACACACTTGTGCTTGTGGCGCACCGCTGCACGCTCCCGCAGGTTGTATGCCGCAACAAGCATGAGTATGTTCTTGGAAAAAGAGATGTACAGCGGCTAAAGGTCTCCTATGTAGTGCATGTGTGCTGCGTAGGTGGGACCTAAAAACAGTGGAGGTGCGAGCTGCCTATCCCCTCCCTCCTCATGCACCAAAGATGCACACCTTTGCCTCCCTGATGGATCCTGAGTGGCAAGACTACAATTCTACCTCCAGAGCACCTTTCGTGCCCCGGTTGGGGGTGTCAGAAGGGACTGCAGCTCACCCGCCACATGAGGGACTCTCTCCTTCAGTGGGACTTGACATTCCCTCAACCCGCCCACAAAACTATCCAAACATACCACCCATATTCTTAAGTCCTTCTGTACCTTGTCATCATGCCTATTCAATTTAATATGCGTCCCTTCTGCAAAGGCACATTCCATCAAATCTCTGAGCCATAGGTGCACGTGTGGGCTTCTGTTACCAATCTAACATTTTGCGACTCTTCTACATGCAGGTTTAGCAATCTGTGGAGCTTTTTTTTACTTTTTTTCTTGGGAATTAATCCTAGTATGGTTTTCAGTGGCGCAGGTTTTAAGGGGATCCCAGTTACTGTCTCCATAGTGAAAATATGGAGTCCCAATAATATCTCACAGGGGTCAGTCCCAGACCAGGTGCAGAAATGGAGCCCTCTCTGCAGGTCACCTGGGTTAGGCAGCACGTCTCATGTGGAAGATTACAGGATCACCAAAGGACGCACCACCCGTTTTTACAAAATTGGTGTTTCTGATACGAACCATGTTACCAGGGTGCAAATCAACATGCTTCGCCGACTTCTTTTGATTATACCTCTCGGACATCTTTCTTTATGCCACTTCAACACTGGATTTCAAGGCAGCGTGATCTACCCAGCACAACACTTTGTCACAAACAGTTCTTAAAAGCCAAACCGGGTATAAAGCAGAAGTGGGTACCCGACCTCTGAGTGACACAAAGGGTGCCCACCTTGGTGAGAGAATGTGGCGTTGTGTGGTAAAACCACAGCATCGATCTGACTGCACCTTCCACATCTTATCCATTGTGTTTTGCCCACTTTATGCATTCCACAACGACACTGTTCATCCTCTCAACCAAACCATAGGTTTGAGGATGTCCAACTGAGCTTCTTAAATGTTTTACACCAGACTCATTCAAAAACTCACTCATTTCATGATTCACAAACTGCACACTATTATCAGAAACAAGCGCTTCTGGAAATCCTTCCCTCATAAAAATCTCTTTAAGAAAAAGAATCGTACTGCTTGCCGTGGGAGAGGCACAAAACTGGACTTCAGGCAACTTACTGTGAAACACAAACGCAAAGCGTAAATTGTGCGGATGAAAATTGAATGGTCCCACCAAATCAATCCCCACCTTAAGCCATGGCTTTTATGGAAAAGGAATGGGCTGTAAAGGAGGTGCGACAACTTTAAAACCCATCTCAGCTCCACAACAGACAACACACTCCTTGACTCTTAACTCAATGTCTTTGCCCATAGAAGGCCCCCAATAGTGTAGTCTGACACACCTTTTTGTCATGGTTGCTCCTAAATGTCCATCATTTGCACAGTCAACCAACTTTGTACATACATTAAGAGGAGGAATGCACCTACCATCCCTCATGATGACCCCATCTTCAATGGACAGTTTGTCTACAACTTTCTGGAAAGGTTGAATTTCAGGAGGCATACATCTCTCTCTAGGCCAATCTTTCACAATATATTCTTTAACTCTTTCAAGAACAGAATCTTCACAAGCCTTTTTCCATTCACTCTAACTGGAAGCCTTATTTTCTACTCCATCGACAAAAGCAGTAAAACAGTCTCCTTGTCCT
This sequence comes from Lissotriton vulgaris, assembly GCF_964263255.1. Lineage (NCBI taxonomy): Eukaryota > Metazoa > Chordata > Amphibia > Caudata > Salamandridae > Lissotriton > Lissotriton vulgaris. The sequence goes on along the minus strand of NC_141687.1, from coordinate 708,970,942 downwards.
CATCCACATCAAGTACATCATCCTCACTTATGGGAAGTCTGGACAGCAAATCTGCTCTGACATTTTCCTTTCCTGGAATATGCTTAACTACAAAATCATACTGTAGAAGTTTAGTATTCAGCCGTACAATACGAGGCGTGGCATATTTGAGACGTTCCCCCTCGCCCCAGAATGTATAAAAGGGGCTTGTGGTCAGTTTGAATGACAAATTTCCTGACCCAAATGTAAACCCTGAACTTTTCACATGACCAATAATATGCCAAAAGTTCCTTTTCAATCACAGAGTAATTTAGCTCTGGATCGCGCAGTACTCTGGAAGCGTAGCTGATGGCAACTTCACTCACACCTGAAGATTGAGTCAAAACTGCCCCTAAACCATAATTACTAGCATCAACTGTAATGGTGCAGGGAACAGCCAGGTCATATGCACTAAGGGTTTTTGCATTAACCATTTCTGACTTGACCAAGTCAAAAGCCTCTTGACAGTTCACATCCCACTCAAAAGTGACATTTGTTCTAAACATATTTGAAAGGACTTTCATTTTACTGGCATAATCAGGTATGAAACATGAGTAGAATTCACACAACCCCAAAAAGGAGCGTAACTCATCCTTGTTTTTAGGACATGGACATTCAACAACTGCTTTCACCAGACCTGGCCTTGGGCTCACACCTTTAGCAGAAACAAATGTCCCAAAAGTTCTATTTCTCTCTTCCAGAACTCACATTTTTGTTTTACAATAATTCCCTTCCCAAAAATACCAAGCACTGTCCTCAAAACCATATCATGTAAATGTTTAGAGGGGGCGTGGCTTGGATGCCGAGGAGGTAGGCAGCGTGAGCTCGGAGCTCCATGCCCGATCCCGAAAAATATCCTGAAAATCTGATCGGACCCCGAGGTAACCGATACTATCCGGTACTGGACGTTACTGCGGAGGGTCCGAGGCCCACGGAGGACGACACCGAGCCATCCCACAGCAGTATTTCGACTTTGAAAGCTGAACCCAGGCGAGAAGTTGCGGACCCCAAAATGGCGGCGAGGGCATGAGAGCAGACACGACGGAGACATCTGCCCGGAGACCCACTGAGGACTACTCCCAGACGAAACAAGGGTGTTGGCAGCCATATCGCGCCTCTCCCCGGGTGCCGAGTGGACTTTGGGAGCACTCTTGGGCGGTGGCTGAGGACCGCCCCCCTAGTGAGGGCGACGGCTGTGCGGCAGTGGCCCAGTGACGAGAGCCCCGGGCCCCTGGCACGTCTGGCGCAGGCCGGGCCGCGATCTCTCAGTGTTTCCTACTACTTGGTGACAAACCTGGGCCCGAGAACTCTGCCGAAGAACGAAACCCGACGGCGCTCGGAGGGTGACCAGGAATATACTCGGAGACCGCCGCCCAAACCGGCCCAGATGGGGAAACCAAAGGGGAAGGGAGATGGCGCGACCGACACAGAGGCTGCGGAGGGAGCGGAGCGAGACCAAGCGGCATTGCAGCGGATGCAGGATCGTATCCTGGAGGCCATCGCCACCACTAAGGACGCCCTGCAGCAAGATATCGCTCAGGTGGCGACGGGCTTGGGCCTCCTGAAGGCCGACCACGACAAACTTAAAGACAGGGTGAAAACCGTGGAGATCACGGTCAAGGAATTAGCCCCGGGCCATGAAACGTTGAAGGCCCAGATGGTAGACGTGATGGACCGCCTGAAGGTGCTGGAAAGGAGGGCCGAGGATGCCGAAAACAGAAACAGGCGCAACAACGTACGCCTAGTGGGCCTGCCGGAGAAAATTGAGGGCGACGACATGGTGGGATACCTTGATAACTGGTTGCGGACGGAGGTGGCACCGGAAGGTCTGTCCCCCTTCTTCTCCCTGGAACGGGCACATAGAGTTCCAGCGCGCCCGCCAGCCTTGGGCCTTCCTCCTCGCCCGGTGGTGTTCAAGTTGCTCCATTATCGGGACAGAGATTGGCTCTTACAGAGGGCGAGAGAAGCAGGGCCCTTTCAAGTGGAGAACAATAGAGTCACCATGTTCCCGGACTATACGTTTGAGACGCAGCGACTCCGGGCAAACTTCCTGTCCCTCAAGCGGGAGCTCCGCCAGGAAGGCATCAAGTACTCCCTGCTGTTCCCTGCCAAGCTAAGAGTGGTAGTGGATGAGAAAACACTATTCTTCACAACTTCCGCGGACGCTTGGGACTGGTGGGACACTTATAAAGCGGGAACGGATGGTGCCAAGGCCAGGGAGGAGGAGGCCAAGGTGGCGAAACCAGTAAGGCAGTCCCAACGGATCAGGAGGAACCGCAAGAGAACCGGGAAACCATCGGTGTCACAGACGGAGGCGGAGAGGCAGGCGGCACTACAGGCGGTAGTGGACTTATCTAGGACCGCCAGGACTCAGTCCGGGAAGGGCACGGAATCGGAGGACCCGGGCACGGGCTCGGAGACAGGACAATCGGAATTTGGTGGAGCCCGGGGCCCTATTGTGACGCCGCAGACTTCGGAGCAGATATTGGAGGCGTGTTGAACTGAACTGGTGGAGTGAGCTCGTTGGTTGGACACCGGGGCACTGGGCCCGCAGCAGTGGAACATTATTGATTGAGGTTTTGGGGAGTTGTAATGAGGGGATTGCGGGGTGGAGCGCGCGGGGCTGATTTGTTTTGAGGTTCTATCGCATTGAGCCGCGCCCTACTGGCCCCTAAGGTCATCGCAGTGGGGACTGCGAGCATTACCACCTCTCCTTGAGGGGTGGTCGGGAGTGTTGGTTTGGATGGGGGTACTTCCAGTTGCGGGGGGGCCTGTCCTGGGGGGGTGGGAGTTGCGAGCAGTTGGGGTTGCTCGGGGGGCAGTTGTTGTTGGTGGGGTTCAGCTTCCTGTTTGGAGAGGGTGGGTGGGTGGGCCCGTGGTCGCGGGACTTGTGCGGACATTGTTCTTTGCAGTATGGTCCGGTTGTGTAGGGGGAGATGGCTAGCACTGGGGCTTTGAAATGTGTGACCTGGAATGTGCGGGGTATGCAGTCCATGGCGCGCAGACATAAAGTCCAGGCGTACCTCAAGCGTAGGGGGGTTCTTGTAGCGTTCCTGCAGGAGACACATCTTAATAAGCAGGAAGGGGCGGCTCTGCAAAGGCGCTGGAGGGGGCAGCTATTCTACACGACATTTTCGGCTTTTGCAAGGGGGGCACTGATTTGGATACGGGCGGGGGTCCCCTTCCAGGTCTCAAAGTCATTGGTGGACCCTGAGGGCAGATATGTGGCGGTGGAGGGGAAGCTGAGAGGCAGGGTGATATCTCTCTGTAATGTGTATGCTCCTAATGTAGACCTGCCCGCCTTCTTGTCTACCATCTCGGGCAAATTGGCGGGTTACCTGGCAGGGCCGGTCCTCTTGGGGGGGGACTTCAACTCGGTTGAGGATGTGTTACTAGATAGGTCCCATCCCCCGCTGCGCGCGTCCCCAGTACGTAGGGTCGCTAAGCGTAGGTTGGAATGGCAGGAGAGCTGGGCCCTCACGGATGCATGGAGGGCGTTGCACCCCACCGCTAGGGACTATTCCTTTCACTCACACCTGCATGACTTGCATGTGCGGCTGGATGCGTTTCTTTGTTCGGCATGTGTGCTCCCAGCGGTGGGAGGGGCGGAATACTTGGCTAGGACGATATCAGACCACAACCCCTTGTTGTTATCTCTGGAATGGATGGTGACGGTTAACTGCGTGCCAACATGGCGCCTGCAACCTGATACCCTGGACGATTTGTTGTTCAGGGAGGCCCTAAGTGAGCGTATTGAGAGATATTTTGAGGAGAACAGTGGCTCAGCCTCCACGAGGGCGGTTGAATGGGATGCGTTCAAGGTGGTGGTGCGGGGACACTGTATTGGACACACGGCAGGGGCTCGGAAGACTTTGTTGGATGACTTAGATAAGGCTGAGACACGGCTGAGGGAACTAGAGAAGAGGCGCCCGAATCACCCTGAACTGCAGGAGGAGCTTAGCGGGGCGCGGGAGGGGCTGGCAGTAGAGCTGGAGCGGCTGCGAAGCTTCGACCACAAGGCGTACATGACAAGGGCGCATGCGGAAGGTGATAAGGCGGGGTCAATGTTGGCGTGGCTTGCTAACCCAATCCGGGGGGGAGTGCCGATCATGGGGATCCAGGAGCCAGGGGAGGAGCCCTGCCACACTCAACCCGGGATCCTGAATAAGTTTCGTGCTTATTATGAAGGGCTCTATGAGAGTGGTGGAACAGGAGGGACAGGGGAGATTGAGGAGTTCTTGGACGGATTACAGTTGCCGCGAGTGGAGGACTCGGAGGCAGAAGAACTAGGTCGGCCCATCTCTCTCAGAGAAATAGGTTGTGCTATAAAACAGATGGCTAGAAATAAGACCCCGGGCCTTGACGGACTGCCGATCGAATTTTATAGCAAATACCTAGAGTACCTAGCACCACGGCTGCGCGAGGTATACAATGAGGCGCAGGAGAGGGGCCGACTCCCGGGCTCCATGTGCGAGGCCCTCATGATCCCGCTCTTGAAGCCGGGCAGAGAGAGTGCGGCGCTGTCCTCGTATCGTCCGTTGTCTATGTTGACGACGGACTACAAGATCCTCAGTAAAATTCTGGCCAACAGACTGCTGGTACATATGACGGGCCTGGTTCACGGTGACCAGTGCGGTTTCATACCGACACACAACACCACCCATAACATTCGTAGACTCACGAGACTGATGGGTGCGGACTGGCCGGACGCCGTCTCCCCATTTGTCCTTTCCATTGATATTGAGAAGGCATTTGACAGTCTTGAATGGGGATACTTATATGAGGTGATGCGTCGCTTCGGGCTGGGGGACGGATATATAAAATGGACCAAGGTCCTCTACACCGAGGCGGTAGCGAGGGTCCGAGTGGGCACACTGATCTCGAACCAATACCCGATTAGGCGTGGCACTAGACAGGGCTGTTCGCTATCCCCGCTCTTATTCGCGTTGGCGATGGAACCCTTCGCTGCGGAAGCCAGACTGGGCCGCCACTACGCAGGTTTGTCATTCAGGGGGAGACCGCACTTCATCTCCCTGTACGCGGATGACTTGCTGATGTTTCTGGCCGACGCGAGCCCCGAGCTTCAGGGGGCGCGACAGCTACTGGGACGATTCGGTAGGTTGTCGGGCCTGAGGGTCAACTGGCCTAAATCCTGTCTGTTCCCCCTGAGGCCGGGAGAACCGTGCCCACTCACTGCGCAGGAACTCCGGTGGGAGCCGCGCTGTCTGCATTATTTGGGGGTCTATGTTTACCACGCCCCGTCCGACCTGCTGGATGGTAACATCACTCGCTGTATTAACGCCCTGCGGGGGTCCATGGACTTCTGGGCAACCCTGCCGCTCTCCCTAGCTGGTAGAATTTCCCTGCTTAAAATGATAGCCCTGCCCAGGCTTTTGTATTATTTCAGGACGCTACCGGTGTGGGTACCGAGCTCGGTTTTCAAACGCCTGAGGTCATTGGTCATAGCGTTCTTGTGGGGCACGGGTAGGAGGCGCATAGCGCTCGACACGCTGTTGCGCCCTAAAGATGAAGGAGGTATGGCAGTGCCGGATTTTGAAGGGTATTACCTAGCTGCACAGCTGCAGACCTTTACTCAGGAGGTGGCGAGAGTGTATAGAGGCCCCGAGGACGCGAGAGTAGAAGGCACCCCGCGACACGTTCTGGCATATATTACGCTGCACCAGAAACTCCGGGTGGGAGATCTGACGGTCGAGGAGCAGACGTTCCGGCTTGCCTGGGACCGGGCCCGTAAGCGGGCGGGTGTCTGCCGTATGTATGCCCCCGAAATTCCGCTGGGGATGGTCACCGCCCTCCCACATGGAGGTGACTGGTCGCGCTTGCCGGGGTGGGAGGAGGCGGGAATACTAATGCTGGGTGACCTCTACGAAGATGGGGCGTTGCTGCCGTTTCGGGACCTGCAGGAGCGATTTGACCTTCCGAGGGGCGACTACTTGCTGCACGCAGCAGTCACAGGCGCTATGCGAGCCCACTGGGGGGAAGGGCTGCAGGAACCTGGCACCTCGATGGCCTGCCAGTACGCCATGATGGCGGCGGGAACCTTTAAGGCTGTCACGTGCCTCTACTCCAGGATGCAGCGGGAGGCCTTGCAACCCTTGGCAGCCCTGAAGGCCAAGTGGGAGCTGGACCTCCAAGTGGAGATACCAGACACGACCTGGGGCCAGTTGCTAAGACGGGCAAGGAAGAGCTCGAGGAACGCCAGGTTCCAATTGATCCACTTTTATGTGATCCACAGGGCATACCTCACCCCTGGGAGAATCCAACAGTATTTTGGGGCGACTGACGCTGCTTGCCCCAGATGTAACACAGCTGGGGCGGATTTGTGCCATATGCTGTGGGATTGCCCCTCCTTGGGAGATTATTGGCAGGAAGTTGGGCGGGCCCTTAACGCAGCGACAGACAGGGATATCCAGTTCACTAAAGCGGTTGGCGTCCTACATTGGTTCCCGCATACACCTAGGACTAAGATGACTAGTAAATTTATAGACTTGGGGCTCATCCTGGCCAAGCGGGAGATCACGAGAAACTGGAAGTCCAGAGTGGGGCCCATGTATAAAAGATGGTATGGAGAATGTCTGAGATGGGCCGCGTGTGAAAGTACCCTACGATACCAGTTGGCCTGGAGGTTGAATGATGAGAAGGCGCTGGAGAGGGCGACGGCATGGGAGGTGATGGTGCAGGCACTCCGGGAGGTGGACGATGAGGGGCAGGATGGCGAGAGTGCACTAGCCGGAGCAGACCCTAACACTACACAGGAGAACACACCTTAGCGAAAGTTTACTTCCTCCTGCAACACACCAGACGCTTTTACACTGTTAACCCAGCGTAGAGCGACCACGGGGGTGGGTGGGTAGGAGGCTGTTTTGGAGGGGAATTGGGGTACCGAAATTTGGGGAGGGGGAGGGGAGAAAACCACAAAAGCATCCCAGGGTTATTTGCTTGATGAAGCGGTCAGACACTGTAAGGAGCCACAAGAAATGGGCAGGGTTGAGGTCACCCGCGCTGAGATCGAGATGAAACCCCCTGCCGGCGATCGACTGAATCTAACTAAGACTGTACATGATGTGTTGTTAATGCTAAGTATATTGTCTGTACATTTATAATGGTGATGCAATAAAAATGAAGTAAAAAAAAAAAAAAAATCATGTAAATGTTTAGAAAAGATATGCACATTATCTTGAAAGATGACTACACCCCTTACATCTTGAAGCACTGTCTGCATTATGCACTGGAACATTGAAGCAGCAGAGGCAAGTCCAAAAGGCATCCTACAAAACTGAAATGAACCAAAAGGGGCGTAAAAAGTTGTATAATGGCGAGACTCAGCATCCAACAAAACTTGATGGTACGCAGAGGCAAGATCTATCTTTGAAAACCATTCTGTGTCCCTCAGTTCTTCCAACATTTCACCAATTTTTGGAAGTGGCTGTGAGCCAACACAAATTTCTTTGTTGGGACTTCTCAGGTCGATGCACAAACGTATATCGTCATTCTGTTTGCGTACGACAACCAAAGGACTGACCCACAAACTAGATTCTACAGGTTCAATGACCCCACAACTCTGCAATTTGTCCAATTCCATCTTAAGATCTCCCCTAAGGCTAAATGGCACAGACCTGACCTTGTGCTTCACCGGTATAGCGTCTTTTAAAACTTTTATCTTGTGCTTGAATCCCACTATCTTTCTAAGTGAGTCTGAAAACACTTTGGGAAACTCATGTTCTAAACAATGAGAATCAGGATTGTCCTTGATAACCAGGACTTGTTCGCTGGAACCAAGTCTTAATATCATGCCGAAAAGCCCTTGATGGTACCAGCCAAGGATGTTTAAACCATGAACAGCCACATACATTTTTCCCTGTATCTTTCGCTCCCTTAATTCTAACACATCCTCCAAATCAATTCTTCGTCCCTCGTAAGAGATGGGCGCTCAATCAGGAAGAAAGAGAGAACTGTCCCCCCAAGATTTCTTGAACAAATCATACATAATCATTGTTATGCAGGCACCAGAGTCTACCAGCAACTTCAAACAAACTCCACCCACAAACACATCTACATAGGGGTCTACACAATCAGACGGATAACCAGAGACTATCCTTCATCCTTGACCGCAACAATCATGTCATGAAAATGTTGTACTATATCATTTTCACACAATGGTTCATACTGTATAACAAAATGAACTTTGTTATCAGTTTTACTAACATTTGACTGACACACTTTTGCAAGATGTCCTACTCTACCACACTTGTGGCACTTGGCATTCTTACCAGGACATAATCTGTTGTCTTTACCATGTGAAGCATACCCACATCTATAGCAAATGTTTTTTCTCTTGAATAACACTTTCTCATTTGGCTTGTCTTACATAAAGTTTTGCTAGTGGCATTGGCTGTGGCAATCGCATTAACAGATTAATTTAGGGTGCAATTCACATTAAACTCTTTTACTGATAGCTGTGCTAGTTCAACACTCTTTGCCACCTTTATGACCAAACTAGAATTGCCCATAGTAAGGAATTTCTGTTGAATCTGCTTGTCCCAACAATGTGCAATGAATTGGACAAGCTGGTCACGATATTCTCCAAAATGACATTCAGCACACAATTTACGCAAAGCACTTAAATAGCTATCAACATTCTCACTTTGTAGCTGTGGTTGTTTAAAAAATTGTGCCTTAACACAACTATGCTAGGTTGCACATCAAATTTGATCACTATCTTTTTAACCGCTTCTTGATATTCATCAATGACTTCGCCCTCCCCCAATACAATATCTGGTAGATGTTTAAATACTTCTCTTCCTGTAAAACCTAAGGAGTGAAGGAGAAGACACTTCTTCCTTTCTGCCCTGAAACGTGAAGCTCCAATAGCACCCAAATACTTTTCGAATGCATCAAACTACTGCCTCCATTTAATGTGAGGAGCACATGGACTTTCTTAAAATGGTGGTGGAGGATTAACAGATTGCATATTTGTAATCAAAATAGAAAAAATAAAAAAATACCTCTACCTTAAAAAAATTCTCCAAGACAATTACATATAGTCTTAAACAGTAAGTTTTGTGAAGTATAGATACTGATATCAAGTCAAAGAAATATTGCACATAGAGTTAATAATGCATTAAAGTCACACTTGGAGTTGCAGAATAAAATGCAGACTTCACATAGATAAACGTTAGACCATATCTATGCTTCACCTCGTCCCAACCTTGACTGCAGGCAGATAGTCCAATAACACTGCAGTGTGTCAGTGCGTCATTGGTTGCCACACCCGAAAGTTAGAAGCACAGATGACGCTGACGCTGCAGAATCACCAATACCCTAGCAGCATTCCAAAGCGTCATCAGTTGTTATGGGTTGAGCTTGAAGCAAGAGCTCCGGCTCCCAACGATCACGGTGAACTCGTTTCGAAGCACAACTGAATGCAGGCACACCGGGACGAAATCAAACGTGACCCAGCTATACAAACAGCTCTAAACGCAGTCAAAACGAAACCCCTCCCGTGTACCTCCTCACCAGAATCCGCTCTAATGTGTGCTGGATACCGCTTACTGCAGCTGGAGAAGTGACGCAAATCACCTTCTATTCAGGAATAAATTCAGCCGCTGGAGGAGGCTCGCGCAGTGGTGCCAGGAGATTAACTTTTTAAATTCCAGTAAAATTGCTTCAGAATCAGCAGTGGTCCGACAGCACACCCTTACTTCTAAAATGTTGCAGTAAAAATGATGTTGTGCCTCTGGACACAGGATCTCATCACAGGACACAGCCGGTACGTTTTTAAACTTTATTTGTGGGAACAACGAGCCACCGCTCCTCTCACGAAAGGCGAGAGGCACCAACTGACATTTGTGGAATACCCAACACGAGAGTACTATGGCAACACTTGAAGGTTCTAAGTAGAACCATAAATAAGCACATCTAAGCACAACAAAATGCATATTAGCTAGGGGTTATGGAGAGATGAGGGGCACTTTTGTAGTGAGGGAATCTGAGGAGGAGGGAATGGGGGCAGGGTCACCAAAATAAACGGTTGAACTGGGATCCAATAGCTCCTAAGCCAGTCTTGTGTGCAGTGTAAGAAATTAAAGTGTATAAATTTAAATTGTGCTTTGCTAAAGACCACTTTCACTTGTGTGCACACCTTGTCCCAGGACTCGTCTATAACCTGGCCCCCTATATCAACCACTCAGTCAGGTTTTCCCTTAGACTCCACACAGGAGTTGTCACTTGTGAGTACTCTATACATGTTTGTTATGGTATGTCTTGAATGTCCCAATTGTAGGAGGGTTTCCAAAGTCCACTATGGGAGAGGAGCAAGTGGAAAACTGGCCCAACTCTCTCTGGCTGTCCTCGCCAGCTTTGCGTTTTGAAGAAACTGACCAGGGCCTGCTCCAAATATCTTTTGAGGCATCTGGAAAGGGAGAAATGCATCTGCTGGGCAAACATCTCCTAGGGTCTCCGATCCCCTTTCCCTCCAGTGGGTTAATCGTCATTGTCTCCACTATCTGTTTAAATGGTTGAACCACCTATAGAGTCCCTGGCAAGTGGCAGTCTCCAGGAGCACCCTGTAATGAAGTCAATTCTCAGGAATGAAGATGTATCACCAAACTGAAACTCTTGCTTAACATATTTACGTACATGACATGGGAGAAACATCTCAGCCATCCGTCCAGGCCAGGCTCCAGTTACAATTCATACCAGTACATTCTAGTGAAACCTACGCAAGTAGAGGTTCCAAAGGAATGTTTGTCATAGTTACACTACATAGGGAAATTAATCCCTTGCATGCAAATACCAGATACCACACTCCTCCCTCCCATTGTATAAAACAAAATGAACCTAAGGAAAACAGAGAAAAACAAAACAAAAAAACAAAAACATACTTAAGAACCTACAAATACATGAGCGGAGATGCACAGATTATTTCTATTAAAAACCTACAGGAACTATTAATAAACTAACCAAAAGACATAATTCTTTAAATACTTTAAAGACATCACCTTTCTTAAACTTTTTCTTACATTCACACTTGCTCTCTCAAAGTGTTTACGTCCACTTCCAATTTTCTCAGCATCATCCCCCACCTGGTCAAATGCCCCATAGTTCACAACAGTACCTCTATTGAAGTTCTACACTCTTGAGTCCGTAGTCTTTACAGCATTCTTAAACAGTTTCACAACACAAATGGGTGCAGACAATCTCTTACAACTTCCCGGAAATCTGATCCTCTCCCAGTCTCCAACTTTTCAATTTTTTCTAGCTTTCATTTTCATCTCTTTCCTATCTTGCACAGTCCTTTTATCCATGCTACTTTCACACTTCTCCATGACCCATCCTGGTGCCTTCAAACTTTTGGCTCTTCATTTCCTGATTAGTTCGAACAGTGTTTTTCCAGTCACTAAATGGGGGGAGGTGGTGGGGGAATCAAGAGATAAACACGCACTTTCTTGCGTATCTCCTCTCTCCAATCTGCACTTTAGCCTTTCTAATAGTCTCTTTTAACACTCTGTTAAATCTCTCCACAACACCAATGGCCTCTGGGCGATACAAAGCACATTTAGCATGCAAAATATCCTTCTTACACAAAAATCCCTCCATTTCACTCGATACCAACTGTACACCGTTATCAGTCAACAACTTTCCAGGCACGCCCCCTCTATTGATTTCTTGTAAGAATGCAACTAAATGTCTGGTTTCAACACCCCTGGTAACAGTTATTTCAGGCACTCATAAAAACAAATCAGTTACGACCAACACATAGAAAGTTCTGCTCTGACTATGAGTGGGCCCCAAAAATGTAGAGCGGTCTTCTCTCAGGGGCCTTTAGATAGCTGGCTCATTACTAAAGGTTGAGTTCTCGGCTTCAAAATCTTCTCACTCATCATACCCTGAACACACTCCTAAACCAACCTCTCAGCCTGCATGTCCATACCCGGCCACCAGTCAACCGCTCTCAAACTCTCATTAGTTTAAGAAATAACCAAATTACTTTCATGCGCCAGCTTGAGTAACGTCATCCTCAATGCAACTGGGGGCACCAATCTAGTTCTTTGAAATAACAGTGCATTTTACTCAGATAATTACTCTCTCACTGTCCAAAATCCCTGACACTCCTTGCTAATTAGCTCCTTCTTACTCCAACCAATCTTCAACCCCTCAAAAACTTCTTGAATACCACTATCCTCCCTCACAGGTTTTTTCCATTCTTCTTCAGAAATGTTTGCCCCTTCAACTGCACAAACACACTCATCCTCTTCCACATCCTCATAATCTGATGCAACATCTGTACAAACTGACACTAGCCTCTACAATGCATCCGTAATCACATTTCTAATACCAGGGATGTATTAAACTGCAAAATTATACTCCTGTAAAGCCACAAACCAGCGAGTAATTGTTCCAGAAACTGCATCAATGCCCTTGCTCTGAAATATTTCTCGCAAAAGTTTGTGGTCCGTTTTAACACAAAATTCAGAACTCCACAAAATTGTTTTTATTTTCCTGACTGCCCAATATATTGCTAATGCTTTTCGCTTGATAACTGAATACCTTGTTTCCGGTTCACATAAGCTCCTAGATGCAAACATGATGGTCCTGGTGTTAAAACCTTCCCTTTGAAACAAAACTGCTCTTAAGCCCTTAACACTGGTGTCTGTAATGAGGGTGTTTTTCATGTTAGGATAAAAACTCCTCAAATTAGAAGCCTAACAAAGCCCTTTTCTTTAATCCCTTGAATTCTTCTTCGCACTCCTCATCACTGCAGAATGCCACACCTTTCTTTAAAAGCAATGTACGTTTAGATGCAAAATTTTGGATGAACTTACAGTAATCTCTAAAAACTTGAGCAGCTCCTCCTTCTTGGTGGGAGATGACAAACCCTTTATGGCATTCACCAAGCTGAGTTTTAGCTAACACCATCCTTAGAACCCTTAAGACCAAGATATTCAATGAATGGCTGTCTGAATATACATTTCTATTTCTTTATTGTCAAATTAGCACCTTCCAATCTCTTAAGCACCTGTCTCGCCCTTTCATCATGCACACGAACAGTGGGTCTACATATCTGAATATCGTCCTCGTTTATTCTAATTCCCTCTACACCATTCAATACTCTCTCTATGGCTCTGTAAAACAGAGGCTGCTGACACCAATCCAAACGGCATTCTTTTATACCTACATGTGCCAAAAGGTGTTATAAATGCTGTTACCTCCCTAGAATTCTCTTCCAGTTCTATATGGTGATAAGCTGACCTTAAGTCAATCGTGGAGAACACTTCAGCTCCATCCATAGATATCAACATTTCGGCAATATTTGGAATAGGGTATTTATCTACCATTACACCCTTGTTAAGTTCATGCAAGTCCACACAGAGTCACAATTCTCTGCTGCTCTTTTTGGCTACTACGACTGGAGCCAACTAATCAGTCCCTTCCACTTCTTCAATGACTCCTTACTTCAACAACTTTTCCAATTCCAGTTCCATACCATTTCTCACAGCAAACGGAACATTGTGCACCTTACCACACTTGCGGTACAAAAGGAGGTGGTGATGGATGGAGCATCTGAACCAATCAAACACTCACACCCAGTCAACAGATCTGGGTTTAATCCATCACCGTTCTTTAGCCCACTCTGCCACCCCAGTTCAGACATGGCCATATGCAAATCAATCTGACCCTGTGCCTCATGGGAGCAGTCCTACACGAGTACAGCTAGGTTAATGTATTACTTTTCACTAGCGGCTCGTTACTTTATTGCCTGTTAATAACCCCCCTTTTAATTTCCTTGGTTGTGTCCTGTTGTGTCATATGTACTGGATACAGGATTGTATCCCACTGTATAAATGTTCTCCTTTTATTTTGTCTACAATTGCTCCAATCGATTAAATCAGTGTCCGGCTGGACACCTTCTTCATTATAGTACAGATTCTTGTCTATAATTTTTTAACTGGTTTTGTTTATCTTGCTAAATCAAGGACCTTTGTTACTTGATAAAACTGTTACCCCTGGTCCTTGATTACCTAGAGAGTCCACTTGTTTTTTTGAAACCTCATGGGAACAGTCCAGCCCGAACTGCCAAGCCATACCTTCCCTGGACCAGAAGAAAGCTTCCTAGGACCGGTTTCTGGCATTACAACCGTCTTCAGCCAGGCTTGTTTGAATCCAGTGGCAAAGTGAACAAGGGACTCACGTTTGAGCATACCCTGCCAACTTATGGCAAACAAAGTGGTATAAAAGGGGGTGGTGATGGACGGAGCATCTGAACCAATCAAACACTCACACCCAGTCAACAGATCTGGGTTTAATCCATCACAGTTCTTTAGCCCACTCTGCCACCCCAGTTCAGACATGGCCATACTTGGGCTGAATACCATTTCTCAATTTAATCTTATGGCAATATCGCTTGAGATAGCCTAATTCAGAACATTGAAGAGAATTGTTCAACCAAACTCTGCCGAAATTCCTCTGAGGGTCAGACCCTCTCTGCTGGATGAGGATCAACATTCACTGCTTGTGTGACAGATTGCACATCATTCTTCACAATTATGGGGGGATCACTGTTGGGATCGAACGTGACTCCAAGATCTTGCTCAGTATGCTGGCACCTCTTAACAAAATATACACCTTTTCAGCCAAACATTTATCTTTCTATTCAATCATGCCCATGAAATACTTACTCAATTTGATGGGCTCTCCTCCATAAGCCAACGGCCTGATGTTAGGTTTCAACGATTTCACACTTCTCCCCAGGTTTCGTTAAAAAAACTCATTGGACACCAAAGTGATTTTTGCTCTTGAGTCAAAAAGAATTTCAGTTTGTTTGCCATCAAATTTCAATGATTGAACTCTTCTGAACACCACAATCAACCTGCAAAACTATTTGTCTGCACTCAAAATCAGATTCATCACAATATATATTTTTTTCTCTATTGTTTATAAATTCGTTTTTATTGGTTTTTCCAATGAAACATTACAGTATTAATAAAAGCATGTAATAGTAGACACAGCATGTATGCATAAGAGTCATATTCCTTATCTTTCTTTAGCATGGTACAGTCTAGAAAATAGGCCACACAGTACGTCGCGCTCATGATGCGTTGCTTACCTTCAAGATCACAGTATGACATTTCTTATGGCAATATCAGCATATTACTGGACATTCAATGCATATGACCGTCAAAACATTCAGTATATCTTTCATAACAGTTATGTCCCAAATGGAGGTTTGTGGTAAGGCGCCAACATGTAAGAGGTGTGATGCATGGGGGAGCAGGTAGAGGAGGGCCCGTGACATCTATCCCATAAGTGCTCCATGTTTCTTCAGTGGGGTAGTTTTATGGTACTCTTGTTACCGGGACGTCAGCTGGATCATCCTGCGGGTGCACGAGGAGGTAGCGTGTAAGGGGTCACCATATGTCTTTAGGCTGTGAGGTGCGTGGGAGTAACTCTGCATAGGTGGATAATTGTTATTGGCAGTAAATTAAATCACTAAGCCAATCCTTAAATTTGGGCGTTCTTCCTCTGCCCCAGTGGCAAGCAACACAGCGTTTAGTCATCAAGAGTGCAGTAGTGATTCATCTGCGGTATGGTTTAGGGATTAGTTTGGTATAACCTAGTAAGGCTTACAGTGGAGAGCGCTCAATATTGGGCGTTGTCATCAGTTGTATGGCATCCATGACTTGTCTCCAATATTCCTGTACCTCCGGGCATTCCCAGGCCAAGTGGTGAAAGTCAACCCCTGGGGTTCCGCACATATCGCAGCGATCCAAATCTTTTAGTTTGTATTTGTGCATCTTAACTGGTGTATAAGACAGGCGGTGGAGAAATTTAAAATGCGCGATGCATAGTCCGCTGCTGGCAGAGATTTGTTCAGTTTGTGAGCAATGATATGCCCAATGGTCATCTGACAGCTCGTAACCTAATTCTGAGTCCCAGTGCATGTGCAATGGCCTTCGAGGCTCCTCCCAGATTCATCACTATATTCTATCTCAACTTCTTTTACTTTAACACTTCCTTTGACATCTTTATTTTTACACTCACTATAAAAATTACCTCTTGTACCACAGCCTCTGCATGTGACCTTAAGGGCTGAGCACCATTTCTAGAAGTCAAAATGAAATGAGAATGGATCACTTGACCTGAGTAACCAGGGTTTGCAAAGTTTGTGTAATATACCGATTAAAAAACCCTTATTCACGTACACAAGTCAGGAAGGCTGTATATCTTTGTTCTCCGGACTGCTTTAAAAATGTTACAGCATCATCATTGGGTACGTTTTGTATGCTTCCTCCATCCGGAGGTGAACCACAGGTTATTGCAGTAGTGATCAAAGAAAGGTGGCGGTGTTCTGGTGAAGTGAACATCAAAAAATGTGGTGTTAAAATGTCGTATACCTAGATTTGTACATGTAATCAGTCTAGGTTTGAGATGCTCAAAAACTGCATTGTGCGTAGGAAGGCTTGTTATTGGTCTACTGCAGTAAGAGTGTCCATAAAAAGGACAACATGTTTCAGCCCTTTTGGTTGTCCGTGTGGGTCAAGGGGCCTTTTTTCAGGACCTAGAAAAATATGGAAAACTGGAGGCCGTGTCTTGTTGTAGTCTCCTTGAATCTGGGTGTAATTGACCTGATTCTCAAGTGGTCAAATAGTACCTTAAGTCCTAGTATGCAGACTTCATCTGGCGGCAGGGAGCTTTTACCTGCTGCTGCGCGGTGCAGCATGACTTATGCTGACTCTTCAGCTTGGATGTTTCTAGAAGACCAAATCAATGCTTCTCCAACACCTATAAGACTTCCTATAATCCTTAGCCTTCACTTTTGCCTCAATGCCTTTATCAACTTTTTGATTCACCGATCATCCCTGTTTCCTTCGTACAGCATCTCCTTTATTCTTTACCACCTGTACTTCTACCTTAGTATGCTTCTTTATAACTTTCACACTTTTCAAAGAGTGTTCTATCTTTTTTGCAATTACTAACATGCTCGTTAAAGATGGATCATCGTTTAGCCAAAGTTCATCTCGGACCATTTAAATGTTACATCCAAGCATAAATTGGCCCCTTATCCTCTCTGATGATGTATTTAAGAATTTACAGGATGAAGCCAACTTTCGTAGGTCAGTGACACAGTTCTCTACGGACTCCCCATCTTTTTCTACTCGCCTTCCAAAATTATATCGTTCAAGTAGAGTACTAACTTTGGGTGAGTAGTTGTGATTGTTTAGTTTTCTAATGCATATTCCATAGTCATTCAATTCAGCTGCGTCACCATCAGAGAGGGATGGTAGATGATCAAAAACTTCCTGCCCTTCAGAAGCTAGGCAATGTAACAAAAATGCAGTCTTGTGCTCAATGCATAACGAAGCTCCGCAAACTCTAGCATAACGCTCAAAAACCTTCTTCCATTTGCTCCATTTAATTGTCTGCTCTCCAGGTGGTAACAAGAAGAACAGAGCTGGCACACTCTGCACTGCAAGCTATACCAAACAAAAACATCACTCCATCTTGAATAAAAGTAGTTATAGCTGAAGTACACATGCAGTAATATTGGGAGAAATAAAAAATAATCTACAGCTCCAGCTGTGTGGTGAAAAACCGAAATACATTAGGCAAAAAGCACGCCTATCGCTGTTAACAAAAATGCTGCGCCACAAATAAATAAATTGTGGCTCTACCCGCATGCACCCACACTGTTTATTTTATGAAATATTATTAGGCATTTAGTGTGCCTATAGCTGTAAAAAGAAGCCCTCTTGATGAGATGACAAGTTGCGCCCATTTGCTTCACCGAAAGAAATGTTATTAGGCATTTAGCAAACCTATCACTGTAAAAAGAAGCCCTCTCGATGAGAAGATGAGCTCCGCCCCTGAGCTCCTCCGTACTATTACTTGTGGTGTTGCGCTCTAGTCTCCGGCGCCTGGCGTGATGACGTGCCGCGCTGGAGCAAGAGCGGAACACCGGCGCATGCGCGCTATGTGAAAGGGAAAGCACGTGAAGGCTGAGAAACGGCAGAAGCGACCGGAGCTGGGGAGAATTAGACGCTCGGCGCTCTTTGTGTTAGCGTACTTGCTGTATTGCAATAAATGTTTGTTGCCCAACATACCTTGGCATCCTGTGCTCTGTGGGAAGAAATCAGCGCAGGAGAAGCAGCTACAAGAGGACACGGAGATTACAGCAGGTCAGAAGCAGCAGACAGGGGCACCTCAGTGGGAGCTTGCCCAGAGCAGCAGCGCTATTCACAACAGAGCGAGGCAGCAGCGCAAAACTATAGTAGCCTGCAACCATGTGGCACCAAGCCACATCAGAGCAAGTCAAAGCCAGCACAGCGCGCAGAGAGGCACGTAGCTGAGACCCTGGCAGAACGAAGGGACAGTGATAGGGAGGAAGGAGGAGTACACTTCCCCAGCGCCACACAAGGTGGAACTAGCAGTGCACCGGGCAGTCCCAAAAGCCAAGGAGACGACTCTGACAGAGAAGGGAACCCCAGCGCGCCAGGCAGCCCAGGGAACCAAGACGGAGGACCTAGAACAGCACCCAGAATGAGCAACCAGGCCACATCACTAACAGCACCCATCCCCTTCCTACCAAGACCGGGTGAACCCCTGATGAAGTGGGAGGACTGGAGGGAGTATTTCAAGAACTACGTGGAGGCCTTGGAAGATGAAAACGGTGAGCCATTCCCCAGCGCTAGGAAGAAGAGGTTACTACTGCATAACCTGGGCCCGGAAGGTGTACGTGTGTTTGCGAACATCGTGCCTAAAGAGAGACCAGACACGGACGATGACGTCTTCAAGAATGCTCTGGAAGACCTAGACAACCACTATCATCCGGCGGTATGCGTATCCATGGACAGGTACAACTTCCAGCAAAGAAAGCAGGAGGAAGGAGAATCGATAGATGACTACGTGGCAGCCTTGAGACGACTAGCCATCACGTGCACATATGGGCAGCTACAGGACGAATACATCAAGGACCAAATAGTCATGCACACCACAAACAAGTCGGTCCAAGACAAGTTTTGGCACAGGGAGAAGCATCGCTCAAACACGTAATTGCCATGGTAAAGAAAGCGGAACTTTCGAAACGCTGCGCAGATGCAGCCAAAAAGGAGGGCACGCAGAGGCAGATGGTCAACAAAATTGACGAAGCTCCTTCAGCCTATAAGTAAAGGGGATCCATGGGAGAAAGAAAGCAGGATTCCAGGTGGACAGGGAAGCTAACCTCTCCAGGAAGACAGCCCACGGACAGCAAATTTTCATGCTACAGGTGCGGGAGTACAGCTCACTCTGCGCAAGACAAACGGTGCCCAGCGTTTCGCGCCAGATGGTCATTCTGCGGCCTGGTCGGCCATTTTGAGAAAGTATGCCGCAAGAAAGGGAAGAAATCCATGGTGAAGTGCATTGGGCAGTGCCTGTCGGAGGACCTGACTGAAGAAGATCTACAAGACGACGACACGGTTTTATGCGTTGAAGACCAGGTGTTGGAGGTGACAGGCAAGCGCTCACACAAGCCGCGCACGGACATGCTGATAGGAGGAGTGAAAGTGCACATAGTGATTGACTCAGGATCTCCATACTCCATAGTAAAATGATCGGTGTGGGAAGAAGACTTTGTGCCCACCCTGGGTCCGAAGTTGCACCCGCCAGACATCCGTCCCATTTCGTACACCAACAATGCATTCCCATGGTGGGCTTCCGCGCCCTGAAATTCGAATTCAGAGGTAGATCGGCGATCTGCAAGCTATATGTGGCAGAGCGGGGACCCTCTGTGCTAGGCTGGAGGGACCAAGGTGACCTGGGAATTAAGTTGGATCCAGGAGGCAAAGAGCAAATCCTCTTAACAGAAGACAGCCACTGGCCGCAGCAAGACAAACTGAAGCGGGCCTTCCCCAAAGTGTTCGGAGGCACGGTTGGGAAACTGGATAAGTTTGTGCACAAGATACTCCTCAGGGAGGATGCCCACCCAGTATCCCACAAGGTCAGGAACATCCCCATTGCTATTAAAGACGCAGTCCAGCAGGAGCTCCAAAGATTAGAAGACCAGGGGATAATTGAACCAATTGACAGTTCAGAATGGTTGGCCCCTTTGGTCGTAGCCAGGAAACCCAATGGCAAGGTACGTTTATGTGTGGACCTCCGCAAGCTCAACAAATAGTGGAGAAGTTTCCCCTACCAAGGATCGAGGAAATGCTGGCAAGAACAAAAGGAGTGTCATGGTTCTCCACAATTGACCTCACATTAGCGTATTATCAGATTGACTTGCACCCATCGAGCAGAAAACTAACCTCATTCATCACACCCTTTGGGTGTTATCAGTTCCGCCGCATGCCGTTTGGTCTGGCCTCGGCAGCCGCGGTGTTCCAGAAGTTAATGCACCGTCTGTTTAAAGATCTACCAGGCGTCCAGTACTTCCAGGACGACATCCTGATCATGGGAACAAACCAAGAAGCCATGACAATAAACTGACAAAGGTGCTAACGGTACTGCAAGAAAAAGGTCTCACCGCCGAGTGGAGTAAGTGCAGGCTGGGCATGTCATCTGTCACATACCTAGGACTAGGGAGTCAAGGAATATCCCCCAAACGACAGAACGTGGAAGCCATTTGCGATGCCAGAGCCCCAGTCAACAAGGAGGAAGTGAGGTCATTCCTCAGAATGGCGGAGTATTATAGTAAATTTGTAAGACACTTTGCCACCAAGACTCATAAACTCTGTCAGCTCATCAGGGACAAGTCGCCGTTTAAGTGGGATGAAGAGGCACAGAGCGAATTCGAAGGTCTGAAGAACGACATAAGTGGAGCAGTACCCCTACATGGATATGACCCAACGGGCAGCACCATATTGACAACGGATGCCAGCGAAAAAGGATTGGGAGCAGTGATGGCACAGGAAAGGAAGGACGGCACAATAGAGACTATCAGTTTCGCATCCCGGGCGTTGTCCCCCTCTGAGCAGAAATATAGGGTCATCGAAAAAGAGATGCTGGCGGTTACCTGGGCCATGGGAAAATTCAGGCAATTCATTTGGGGCACCCGCTTCAAACTACAAACTGACCATAAACCGTTGGTTAAGGTGTTAACCTCCTGCGGCCACGATACAGCCACTCCACGCATCGTTAAGATGACACTCAAGCTCCTGGATTATACATATGATGTGGAGTACTTGCCGGGTACACAGAATAAAGTAGCGGACTATTTGAGCAGAGCCTCCACCACGGAGGACGCACCAGTGGCCCCACCTGACACAGACGAGATGGTGGCAGAAATGGCTGACTCGGAGAGAACAATCAGCAGGCAAGAATGGGCCCAAGCGTATGAGAATGACAGCGAAATGGAAGAAGTCAAACAATACCTCATCTCTGGTTGGCCAGAAAAACGGCACCTCAAAGCAGACCTGAGGAAGTTCTACGAAATACGGGAGGAATTATCGATGAGTGACTCAGGCATTTTTATGTACCGGGGTGATAAAGTGATACCTCCAGTGACTTTAATCCCGTTGCTACTGAACAAACTTCATGAAGGTCATCTAGGCATTGTGAAAACGAAGGTCAGAGTGAAACAAATGTACTGGTGGCCAGGAATGGACAGTCAGATAGAAAAGCAAGTGAGGGAATGTGTCCAGTGCCAAGGAGCGGATAAAATACTGAGACCACTGAGGCCTGCGCTAGGGGAATTTGAGCGGCCCCAGAACCCATGGGAAGACTTCGCAGTGGACATATTAGGTCCTGTCCTCGACAACAGAGGGATTGCCAAATACCTGTGCGTGGTCATAGACAAATACTCCAAATGGCCTGAGATAGATGTGCAACAATCCATGGACACAGACGCAGTGTTGAGATTTCTCACCTCACTGTTCTTGAGGGAAGGAATACCGAGGACAATATTAAGTGACAATGGGCCACAGTTCACCTCTGATAAATGGAACAAGTACATGGAGAGGAATGGGATAAAGTCCAAACACACAGCAGTATACCATCCCGCATGTAATGGGCAAGTGGAACGGTTCAACCGTGTACTGATGGGGTCCATACAGGCTGCCATAATGCAAGGGAAAGAGTGGGAATTGGAAGTCCAAGGCATGCTGTGGGCATACAGGATCACTCCGACTGTACTAGGATACAGCCCCTTCCAAATCCTGAGAGGCAGGTTTCCCTTTACTAGAGACAATGTTGTGTGGAGAGAAAAAACAGTAACTAGCAAATGGTCGCCGGCAGTGGTACAACACAACCTGGAAAAAGCCCAAAAAGTGTACGCTGCACATTACAACAAGAGGCACAGCACCAAAGACACTATCCTGGAAAAGGGGGAATGGGTTAGAGTTAAACTCCCAACTCTCCAAAAGAAAGGCGAAAGCAAGCACAGCAAACCCCTGCAGGTTCAGGAAGTGTATGGAAGAGCAGCCTTGCTCAGCGATGGGAGAGTGTGGTCCCAAGACCGAATGGCAAAGGTCAACAGGATCATGCAGTGGCTGGCGGACAAGGAAGAAGAGACTGAGGATCAGAGGCAAACCAATGGAGAGGAAGAGACGGAGATAAGTAATGAGAGGCAGAAGGAAAGACCTGCTCTAGAGGACGATGAAGGAAACGAGGAATCACGGACAAATGAAGGAGCAGTGACAAACATGGCCCCGGCTGGGGAGAAGGAAAAAGGCACACAGAAGGACGTAAGGAGCCTTCCCGGTGAAGGTAACAGGGAAGAACTCACCCCGGTAAGACGAACCCGTGCCGGGAGGGCAGTCGCCCTGCCCCCTTGTTTTAAAGACTATTGTATGAGTGACTATTGAATCGGAACCACAGTTGTTGTTTGTGTTATTGGTAAAAGGAGGAGATATGTGGTGTTGCGCTCTAGTCTCCGGCGCCTGCGTGATGATGTGCCGGGCCGGAGCAAGAGCGGAACACCGGCGCATGCGCCTAGGCGAAAGGGAAAGCGCGAAGGCTGAGAATCGGCAGAAGCGACCGGAGCTGGGGAGAATTAGACGCTCGGCGCTCTTTGTGTTAGCGTACTTGCTGTATTGCAATAAATGTTTGTTGCCCAACATACCTTGGCATCCTGTGCTCTGTGGGAAGAAATCAGCATCATCACATTACTCATGTAAAGAAGAGGCGTTAAACACACTGAGTAATCTTCACTGTGATATTAATTTGCAACAAGGCGTGCCAGTAGCCGGATAGAGACAAACACGATCCAAGTCAAAGATGACCCTGTCACTGAAATAAATATTAACTCCACGGAATGTGAGGAAAAATTAAGTACAAAGTGACTGTTGAATAACTCCATGTAAGCTTGACCGAACATGAAGTACATTAGCGAGTGTCAAATTCTACAGGCGATGCAGCTTGTTGTGGGGTCCAGACGCCTTCAGATCACCCCTGGCAACCTTGCAAATGCGATGCACCTAATCCCACAATGGCAGCATCTGTGCTCGAGCACACCAACAAGCATGAGGAAAGCTGCTGTGGAACAGCGCAAGATGTCAACGACACACTAAGTGCGTACGTGGGAGAATGACTGTACTAATGTTTCCTTTGCCTTATCCTTGAAATATGTTTTTTCCAACACCAAAATCCCTACCTTAGGCATTGATCCCAGCAGGCTGCACCGCATCGCACCCCTTGTAAATGCCCTTACACCCGATAGTCCTCCAATCAGGTTATGAAGGTGCTAGGAAGCAGGCCAAGTGTTGAGATGTGTTCTAACCTGAAGTCACATGCTTCCATGTTCAGCTCCTCGACAGTGTAAAAAAAGTAAATCCACAGGAATGATAATGTATCACCAAACCAAAGCTCTTGCTTAACATATTTATTAAGTACATGTCATGGCATGGGAGAAACGTCCCAGCCATCTGTCCAGGCTAGGCTCCAGTTACAATTCCTACTAATACATGGTAATGGAACATACGCAAGTAGCGGTTTCAAAGAAATGTTTGGCATAGTTACACTACGAAGGGAACTTAATCCCTTGCATGTGATGGAGCGAGATGTTGAATAAAATTTTGTTCAAACTCGCAAAGTTAAACTTCCATAATAATATAACCGTACTAATAGCATACGTTGAAATAATTAACCAACCTATATTAAAATTGCATTCATTACACGTGGGATTAATGTGCTTTCATGTTGCACTTGCAAGTGTGTGCGAAAATAATAAACTAACCTTGTCAGTCAGTCAAAATACGCTTTATTCGATTTTTGTTAAAATCATAAAA
This sequence comes from Lissotriton vulgaris, assembly GCF_964263255.1. NCBI lineage: Eukaryota > Metazoa > Chordata > Amphibia > Caudata > Salamandridae > Lissotriton > Lissotriton vulgaris. The sequence goes on along the minus strand of NC_141687.1, from coordinate 708,946,706 downwards.
GACAATACATACAGCACAGTATAAAAATCACATTGCAATTTACATACAAAATTCAATTCATAGTCAATTTATGTTAAAATTTAATTTACTTAAAACCCTCAATGCCAACATTTAAAATAAGACGTTCCCTGGGGCTTGTTTCTTTCTTAATCTAAATGCAGCCTTTAGGTAAGATGCCACGCGAAATATTAATGCTGGCCTAACCTGAAGAAAGCCAGCTTCCTTCAGAATAGGTATTAGGTATTTTTCCCTAGCGGCGGTATAAAACCCACAAAAAAACATAAAATGAAGCGTATCTTGGGTAGAAAAATTGTTGCATTTGCAAGGTAAAGCGTCCTCTTGTTTTGCCCAAGTAGGAAAACAACCAAGTATATAGGGGATCAAATTCATCCTAAATTTAATGAGCAAGGCTCTGTGAAGGGGATTAGTGACAATTTTTAAATAGGGTTCCAGAGAAGGAGTGGTAATTAGAATCAGGTAAGCTCTTACTGACGGTTTCATTACTTCCCTCTCTTCTCTCTCTAACCGTACCCTTTCAAGGAAATGTTATTTGATCCACCCAATGTCCTGTTTTCTAATGCTTGATGGGTCTGAATAGGTCTCCGGTCTCCCAAGCGCTGCAAATGAGGTTTTAAGATATCTCAACCATGGCATTCTCAAGTCGCGGTCCCTTGATACCACGTCTAGCAGAATGCCATGGTTCAGCGTCAACTCAGAGTTCAGCCATGTTTTAATCCAAAAGAGTAGGGGTGCCAACTTCAAACTGTCAGTAATATATGGTAGAGCCAGTTCCTCATTAATGGATAACGTGGGAGTAGAATTTGGGACAGATAGAAATTGGCGAATAAGCCCGTTTTCGACTCTCTGAATGAGATCCTGGTTGACGTAACCCCATAGAGCAGACCCATAAGTGGCAATGGGAACACACTTGCTATTATAGACTTTAACCAGGGCTTCCATTGGTTTGGCCCCCAGTCTTTTCGAAAAGCCCATCAGAGCAGCTGTTGAGCGAGCCAGAGAGACACTCTTTGCCTTTATCTGGGGGGCCCAAGAGCCCCTCTCATCAAAAAGGACCCCCAAGTAAGGGAAGACAGGGACCCTCGAAACCACATCCCCTAACTAACTAACTAACTAACTAACTAACCTTGTCTATTGTTGTCAGTATTAAATGCAGCTGTTTTATTAATGGCATGTGCTATATTTGTGTATGCTTAAAAGTTTGTCGTGTCTTTTCTGTGGCAAAGGCTCGTGGAGAATCCTGGTGGCCTGCAAGAAGAAGGTTTTTATACATGCTGCTTATATGTGCCTTGCTTGGTAACATAATTAATGGGTTAATATTTAGCATAGGGGTGGGTGACAGTATGGGTCTCAATTCTTTAATTAATTACTGTCTTGTGTTTCTTTAAATATTAGTTTTCGAGTGGGCCTAAGAAAATGGCTGACTGGCAGTGCTGGAAAATGCGAAACTTGACCAGAGTGAAGCCTTCACTCACATGCAGGAAAAAAGAGCTGTTTGCTAGACAATGGAATAATAAGCGGAACTGTTTTTATGGTCGAGTTGTACGTGTTCTTGGAGAAGAGAACCAAGGACAAAAAGCCTGAATCGCCTGCCAAGATTAGGAAGTAAAAGTTTTATGTTCGGTGAAATGTTTCTTTTCTGAGGAAGCTAGAAGGATGCAATCTAAGAAAAATAAGGGCTTATGATGTGCTCCGGACTTGGTCAGGAAAGAATGACATAAGGATGGTCTGACATCTGTCAGCCAATGTGAACTCTGAATGACAGAAAATATGAACATTTTGAAAAGATTAGCTAGTTAGAAAGGTATAAAGACTGGCCCTTCAGGCAGGAGGGGGTTCTTGCTTCCCGATTCCTGAATGACATGCTGTTGGACTTCTGGTGCACGTAAGGAAAGCTGTCTTTATTAATTTTACTTTTAGGTGTAGAGAGTTTAGTCAGGGAAATAGAATTTTGAGAATGGAAAGCTTTATATTGCATTAATTTATACTAAATGATTTACTTTGAAATGTCAGACTAAGCCTTCCTTGAAATGATGCTTTCAAATTGCTAATAAAATAATGATTTATGAATAAAATGCTCTTTCTTTGAATATAATAAAGTTAATAAATTTGATTTTTGAAATGACAAGCTGGTCTTGTTTATTCATGGTCTAGTTATCATTATTAGATCCATTCACCTATGTGACTTAATTAATGTTATATAATTAAAAACCATGGTTAGATATAGTAAACTGCAGTTGTTTATAACTTTGTAAATAGTTAATGAATAGAGTATTTTAATTAGGTCACATGATTCAGACGCTCAAAAATTGTCTCTTTAGTTTATGGGCCTAGGTAGTGATTCTTGATTAATAGTGAGTATTGTGGAGATGAATAGCGTTTGTGAGACAGTTTTTCATTAGGAGCGCTGGATCAATTATCTGGTAGCAGAGTTACGGTTACTATGGTAACTGTCATGCTACATGTAGCCACATAGGATACATGTCTAAAACATGTTAAGTTTGTTCAGTTGTTATATGTAGTCGAAAGGTCTTTTCTAGTAGTTTGAAAATTCCTAGTCTGCCGGCAAGAGTAGTGTGACAAGTGAGGTTACACAGTGCATTTGTTCTGTTTCAAAATAGTGGTATTGATATATATCACTAGTGTTGTGGACGTACAACACAAGTTTAGGGATTTTAGGTATAATAGGTTGAATATATAGTGAGGATTGTCTATGAAATTGTAGCTTTCGAGTATAGGGACAACTGTCCTGTTTTAAAACTTACTGTGAAAAGAGTAGTAGAATTTATCCAAGCTTGAGTGAAGGGTAAGGAAGCGTTGTCTATTCTTACTGGCAAGTGAGGATTTTTGTTGGCGGGTTAAAGTCCTACCACAAATTTCATGTATGAATAGTTAGGGATTCTTTCCGTATGATTGCGTGTGTTAGAAGGGTAAAGCAAGGCTACTTGTTTTATTAACGGATTTATATATTCTGCGAAAATAGCGTCGTCTATTTCACGCGAAAGGATACTTGTATGGTTGTAAAAGCTATTTCTTTATTTTAGCGAAACAGACAAATGGTTTGTTTTTCTGTGAAGTTACTAACTGAATTCCATTGAGAAAATTGTAAAATATGGCGCTGTGAAAATATTTTGTAAACGAGGGGTTCAGTTCAAGGAGTAGAACGGTGAAGCTGCAGCGGCAGTATGATTCGCGCTGTGATAGGCTAGCATACGTCACAGTATTTGTGCACCGATTGGCTCATGTGACTTTGCAGGCTTCTACCTGATTGGTTCATTCTGAAATTCAGTAATATTATTCGCTGAACAGAGTAGTGACGTGGCTTAACCTGATTGGCTTGTTGGTGAGTTTCGCGCACGGATTGGCTAGTGTAGCGGGACAACAAGGAAATACTTACGATCTTTCCTAATTAAGCGGATTTGTTTTAAAACATGGATTATTATCACAAGAAAGAGGAAAAGAAGCCTTCATGGTTTCAGAAATTGAAAAATATTTTAAAAAATGATAAGAAAATTGAAACGTGAGTTGGAAGATTAATTCATAAGTACAAGATTCCTGCAGCTTATATGTTAGGTGAAAATGGTTATCATACTTGCCTTTGGATGGAAAAGTGGATGGAATATACCAAAAATGATGGTGTTTTGGCATGGCCAGAAGACGGGTCATTTAACAATAAGTGTTGAAAAACTTGAGAGAAAAAATGATGACTCTTGTACCAAAACCTAGACCTACCCAATTTGAGGCTTTAGTTGAATGGGAAGATGAAATGATAGAATTGGAACGTGAAAACAGAGGTGTAATAAGAGGCACTAGATTGGACATTAATAGAGAAACTCATGAAGACAGAATGCATCGTTTGAGACATATGGATAAGTGTAATGGTTTATATCCAGCAAGATTTAGTGAAGAATCTGGTCAAAAGAGTTCTGCAAAGAAAAATAATATGTGTGAAGATAGTGAATTAGAAGACCATGTTTTAGAAGAGATTCATATTACGAAATCAAAACAACCGCCACCTTATCAACCAGTTTGTTCATGGTCTACCCCGAGAATTCCTCAAGGAACTTCTCCAAGTGCACCACCTAGAGAAATTAATGATGAAACTCCATTTAGATTAAATCAGAATAATGCAAAATTTCCTGAGAGAGTAGAAACACGGACTAATTCTAGTACTTCTGGAGAAAGTAGAAAATATACTGCAACCCCAGCTCAGAGAAATGAGATCCCAAGAAATGTAATAAGAACAGAAAGACTTGAGGACACTCCAGATATTTCAGAATACCTTCGATCAAAAGAAGAGTTAATACAACAGTTAACTAAAGGCATGGAAGCAGTAACGGTACCAGTAACAATTGGACCCGTTGCTCCAGTTTTTGATCAAAAAGAAATTAGACATTCAGCTTTAACTGTCCCTTTAAATGCAGAAATTCAGTAAGTGGCTGAAAATTTTTATTCAGATTTATCAGAAATTCACCGAGAGAAAAGGATGCCAGACTTAACTTTTAATCGACATTTTTCAAATGATCAATCTCCATCTGTTGAAGAATCTGATTCTGGAACTCCAGAAAAGAGCATAAATAAGTCCTCAGAATGTAAACTACTTGATGTTGCAAAATTGAAAGCAGATTTGGAGGAATTAATTATTGGCACAATTGGTCCTGACAGTTTAAAGTTATATCAGGATGATGAATTGTTGTTCATTTGCAAAAGCATACAATGGAAAACGAAAAATAAATATGATCTGCTAGAAGAAATAGCTGCTGAATTAGATATAGATTTGATGAGACAGAAAAATTTGTAGAAACATTATAGAGTAGATTTCTCTGAAAAGGATATTGAAAACATGAATACCACTGGAAGGATAACTCATATAAAAGAATTAATAGTGTTTCTAAAAAGAATAGGTGAATTAAGAAAATGAAGAGTGAAATGGACATAGAAAAGAGGAAGAAAGAAGAGAAAGAGGGGAAATTGCAAATGAGTTTCCAATGAGAGAAATAGCTGGCAGAGGGTATGTTCATGTTCCTTGGTCAAGATAGGACATTTTACTGTTTACAAATGATTTTCCCAGACTGTGAGAAAAACCTGTGGAATGGTATCGTCAGGTAGAGAGATTTGTTAAAGTCTCAAAAGTTCTGTGGATTGATCTTGATGGATTCTTTGACATAGTTGTTCCTTCAGATCTTTGGACAGAATGTAAAATTTCTATAGATTGGCCCAAGGAAGAACCTATTCGAGATAAAGTAACAGGTGCACCTTCACCTGATGTAATAAAGCTGTATGATAAAGTAATAGTGTGGCTGAAAAACAAGATTCCCCCAAAGGATGTAGATTGGGTTAAAATTGACAGAACAAATCAAGAGCCAAAAGAGTCAGTACATTCCTTCTATGAAAGATTACTGCTGGTATTTAAACAATACAGTGGTTATGAGAAGCTGAGTGAGAAGGATATGAGCCATTTTATATACAGATTTGTATATGGTTTGAAACCTGAAATCGTGAGATGATAAGATCAGGAATAGTTGGTTGGCAATCACTCTCAGTTGATGATATCCTGAGAAAAGCAAAATATTGCAGTGATGAAATAGATGCTAAGCAAAAGAAGCTAAAAGAAAAAGCAATGTGGGCACAGGTGAAAGTAGCTGAACAACAAATTGCAACTTTAGAAAACAAAAATGTTAACGAGAATCAAGGGACATTTAAGGGTAATTTTAACAAGCCAAAAATAATAGGTAATATAGAAGAATTAAAGCAGAAACTCCCATGTTTTAATTGCGGCGAAATTGGACACTGGAAGCGTGAGTGTACAAATCTGCCCAGAAATTTAAAAAATCCATCATTAAATCCACAGATGCAGAATGAGGTGAATCAGCAGCAACAGCTACAGCGACAGTTAAATGAGATAAATCAGCAGCAACAGCTACAGCGACAGTTAGTGAATCAGCAGAGTCAGATTCCACAACCGCCTCTTCCAAATTGTGTTAATGTGCAGAGATACAATTCTGAAACAGGATTCTGCTGAGGTGAACAGGTAAATAGATCACTGAGAGTCAATGTGCCGAATGTTTCTCAACAATATTGGTTGAAAGAGAATGATGGAAGCGAGTCTGATGATTACTTATGACGGTGCCTGAGAGAGGAAGAAGAGTGTGTGCTTGGAGCCTCTCTTGAGGTATATCAGTCTGGCCCATTTATTAATGGTAAAGTGAATGATGTAGAAATCACTTTTCTAGTGTAAACAGGTGCTACCCGTTCTACTGTTAGATCAGTGGAAATAGAAAACCTGCCTCTCTCTGGTGACACTATCCAAGTAGTTGGCATAGCTAATCAACAAATTAAAACAGATTTGACAGAACCAGTTAAAGTTGAAGATAAACATAGATTTGTAGTCTGTGATAGCAGTCCTGTAAACTTGTTAGGGAGGGACATCCTTTGTAAAATGAATTGCAAAATATATTGCTCACCGGATGGCATTGAGTTCAAACTCCAGATGAAGAGCATGGTCTTTATAAATTAACACTGTTAATGGTTGAAGCAGAAGAAAACACATTATTTCCTGCTTTTGACAAAAATGAATTACCTGAAGAATTAAAAGAAACAGTCAATATTAAAATTTGGGATTTAACAGGAGATGAAATGGGTTTGATGAAACATGTAGACCCAGTACAAATTACACTAAAACAAGAAGCAGATTTTCCAAATATTCCTCAGTATAAAATGAAAGCTGAGACAATTGAGGGTGTAATTCCTGTAATTTAAAAATTTATAAAAAAAGTGTTTTAAGAGAAATTGAGAGCAGTCCATGTAATTAACTGATTATGGGAATCCAAAAGCCAAATGGAACTTACAGAATTGTTCAGGACCTGGGAAAAGTTAATCAAATAGCTGTTCCATGTTGCCCAGTTGTACCAAACCCAGCGGTAATTCTTTATCAGATTCCGCATGATGCAGAATGGTACACAGTTATAGATCTTTGCAACGCATTCTTTACTGTTCCATTGCATCCAGAGAGTCAACAAAGTTTTGCGTTCAGATTCCAAGAGCGCATATTTAGCATGGTGTCGAATCCCACAAGGGTATACAGAAAGTCCATCTATTTTTAATCAGTTGCTAAATAAATCCCTGGAAAATCTAGATTTGCCTGGTAAATCAACATTAGTGCAATACATTGATGATCTCCTTGTAGCTGCAAAAACACGAGACAATTGTGTGACAGATACAATTACTCTTTTGAATCATTTGGCAGATGAGGGACATAGAGTGTCTCCTGAAAAAATACAGTTTTGCAAACAAGAAGTAAAGTATCTTGGACACAGGATTGCCAAAGGAATTAGACAAGTCACGATTGAAAGAATAAAAATGATCCAAGCAATGCAACCTCCAAAAACACAGAGACAGGTCAGAATGTTTCTAGGAATGGTAGGTTATTGTGGTCAATGGATTAGTGGATTTTTGGTAATTGCAAAACCATTACAGAGACTGACAAAGGCAGACATAAAAGATCTGATTACCTTAACAAAAATTAAATTAGAGGCATTTGAGCAATTAAAAAGTAGTTTGTGTGAAGCACCAGCATTGGGAATGCCAGATTACGAAAAAGAATTTTAACTGTATTGCAGTGAAAGGGAAGGATGTGCATTATCAGTTTTAATTCAAAGACATGGAAAACTGAGAAATCCAATTGCTTATTTCTCAGCAGTTCTTGACCCTGTTGCAAAAAGCATTACCAGGTTGCTTAAAAGCAGTGGCTGCAACATGTGTGAGTCTGGAACAAAGTGAAGGTATAATAATGGGGTTTCCTGTAAAAGTATATGTTCCCCATTCAGTTGAAATTCTTCTTACCAGAAGTAAGACTCAAGATTTGACGAGTAACAGATTGACAAAATATGAAAAAGTTATTCTGGGATCAGATAATGTTTCGATTGCAAGATGTGTGAATCTAAATCCATCCACATTGTTGCCTGATAGTGTTGTGACGGAAATCAGAAATCAGAAATGAGAATGACATTGATCATGAATGCCTGGATGTTTTAGAATATTGCACCAAACCTAGGCAGGACATTAAAGATGTTCCATTGCCTGAGTCCGATTTTGTTTATTTTGTTGATGGCTCGTGCTTGAGAACGGATCAAGGTGTTCTGAGTGCAGCTTACTCTGTCTGTACAGTTGCAGATGTGGTTGAAGCTTCTTGTCTCAAAGGAATTTGTTCAGCCCAAATAGCAGAATTGATTGCTTTGATTTGGGCCTGTGAAAGAGCAACAGTATTGAAAATTACCATAGTGACTGATAGTCATTATGGGTATGGAGTAGTCCATGACTATGGCCAGCTCTGGTCTTAAAGAGGTTATTTAACTTTTGCGGGAACACCAATCAGAAATGCAAAGTTGATCAAAAGATTGATCGATGGCATTCAGTTACCAGAGAAAATTGCTGTGGTAAAATGCACAGCACATAAAAAGGGAAATGATTATATGACTAAAGGTAATGCATACGCAGACGAAATCGCCAAACTGTGTGCGAAAAACAATATGTCTGTTAATCGGGACAAAGACAATGATCATGTTTTGAACTCACTCATGCTAATATCTGTAGTTGAGACATGGCAAGGAGTAAAAGATTTACAAGATGAGGCAGATGATGAGGAAAAAGATACATGGCTAAAAGCAAGTTGTGTAGTGTAGTTCCTATTTTCCCAATAGGCCCTGCGCATTGGAATAAAATAAACAGTAGTATAGACGTAGAAGTGCGGATCTTCCAGGTCTCCACTGACTATGCTAAACTTAATTGGGTTTGTTACCAGCTAGCTCAGAGGTCACTGGAAACTTTCTTGACTGAATAGGAAGTGATCAGCTTCCCTAGTACAGACAAGAAGGGATTCCGTTTTCCAACAACCGCATACACATTACAACTTTGCTCCTTAGAATAAGAATCAATCTCTAGAGTCGTGTGAAACAATAGACAGTTATTTTACTCAGTCAGTTTTGTGCAGATTACTTTCACCAATATGCAGAGAATAGAGAGACGGGAGTTTTCAATAAAAAGGTATTATTTATTGAACAGTCTTTCTTCTCATACAAGAGAAATGAATTGCCACAATTGCAAGACTAGTTATTATAAAAAGTGCGTACAGTAAAATGAGGATTGCGAAATAATACTGTAAAAGCATTGATATGCTTTCTTAGCCATACAATGGTTTAAAATGAATAAAACATATATACATTCATATATACATTAGGCTAACGTACTCAACTGGTGCTTCTAACTACGCCTACCCCAGTGTACCTGACCTAAGCCTAATACGTGGAAGGGAGTAAGTAAGTAGCAGTTTTAGTTAAGTTGGTTTTGCCAAGGTTTGCTTCAGGAATTCTCTCTAAGGGTTTAGTCAACACCATACCTCTGGAATAGAATGTTGGAGGTCTTGTATCTCCTTCCAGGACTCGATATCCCAGTCACTCGCAAGAGTGGGCTGGAAACGCCAGAGCTGGATTTTCTCAGCAAGAGAAAAGACAGCGTCTCTCTCAGCGCGTCGAGGAGGAGGAGGAGGGGCAGCTTGTATCTGCTGGGCTCTGCAGGAGACAGCTGTTCTGCTCCTATGTTCACCACACCATCGCTATCATCGATGTCGTTGAGGCAGCGATAGCATCAGCATCAGCGTTTGCTTAAGGCAACGTTGGTAATATTTATACCTGAAAGGTGCCTGGTTTGAGGTAAGTTTTTGGACATAAGACGTCAATAAAGATGTCACTAGGAAGTGATCGTCTCTCAGTGCTCATTAGAGTTCTATTACTAATCAAAACATAGCAAGCAGGGCTTTTCCAGGTTGCTGAGTTTTTATCTTGTTGAAGAACTCGGAGTGTAATCTAGGAATCTTAGATAGTGGCTTCTGCTGTGTCATTTGCTCTAATGAGCTGCAGAGGAAGAGATTCTGAAATGTGGCTCTGATCGTGTGAGGCCAGAGATGAGTTTCTGAATATTGCATTTGATCGTTTATGCCAATATAGGGGTACAAAGGGATTATAGCCGTATAGGGGCATAAGGTCACAGTATTGATCGGGGTCCTAGATTAGAACGCAACAGTTGCAGACAGCGAAAACAAGATGGGATTTGGGTTTACAAAGATGACAGACCAGTAATGCCAAATTGCATGATTGCTGACATGGCACGAATGTATCATGGTCCTGGTCATATAGGCAGGGATTCAATGATTAGGTTGTTCAGGAAGACAAGGTACAACCCAAAATATAGGATTATTGCTGAATCTTTTTGCCAGAGATGCTTGATTTGTCAACAGATTAATCCGAACAGAAAAACAGTTGTTAGCCTGGGAACCATAGGACGGGAGTGTGGTCCTTTTACTAAGTTACAAATGGATTTCATTGATATGCCTCCACACAACAGATTAAGATATGTCCTAGTGATAATCTGTCTGTTTTCAAGATGGGTGGAAGCTTTCCCGACTCAACACAATGATTCAGTTACTGTGGCAAAGTTGCTTTTGAGAGAGATCATACCTAGGTATGGATTTCCAGTGATGGTTGAAACTGATCGCGGCACACATTTTGAAAACAGATTGTTACAGATGATTTGTGAAGCACTTGGTATAAAACAAAAGCTACATTATGCTTACAGACCAGAAGCATCAGGTGTTGTTGAGCAAGTCAATGGTACTAATAAAAATTGGCTTGCCAAAATGTGTTTGGCTACAGGAATGAAGTGGACTGACGCACTTCCACTTGTTTTAATGTCACTGAGAAGTACTCCGGATAAGAAAACTGGTTTAAGTCCTCATGATATACTCATGGGCAGAGTAATGAGACAAGCATTTGTTCCAGTTGAAAAAGTACTTAGCATTAATGATGGTGCAGTTATGGAATACTGTAAAAACCTGTCTGACGTAGTGACTTCTGTGTTCCATCAGGTGGGAACTGAAGTACTTACAAGAGAAAAAGAACAGGCTCATGATCTATTGCCAGGAGATTGGGTGAGGACAAAGGTACATCGAAGGAGAAATTGTCTGGTACCCATGTGGCAAAAAGCAAGACAAGTAATTCTTGTCACAACAAATGCAGTTAAGTGTAGAGGTCTGAAAAGATGGATACATGCTAGTCATACTATTCGAGTGCCACCACCTGAGAATTCTGATGAAGAAGGTGATACAACAACTGATTCGGATTCTGAAGGTGAACCTAAAAATCCAGATACTGAAGATCAACAAGAAAGTCGAGATCTGGAAGATGCAGATGTGAATCAGGCATCGAATGAAAAAGATCTAGAAATTGTGATACTAGACTCTGAAAATGATGAAGATCTGCTATACAAAGAAGCAGAAAAAGAATCTGATCAAGAAGTGATTCAAGATCAGGAGAGTATTGAAAAGCAGATTGGAAGCTATGGAAGAAGGAACGAAGATTCTGAAACTGGTGGATTGGAAGTCATTCAAGAAGAAGAAGAAGACGAATTACCAAGTACCAGCTATAAGAATGATGTTCCTAACAGAGTGAAGCTGCCGAGTAAAGAAGTACCTGAAACTAGATTTCAAGTCTCAGAAACTGAAAGTGAAACTGATGAAAGTGATGAAGAATCTAAAGTGAAAGAGTTAAGAAAAAGAGCTTGGAGAACTGAATGCAATCAATCTGAGCCAAAGAAGAAACTATTCCGAAAAGGAGACAATTGGCCAAATGAAAATGAGGGTCTGAAATTCAAATTAGTGAACAAGTCAAAAGAACAGATTAATGAGATTTTGAGATAGAAAAGTGAATCAGATAAGAAAAATCAAGTAGGAAAGAAAATAGAAGTGATTAGCAATAGAACAAAGAGGGTGTTAAAACCTCATCAGAAGTATAAGTCACCTGAGTGGACCTAAATCATAATACCACCAGTGGTGGAAGTGAGTAGCAGTAGTCAAGAAGAGATAGATGACACATGTGATATTGATTGAAATTGTTTTCATTTCAGGTTAAAATTGTAAGTGACATAAGGTCGAAGAAAATGTGTTAGGTGACACAAGGTCGAAGAAAATTGTGTTAGCTGGAAAAACACATTGTAAGACGTAAGGTCGAAGAAAAGCTGATAATGGATTCTTTAGTGATTTAAAATTTTTAAATTTTTGTTTTTCTAAAAGATGCCTAATTCTAACAATAATTTGAGATGCTCTATTTTAAGAAGGTGTTGCAAAATGTCTTCTATTTGTATGATTTTAATAGTTTTAGTTTGGTTAATTTTAGCTGTCATTTTCCCTTTTGGAATTGACAAAGAGGTGTACAAAGCTAATATGACTAGTAAAGTTGAGGAAAAACAAGTTAATCATGATGCAGAAGGTAAAACTAATAAAGTTATTGAGCACAAACCAGAGATCCACCAAGATAGATGTGTTGGTGATTTTTCTAGTAATACTTTTTCTAGACTTCTTTCTAAGTATGTTAAAGTGTTGAATGTCAAGGATTGTTACATTTGTGTGAAGTTACCTGCTTCAGTTTCAGAAGGGGTGACGTATAATATGCTTCCTCTTACTTATGGCATTACTTGTAGTGTAATAACTAGTTTTTTTATGAAACTGGTCGGTTGGAATATTATTATTCTGACTTTGATGAAATTTTCGCAAACTTAAAAAATGTAAATAGCTTAAACAAAGTGAAACCTGCGAAGCAGTTGAGGGAATTTTTCTTAGTGACTGCTGAACTCAATTATGAGTACGCTTTTGAATATAATTTAACATGTACGTTGAGAACGGAGGAAAAGACATTGTTAAACATGGTAGAAGAGAGAAGAGCAATTTATAAGAGAAACATGATGACGAAACATACTAAGTCTAAGTTCTGGCAAAAGGAGGACGAGAAACTTAATGGAAGAAATGAAAATGTTGCTATTAACATAGATAAACCTGATAGAGGAAAGCTTTGCATTAGAAGAGATAATTTACTTTATGATAACTATTTTGTTGGAGCAAGCCAATGTGAAGATACCTATCGTATTATAGGGGGTTGGGAATTTAAAGGGGTAAAGGATACAATCTTTCCTGGAATTTATTTCATTTGTGCGAATAAAGCCTATTACAGTCTTCCCGACCATTGGTATGGGACCTGTTTTGGAGGTTTAGTTTTTCCAAAGATGTTTCATGTAGATAGAAATTCAAAGGGTTCTTTTGAAATTGGTAATCACCTGAGTAGACTTAGGAGGGAAAGTTTTTCAGAAATTATTGGAGATATATTTGGTGCAATAATACCTATGGTGGGAATTACCCTGAATGCAAATAAAATCAGAAAAGTTTCTACAATTGTTGACAGATTGTCAACAGACACTGCAAGTGGATTTCAATTAGTTGACACTGAACTTGTTGCCATGAGATCCATGGTAATGCAGAACCGTCTTGCTTTAGACATTCTGCTAGCAAAAGAGGGAGGAGTCTGTGGGATCCTGCATGTCCAACACTGCTGCACCTTTATTCCTGACAAGAGCAGAGATATAGAAATGTATATAAAAAATTTACCAGAATTGCATGCTGAAATTGAACCTGTTGAAGATGAAAGTTTCACAGAGCACTTGGCTAAAAGATTCACAGCAATTAAACACTGGTTCCAATAGATTGGTAGCTCAATCATTGGGAAAATACTTTACCCTATAATAGTCATAGTTATAGTGATACTTTTGTTAAAAATTAGTTGCATGTTACATAAGAGAAAGACATTTGTGAGGGAAAAGAGAAGAATATATAAGCTCAGAAAAGAACAGGAGAAGGAAATAGAACTGGAAGAGTTTTGTAGAGCTCAATATGAGAGTAGTAGACAAACCGCTGAATCTAAGCTTTAGAAAAATTAACACAGAGAATGTTCAAAACATGGTCAACATAGATAAAGGTTTTGCTAAAATGTTTGGGTGTGGTTTGGTGATTATGAAATCACCAGATGAGGGAGTTGATGGAGCGAGCGGTTGAATAAAATTTTGTTCAAACTCGCAAAGTTAAACTTCCATAAGTGTTGAAATAATTAACCAACCTAGATTAAAATTGCATTCATTACACGCTGGATTAATGTGCTTTCATGTTGCACTTGCAAGTGTGTGCGAAAATAATAAACTAACCTTGTCTATTGTTATTGTCAGTATTAAATGCAGCTGTTTTATTAATGGAATGTGCTACATTTGTGTATGCTTAAAAGTTTGTCGTGTCTTTTCTGTGGCAAAGGCTCGTGGAGAATCCTGGTGGCCTGGAAGAAGAAGGTTTTTATACACACTGCTTATATGTGCCTTGCTAGGTAACATAATTAATGGGTTAATATTTAGCATAGGGGTGGGTAACAGTATGGGTCTCAATTCTTTAATTAATTACTGCCTTGTGTTTCTTTAAATATTAGTTTTCGAGTGGGCCTAAGAAAATGGCTGACTGGCAGTGCTGGAAAATGCGAAACTTGACCAGAGTGAAGCCTTTACTCACATGCAGGAAAAAAGAGCTGTTTGCTAGACAATGGAATAATAAGCGGAACTGTTTGTTTGGTCGAGTTGTACGTGTTTTTGGAGAAGAGCACCAAGGACAAAAAGCCTGAATAGCCTGCCAAGATTAGGAAGTAAAAGTTTTATGTTCGGTGAAATGTTTCTTTTCTGAGGAAGCTAGAAGGATGGAATCTTAGAACAATAAGGGCCTATGATGTGCCCCGGACTTGGTCAGGAAAGAATGACATAAGGATGGTCTGACATCTGTCAGCCAATGGGAACTCTGAATGACAGAAAATATGAACATTTTGAAAAGATTAGCTAGTTAGAAAGGTATAAAAACTGGCCATACAGACAGGAGGGGGTTCTTGCTTCCTGATTCCTGAATGACGTGCTGTTGGACTTCTGGTGCACGTAAGGAAAGCTGTCTTTATTAATTTTACTTTTAGGTGTAGAGAGTTTAGTCAGGGAAATAGAATTTTGAGAATGGAAAGCTTTATATTGCATTAATTTATACTAAATGATTTACTTTGAAATGTCAGACTAAGCCTTCCTTGAAATGATGCTTTCAAATTGCTAATAAAATAATGATTTATGAATAAAATGCTCTTTCTTTGAATATAATAAAGTTAATAAATTAGTTTTTTGAAATGACAAGCTGGTCTTGTTTATTCATGGTCTAGTTATCATTATTAGATCCATTCACCCATGTGACTTAATTAATGTTATATGATTAAAAATCATGGTTAGATATAGTAAACTGCAGTTGTATATAACTTTGTAAATAGTTAATGAATAGAGTATTTTAATTAGGTCACATGATTCAGACCCTCAAAAACTGTCTCTTTAGTTTATGGGCCTAGGTAGTGATTCTTGATTAATAGTGAGTATTGTGGAGATGAATAGCGTTTGTGAGACAGTTTTTCATTAGGAGCGCTGGATCACATGCAAATACCAGATACCACACATCATTTTATGATCTGCTCCTAAATACCTCGGGTCTGCCTGATAATGTAAGGGTATTTTGCCAGGATATGGGAGGCCCTCATTAGGATCTCCATCAGCTTGTCGTCCCCATTTTTTCCGTTCCCAGGTATACTCATCTGACGCCATCTGGTTGCATGCTGCATGTTGAATGCATTGTAGTAGGCTTCTACATCTGGGAGGCTCATGCCCCCTCCTCCAGATCTTGTTTGTGTAAGTCCAATGAAACTGCTTCGCCTACCAGCCCAGACCAGCTCAATCAGGAAACTATCTAACTTTTTAAATGAGGATAGGCGCAGGATGGAATTCTGTAGGGTATAAAGGCAGAGTGGCAGAACCACAATCTTCACCAACGCCACCCATCCCTGGCCTGAGAGTAGCAGCAACGACTAGAAGTCAATCAAGGCCTGGATTTACAGTATCAGTCTCCCCATCTTGTACTCATTTTGCATTTATGGGGCATGGGCTATTACTATTGAAATCTTTCAGTTTCCCATTTCAGCCCTAAGTCCGGAAGATCTGTAAGAGGTTGGGGTGTCAGAGTTCCAGAGGGAAGGGGATACTTTTCTGAGTATTTGTGCAGAGGCCTAAGACTGCTCTGAATTGTTTAAGGAATGCAGCAACATGGGAGCCGACAACCATGGAATACGCAAATAAAACAATGTGTCGCTCCAGGTCCACAATTTAGGATTCATCATTGATGATCAACTTTCAATGAGACAACAAGCCATGAAGGTAGCTGCTACCTGTTTCACTATCCTGAAATGGCTCAAAAAGATTATCTGGATGTTGCCTAGCTACACTCAGAGAAGTGTAGTCCAGGCTCTGATTACTTCTAGACTGGACTATGGCAACATTCTTTATCTGGGGGCCAATAACGATGTGTCACGCAAACTGCAGGTGGTACAGAATTCTGCCGCCAGACAAATCTGGTGTGGCTCCTCAATATTTGCAAACTCTGGCTCATTCCTATTTGCCCTCTTGCGCGCTCCGCTCTGCCACTTAGGTGATATTTTTGGTCCCAAGAGTTAGACGATTACGTATTGGCGGCCGCTCCTTTGCCCGCTTGGGGCCCTCCCTATGGAATTCTCTCCTTGTGTCGATTCGCACTGAAATATTCTACGGCAACTTCCGTAAATGCCTAAAACCTGGTTATTTAACCAATAATCTCCTTTCACTCCCTTCTGTTCCTTACAGGCTGGCGCTGGAAAACCTTCTTGGGTAGCTGTCGTGCCTAATAAGTTAAAAATAACATAACATATAGGTACACCAAATAGGTGACCTTCCCCACCCTGATCCTCACTCTGCCATTTTCACACTAATTTGAAGCACCAGTACATTGAGCCAGCACAAATAACAGTGAAGACCGTGGGCACTCCTGTGACCCCCTATGTGTGCTCCATACATTTGAGACTATTCAGCCGATTCTAACCCTCGCTGTAAGTTGCTCATAGAGTAATTTAACCCATTTAATGAACCAAAGGCCTTTTCCCTTCCAGCGCATCACCTCCCACCAATAGTCCTAGTTGAGTGTATCAAGGCCTTTCCTAAATCAATTGCTACAAGGACCATTTCTTAATCTCTGTCCAGTACCGAGTACAGTACATGTGTCAGATGCACTATGTTCAAACCTGTGTTCCATCGTGGCACGAAACCACATTGGCCTTCCTGCAATAACCCTCCCACCACTGACTCAACTTTGTTGCGAAAGTCTTACATAGTATTTTTGTGTGGGAATTAATCATGGTGATTGGCCGGTATGAGGAAATGTTCAGTTCATCTCTCCCTGGTTTAAGGGTCATAGTAATTCTCCCCTCCCTTGTTTAAGGTGCCAGTACCCCAGCCATGAACACCTCCTGAAGTGAAGAGTCTCCAGAAGGTTTTCTGTTACCTGGCTGGAAATGTTTTGATGCAATTCAGCCAGGAAGCCTCCCCCGCACCCACCAACATTCTGTTTTTTATTAGCTCTCAGAGGGCCTCATGGAGCTCCTTGAGTGCAAGCTCCCTGTTAAGGTCCTCTCACAAGGGGGTCTCCAGTCCAGAACAGGAACGGGGAATGTATCTAGATATTGTGCAATGAGGTTAGTTGCTACCGGTGGTGCCTTGGTGTATATTTGTTGTAGGAGCAAGGCAAGTGCCTTCTTAACAGCAAGTTGTGCGGCAGCTATCATATTGTCTGGATTGCGTAGGCCCAATATTGGGGCAGGGTTCTCTCTATTTATCATTCAAGCAAGGAGAATATCGCTAGTACTGCTGGGGCCACAGGGGTGGAAACCAATATTCAGTCCAGCCTAGTAAGAGCGTAGTGGGGTCAGGGAGCCACAGAAGTAATCTTTAGAGAAGGGGTGCTGCTCTCTCCATATATCGACACACGCTATATTCCGCTTGACTTTGATGAGGCGGAAGTGGTTTACATTTTATAATCATTCACAATAATCCTGATCTTTCAATTAACAGGATCCTCTCTACTTGTAAGAGGTTTGGGCCTATGCAAACTCAAAAATCACTTGCAACATTAGGTCCTCCAGTAGACCTTTAGTAGAGCTAATGGGAACTCAAAAATGAGAGACGGATGCTATTTCCTTCATGAGGACCTATACTGAAGAAAAAGCCAAGCTAACAACCATACTCACAATATAATATATCAATAATTCATCAATAAAGACAAACTCTGAATACTTATCAAGTTACTTTTATATAAATATTTCAAAATATGAATGGTCAATACACAAGTACATATTCTGTGTTGTTTCATTGTTACAGATAAGTACACAATAAGGAAACACAGTTCATTAGAAAATACATCAAAAATTCAATAACAGCATGCGAGGAGAGAGAGAGACAAAAGGAAATATTTCATTGCAATGTCAATATGCAATCAGAGTTTCATACGAACCTAGATAAGAAAATACTAATGCACACCGTGCAATAGTCAGAAATAGCTAACTCTTTGGCCGAAAAGGTATAGCTTGAGCAACATCACTAGCTAATGAGGTGCAAAATAAATCAAGATAGTCTCGCACAGGATTTGTAAGGAGAATAGCCATCCAGATTAGTATAGAGAGTACAGCAGCAAAGGCTCTCTTCTCTTCGAAACAGCTACTGCCAAGTTCGTTTCTCATGGTAATAATTATACCCAAATGCTAAAAAGTTATATCCCCCTAAAGTTGCAATTTCACGGTTTCAGGCAATTTCATTTATCCAATTTATGAGTTGATCATTGTCTCAGTCAGTTCATCCAGATTGTTTGTTAACGTTGTTTATTAGAAAGGGATGTCATCATCGCTCTTCGGAAGCAGGAAGAAGATTAGATACCTTCAAGTCCTTGCACTCACTTCCAGATCAGCATGCAACATTAGTTGACACAATTTTTCATAGAAAGAAATGCTCAACCCATAGAGAGGAAATCCTTATGATATGCTAAGCACAACTAAACAAATAAATCAGCTTTTTAGAAATAGCTAACGACAACATACCTTCTTCTGTGGCCTACGTTAGGGAAAGAAAAATAACTCTAGCAGATTTTTAAGGCCTTCATAGAGATAACATTATTTGTAATTCTTCTGAGGAATTGAAACACACCTAAAGAAATTAAGAAATAAGGATTCATTATCCTTAATTAAATCCATAAGTATAAGTTACTAAATATTATTAGATATTTATTTCTCTTGTTATGGAAATAGGATAAACATTTCAAACAACATTTTTCTATAAACGTTTTCATATATCACGATTTCATAGTTCCAAGTGCATGATTCTAAAGGCATCTTTACTCTAGTCTCTTATAACGTATAAATCACTTCATAGAATTTTCGTGCTCCCAGCTTTTTCAGCATGTTAAGTGTTGCAGTTAATCAAACTATTTTATTAAATATGCTATGCCTTCTTTGCACAATTTCATGTCGTACCTTGTGCTGACCGGGTTTTTGGCTCTATTTCTGAGTGATGGTGACTTTAAGCTTGCTACCATCCTGGATCCCTATTTTTAGCTTGTTTTGGTTCTTTTAGGCCTCTTTTCAGACCTAGAAGCATAAACTAGAGGATAACCGCTTTATATGATGATAGATCCCTTATTCCTGACTCTAATCCATCTATTGCCTATTGGCTTTGACATAATTATGTGTCCTTTCATCATCCTACCTATAGTAGAGGGTGGATCCTGTAGTTCTGACTTTATATTATCTATTGGTAGGGTTTGTGTATAGAGTTAAGTGTCTATTTCATCCTTTTCGGGCCTACAAGGCCCAGAACCAGAGAGACTCCATTTTGCTTTCTGCCTCTGCAGACTGAGATGCATGTAGGTCAAGTGTGATGTTTTAGTTATGAGGTGTTGTTCACTTGGAGAGAACCGGCCTGGGCCGGCCCTTATCAGTAGACTGTATTTTTCTTTGTGTCGAAGACATCACAAAAGGCCGGCCGGCTGGGTGTGTGTCCTTGGCGCGGAGTGGTCCAGGGATCTGATGGGCGGTAGGCTGATGACTGGAACTTTCCATGAGGAGAGAGCATTCCATATTAGCGAAGTGCAGAAGAGGCGGAGCGGTCAGTTGGTTTTTGGAACAGTTCAAGTCAGTTGGTTTTTGGAACAGTTCAGTTCAGTCGGTTTTGGGAGTAGTCAGAAGCAGTTGTGTGCAGATGGTGTTTGGAGCTGAAGAAAGAAGTCAGATGATTTTTGGAGTTGAAGAAAGCAGTCAGAAGCAGTTACTTATCAGAAGGAGTTGTGATCAGTTGGAGCAGGCAGTTAACAGCTGGAGTTTGGAGTGATGCCTTTTGGAAGAGACTGAAGTTATATTGTGGATTAGTCTGTGGGAGCAGCTGGAGTGAGTTGGACATTGGAGCTGGAAAAATCAGATAGAGTGAAGAAGCTAGTGGAGCGAACGGTTAACAGAGCGGCAGAAACTATATCATTAGACTGAAGTTGGAAGGTGAAGACAGTTCGTGGGGGAGAGGAATCCAGTGCAGAGTGATCAGCGCAGATGTGTTTCCAAGAGTGCAGGGGAGAATCTGAGATGAGCAAAGGCACAGATGAGAGAGAAACCCAGATGACAGCTAGAACAAGACTTCATACTAATCAGGTGATATCTGTCCTGTTATATTAGTGCCCATATACATTAATCTTGTCTTTTATTTCCTAGGCTAGATTCCCTACTGTATTGTTATACTGATTAATCCCTTTTCTTTCAGCGGTGTGCAGTCTGTTATAATTCATTTCCCTTTTTAACTATCTACAGTTCCTGCCAGCTACATGTGGATGTGTTAGTAATAAAGCTTTCCATTATAATAAAGAGACCCCACAGATCTATGTATGTGTCTATTCCCCTTTACTTTTCAGGCTATGTCTAGATTGCTAGTTATTGTGATGTTATAATAATAAAGGAACCCCAGTTCTTAGTGAACAGCTGTGCAAGTGTTATTATTCATAATAAAGTTAACCTTTCTTCTAGTCAGATGCTGTTATGTGAACGGATGCATCTCCCGTCCAAGTAAATGGTAACTGAGCAAGGGAGTAGAGGAGCACTTAAATTAGAGAATAACCTTTGCATATTGTAATTTGGCCATTCTTGTAAAATATAACAATTGTATATGAGACATCCCCAGTAGATATTAGGTATATAGAGAAACTTCCCAACAGAGAGAGAAAGAGCTGAAGGTATTCATAGGACAGTGATCGTCGTTGTTTAGCGGCGTTAATGAGAGCATTGATTGTGATCAATGTGTATACCCACAAGATTGTGGCTTGAGAGAGCACTGATTGTGGTCAGTGTGTAATGAGATCGCCGCTAGGGAAAGTGGCGTTAATGAGAGCATTGACTGTGGTCAATGTGTATACCCACAGGATTGTGGCTTGAGTGAGCACTGATTGTGATCAGTGTGCAATGGTAAGTAATCGGAACTGCCCCCTTTCACTATGAGCAGGAGGGTAGCATAGTCTTGGTCTGAGTTACCGCGAGGCTATAAGGTATGAGTGTGGTGTAGAGCATGGAAGTCCTTAGTAATCAGTGAGTATTCCTAGTAATCCTATAGATTTAGTGGTGTTTTTGATGATATGAGCTTGTATATTGCTAATTCCCCATCCTCAGGTAGGTACCCAGGTGCCTTGCTAAATAGGTCCTGAGAAGGGAGGTGGTTATGTTTCGGCTGGATTGGTGGTGTCTTGGTGAGCTGATTCTATCTGGTCCGAAAATCCGGTCGTTACATACCTTCAAATATTTCCGTGTACGTAAATGTTAAAAATCACACCATTAGTCATTGTTTTTTGTTAACAACGCAGTTATGAGCAGATTTGATTAAGCACGATTATTTCGCAAAAATCATGCTTCATCAACTTCATGTGGTGTTTTTGTCAATACTGGTTTTGTGTTGTGTCCTTTGTATGTTTCTTTATAGACCAGTAATGTTTTCTCGTTATTTTGAAATGTGACAAGACTAACCCCCAGATTTATCATTGTCATGTTTTGCGAGTCCTTAATAACGATTTTTAAGGAATCGTTATTAAAGACTCGCAAAACGGGATTCATGTAGAAATCGCAATATTTATTGTGATTTCTACAGCTTCCTTATTTGCGATTCGCTAATTGCTAATCCCAAATAAGGAATGACTCCCATAGGAATGAATGGGGAGTCGTTCCTTATTTGCGATTAGCAATTAGCGAATCGGAAATAAGGAAGCGATTTCAAGGGTGCCAGGGTGTCCAAAGGACACCCTGTAGCACCCCTGAAATGATAATGTACACTGGTGTTGCGCACACACATGTCCAAAGGACATGTGTGTGTGTAACATACAACTTAAGTTTTTGCTATTTACCACGTAGTTAGACTTCGCAGTAAATAGCGGCCCCAGATTCAGAATTCGCAGTTTTAAAATGGTTCATGAATTGCATTTAAGGAATCTCAAATTGAGATTCCTTAAATGCAATTATTCGCAATTTAGAGATTTTTAGAATTGAGATTTTTGCATTTGGGATGATGAATCCCAAATGCAAAAATAGCGCTTGCAAAGGGCCAGATTCTCAGAATCTGGCCCTTTGCGAGCCGATTTCGGCTTGATTAATCTGGCTGTATGAGCCTTATTAGATCCGGCAAAAGGTGGCAGATGTCCCATCCGCTGAACTAGAAGTGCACTGATGTGGAAAGCACCTAAATATGGCACATGGACATTTGCCACATATACACAATGTGACGCTCCGCCAAACTCTTAGTAGGGCTTTAAGTCATTTTATTGATTACATTGGATGCCAAAGGAAACATTATTGAGTTCCACTGCGTTCAGGGGTATATTGGCAAAGGTGCCTTTGGAGGGTCCTGGGCAAATACTTATGGCCAGTGGCTGGGGTGGGTCTTCTTTACCATTCTATAGGGAGGCCAGGCTGCAACTGCAGAGGCACATTGCAAGAGGTGTCTTTGGAAGGGGACCCCTTAGCCTGAAAGGGCACTGAAAGTCCTCACACGCATTGGTGCACGGTAGAACTGTAGTTTAGTTCCTATTTTCCCAATAGGCCCTGCGCATTGGAATAACATAAACAGTAGTATCGACGTAGAAGTGCGGATCTTCCAGGCCTCCACTGACTATGCTAAACTTAATTGGGTTTGTTACCAACTAGCTCAGAGGTCACTGGAAACTTTCTTGACTGAAATAGGAAGTGATCAGCTTCCCTGGCACAGCCAAGAAGGGATTCAGTTTTCCAACAACCGTGCAACATGACAACTTTGCTCCTCAGATCAAGAGTCAATCTCTAGGGTCGTGTGAAACAATAGACAGTTATTTTACTCAGTCAGGTTGGTGCAGATTACTTTCACAATATGTAGAGAATAGAGAGACGGGCGTTTGTCAATAAAGGGTGAAATTTATTGAACAGTCTTTCTTCTCGTACAAGAGAAATGAATTGCCACAATTGCAAGACTTGTTATTATAAAAAGTACGTACAGTAAGATAAGTATTGCGAAATAATACTGTAAAAGCATTGATATGGTTTCTTAGCCATACAATGGTTTTAAAATGAATAAAACATATATACATTCATATATACATTAGGCTAAAATACTCAACTGGTGCTTCTAACTACGCCTACCCCAGTGTACCTGACCTAAGCCTAATACTTGGGAGGGGAGTAAGTAAGTAGCTTTAGTTTAAGTTGGTTTTGCCAAGGTTTGCTTCAAGAATTCTCTCTAAGGGTTTAGTCAACACCATACCTCTGGAATAGAATGATGGAGGTCTGGTATCTCCCTCAGAACTCGATATCCCAGTCACCCGCAAGGGTAGACTAGAAACGCCGGAGCTGGATTTCTCTGCAGGAGAAAGACAGCGTCTCTTCTCAGCGCGTCGAGGAGGAGGAGGAGGAGGGGCAGCGTCCGCGGGCTCTTGCAGGGGGACGGCTGTTCAGCTCCTAAGTTCACCACACCATTGTTCGCTAGTTAGCAGAGATAGCAGTAGCGATAGCAGCTATGATATCATCAGCATAACAGCAGCTTCAGGCGACGGGCAACAGAACATTGCTTAAGGCAACGTTGGTAGTATTTATACCTGAAAGGTGCCTTGGTTGACGTAAGTTTGCTGGACATAAGACGTCAATAAAGATGTCACTAGGAAGTGATCGTCTATCAGTGCTCATTAGAGTTCTATTACTAATCAAAACACAGCAAGCGGGGATTTCCAGGTTTGCTGAGTTTTTATCTTGTTGAAGAACTCGGAGTGTTAATCTAGGAATCTCAGATAGTGACTTCTGCTATGTCATTGCACTAATTGGTTGCAAAGGAAGTGGCAGAGAAAGCTATTCTGAAATGTGGCTCTGTTCGTGTGAGGCCAGAGATGAGTTTCTGAATATTGCATTTGATCGGTTATGCCAATATAGGGAATAAATGGATTTATAGCCGAATAGGGGCATAAGGTCACAGTATCGATCAGGGTCCTAGATTAGAACGCAACACCCACTCCACGAATTCATGTCCATCAAATTACTAAAACTAGAGCAATAAGATGCATGTGTAACATTGCCCACCATAAAATACATATATGCATTTGAAATAGGCGTATTTGTAATACGTGAACATTTAGGTACTGTACTTTTTTGAAGCATAGAAATCATTCAAAAATTATAGCATATGAAATAAATGAACGATTATGCAAAAAGAATTACACATGAAATATCTCTGAAACAGAAGAAGGGCGAGATAATTTCATCACATATAAATGCATTGCAATAACATGTGCTAGAGGCTGGTGCAAAGTTGCTATGTCTCTAGATGTGTTTAGAAATAGAAGTTGAAGCTTCTGTTCTCTAAGAATAGTTTTTACTTGAAGCAAAGAATTTTTCGTGCGAGAAAAAGGGTGAATATTAAAAAAGTGTTCAATTCAAAAGAATTAATGCTTGAACGGGGAAATTAGAGTTCCAACGCTTTTACCAGTTTTTGTTGTTCAAAACTGAAGGCCGAATTCAGAGTTCATGGGAACGCTGTGTGTCGGAATGCTTCTCCAAAGTTATTGTTTCTGTTCGGGTGAGAACATCATATCAGACAGGCTCTCAAAGAATTGGTCTACAAAATCAGGTGACAGTTCGACCAAATTCGATAGTGCTGTAACTTGGCAGGTGTGAGAATGATTGCTGTCATCAAAGTCGGGATCAGCAATGCTCACAGAAGGTCGTACCTGGGTGATGTTGCTTTTGTCACTCGCTCCACTGTTACCACCTAGTCGTAGCACAGGAGTCTCAACGAATGCCGTCATCAGGATTGGTAGCCGCTGGGGACAACACAATGCGTGAGCCGTTATCGAACTTAGCAAAGTATCGATATCCATTGGTACTGCTGATGGAAGTGAAAGACAGATGTCCAACACGCACTCATCTCCGCATAGCATACATCAAAGTACCGGTAAGATACAGTTCTGCCATATAGGTCTGAATGAAAGGAACCAGGTCATGTTTAGATCTCTCAGCCTGGCCAATCCAAGGACTCTAGTTATTCTGTCCCGGTAGCGGATTGCTAGGATTGTCTCTTCCATTCCCATAGGAGTCATGTCTGAGCTGTGGCTTGCCATAACGAAGCAGGAGGGTCAAAAATAAAATCCCTGCTACAAGTCCCAAAAATAGGGGTATGCCGCCAAAAACAGAGTGGACAAAATTTGGAACGATTCCCAGAATTGCTTGAAATGGTGTTAGCAGTCCCGTAAAAATCGTCTTCAATATGCTTGGATGCCTGTGGCACTAGACATGTTAAGGAGTTGGCTCAACCTTTCTACGAAATGCACGGAGCAATTTGTTGATAAAAGGTCATGAACCTCCGTAGCTGTCCTTGCAACTAGGAGATCATACGTCTCTTTTGATGACCTTATGGGCACTGTTGTCTGCAAAAGCACAGACTTCATTTTGCTTAAAGTATCAATTCGTATAGAATAGGGATTCAGACGAGGTCAGATGGGAGTCTCTATGTCTCCAAGCCCGCTCGGGAACAATGCTTGCATACAGCATTTGACCGCTTACGAGATAACTTCTCCCTGGAACAAGGCCACAACATCTGTGATCCGTTCTTAGAATGTAACTCCCATTCGAAAGTTGCATAAAGAAGGGCTCTATCTGAGTTGCAGGTGTGACAAGCTGGTGGCATGAAAGGTTGTTAGAATTTCCATCACAAGCTCCGTGTAAATTAATACCCTGGCACAAAAGTATACCGCTTAGTGAACGTTTACAGTTTTCACCACTAAGAAATACATTTTTGTCGCTGTCACTGTAGCATGAATGTGTGTATGGTAATTTCCATGCTGACTTAACATATCCTTTACCCAATCGTTCATACTGGCAGGTAGGTATGTATTCAAGGCACTTTTTAAATCGGAAAGTTGTTATCGGAATTGTGATAATTCCGTGTATTATCCATTCAATGACAGGACTTTCTGACATTGTCAATGGTAATCTCTCAAGTTTTTCGATGCTCAGGATTGTATAGTCTGCTCCTTTTTGTGCCAAGCTGATTTGTTTATCAGTAAGGTTAAAAATGGAAAACAATGAGGTTGTGTTGATTAAACGCCAAGGCACATAGCCTGAACGAAGATTTTGCAGCGTCCAGCCTAATTGTACAATAGAACGTAATTGTAACTGGCCATGCTGTAACATTAGCAAGTCTCTGTCTATTATGTCAAAGGCAGAAGATACAATATTGTCCAACGAATATATTCTGGAGGACAGAGTCATTAACCCATTGTCCACTACAGAAAGTGATTTTTCCAAATTAATACGATCAATTTCTCATATTTTTTCAGCTGTTTCAATTTGTGTGACTTTCCAAGCCTCGTTGTACGTAGCATAGATACTGGTCGCTATGAAACGCTTTTGACGCTGTTTGTGTGGTCCCATAATAAAATCGCACAAATCAGCACCATCTTTAAGTAAAGACAAGTGTTGCTTAATTTCAGCCAGTGTGGATGATCCTAGCTATTCGAGGCAGAGTTTCCCTACACTGTATGTTGTTACTATCCCTGGATGTTGTCTCTGGGAGTATCTAGGGTCTTGTCTGGTCATTTTTAACCCCTGTGTTTTGCTCAGGAATCTATCTTGACAGTTGTTTGTGTCAGTAGGCCAGATTAACCACTTTTTCCAATCAGGATGTGTTCTGTTAAAATGTAAAATTTTAGTTACGTCTATCTTAATATCTGTTGTTGCATTATCAGGTATTGGCTTCGGAATAGACGGTTGGTTAAGGTCTTTAATCCTAGCTAGGCCAAGACAGGATGTTTGGTGAATTGTGTCATTTAAAAACATCATTTGTTCTGGTATCATGCAGGTTCTGAATAGTGCTTCAAGGCCTTGTACCTGCCAATCTTTCGTACCCCAAATGGTTTTTGTTTCAATGTTATTTTTCCAATAATCTAAACCAAATGTCATAATTTTTTCATAAAATGCTTCTGAATATATCAATTTAGTGTTTGTCAGCATTGTTTTCATTCCTGTTTTATCTAACAGTTTGTAATAAAACATTTCTGCATCACTGGTGTTAAACCCTGAGAAGTACTTGAATTTCTCAAAGAACGTTTTAGAACTGCTTTTAGGTGGTGTAGCACAATGTTCCCATTGATTATACTTAAAAACATTTCTAGGCTGTGCAGATTCATGCAAATAGTGATCGCCATAATGTGTATAACAGAATAATTGTTCATAACTAGACGAACCTTGTAAATAATCATGTTCTGTGAATCTAGCTGACATTACTAAATCAGACATCATGTCATTAATACTATCAAAGTCCCAATCATCAGAGAATGTACTAGGTTTTACAAAGTCACTTAAGGAAACCTTCAGTTGATGAGGATACTTCAGGATCTCGACCGGACCATAGATCTCATAGTCAGTTTTCTCCCATACTACCCCACCGGGTATTGGAATGACTGTGACATTTACTGTTGACAGTTCTCTTTTCTTCACGTGGGATGATCTGTGTGGTTTGAGGACTAGGTTGATGTTCTGACTTGCTGTGTCCATTGTACTATATTTTCCCTCAATGAATTTATTTTCCTAAACAAAGTACCATGATGAGCCAAAGCAGGAGGAAAAATACACCTAGACCGAACCAGAACTCTAACCAAGGGGAAATAAGGTAGATTTCCTTCAGTTGTTGAAAGAGTTCCGTTGCTTTTTCTTTAAAAGTCATTTTTGTTTCTGGCATCACTTCTGGGTCGTTTTGATCTTCAAAGAAGTTTTCGAAGTTGATGAAATAACCAGAGGCAGTTCTGTCAATTGTTGGGATTGTTCTTTCAATCTGTCTTTCGTTAGCATTTTCTGATGCCACATTATTGTAGACTGGTGTTTCTTGACAAACTGTTTCAATCTGTGTCTCAAGAGGCACAAGTTCCATGGCATTATTGCATAGTCCTTCTCTGTGCACTGCAGGCTGATCGAATGTGATTAGTCTTTCAGTTTGAACCTCTTGGATTGTTGCAAGTTTGGGTATTCTGTTGTTTCTTGGGAGTCCACTGGGCCTACTGTTGATTATAGGCCACATGCTTGTGGTTTTACCAGGTCGATAGATACGACTCTGTTCTCCTTTTTACCAGCAAGGGGCGGTAGTACTACTGATCTTGTTCCGGTGACTGCCAAGACAGGTACTGCTTTTCTGTAAGAAGACCCAAATTCCTTCTTCACCGCGATTTCTTCTCTGACTAGATCCCCAATCTTTGGAATCCAGACAGGCCTTGCTGGGGCTGTTGCTTGTGGTGCCTCGTCAGTGGTATCTGGCTGTTGTTTTAACTTTATGTTGCTTAAGGATTTTCTTGTTTCATTCAGTTCCTGTAAAACAGCCAAACGATCTTTGATGTCAAAGTCTGTTGTTTTTTCTTGTACCACTGATACCTGACTATCTAAGTCCTGAATTGTCATTCTAATTCCGAACAATAGTTTGTATGGGCTGAAACCTTTTAGAGATTTTCTTGGCAAATTGTTAAGACTGGTCTGGACACTTATTAAATGTTTGACCCACCCAGCGCCTGAACCTAATACCTTCACTGTTATAGATCGCTTTATGTCTCGGTTTTTTCTTTCTACCACACTATTACCTTCGGGGTGCGACGGACAAGAATACCGCAACCCAATTCCCATGCTGGCCATGGCCTCCCTATAGGCTCGAGAGCTAAAAGCAGGACCCTGGTCAGAATGGAACGTGGTAATTGCGTATGTGCCGATAAAGACTCGCAGATCTTTTATAACCGTTCTAGCGTCAGCCGAGCGCTGGAGGCCACAATGTTTAAGTGTGTTTAGCCTTAACTGATTAATAGGACACTGAATGGCTTGCGGACATCATTACCCTTTCTATAAATGGTAACTGTGCAACAGGCAGGACCGGTTCATTACTGCGATCTCTGTCACAGTCCGGACAGTTCTTTACATATATCTGATGTTGCACGCTCATCCCCGGCCACCAGTATACTGATTGCAATTCAGTCAGAGATTCCCTCATCGGAATGTGCCTTGGACCTTCACCCATGTGTGCGTCTGCTATTAATAATATTCTCCGGTTCGTGTTTGGAATTACCCTATCCCCCACTCCAGGGATTCGAGCAAAAGGAACGGAGTTTGCATCGATTACGTATGCATAATTGAGTGGATAGTTCACGGGCAGTGCTGCACAGTCGCCTTTTACGGTCGTTTTTACTGCCAGCATGGTTTCCCCTTCGATGTATTTTTCTGTACACTTTTTTGTGGCTACGGAAGCCGGTTTTGTTGCTTCCGCTGTGGCTGTATTAGCCAATGAATTCCCTGCAACGTGAACGCCATCACGTTGAAGACTCTTTGCGTGTATCACGTGAGTCTTTTGTAGTTCTTTCTGTAAAAGAGCTACCTGTTTCCAGAGCAATTTATGCTTTATTGTGGCACCTGTGTCATCTTTGTAATCGTTTTCAATCCAACTCTGCAGTTGACGCAAAAATGAGAATCGCACACGATTACTGTCGGGAATTCACGTTCTGCATTTTCGAGCGCCATCTTTAAAGATCTGATTGCAGCTCTCTGAGCCGAACAGTTTCTTACTTATTCAGTTTTTGTTACTTTCGGTCTGAATTTACCGCACAGCCAACGACCTTTAACAATCGCACAGGCTGCACCGTAGGATTTGCTCTCTACGTTGAAATGCTGTACAAATCTATCTGTATAGATTATACAGGCGTACTGTGGGAGAGGCAGAAGTTCGATTGGCAGAGGATATTCTTCTTCATATTCTAAATCATTCAGTTCTTCGAATTGCGGGGCGAAATAGTATTTCACATCTTCCGCTCCTAGAGAATCTACACACTGTATCCATTTCGGATCCAGTGACACTGTAGGCAGGTTTACTGGGCTGAATAGCGCCTCGAAGGCGGATTCCGCTGTGAGGATATTAATCCGTTTGCCGTGTGCTAGTTCTTTTTCATTTGCTAATGCAATTTGCACTGCTTTCACAGTATTTTCTGTGTGACTGAATGTTTTTTCTGTTTGTGTGTACATGTGAGATTTAATTGAAATTGGTACCTTTTCTCCCTCATTAGAGGTCAGGTACGTGAATCCGCATCTTCCTGGGATGACTCGGATTACAAGATTGCGTGTGTTGTCACGTGTATTTAATTTTGTTTTTGCTAACATGTCTGTTTGCAGTGATCTCAAAATTTCTGTGTGTTTTTGAGTCCAATTGATTTGTTTAAAACCAGGTTTAATTAGTTCGTAGAGAGGTTTAACCCTCTCTGCGTAATTTAGAATGTAAGTTCTTCCGAAATTCAGAAAACCTAGTATGGATTGTAAATTCTTCAGCGTTTTTGGAGCTTGGAGTACAGCGCACTTCTCTAAGAAGTTGTCTGCTAGGCTTTTACCTTCACTTGATAATTCGTACCCTAAGAATAGTACTGTCAGATGGGCAATTCGAGACTTTTTAAAGTTGAATTTGGCAACCCTCTACTGCGAACCCAAGTATAATGGTGTTCACTCTTTTCAAGTGAGTATCCAAGTCGTCATCTGTGAGATAGATATCATCTACGTAAGATAATGCCTCATCATCATATATTTGTAGTAACTCTGTTACTCTAGCTGAGAATAGTCCTGGGCTGTTCTTGAACCCCTATGGGAGTCGACAGAAATTTTCTGCGACCCAAATGCTGAGAAAGCGGTCAAGTATCTGCTTTCTGGTGCAATGTTTTGACAAAAGAAACCATTAGATATGTCTAATGTCGTTTTATATTTTTTCCTAACTATGTTATTCATTAGGGCTGCACTATGCGAGTTTTGTACTGCAAATGTTTTGCAACATGCATTAAGGTGTCTGTAGTCCAAAACTAGACGATATGAATTGTCTGGCTTGGAGACAGGAAACAAAGGATTGTTCATTTGAGAGGTGCATGTTTCAATCACCCCCTGGTATTCAAGTTGATCTAAGATCTCCCTGACTTGTTTTTTAGCTTCTTGCTTAATGGGATACTGCCGTTGGGCAGTTGGTTCACTTTTTAACTGGATTTTGTGGGGAGGAGAGTCCTCATCCCATCCTACATGATTTTTATATAATGCCGGTGCCTGGGCTACTGCCCATTTCCTTGCATAAGTATATTTTTTGTGAATCGGAATGTGATTCGAGAAGGCAGGCATAATCATTTCTTCGCCACGAGGGCACTCCCTGACAAACTCTGGGGGCCAATCTTTTTCAGCTAACAGAATGTCATAGCCTTTTGAGAGTTTATCCCAAAATAGACCCTTTATTTTCCTAGTCTTATCACCCTCTATACGCAATGTTATTTCGAATATTTTATGGGGCTCGCTAAGTCTGGTGTCGGCAGTTTCAACCTGAATGTATTCATTCGTGTCCACTGTCTCCAGATGACTCATCAAGATCTTGCGGGCTATACTGATTTCTGCTGCACTGTCTAACATTGTCTGTGCCCACTCCCCGTTTTTCAACTGTGTCCTCAGTATTCTCGGCATGTTCGATTACTCTAATACTGGCTACCTTCTTTTTTGGAAATTGAGATTTTTTACTCTTAGCAGGTTCCTTGTCTTTGGACTTGGTGTGCTCTCCTGGGTCTGACCGTCCTCTTCTTTCCGATTTCTGCGAAAAAGATCGAGAGGCACGTGTATCAATACTTTGATATCTATCAGGTTTTTTCAAATTATCCCTATTTCTAAGGTTGTATCTTTTCTCAGAGGGCTCCCTCTGGGGAGACTGGTGTTCTTGAGTCAGAGTTCTTTCCCTCCTTCGAGGAGACCTTCCTCTGGACTGGAAAACTTTTTCTTTGGGAGTGGATTGTTTATTTCCATCCCAGCTCTTTTTAGGAGTGTTTAAATTATTTTTAATAAAAAAAAATTCAGGATTTTCGAGCAGTTGGGGCTTAACTGGTTTTCCACCCAAGCTGTCTCTACCTAATTCTTCATAGCATTTCTCTATGATTCTGGCAAGCTCGACTGGCTGATCTGTTATATCTGTTTCCTTCAACTTTTGGCGGATCGCCACAGATGCTGCTTTTCCCTTTATATTGGCTAATAATATAGCCGAGACCTGCTTGAAGTCTTTCAGTAATTTCATACCAAGAGTTAAAGCGGGCTCTGGACCGTATTCATTCGGAATCTGTTTTAGCACTTCCGGTATTACCGCCATAGACGGAACACCATGTGTTTTTGTGTAAATGGAAGCAAAGACTGTACCCCACGTGTCACAGTCCTCCACGTGTGGTGCGATTCCCATAGGAAGGCAGATGGTCAAGATTCTGTGTTTCTCAATAGGGGTAGTATCCGGAAATACTGCCTCTATTTGAGTGACTTTCTGTGCTAACCAGAAAGGAATATGTTCCCGTTTTACGGGTGTTTTACCAAGACATGACTGTATGTTCTTGTGGAGAAGTGTGGCTCAGGGGTTAGAGGCGGCAGACCCGGAAGCTGAGATCGGCCCTGGACCAGGGTTCAATTCCCCGCCTCGGCGGGTCTTGGGCTCAAAAATTCCACGGACTCGATAATTCTCGCTCCGGTGCCTTCTCGACCCACGGGTTCACACTCTGTGACTCTGGGCAATAGCTTGCTTAATCTCCACAACGGCCCCTCGCGGCGGGATGCCTGGCTTTCACCTTGTGGATACCCTGCCGGGGTTATCTCACAGGGGAATACCAGGACGGGTTCCCTAAGCAAGCGCCGGGAAACCCTTTGTGGGTAGCTGTGCGCTATATAAGCTCAAATACATTTACATTACATTTACATTTCTGTGGTGTAATTTTATTAGTGTTCCCCTGATGAGGGGTCAGCTGTGGTACATTAACAGCTGGTTGGACTGTTGCAGTCCGCATTACATATTGGACTAATTGCCTATGTATTTTTATAAGTGTTTTTAGCTGTACTAACAGCTCTTCTTTAGACATTTTTGCAATGTCCGGGTGTGGTGTGTAGCTGGCTAGAACCGGCCACGTTGCTCCTGGTCTACCTAGTGGACTGAGCCTGGTAATATGATCATTATGTTTTAGGGCACCATTAAACCAGAGCAGGTGCTCTTGGAATTTTAGTGGGATTTCAGTCTCCTCGAAAGGAGCGTACTCTTCCGGTGGTTTCTCTATTTTGTAATAGTGAAACTCTTTTGTTCTAGCGTTTGTCGCTGGAAAGTTTATCCATGAATAGAATACCTCTGTCTGCCGATATTCATGTGCCTCTATCACGAAAATTACTGTACCACCTTGTGGTGTCAGTCCGTTTTCTATAAGTTTTAACGATATAGACTTTCTTAAATGTACCGGGATGTCGATAGCATCCGGGTCAGTCTGTAGGAGACCCGAGTCTTCCTTTATTAGTAGGGTTGCCAGCCTAGCTGCTTCCCTTTCTTCTTCACTGTCTGACATTTTATAAATGCAGGCTTTGCAGAGTAGGTCTCCAAGGAGGCAAAGATTAGGTGCACAATATTTTGGAACACTGTATCCTTCAACGTTGAATAAACCAGAGCTTTACATAGGAATTTCTTCCTACTGAGTTCGGGCGGATTTTAACCTTTCACCCACTCCAGGCGTCTATTGGAGTATTTACGGGAGAAAGGGGTCTGTGTGAAAAATGCATGACTGAGTTACTCTAACGTCTTGCGTTAGTTTATCGCCTTACCAAACGTTTGGGCGCCATGTAGTGTAGTTCCTATTTTCCCAATAGGCCCTGCGCATTGGAATAACATAAACAGTAGTATCGACGTAGAAGTGCGGATCTTCCAGGCCTCCACTGACTATGCTAAACTTAATTGGGTTTGTTACCAGCTAGCTCAGAGGTCACTGGAAACTTTCTTGACTGAAATAGGAAGTGATCAGCTTCCCTGGCACAGCCAAGAAGGGATTCAGTTTTCCAACAACCGTGCAACATGACAACTTTGCTCCTCAGATCAAGAGTCAATCTCAGGGTCGTGTGAAACAATAGACAGTTATTTTACTCAGTCAGGTTGGTGCAGATTACTTTAACAATATGTAGAGAATAGAGAGACGGGCGTTTGTCAATAAAGGGTAACATTTATTGAACAGTCTTTCTTCTCGTACAAGAGAAATGAATTGCCACAATTGCAAGACTTGTTATTATAAAAAGTACGTACAGTAAGATAAGTATTGCGAAATAATACTGTAAAAGCATTGATATGGTTTCTTAGCCATACAATGGTTTTAAAATGAATAAAACATATATACATTCATATATACATTAGGCTAAAATACTCAACTGGTGCTTCTAACTATGCCTACCCCAGTGTACCTGACCTAAGCCTAATACTTGGGAGGGGAGTAAGTAAGTAGCTTTAGTTTAAGTTGGTTTTGCCAAGGTTTGCGTCAAGAATTCTCTCTAAGGGTTTAGTCAACACCATACCTCTGGAATAGAATGATGGAGGTCTGGTATCTCCCTCAGAACTCGATATCCCAGTCACCCGCAAGGGTAGACTAGAAACGCCGGAGCTGGATTTCTCTGCAGGAGAAAGACAGCGTCTCTTCTCAGCGCGTCGAGGAGGAGGAGGAGGAGGAGGGGCAGCGTCCGCGGGCAGCTTGCATCTGCTGGGCTCTTGCAGGGGGACGGCTGTTCAGCTCCTAAGTTCACCACACCATCGTTCGCTAGTTAGCAGCGATAGCAGTAGCGATAGCAGCTATGATATCATCAGCATAACAGCAGCTTCAGGCGACGGGCAACAGAACATTGCTTAAGGCAACGTTGGTAGTATTTATACCTGAAAGGTGCCTTGGTTGACGTAAGTTTGCTGGACATAAGACGTCAATAAAGATGTCACTAGGAAGTGATCGTCTATCAGTGCTCATTAGAGTTCTATTACTAATCAAAACACAGCAAGCGGGGATTTCCAGGTTTGCTGAGTTTTTATCTTGTTGAAGAACTCGGAGTGTTAATCTAGGTATCTCAGATAGTGACTTCTGCTATGTCATTGCACTAATTGGTTGCAAAGGAAGTGGCAGAGAAAGCTATTCTGAAATGTGGCTCTGTTCGTGTGAGGCCAGAGATGAGTTTCTGAATATTGCATTTGATCGGTTATGCCAATATAGGGAATAAATGGATTTATAGCCGAATAGGGGCATAAGGTCACAGTATCGATCAGGGTCCTAGATTAGAACGCAACAGGACTTTACTCACCTTCCTGAAGGCCTTGATGCCTTCTGTATGCAACAGGGAGGCACCTGCCCAAGAACAAAGAGGTGTGGGTGAAGCATCACTGTGACTTTCCTGCTCACAGGCAAGTGCTAGGTGCCTTTGAGGATGCACACCAGCATAAGGAGTGCCTACACCTCTGCTGTAACCAGGCACCTGATATCTTGCAACAGATTTTAACAGTGGGGTCTACAGAGGCACATCTCACCACTTGCGGTGCACCAAGCCTACTTCGCAAATGCATATGCGATGATCTAGCTGCTCCGAGATTTAACTTAACTTCCTAACTTGCAGAACCAGAGGCCCTGGATCTTGTCCTTGGGGGTATTAGTAGCAAATTCTATCAAATTTTAGAGGACTGCAGGTGGGTAGTGTGCAGTTAATTTGCCACACTGTAGAGCATTTTTTAAATCTAATATTTCAAGTTTTGTTACTGCCCTCGTGTATTTACAAATGCACCATTTGGCGCTAAATTTCCCAAACAACCCATGAAGGAGAACCTTCAAACTGCTCTTTATTGCTAGTAGGTTTTGACCAATGTTACTTGCTGGACACGCTTACAGTTCTACCCTGTGCCACTCCGTTTGTACCTTATGGGGCTCCTGACCATGTCTGCTAGCCAGGTTTTAGATCGTTTGGGATTGTCATCACTCCACATTCCTGCAATGCTAGTTTCATCTCTAGACTATCATTTGCTGAAATCAAGAAGTGTGCAAGTGGCTGAGTGACTAAAGTGCATTATCACTTCACTATGCACGAGGCCCTAAGTAGTTTGTGGATATTTGAATTTGAATGCATGCATTGTTACGGTGTTTAATTATCTGGGCTTCATGATACAGGCATATATATTGCCAGGCTATGCCACCTGCAGGTGCCTCACACAGAGGCATATGCTGTGACCTGGCACAAAGCAATTTGTATCCCAGTGGATTAGCAAATTAATTCTTTTGATCAATCTATTTGCAAGAAATGTAGTTCCTGCATTGTACCAAATTTGCATTTTCTGTAAGGTCCGTTTACCAATACCATTAAGAAGTAAAGTGCCTGTCCTGTGCTTCCCCTCTAAATCAGGGAGAATTCCCCATTTGGCTATTATGCACCTAAGATATGGAAAACTAAATGCCACATGTTGCCTGCAGTATGTATGTACATGACACATATATTTGACAAAGATATATTTCTACCAATCTTGCCATCTTGGAAAAGCCTAATTGTATATTTACATATGCCACCATTAGAATTGCCACAGGGCAGTGCACTAAAATTTAGAAAATAGGGCACGTTACATATTGAAGTTATTTTACTTTGTAGGCATGGCCTGACCTTCCCTTACTAGGCGGAGGTGGGATTGAGATCTTTATTTTCCACCTCATTTTAGAAAAGGACTAAAAAATGCTTCAAAAGTTGTTCCCTGCTTAGTTTGAAAAAAATGGTGTACTGGTGAAATCTGAATTTTGATCACTTAAGTAGAAAGGTAACTGCAAAAAATAACTGTAGGCTGCACGAGCCAGAACTGGCGTAAACCAGTACCACCAATCATCACTTCTTTAGACCTAGAATACTCGTCTTTGGTTGACACATTTAACAATCCTGACTCAGAGGACAATGGCCTGCCTCTGGGTTCAAGAAATGCCAATGGGTGTTAACTGCTAACCACTTAGCAGGGATTAGCTATCTGGGAGTGGACTGGAAGAGTTGTTTGAAAAAAATGCAACTTTAGCTCTAACTCTTAACTTTTAGATGCTATGAAGGGCTTCTCCTATTCATTTCCACGTTCTTCTTAGACAGCCTGTCCCCAGTATACTAGGAGAGAAAACTAGGTCTGCCACCTATCACATTTTCAGAGATGGAATACACATCTTTTGCTAGTAGAGGTAATGATTCTGGCTCTGAGGACAATGAATTGCCTCTGGGCCTAGGAAAGGCCAATGGGTGTTACCTGTTGACCACTTGGCAGAAAGTCGGTATCTGGAGTGGACAGTTGGCAGAACAAAGGGCAACTTTAGCACTACCTTTTTCCACTTGGAGATACCAAGGAGACCTTCTTCTATTCATCCCTAGTAACCTCCGAGGCAGTTAGGCCCCAGTCACAGTAGAAGGGACAGCCAGTTGTGATGCTGTCAGGTAGTGAAGTGGCTAAGAAGCTGAGACCAGACCTGCCTGGTGGTAGCTTGGCCCTGCAAATTGTACCAGGGTTTAATCTGTAATGATACAGTAAGGCAAAAGAGAAAGTGTGTTGTGTTTACATGCTTTAGTAGTTGCCATGAGGTAACAGTGGCGCACGTCATGGGGTTCTGAGAGGAATGCTGGAGGACAGCTAACGGGCCGTTGAGAGTTGGCTGAGGGATGAGCTGGACCTGTTTGGTACTGTCATTGAATAAACCCACTTTTATGCCTCACTGGTTGGAGTATTGTTATTGTTATTGAGAGAAGCGGAACAGAGCAAAGTGCTGCAGAAAGAAGATGGCATACTGATAAAATAGTTAGTGGTGGGAGGAAGCATTCCTCCAGTCACTGAATGGTGCAAAGGAAAAATCTGGCACACAACCACCACCTCCCAAAAACATTCATGGACCTGGGAAGACTCTACTTGAAGAAGAAGTCCCTGCGCTGGATGAATAATCCTGACTGCTGGCTCCTGCTGGAAAAAGAGGACTCACAGAAGGACTTGAAGACTCCTGCATTCTTCTGGCACCCAGGGACTGAAACCGATCAACAAGGGTGAGGTGGTCGCCCTCCTGATTACCTCCTTTAGGGACAAAGCAAACAGAAGGACTCCTGCTTCTCAGAGGGCCCTGCTAGATAAAGACATAGTGCTCAGAAACCTGCCCTGAGGAGGTAGGGGATTCAGAACTAACCAGAAGTAGCTTTCCCAGCAGCTGAAGACAAAGCAGAAAGTAGAGCCTTTGAAAATGACAACCCGTTTCAAATCAAAATGTATCTCTGTGGGGTCCTATGGGGCAGGAGTGTGGGGTCATTGTAGTACCGTTGATCTTAAGAAAATACTAAATCGCTTCCTCAAAAGATTACTGTTAGTTCCCACAGGTACAGCCACCTTTTTTGCCAATCAAAAGTTGGATTGCCCTATCTTGAAGATCTTCTTGGACTTGCCCCTCTTTCGCTAAGGGGCTGAATATGGCAATCAAGTGACCTATGCCTCACAAAAAGCATTATTGTAGATTGTATGGCCCTGGAAAATGGGGATGAGATTCCATGACTATAATATATCAAGAACACTTGTCTATCCTTAGAACTAGCTGAAATATATAATATAGCCATATAGCCCACCGTAGCAGGCTTACTGCCCATTAAAGGCCCGCTGCAGCGTTAAAGGCTCGAGCCAAAGGCCACTAGAGGGCAGAATGTTCTAACAAATTAAACAAAGGTTTCAGGGAGCGCGAGGGGATTGAAATCTCTTTAGGCTCCCTAAAGCCTTTGTTCACAGCCACAAAGAAGCATTGGAATGTTGGAGCTCCGAGCTTATACCAGCCATTATAAGCCCGGAGCTACTCCATTGTTCCAACGTTCCAATGTTCTAATAAAACAGATAGTCTCAGCTACGAAAGGTCAGATTAAGTCATGTTTTTTTACTATCACCAGGGCTCTGATACAGCTGCCTTCATTAGAGAGATATTTTTTACTAGATCCTGCGTTCAAGCTTGAGTTTTATTCATTGTTTGCCTCACTACGTTTCGCTTTAACATATTATGTTTTTATTTGTGTTTCCGCAGTAAGGCTCATGGGATGACAAACTTCACCCATGTCCTTGTGACAATTTTTCTGTTCAATCCACTATTCACTTAACGGTGGTTTGGTCATTGTAGGAGTCTGCTCACATTCATTTTCTTTTTCGAATTCTGCACCCTATTAAATTTTTGTCACACAGGTTAAGTGTCCAATACCTGCAGCAGTTGGACTCTACTGAAAAATGTACTCCGGTAATTGATTTTATTAGATGTGCATTAAGTATTAGGAGGTGGTATTCATCCTAAATGCATTTAGATATTTAGCTATTATAATGTCTGATATTGTACACATTGTTCAGAGTTGGCAATATTCTAACACATTGTTATCTCTTTTAAAGGTTTTGAATTAATTTGTTGATCTTAATATGAGATAAA
Source organism: Lissotriton vulgaris (assembly GCF_964263255.1). Taxonomy (NCBI): domain Eukaryota; kingdom Metazoa; phylum Chordata; class Amphibia; order Caudata; family Salamandridae; genus Lissotriton; species Lissotriton vulgaris. Next base: position 708,907,078 of record NC_141687.1, on the reverse strand, counting down.
ATGTTATTGTGATTCTGTGGTTTATTGTGATTCAATTATGTACTTTTATGGCATTCTATGCTGAATAAAGATTATTTGATTTGATTTTACAACCCGTTTCACGGTACCGACCTGCGCTTGTACTTGGGTAATGGAACACCTCAAACTGTTATTTTACCCATAGTGCTTGACTTCTTTTTAGGGACTTTATGCCTTAAACCTTTACACATATCTCTAGTTCCTTTGAATCTATTTTGATGATTGTGGTGTCTTCTTGCTCATTAAATGTGTATCTATATTTTTAAACTAGTTTGGAAATTTTTTGTTGATGTGTTCTAAACTTTGAAATTGTTGGTACTGCTTGAACTTAGCATACACATCTCTGGGGATGACCTGCTGCTTGTGCCATAGCTGCCAGAGACTGAACAGAAATTCTCTCATAATTGTGCTCTACCCAAATGAGTATGTTCTTGCAGAGTTGGTAGAGGTGCCTCATCCCAAATTATTAACCTCACAACATGCTTTAATTAGTGAAAGAGGTCTGTAGGAGACGCGTTCACTTGGAGATTGATTGGGTTTAAGTATGACCACAATGGCAACTCCGGGAGCTCATAGGGTTTTGTGCATGTTTGCGAGGCTTCCTCAAACATAGCAAAAACAAATTGGGGTCAGGAGGGGTAATTTAAAAAAAAGTCCAGAGGGAATTCTCTTGTGTCTGGTGTTTTGCCTGTCTGCATCCCATTTATGGCCTCTTGGATTTCTTCTTGCGTAACTGTATAGTCCTGGATCAGTTTGCTCTTTTTGTGTAATTTACTGATTAATAATTAATTATCTCTAATTTAATATACAACCTTTTGTAGTAATTTGCAAACACTTTTGCAAACTCAATGGAATTTATTACAAAGCCATTGGATGGGTCTTGGATTTCTTTTATATAATTTTAGCCTCTGTTTTATAACTGCATACAAAAAAGTGATGGATGGAATGTGCAAATTAATCTCAGCCACTGGTAATTATACAGACATCCCAGTCCATCGTAATTTTGCACACCATGCCACCTCAGATTCGACCCAGCCATATGGAAAACAGTCTTCACCCTGCTCCAGTGGGAACAGTCCAGTCAAACTGCCAAGCCAGGTCCACCCTGAACGGGAGCACGAGCAACCTAGGACCAGTTTCACCCCTATTAGCATTTATCAGCTGAGTATAGCATGGTCTTGGTAGAACAGTGCACAGAGGACCCACTTCTGGGCATTCCCATCAAACTGAAGCATACAAAAGAGTGATGGATGGAATGCTCAAATTAATCTCAACCACTGGTAATTACTCCAGCTGAATCCCGGTCCATTGTTATTTTGCAAACCATGCCACCTCAGCTTGGACACAGCCATATGGAAATCAGTCTTGAACCCCTCCAGTGGGAACAGCCCAGACAAGTTGCCAGATTAGTCCATCCCTGAACCAGAACACAAGCAAACGAGGACTAGTTTCCCCTTATTAGGGGTCACCGGTCGGGTATAACTTCCTTCCAGTAGCATAGTGCACAGAGTACCCACGTTTTAGATATGCACAAATGTTGTCTGTTTATTTTGTATATTCTGATATTTACACTGTAAGGGGCCTGCGATCTTCTCTCTTGTCCATGATGTGGAGGTTTCCTCTGATGGTTTTCTTCCTCATCTCTCAGAACCATTCCTTTAGCGACGTCTTCTTCTCAGGTGCTGTTTCTTGGGATGGAGGTGGACTTTGCAGTCATGGTCATTCTTAGCGAATTGCTTTTGTATGTTTTTCTTTCTTCGACCCAATCCCAAGCACTCTCTGCCATATCAAAGAAGTATGGCTCCCTAGTGCAGCTCCTTCAGATTTTCCGGGTACAACAGCATATAGTTAAGTTGCATCGCTCTGACCTTTTGCTTCACTTTGACATATCACTTCCTGTTGGCAGGGTATGCTCAGACGTGAGTCCCTTGCTCACTTTGCCACTGGATTCAAGCAAGCCGGGCTGAAGACAGCTGAAATGCCAGAAACCGGTCCTCGAAGCTTGTTTCCGGTCCAGGGAAGGCATGGCTTGGCAGTTCGGGCTGGATTGTTCCCATGAGGCACAGGGTCAGACTGATTTGCATATGGTCATGTCTGAACTGGGGTGGCAGAGTGGCTAAAGAACGGTGATGGATTAAACCCAGAACTGTTGACAGGGTGTGAGTGTTTGATTGGTTCAGATGCTCCGTCCATCACCGCCGCCTTATGTACCGCTTTGTTCGCCATAAGTTGGCAGGGTATGCTCAGACGTGAGTCCCTTGTTCACTTTGCCACTTGATTCAAGCAAGCCGGGCTAAAGACGGCTGAAATGCCAGAAACTGGTCCTCGGAAGCGTGTTTCCGGTCCAGGGAAGGCATGGCTTGGCAGTTCGGGCTGGACTGTTCCCATGAGACACAGGGTCAGACTGTTTTGCATATGGCCATGTCTGAACTGCGGTGGCAGAGTGGGCTTAAGAACGGTGATGGATTAAACCAAGATCTGTTGACTGGGTGTGAGTGTTTGATTGGTTCAGATGCTCCGTCCATCACCACCCCCTTTTGTACCACTTTGTTCGCCATAAGTTGGCAGGGTATGCTCAGACGTGAGTCCCTTGCTCACTATGCCACTGGATTCAAGCAAGCCGGGCTGAAGACGGCTGAAATGCCAGAAACCGGTCCTCGGAAGCTTGTTTCCGGTCCAGAGAAGGCATGGCTTGGCAGTTCGGGCTGGACTGTTCCCATGAGGCACAGGGTCAGACTGATTTGCATATGGCCATGTCTGAACTGGGGTGGCAGAGTGGGCTAAAGGACGGTGATGGATTAAATCCAGATCTGTTGACTGGGTGTGAGTGTTTGATTGGTTCAGATGCTCCGTCCGTCACCACCCCCTTTTGTACCGTATGTCTATCCATAGGCATTGCTCACCAGCAAGTTAAATATGTTAGGAAGGTACACAGTCTGCCTTCTTGTGTTTTGCAATGTGTGACCAGATATTACAGAATCAGGGGGGGCTCCATCCAGTACTATCTGGTATTGTTTCAATAATCTCCAATCCTGGCCCCCTTCACAGAGAACAAATGGAGCTTGGGAACCTTCATTTAGCAGGAGGTGACCATCCCAAAGTTGTGAAGCTGTTCGCACAGGAGGGGGGAGACCTGCAGTTAGGAAAAGCAAGAGAGACCAAAGCTGAGCCACCCACACAGATCTTCACATAAGGCTGGGCCCCTCGTCTCAAAGGATGGTAGCTCAACAGTGATCTCAGTTGTGTGGACGTAAGCACAGGGGGATATTGCCAAGTGATGCCAGACACTGCTACTGCTGCCGCTGACACAGGTGTTTTTGAGTGGGTCCCTGCACTCCAGATACCCTCCTTTGCATCCTTCTTTGGTGACGTTGGGCCCCTGGATGCAGCTCAGTAGGGCTGATTTCTTACAAGACTGGTCCATGGGACATCCAGGTGCTCTCCCACCCCCACCCCACTGCAGCCAAGGAAGGGAGTGCTGCAGCACAGGTGCTGGAAAGGTGGGGGAGCAAGAAGCACTGCCTCTGATAAAACCCACCCACACAACCTGGGACCGACGCACCAGCCACAAGCCACAATTGGTGCACATGGCCAGTTGTCTCCAAGGGGATCCAGTTGTCTGTAGCTTTGTTGTACTACTTATCAAGGGAGAGTATACATTGGGCTGTTGAGCAGTTCGGGCCCAGTCTCAACCTTTCTGAGCCCAGAGGTCTGGCAGCTGCTGTGATGTCCGAGGGCTGCACTCTGCCCTCCCTTGGGTGCAGAGTTTTCCACCATTCAACCTCTCCCAGAATGCACTCACAAGGTCCAGGGCTGAAGCTCTCTTGAGATTTTTTGCAGGCCAGTGAGTGAATCGTCCCTCTCTCTCTTGTTCAGCCCTACCGTAACTGATACACTCTGATAACATCTCTACTGCAGATGGGGAGGATAAAATCTGACATCTGTCCCTCCTAAAAAGTCTTACTCACACAGATTGAAGGTGAAAATCTGTGTTTTCAATATTTTCCTCAAAAACAAAAGATTAGAAATAAATCTCCAGTGTTGCAGAATAGCATATCATGCTTTGGGTGTGAAATGTAAGAGAAAGATATGCCACCAGTTCTGATAATTTTAAGAGGCCTAGCCCCACAAGGAGGACTAGGACTACAACATGCACCAACGTTTGTTGTTTTTTACAATAAACAAACTAAATCATTTTCTCATTTACTTATTCATAAAGTTTTATCTATATATTTCCAAAAAACTGTCAAAGTTTTTTACATAACAAAACTTTTTCACAGTTACTTTATACAATTTCAATGTTTTCCATACATAAAAATATATACATTTAGACTTCACACCCAATGCATTTCGAGACCAAAAATCTCTTCTTCAGGGGTACAGCTGTAAAAGAAAATATATTATGAGACCAAATCACTCAAATACCGTTGTTGATGTAAAATAATATTGAACTACTCCAACCAATCAGTGTCGTGACCCAATCACCAACACCTGTGTATCACACTTAATGAAACCACAATTTACTTGAAGTCCTATGTTTTTCTCTAAATGAAACAACTGCGAAAAAAACGACATCAACCTGAATCAAAAAGGTAAATTCATCTCTTCTCAAATTGTGACATAGAATTTATGTTTTGCCTTCAAATTACCTTAGTTTCACAAAGGCCAATTTCGTATCAAATTAGAATGGGACAGCCACTTAGTTCCTCCACAGGTAGATGATGCTGCAATATTTTATAAACCATAGTAAGTAACACGGAATCCCAAATCATTCTTATCCAAAAGAACATCTCACTCAACTCTCACCTGAGATCGTACTCAGTGGTTGGTCATAAAGTAACTGCTTGTATGTACTAGGACGATCTGAAAAGTAAATAAAGTAGCCTGTCAGGACTCTATCGCGCTATTTAAACCCCGCATAATGGAAATGATGCCTCTCCGTGCTCCCGTGCATATCTTACCTAAAATAAGGCTAATGTCTCGATAAACCTTTCATCCAAACGGCTATCCTGACTCGCCATGATGGTGTGCGCGTTTTACTATACGAAGAATACTTCCGTGTCACGTGATCCCTCATTGAGAGTCATGAAACACAAAAACTGACTTCTTACAGACTACGGAGCTCCGTACTAGTCATAGAGGTACACGAACCTCAATGTAACATATATCACGCTCGTTCAAAAAAATAAAATAAATAGGAAACTCATTCCATCCAGTAACGTACCTAGAAGGTATTTAAAATAAATACCTGACAATTTATAAACAGATATGGAGAATATTGATCAAGACGATCTGAATCTGTGCAACTGTCCAATGAGAGCTCTGTCCTCTATGGGTATTATACCACATAAAAACCACCTCTCTAAGAATAACAATCGGTCGATGCCATTCCCAGCCAATCAATGAAGGACTAATTCACCATTCTAATGCTTCCATTTTGTTCCTGACCAACACAACTCGTGCTTAACCAGTTGAGCATAAACATAAACAAAATACTGTGGACAAAGCAACAGCTTGAATTCAGAATTACAATCAGAATATCGATGTGTAACCATGATCAATATATTTTTACGAATTCAATTACATCTATTTACATTACATTAAATAGAAAATCTAATAAATAATTAACATACAAGTTACATAATATTTGATTTAGGTGTTGTGTTCATGTGTGAAAAGTTGTATACACTAATGATCTGTTGGAGTGAAAAGAACATGTGTCAGAGGAAACACGACATCTCTAGTTTGTCATTGAGTCCTGTCGGGTGTAGAGTTCTCAAACGTTTAATCCAGTATACCTCACGTTGAAGGATCTTCTTGGAATTGTCACAACCAGATGGTTTGGCCACTTGTTCAATTATTTGAAATTTAAGTTGTGCAATCGTGTGTCTGTTTTCTTTCCAGTGTGTAGTCAGTGGAGATGTGACATTTCCTGTTCGTATCCTGCTTTTATGTTCTGAAAGCCTTGTTTTAATTTTCCTTTCAGTCTTTCCGACATACAACAGCCCGCAGGGGCATTTGATGGTGTATATGACGTTCTCTGAATCACAAGTACTCTGATTCTGTAAAATGATACTTTCACCTGACTGTGGATGTAAATGTATATCTCCCAGTATGGCATTATTGCAATGAATGCAATTCCAACATTTGAATGTTCCTGCTTTTTCCAATTTTTCTCTTTTCTTACTTGTGAGTAGTTCTTTCAGGTTTCTTGCCCTGGTATATGCGAACAATGGCTTACTTCCAAATAGTTTATGAAAATCTTCTTCTGTCTCTAGTATTTCCCAGCGTTTCAATATTATTCTTTTGATATCCCAAGATGCTGTAGAGTATTTGGAGACAAAAACAATTCTCTCATTGGTTGATCTTGATTTCTTCTCCATAGGTTTTTGTCTGGGAATCAAACGTGCTTTCTGTATTTGTTTGTCTATTAATTTCTCTGGGTATCCTCTGACCAGGTAATTCTGTTTTTGTTGTGAACAAGAATCTTCGCAAGTTTTTTCATCAGAAGAAATACAACAGATACGCAGAAACTGTGAGAATGGTAAATTGTTCACCAATGAAGGAGGATGAAAGCTGTTGTACAGTAATGCGTTATTTTTATCTGTGGCTTTTTTATACACGCTTGTGTGTATAGCTCCATTTTATTCAACTCAACTTGTACATCTAAGAAGGAAATCTTCTTCTTGTCCATTTGTGAGTAAACTGTATCATTGGGTCTGCCAAATTCAGGGTCTTAATGTTGTTTTGTAGAGATTCCTCTGAACCCTTCCATATTATAAATATATCATCGATTAATCAACGATAACCAATCAATCCTTGTTTCCATGTTTCATCCTGTAAAATGTAGTCATTCTCGAACCTTGCCGTGAAGGTATTCGCGTATGCTGGCGCTCCCGGAAAATCCATGCTCGTTCTATTCAACTGGATGAAAAATGTATCCTTCCACATAAAGTAGCTATTTTGTAAGCAAAATTCTAGGATCTCTAAAATGAAGCTTTTAGGTGCATCCAGATTTTCTTGATTCAATAGAGCCCATTCTACAGCCTCTATCCCATTAGCATGTGGGATTGAAGTGTATAAAGACACTACATCAATAGTGCACAAGATCCAGTTTTCTGTTACTTCATCTGCAATATTAAGTAGGCATCTCAAAAAATCAGATGTATCCTCAATATATAACACCCACTGTCGGACAATTGGCTGGAAATAATAGTCAATGAATCTACCCAGATTTTCAAATATCGATCCACATCCTGCCACCATGGGTCTGAATGGGGGATCAGTTTTGTGTTTATGAATTTTTGGTAGAAAATAAATTCTAGGTCTTTTTGGAAACATAATCATCAAATATTTTTTTGTTGTTGCGGTTATCCAACCTAGCTCATCTGCTTTGTTCAAAATTTTATTTAAAGTATCCATAATTTCTGTAGTTGGATCAGTATCCAATATGTCATATATGTTCCTGTCATTGACATGTTCTGATGCGTTTTTGTCATTAAAATCTTTGTCCATAATTACCAATCCTTCTCCTTTGTCTGCCTTTTGAATTTGAATGTCTGTTCTGTTAGCCAGTTCCTTTAGAGCACTGTGTTCCGCTCTGCTTAAGTTAATTTGCTTTCTCTTGTAGTTTATTTTCTTTAAATCTTGTTTGACAAGTATCTCGAATGTGTCAAGAGATTTATGTGAGCTCGGTGCCAGGAAAGTACTTTTGGCTTTGGATAATGGAGTCTCTATGGTAGGATCTTGTGGACAAACGTTAGAAAAGAAGTTCTTTAGTCTAAGAGTTCTCATGAATTTAAATATGGCAATGTCTGTCTCCAGTTCAGATGTATTGTAGGTGCTTACAAATTAAACCCCGTTGTTTAGAACATAGTTTTGGAATTTAGATAACTGTAACTGAGATATGTTTACTACTAAATTCATTTCTGAGTTTGGCTCCGTAATCCTGGTTTGGATTTTTCTTTTTCTTTCTCTTTTTCCTTTTCCTTTGTCTCTCCTTGTTTTTTGTTTACGGGTTTGCTTGCCTGTGTTGTTACTGATTCCTCTGGTGGACGCCTTACTTGGGCTGCCCCCTCTAAAAAAGACACATTTGGTAGAGTTTCTGAGGTTCCTGGTGTTGATTCTTTGGTTGATTCGGTAACAATTATGGGTCAACGTGCTGGTTTTCTTGCAGTATCTATGTCTCCGTCCGAGACAACACTTTCATCAGAAGACGCTTGGGTGGTACGTTTGGTGAATCTACGTTGGGCATATACTTCTACCCAAGTTTATGCCTCATTCAGTTTATAATCTATTGTGTCTCTTTTGAATTTTCTTAGTTTAGTCTCTTGTAGTTCTTTCCCCTATTTATCCAGCTTGATGTTGAGTTCCTCTAGAAATGTGTCCCATGGTTCAGTTTCCATCCGTTTGGACAAGTCATCTTTCAAATTAAATATTTCCTCCTCTAATTCATGTATTGCTCTGGAAAGTTCTTCCACTAGTAATAAAATTAAATCCAAGGAGCATTTGTTTAGGATGCTATACCTCTTATCCATAAATTGTTGATGGTTCTGTAATCTGTATAACATCGGTCTAATAGATAGTCGCAATCCTCTTGGTATTCTTTTCACTCAATGATACTGGATCAGAGTTGAGGCATGTAAACGCTGATTGATTTCCCTCCTGGTTAGGTATTCTAATTGGCGTAGTTGTTGAGCAATAGTGCGGCTTTGTGCGTCAAATGATTTGGTCTCCTTGATGAGATTATAAATCTGATCTGCCTCCTCTGTTGTGTAAACTTTGATTGATGCTCTGTTTTCAGTAATGCTAGAAATACTGTCAAACGAAAGTTATGTTATGTAAAACACTTTGACAGTTTTTTGGAAATATATAGATAAAACTTTATGAATAAGTAAAAGAGAAAGTGATTTAATTTATTTATTGTAAAAAACAACAAACGTTGGTGCATGTTGTAGTCCTAGTCGCCCTTGTGGGGCTAGGCCTCTTAAAATTCACTGTTTCACATGCTCAGTAGACATGAATTACAACATAGCACACATACCGAAAAAACAGACACTAACTAGAATCTGAGTGCGCTAGGTACACTCTCCTTTTCTTGATTCTTTCTACTGATCCGTACTTAGCAGCACCTTTCACACTAAAAATGTAGTTTGACAGTATTTCTAGCATTACTGAAAACAGAGCATCAATCAAAGTTTACACAACAGAAGAGGCAGATCAGATTTACAATCTCATCAAGGAGACCAAATCATTTGACGCACAAAGCGGCACTATTGCTCAACAACTACGCCAATTAGAATACCTAACCAGGAGGGAACTCAATCAGCGTTTACATGCCTCAACTCTGACCCAGTATCATCGAGTGAAAAGAATACCAAGAGGATTGCGACTATCTATTAGACCGATGTTATACAGATTACAGAACAATCAACAATTTATGGATTCGTGGCATAGCATCCTAAACAAATGCTCCTTGGATTTAATTTTATTACTAGTGGAAGAACTTTCCAGAGCAATACATGAATTAGAGGAGGAAATATTTAATTTGAAAGATGACTTGTCCAAACGGATGGAAACTGAACCATGGGACAAATTTCTAGAGGTACTTAACATCAAGCTGGATAAATAAGGGGAAAGAACTACAAGAGACAAAACTAAGAAAATTCAAAAGAGACACAATAGATTATAAACTGAATGAGGCATATACTTGGGCAGAAGTATATGCCCAATGTAGATTCACCAAACGTACCTCCCAAGCGTCATCTGATGAAAGTGTTGTCTCGGACGGAGACATAGATACTGCAAGAAAACCAGCACGTCGACCCATAATTGTTACCGAATCAACCAAAGAATCAACACCAGGAACCTCAAAAACTCCACCAAATGTGTCTTTTTTAGAGGGGGCAGTCCAAGTAGGGCGTCCATCAGAGGAATCAGTAACAACACAGGCAGGCAAACCTGTAAACAAAAAACAAGGAGAGGCAAAGGAAAAGGAAAAAGAGAAAGAAAAAGAAAAATCCAAACCAGGATTACGGAGCCAAACTCAAAAATGAATTTAGTAGTAAACATATCTCAGTTACAGTTATCTAAATTCCAAAACTATGTTCTAAACAAAGGGATTTCATTTGTAAGCACCTACAATACATCTGAACTGGAGACAGACATTGCCATATTTAAATTCATGAGAACTCTTAGACTAAAGAACTTCTTTTCTAACATTTGTCCACAAGATCCTACCAAAGAGACTACATTATTCAAAGCCAAAAGTACTTTCATGGCACCGAGCTCACATAAATCTCTTGACACATTCGAGATACTTGTCAAACAAGATTTAAAGAAAATAAACTACAAGAGAAAGCAAAATAACTTAAGCAGAGTGGAACACAGTGCTCTAAACGAACTGGCTAACAGAACAGACATTCAAATTCAAAAGGCAGATAAAGGAGGAGGATTGGTAATTATGGACAAAGATTTTAATGACAAAGAAACATCAGAACATGTCAATGACAGGAACATATATGGCATATTGAATACTGATCCTACTACAGAAATTATGGATACTTTAAATAAAATTTTGAACAAAGCAGATGAGCTAGGTTGGATAACCGCAACGACAAAAATAATTTGATGAACATGTTTCCAAAAAGACCTAGAATTTATTTTCTACCAAAGATCCATAAACACAAAACTGATCCCCCATTCAGACCCATCGTGGCAGGATGTGGATCGATATTTGAAAATCTGGGTAGATTCATTGACCATTATTTGCAGCCATTTGTCCAACAGTGAGTGTCATATATTGAGGATACATCTGATTTTTAGAGATGCCTACTTAATATTGAAGATGAAGTAACAGAAAACTGGATTTTGTGCACTATTGATGTAGTGTCTTTATACACTTCAATCCCACATGCTAATGGGATAGAGGCTGTAGAATGGGCTCTATTGAATCAAGAAAATCTGGATGCACCTAAAAGCTTCATTTTAGAGATCCTAGAATTTTGCTTACAAAATAGCTACTTTATGTTGAAGGATACATTTTTCATCCAGTTGAATGGAACAAGCATGGGTTTTCCGGGAGCGCCGGCATAGGCGAATACCTACATGGCAAGGTTCGAGAATGACTACATTTTACAGGATGAAACATGGAAACAAGGATTGATTTGTTATCGTCGATTAATCGACGATATATTTATAGTATGGAAGGGTTCAAAAGAATCTCTACAAAACAACATTAAGACCCTGAATTTGGCAGACCCAAGGATTCAGTTTACCCACCAAATGGACAAGAAGATTTCCTTCTTAGATGTACAAGTTGAGTTGAATAAAATGGAGCTATACACACAAGCGTGTATAAAAAAGCCACAGATAAAAATAACGCATTACTGTACAACAGCTTTCATCCTCCTTCATTGGTGAACAATTTACCATTCTCACAGTTTCTGCGTATCTGTTGTATTTCTTCTGATGAAAAAACATGCGAAGATTCTTGTTCACAACAAAACTAGAATTACCTGGTCAGAGGATACCCAGAGAAATTAATAGAAAAACAAATACAGAAAGAACCTTTGATTCCCAGACAAAAACTTATGGAGAAGAAATCAAGATCAACCAATGAGAGAATTGTTTTTGTCTCCAAATACTCTACAGCATCTTGGAATATCAAAAGTATAATATTGAAACGCTGGGAAATACTAGAGACAGAAGAAGATTTTCATAAACTATTTGAAAGTAAACCATTGTTCGCATACACCAGGGCAAAAAACCTGAAAGAACTACTCACAAGTAAGAAAAGAGAAAAATTGGAAAAAGCAGGAACATTTAAATGTTGGAATTGCATTCATTGCAATAATGCCATACTGGAAGATATACTTTTACATCCAGTCAGGTGAAAGTATCACTTTACAGATTCAGAGTACTGGTGATTCAGAGAACGTCATATACACCATCAAATGCCCCTGCGGGCTTTTGTATGTCGGAAAGACTGAAAGGAAAATGAAAACAAGGCTTTCGGAACATAAAAGCAGGATACGAACAAGAAATGTCACATCTCCACTGGCTACACACTGGAAAGAAAACAGACACACGATTGCACAACTTAAATTTCAAATAATTGAACAAGTGGCCAAAACATCTGGTTGTGACAATTCCATGAAGCTCCTTCAACGTGAAGTATACTGGATTAAACGTTTGAGAACTCTACACCCGACAGGACTTAATGACAAATGAGAGATGTCATGTTTCCTCTGACACATTTTCTTTTCAGTCCAACAGATCATTAGTGTATACAACTTTTCACACATGAACACAACACCTAAAATCAAATAATATGTAACTTTTATGTTGATTATTTATTAGATTTTCTATTTAATGTAATGTAAATGGATGTAATTGAATTCGTAAAAATATATTGATCATGGTTACACATCGATATTCTGATTGTAATTCTGAATTCAAGCTGTCGCTTTGTCCACAGTATTTTGTTTATGTTTATGCTCAACTGGTTAAGCATGAGTTGTGTTGGTCAGGAACAAAATGGAACCATTAGAATGGTGAATTAGTCCTTCATTGATTGGCTGGGAATGGCATCGACCGATTGTTATTATTAGAGAGGTGGTTTTTATGTGGTATAATACCCATAGAGGACAGATCTCTCATTGGACAGTTGCACAGATTCAGATCGTCTTGATCAATATTATCCATATCTGTTTATAAATTGTCAGGTATTTATTTTAAATACCTTAGAGGTACGTTACTGGATGGAATGAGTTTCGTATTTATTTTATTTTTTTGAACGAGCGTGATATATGTTACATTGAGGTTCGTGTAACTCTATGACTAGTACGGAGCTCCGTAGTCTGTAAGAAGTCCGTTTTTGTGCTTCATGACTCTCAACGTGGGATCACGTGACACGGAAGTATTCTTCGTATAGTAAAATGCGCACACCATCATGGCGAGTGAGGATAGCCGTTTGGATGAAAGGTTTATCGAGACAGCCTTATTTTAGGTAAGATATGCACGGGAGCACGGAGAGGCATCATTTCTATTAGGCGGGGTTTAAATAGCGCGATAGAGTCCTGACAGGCTGCTTTATTTACTTTTCAGATCGTCCTGATACATACAAGCAGTTACTTTATGACCAACCACTGAGTACGATCTCAGGCGAGAGTTGAGTGAGATGTTCTTTTGGATAAGAATGGTTTGGGATTCCGTGTTACTTACTATGGTTTATAAAATATTGCAGTATTGTCTACCTGTGGAGGAACTAAGTGGCTGTCCCATTCTAATTTGATAAGAAAGTGGCCTTTGTGAAACTAAGGTAATTTGAAGGCAGAACATAAATTCTATGTCACAATTTGAGAAGAGATGAATTTACCTTTTTGATTCAGGTTGATGTCGTTTTTTCGCAGTTGTTTCATTTAGAGAATAACATAGGACTTCAAGTTAGTTGTGGTTTCATTAAGTGTGATACACAGGTGTTGGTGATTGGGTCACGACTCTGATTGGTTGGAGTAGTTCAATATTATTTTACATCAACAATGGTATTTGAGTGATTTGGTCTCATAATATATTTTCTTTTACAGCTGTACCCTTGAAGAAGAGATTTTTGGTCTCGAAATGCATTGGGTGTGAAGTCTAAATGTATATATTTTTATGTATGGAACACATTGAAATTGTATAAAGTAACTGTGAAAAAGTTATGTTATGTAAAACACGAACAGTTTTTTGGAAATATATAGATAAAACTTTATGAATAAGTAAATGAGAAAATGATTAAATTTGTTTATTGTAAAAAACAACAAACGTTGGTGCATGTTGTAGTCCTAGTCGCCCTTGTGGGGCTAGGCCTCTTAAAATTCACTGTTTCACATGCTCAGTAGGCATGAATTACAACATAGCACACATACCGAAAAAAAAGACACTAACTAGAATCTGAGTGCGCTAGGTACACTCTCATTTTCTTTTTTACCAGTTCTGATAAGACATACAATAGGCACAACAAGAAGATTGACTGATGCTGACCCAAGTGAGCGAATGAGTTATAATAGAACATGAAAAACGTTTCGGAAGAGACATCGGACCCATATTCATGACTGTTTCATGAGCTACTCAAAGAGCTTTATAAAGAATCTTCTTGTGCACAAGCAGCCAGATTTTTAAACATGTGGGCAGTTGAAAATAAAACACAACACATCGGTAAGCATTAAGTCCAACTACCATTTAGTGCAAACCAGCAGGCCTCAAAGCAAAAATAAAAGCTTATTGTCATTCCACCTGACCAGGGTTCTCACAAGAAAATAGTCAGTTTGAGCTAAGAGATAAAATTCATGTAAAATCAACCTAGTACATAGGCATGTTCTTGCAATACTAATCAATGCAGTATAACCATAAACCTTGCTACCCTCAGCAAAAATGTTTCTAATATGCAGATAGGTGTCAGGATCTTCCCCGTACGGAAGTCCAGAACAGCCTTGAGGGGAAGATATAATTCATGTAAACCACACTAGCCCCCTTATTCTCACAAAATCCAGCTTCTTTTGCCAGTTTTAAAAATGAGGTTATGCTCCTGGAAAATGTGCAAAGTACAAAACTGAACATTGTAGCTTCTGGGCCTAGTAAGACTGTAAAACCTCAATGTCACAGAAAGCTTTGGGCAAATAGAAGGAAACAACCATATTTGATTATTGGTTAACACATCCAGAACTACACATGTGGGGGCAGATTTACAGGCCCCTTCTGACACTTTTGAGCTGCCGTTGCGTCACTTTTCTGACGCAGCGGCAGCGTAAACAATGCAGCCAATTTACAACGTGATGCATCTAGGGAGTTGTGTCACGTTGTAAAGCCCTGCGTCACATTATTCCTGCGTCAGGTAGAATGTATACAGGGTGGGAGTTCCCACGCAGGAAAGCCTCATACAATTGGCGCAGTGAAATCTACAAGATTTCACTGCACCAATTCTAGGATGCCACTGTGTCAAAACCTTATGCCTGCTTGAAGCAGGCGTAAGTAGTGACCCAGTACAAAAAGTATATGCCTCCCCATGCATTGCTGCAGTTGCGTCATGCTTGTGACAGGACTCCAGGAATGCGTGACTTTTGGGTCAACAGAGGCATCAGAATTTATGATCCAGCTGTCTCTCCTTGTGCCATGGTGCACCGTATTGTAAATCTTGTGCCTACATGGTGGCACAAGGGTATCGCAGGCTGGCGCAGGGAAACTGATACACCTCTACAGATGTGTCAGTTTCTTGTTAATCTGCCTCGTGGTTTTTAACATGGCACTTCCTATGAATATGTATATAAAGAAAATACTAACAGATTCTAGTTATGCTTTCACAGTCCCTTTTATTTCCAAGAGGAAAAAACCCAGTTTACAAGAATTCTATGGAGTACAGCCTCACCAGCTCTTGGTTAATCTAATCTTGATCACTTCCTTCATCATCCTGAAAAGTAGCAAGCGTAAACGCATTAGTAGGGCCTTTATATTTGCAAGTGTGCTGGATGAAGCCCATGATTAATGCAATGCTAACATAAATGACAACCAAATCAGGATAATACCAACAATGGATTCAAAAATCTTCACTCTCCAGGGCCAAAAACTTTCCCTAGCCACGTCAAGATGCCATTAGGACTCAGGTCCAGGCCGCGTTGATTCTCGTGTCGTTTCTTCACACTCTCCTTAATGTTACGTATCTGTTCATGTATGCCAAGGTAAGATCATTAAAGTCTTATGGTGGAAAGAATGTACCTTGGTTAGCAAGACCCAGTCCAATCTAGAGGCAGCCAAGGGTAAGCCTGTGATCTACAAATGAAATAGGCATGATCTCCTTCAGGTTGATGTGTTGATGTTTGAGGAGAAACAGTCCATGGTGGAAGCAGTACTCAAACGGGGGATGGGAGGGGGTGGAAAGGAATGTTCTCTGCTGTTAAATCACATTTCCTTTGTCCAACAAAAATACTAGAGACATTTGCTCCCCAGGGCACCCAATTAAATCTGTGCTCAGTCATTGAGGGATGAGTCACATCTGACATGTTACAAGGTAAGGGGGTTGTTGAACTTTTCAAGGCCTGAGAAAGAAGAGAGGGGGGTGCCAGGACACTCTGGTAGTCTATGTCCGAGGTGGAAAAGCTGCAGTCAAGAGTCGTTAAATCTTTTTTGGTACTCGGATCAGAGGGATAATATTCCCTAAATTAAAAGGCATGTGTATGCACATCCAACAGGAGGAAGAGTTAATGGTCTGAAGGTACATTTCAAGCAATGACAAGCAGGAATTACCCTTGCAGGCAGAGCAAAGGTTTCATATCAGGGGAGTTTCAGCTCGGTTCGGTCTTGGGATACTTCCCCATTCCACAGTCGGGCTGTATCTCTCAACTCTCCAGATGCTCAAAGAGGTGAGGGATCTAGCAGGCCACACCCACAAAGAAATCTGGTGTCCAGAAGGAGGAGCCTGCCTACCATGGACGGAGGCAGTCATGACGAGAGGCTTTCAGGGCATCATCATGTGGTGGTGGAGCAGAAGGATGAGGGGGGCAAAGACACTTCAATCCACGAACAAGGAAAAAGGCTGCAGTAGAAACAGTGCCAGTAGATGCTGCAGCAACAGGCCAGAGCCTTTGAACAGGGACAGGGGCCCCATTGTCTCAAGTAGGACCAACTAATTTGCAGTGAGAGAAGTGGATCCAGGCCACCAGGCCTCGACACCTGACAGCTGGGTTTGTGATGAGCAGGCTCTTATAAGATCCTTGTAAGCTGGGATAAGAGCAGTCTTCCTCTGATATGTGCCTTCCTTTACACAATTACCAGGATGGAGGAAATGCCAGCCCTAGTGAGACACTCAAGTAAGGTATCTTGTAAGTAAGAACGGAAACTGTTAAGACATTGTGCAAGCTTTCTGCAATTTTGCAACACAACGCCATCATTTAGGTGCAGAATTGGCTTTGCACAGGGTACATAGGGCTTAAAGGGAGCCTCATGGGTCGGTCCATGACTATCTCTTATGGGCTTAGATCTGTCTTTTGAGATGGGGGTCAGCCTCCTGCTGAACCGTTGGACTATTTTAATTGTGGCTATGAACATAGCTTAGCAATATTATTCTTTAGGGTCCCATTATTCCTTTCCACTTTACCGTTTGACTTTTTGTAATAAACACAGTGGTAGTGCTGGTCTATTCCTAATGCCTTAAGACTGTCTATACTACTGCAGACACAAAATGTGTTCTTTGATCACTACTAATTCAGCTTTGTACCTTGAACGTAACGACGATTGCTTAGCAACAGTAATGGCATCTGCAAGAGCACAGGGGTATGACTCCAACCATTTCGAAAACATGCTTATTATGACAACCCATCATCAACAAATACTTTGTTTCGGTCACTTGAGATCATAAAAGTGTGGACAAGAAAATAAAATCACACATATACATAAAAACGCATTCATAAATAACAATAAATATATTTTTAAGAAGGGCTGAAAGCACATTTAAAACATCATTTAAAAACAATATAAAAGCCCCAATTTGGGTAGACACAACACAGCTTACAGAAATACATAGAAGATAGTAGTATAGCAAAGATTTAGACCAGCAAAGAGGAAAATAACAGTACTATTGCACATTCAAGCACAGAGGTCACCCTAGGCATCGGATAATCCATTTCAAACATTAAAAACTGGCTCTACAGATTTTTACAAAGGGGAACAATCCACTTCGAACTGAGCTGTTTACAAAGGGAGCAAAAAAAAAACATGAGTAAAAGATTCTGAACCCCCTTGGCAACCTACACAAATATCATCATTAGTATCACTACCATATTGCCTTTTGCTAGCAAATGATTTTACAGGTAGAGATCCATACCTAAACTGTAAGTAGAGGTTACTAGCTAAAGGTTGAACAATTTCATCCATGGCACTTTCATAAAAAGCAACTGGTTTGTGTTCAGTAAAGGCCATGGATAGAGACCCCTTACACTGCATAATGTTATCAATTGCAGCACTCTCCCAAAAATTGCTGTAATTCTAGCTTTAGAAATTGAACATGTGGACTCAGGAGAGACAAAGTATGTGTCCAAATTCAACCTTTGCAGTAAGGCCTTAACAGTACAGAGCCACAAACTATTCCTTGCACACTGCCTAACCAAAAGGTCTTTGATACCCACCCAATAAGACTCTGGGGTGGGTGTAGTCCAAAGCCAGTGCCAATAGATGAGGAGTCTACACTCTTTGGACGCATTTCTTTTGGGCCAAGTCTAAGTAAAGTTGAGTCAATGAAGTACTTGCTGGAAAGTTCAATAAAGACCCTAAAAACCTATGCTTCACTTTGGAAAGGCTCTGGATTTGTGAACTACCTCAGAGCTCTGCACCATATAAAACCTCACCTAGGGTCTTAACATTATAGAAGGAGTAAAATTGTTCCTGCGAGATTTCAAAGGACATTTCACAGTCAAAGAATTCGACCCCAGACTAAAAGACATCCCACCACATTTATGGGCAAAAAGCTCGACTGATGTCGGTTACATGGACATCACCCCACATCAAGTCACGCTCAAGGAGGGTGTAGTCCTACCCCGTATACGACAATATAAGATTCCACCCGAGGCTGAACAAGCCTTACTAAAAATAATTCAAGAACTCATAGAACATGGAGTGGTGGTGGAGACGGATTCAAATGTTTGCAATTCTCCAGTTCTTCCAGTCCTCAAAAGGACTGACCCTCAGGCACCGACTACCGACTGGTGGTTGATCTTTGAGAACTGAACAAATGTGTGATCCCACAATATCCAGTGGTCCCAGATATTTCCTCACTATTGACTGCCATAGATCCCGAAGCTGCATTTTTCACAGTCATCGACTTGAAGAATGCGTTTTTCAGCATTCCAATACATCCCGACAGTCAATATCTGTTCGGATTCAGTTTGAAAGGACGAAGCTTCAGGTTCACTAGAGCTCCCCAAGGCTTTACAGAAAGCCCGAGCATCTACAGCCAAGCACTAAAAAGACAACTTGACAGTATCAATATGCCTGCCAACACAGCGTTGATACAGTATGTCGACGACATCCTCGTCACAGCTAGGACAGAACCAGAATGTGAAAAAGCATCTCTCACGGTCCTACATTTCCTGACAGACAAAGGGCACAAGGTGTCTCCCTCAAAATTACAGTTCTGCGCACAGCAAGTAGCTTACTTAGGACATCTGCTGTCGAAAGAGGGTAGGCAACTAACACAAGAACGAATCCAACTGATTTCGACAATTTCACAGCCAAAGTCACAGAAAGAAGTCCCCGCATTCATTGGTCTCACTTCATATTGCAGACAATGGATCCCTCAGTATGCCCACATAGTCAAGCCACTCATACAGTTAACCACAGTGGAAGCAGCCACTCATACAACTCTCCCTTGGATATCAGAACACTCCCAAGCATTTGAAGCTCTAAAACTAGCTCTGTGTCAAGCACCAGTTCTGGCCACCCCGAACTATAGCAAGCCTTTTACCCTGTTTGTGACAGAACGTGACGGAACAGCACTATCCGTCCTCACACAAGACCAAGCAGGAAGAAACAGACCCTGTGCATATTTTTCCAGCACATTAGACCCTGTAGCACAAGCTTTACCTGCATGTCTGAAATCTGTTGCGGCTACAGCCCTGGCCATAAGACAAAGTGACTCAATAGTGTTAGGACATCCCCTGATAGTACAAGTACCACATGCTGTAGAAGTCCTTCTGAATAAAACACAGACCCAACACCTGACTGTAGCAAGACTGACAGGATATGAACTAACGCTCTTTCAGCCACACATAGTGATCAGACGATGCACTGTGTTGAATCCTGCTACCCTTTTGCCCTCAAGCTCAGATGAGACGACACAACATGACTGTGTGGAAATGATCGACGTAGTGACAAAACCAAGACAAGACCTAACAGATGTTGCACTCCCAGATCCTGATGTAACACTCTATGTGGATGGATCATGCATGAGGACAAGTGCTGGAGAGTTAGTAGCAGCCTATGCAGTAACAACGGACTGTAAAGTTATAGAGACCCAAAGAATCGACATTTTGTCAGCTCAAGCAGCAGAGCTCATCGCTCTGACACAGGCCTGCATATGGGCAAAACAATTGAAAGTGAACATCTATACCGATTCCCAATATGCATTCGGTGTAGTTCACAATTTTGGAGTGTTGTGGCAGGAACGAGGTTTCCTTACCTCACATGGGGCCAACATACAGCATGGTCCCCTGATTCAAGCCCTACTAGATGCCATACACCTACCTACAGCCATAGCTATTCTGAAATGTAAAGCGCATACCAAAACTACAGACACCATATCCAAAGGAAATGACTTAGCGGACCGAACTGCTAAACAGACAGCTCAGAATCCAGTGAACACATCAGACACTCAGGTACCAACACAGACTGTCACTATGGTAGTGAGAGACCCCTTGAAAGATGTGCTAGACATACAGACTCATGCCACCTCAGACAAAATAAAGAAATGGGCTGAACAAGGAGGGGTCCAGACAGAACAAGGTTGGATGACCAAAGACCGAACAGTGTGGTTACTCCCTGATTCCATGGTACAAGTTATAATTGACACAGCCCATAGCCCCGCTCACTTAGGCGAGAAAGGTATGCTGGACAGTTTACGGAATATCTGGTTTAACAAACATCTGAGAGCTGCAGCCAAACAGAAAGTAAAAACTTGCATGATATGTTGCCAATTTAATCCTGGTAAAGGTGTATCAGTAGAACAAGGTGGATTCCAGCCTCCTGATCATCCCTTCGAAGTCCTCCAAATGGATTATATCCAGATGGACAGATGTAGAGGGTACAAATATGTGCTAGTGGTAGTGTGTACACTGACACAATGGACTGAAGCATATCCCGTCCCAGACTATGGTGCCCAGACAACAGCTAAGCAATTAGTGAGAGAATTCTTCCCCAGATATGGGTTACCAAGGGTCATTTATTCGGACAATGGACAGCCTTTCTCCTCCAAATTGATGGAGGCTGTTTCTCTTTTATTGGGATATTCCTGGAGATTCCATTGTGTCCGACATCCTCAAGCGGCAGGCCTAGTCGAGCGGCACAACCAGACCTTGAAAACAAAACTAGCCAAAATATGAGCAGAAAAAGGGATAGACTGGGTCACTGCCCTCCCGGTCGCTCTCTTTTATATGCGAATGGTGGCACATTCCCGGACGGGACTGTCCCCTTTCGAAATAACATTTGGGAGACCTCCTAACATCTGGGGTGTCCCTTCTCCTAGAAAACTGACTGACGTTGATTCTAATATGCTGACAGATTACCTGGCTTCCTTGATGTCTGCACTCCAATCTTGTCGTTCACAGGTTACAGCAGCATTTCCAGACCTCACCACGCCTGGAGAACACGCCATCAGGCCCAGGGATTGGGTCCTGATCCGAAATTTCGATCGTACCAGCCCCCTGGAGAAGAGATGGACAGCTCCTAAACTGGTCCTGCTGACTACGAGGACCGCCGTCAAAGGGGAAGGACGCAAAGGATGGCTCCACGCTAGCCACTGTCGGAAATGTTTTGGACCTACACCCACAGACACTGTACCTTGTTCAACGGCTACCAACGCCACGGATGTAATTTCACCAATGCCAGAACTCACTCCTCAACAGGAATACCGATTGAGGCTGCAATCTCACCAAAAACAGACTAAAGACATTGCACCTGATCATAACGCACCGGTGGCTAATTAAGACCAGGAACAAGCTCTTGGTGAAGCGGCTGCTGGGGGACGTTTTTGGTCTCGTGTCCAGAGACATCTTGATATTAAATCCATAGACATGATGAGGAGAAATGACGCAGTGCGTCAATGGAAAAAGACTAATTATGTAAAATTACTGCATAGCAGGTTCTCGATTTTTCTGTTCATAATGTTACTTGTTTGCTGTGTAGCAGCCTGCCTGGGATGGATCTTATGTACAGTTTTCCCTCCACATTCTTCCACGTTTGTAAAGAATACCACTATGCATTCCCATGTAGATCTTCCCCCACACCTCGAGGACAGAAGAAAGGAATTTATAAATAATACATTCATCTCCACCCTCCATAAACACCAGCTCATAGTCAACAAGACCAACTGTTGGGTTTGTGGCTTGATGCCACATTCCGTGCATAAGGGAATGCCCTTTTTCTCCCTCCGGTTCGGTTATTCAGGATCTGCCTATGCCTTAGCCATGATATTCTCTGCTTCCGTCAGAAACATTCCCCTGACCAAATTGTAGTGTAGTTCCTAGTTTCCCACTAGGCCCTGCGCATTGGAATAACATAAAGAGTAGTATCGACGTAGAAGTGCGGATCTTCCAGGCCTCTACTGACTATGCTAAACTTAATTGGGTTTGTTATCAACTAGCTCAGAGGTCACTGGAAACTTTCTTGACTGAATAGGAAGTGATCAGCTTCCCTGGCACAGACAAGAAGGAATTCAGCTTTCCAACAACCGTGCAACATGACAACTTTGCTCCTCAGATCAAGAGTCAATCTCTAGGGTCGTGTGAAACAATAGACAGTTATTTTACTCAGTCAGGTTAGTGCAGTTTACTTTCACGATATGTAGAGAATAGAGAGACGGGCGTTTGTCAATAAAGGGTTAACATTTATTGAACAGTCTTTCTTCTCGTACAAGAGAAATGTATTGCCACAATTGCAAGACTTGTTATGATAAAAAGTACGTGCAGTAAGATAAGGATTGCAAGATAATACTGTAAAAGCATTGATATGGTTTCTTAGCCATACAATGGTTTAAAAGTAATAAAACATATATACATTCATATATACATTAGGCTAAAATACTCAACTGGTGCTTCTAACTACGCCTACCCCAGTGTACCTGACCTAAGCCTAATACGTGGGAGGGGAGTAAGTAAGTAGCTTCAGTTTAAGTTGGTTTTGCCAAGGTTTGCTTCAAGAATTCTCACTAAGGGTTTAGTCAACACCATACCTCTGAATAGAATGATGGAGGTCTGGTATCTCCTTCAGGGGGAACTCGGTATCCCAGTCACCCGTGAGGGCAGACCAGAAACGCTGGAGCTGGATTTCTCTGCAGGAGAAAGGCAGCGTCTCTCTTCAGCGCGTCGAGGAGAAGGAGGGGGGACAGCGTCCGCGGGCAGCTGGCATCTGCTGGGCTCTTCGCAGAGGGACGGCTGTTCAGCTCCTAGTTACACCACACCATCGTTCGCGCTTTAGCAGCGATAATGGTATCAGCAGCTTCGGGACAGCAGCATACAGCAGCGTTGATAGCTTTAGCATCAGCGATGGTTCAGCAGCACAGCATTTGCTTAAGGCAACGTTGGTAATATTTATACCTGAAAGGTGCCTTGTTTGACGTAAGTTTGCTGGACATAAGATGTCAATTAAAGATGTCACTAGGAAGTGATAGCTATCAGTTGCTCATTAGAGTTCCATTACTAATCAAAACACAGCAAGCGGGGATTTCCAGGTTTGCTGAGTTTTTATCTTGTTGAAGAACTCGGAGTGTTAATCTAGGAATCTTCAGATAGTGACTTCTGCTCTGTCATTGCACTAATTGATTGCAAAGGAAGTGGCAGAGAACTATTCTGGAATGTGGCTCTGTTCGTGTGAGGCCAGAGATGACTTTCTGAATATCGCACTTGAACGGTTATGCCAATATAGGGAATAAATGGATTTATAGCCGAATAGGGGCATACGGTCAAAGTATCGATCAGGATCCTAGATAAGCACGCAACACCCACTCCACGGGTTCATGTCCATCAAATTACTAAAACTAGAGCAATAAGATGCATGTGTAACATTGCCCACCCCAAAATACATTAATGCATTCGAAATAGGCGTATAATGTAATACGTGAAATTTAGGTACTGTACGTTTTTGAAGCATAGAAATCATTCAAAAATTATTGCATATGGAATCAATGAACGATTATGCAAAAAGAATTACACATGAAATATCTCTGAAACAGAAGAAGGGCGAGATAAATCATCACATATAAATGCATTGCAATAAATGTGCTAGAGGCTGGTGTAAGTTTGTTATGTCTCTAGATGTGTTTAGAAATAGAAGTTGAAGCTTCTGTTCTCTAAGAATAGTTTTTACGTTAAGCAAAGAATTGTTCGTTCCAAAAAAGGGTCAATATTAAAAAATATCCAATTCAAAAGAAATAATGCTTGAACGGGGAAATAGAGTTCCAACGCTTTTAGCAGTTTTTGTTGATCAAAACTGATGGCCGAATTCAGAGTTCATGGGAACGCTGTGTGTCGGAAAGCCTCTCCAAAGTTATTATATCTGTTCGGGTGAGAACATCATATCAGACAGGCTCTCAAAGAATTGGTCTACAAATTCAGGTGACAGTTCAACCAAATTCGATAGTGCTGTAACTTGGCAGGTGTGAGAATGATTGCTGTCATCATAGTCAGGATCAGCAATGCTCACAGAAGGTCGTACCTGGGTGATGTTGCTTTTGTCACTCGCTCCACTGTTACCACCTAGTCGTAGCACAGGAGTCTCAACGAATGCCGTCATCAGGATTGGTAGCTGCTGGGGACAACACAATGCGGATCGACGTCCATTGGTACTGCTGATGGAAGTGAAAGACAGATGTCCAACAAGCACTCATCTCCGCATAGCATACATCGAAGTACCGGTAAGATACAGTTCTGCCATATAGGTCTGAATGAAAGGAACCAGGTCATGTTTAGATCTCTCAGCCTGGCCAATCCAAGGACGTTAGTTATCCTGTCCCGGTAGCGCATTGCTAGGATTGTCTCTTCCATTCCCATGGGAGCTATGTCTGAGCTTTGGCTTGCCATAACGAAGCAGGACGGACAAAAATAAAATCCCTGCTACAAGTCCCAAAAATAAGGGTATGTCGCCAAAAACAGAGTGAACAAAATTAGGAACGATTCCCAAAATTGCTTGAAAAGGTGTTAGCAGTCCCGTAAAAATCATCTTAAATATGCCTGGGATGCCTGTGGCACTAGACATGTTAAGGAGTTGGCTAAGCATTTCTACGAAATGCACGGGGCAATATGTTGATAAAAGTTCATGAACTTCAGTAGCTGTCCTTGCAACTAGAAGATCATACGTCTCTTTTGATGACGTTATGGGCACTGTTGTCTGCAAAAGCACAGACTTCATTTTGCTTAAAGTATCAATTCGTATAGAATAGAGATTCAGACGAGGCCAGATGGGAGTCACTGTGTCTACAGGCCCACTCGGGAACAATGCCTGCATACAGCATTTGACCATGGATGTTACTCTTACTAGATAACTTTTCCCTGGCACTAGGCCACAACATCTGTGATCCGTTCTAAGAATGTAACTCCCGTTTGCAAGCTGCATAAAGAAGGGCTCTATCTGAGTTGCAGGTGTGACTAGCTGGTGGCATGAAAGGTTGTTAGAATTTCCATCACATGCTCCGTGTAAATTAATACCCTGACACAAAAGTATACCGCTTAGTGAATGTTTACAATTTTCACCACTAAGAAATACATTTTTGTCGCTGTCACTATAGCAAGAATGTGTGTATGGTAATTTCCATTCAGATTTTACATATCCTTTACCCAATCGTTCATACTGGCCAGCAGGTATGTACTCAAGGCACTTTTTAAATCGGAAAGTTGTTATCGGAATAGTGATAATTCCGTGTATTATCCATTCAATGACAGGACTCTCTGACATTGTCAATGGTAATCTCTCAAGTTTTTCGATGCTCAGGATTGTATAGTCTGCTCCTTTCTGTGCCAAACTGATTTGTTTATCAGTAAGGTTAAAAATGGAAAATAATGACGTGTTGATTAAACGCCAAGGCACATAGCCTGAACGAAGATTTTGCAGCGTCCAGCTTAATTGTACAATAGAACGTAACTGAGATTGGCCATGTTGTAACATTAGCAAGTCTCTTTCTATCACGTCAAAGGCAGAAGATACAATATTGTCCAACGAATATATTCTGGAAGACAGAGTCATTAACCCATTGTCCACTACAGAAAGTGATTTTTCCAAATTAATACGATCAATTTCTCGTATTTTTTCAGCTGTTTCAATTTGTTTGACTTTCCAAGCCTCGTTGTAAGCAGCATAGATACTGGTCGCTATGAAACGCTTTTGACGCTGTTTGCGTGGTCCAAGAATGAAATCGCGCAAATCAGCACCATCTTTTAGTAAAGACAAGTGTTGCTTAATTTCAGCCAGTGTGGATGATGTTAGCCATTCGAGGCAGAGTTTCCCTACACTGTATGTTGTTATTATCCCTGGATGTTGTCTCTGGGAGTATCTCGGGTCTAGTCTGGTCATTTTTAACCCCTGTGTTTTGTTCAGGAATCTATCTTGACAGCTGTTTGTGTCAGTAGGCCAGATTAACCACTTTTTCCAATCAGGATGTGTTCTGTTAAAATGTAAAATTTGTGAGACGTCTAACTCAATATCTGTAGTTGCATTATCAGGTATTGGTTTTGGAATAGACGGTGTTTTTAGGTCTTTGATCTTAGCTAGGCCAAGACAGGATGTTTGGTGAATTGTGTCATTTAAAAACATCATTTGTTCTGGTATCATGCAGGTTCTGAATAGTGCTTCAAGGCCTTGTACCTGCCAATCTTTTGTACCCCAAATTGTTTTCGTTTCAATGTTATTTTTCCAATATTCAAAACCAAATGTCATCATTTTTTCATAAAATGCTTCTGAATATATCAATTTAGAATTTGTTAGCATTGTTTTCATTCCTTTTTTATCTAACAGTTTGTAATAAAACGTTTCTGCATCACTAGTGTTAAACCCTGAGAAGTATTTGAATTTCTCAAAAAATGCTTTAGAACTGCTTTTAGGTGGTGTAGCACAATGTTCCCATTGATTATACATAAAAACATTTCTAGGCTGTGCAGATTTATGCAAGTAATGATCACCATAATGTGTGTAGCAGAATAATTGCTCATAACTAGATGAACCTTGTAAATAATCATGTTCTGTGAATCTAGCTGACATTACTAAATCAGACATCATGTCATTAATACTGTTAAAGTCCCAATCATCAGAGATTGTACTAGGTTTTACAAAGTCACTTAAGGAAACCTTCAGTTGATGAGTATACTTCAGGATTTCGACCGGACCATAGATCTCATAGTCTGTTTTCTCCCATACTATCCCACCAGGTATTGGAATTGCTGTGACATTTACTGTTGACAGTTCTCTTTTCTTCACGTGGGATGATCTGTGTGGTTTCAGGACTAGGTTGATGTTCTGACTTGCTGTGTCCATTCAATTGTAATAAACGTTCCTAAAATTAAAACTAAAATTAGGCATAGTAGGAGTATGAATACCCCTGAAATAATCCAATGCTCAATCAACGGTGAATCCAGATATAATTCTTTGATTAGTTGAAGGAGTCCTGTTGTATTATTTTTAGAATACTTTTTTGTTTCTGGCATCACTTCGGGGTCGTTTTGATCTTCAGAGAAGTTGTTGAAGTTGATGAAATAACCAGAGGCAGTTCTGTCAATTGTTGGAATTGGATTTTCAATCTGTCTCTCGGTAGCACTTTCTGATGCCACATTATTGTAGACTGGTGTTTCTTGACGAACTGTTTCAATCTGTGTCTCAAGAGGCACGAGTTCCATGGCATTATTGCATAGTCCTTCTCTGTGCACTGCAGGCTGATCGAATGTGATGAGTCTTTCAGTTTGAACCTCTTGGATTGTTGCAAGTTTGGGTATTCTGTTGTTTCTTGGGAGTCCACTGGGCCTACTGTTGATTATAGGCCACATGCTTGTGGTTTTACCAGGTCGATGGACACGACTCTGTTCTCCTTTTTACCAGCAAGGGGCGGTAGTACTACTGATCTTGTTTCGGTGACTGCCAAGACAGGTACTAATTTTCTGTAAGAAGGCCCAATTCCTTCTTCACCGCGATCTTTTCTCTGACTAGATCCCCAATCTTTGGAATCCAGACAGGCCTTGCTGGGGCTGTTGCTTGTGGTGCCTCGTCAGTGGTAGATGGCTGTTGCTTTAACTTTATGTTGCTTAAGGATTTTCTTGTTTCATTCAGTTCCTGTAAAACAGCCAAACGATCTTTGATGTCAAAGTCTGTTGTTTTTTCTTGTATCACTGACATCTGACTATCGAGGTCCTGAATGTTCATTCTAATTCCGAACAATAGTTCGTATGGGCTGAAACCTTTTAGAGAATTTCTTGGCAAGTTATTAAGACTGGTCTGGACACTTATTAGATGTTTGACCCACCCAGCGCCTGAACCTAATACCTTCGCTGTTATAGATCGCTTTATGTCCCGGTTTTTTCTTTCAACCACACTTTTCCCTTCGGGGTGCGACGGACAAGAATACCGCAACCCAATTCCCATGCTGGCCATGGCCTCCTTGTAAGAGTTGACGCAAAAATGAGAATCGCACACGATAAGTGTCGGGAATTCACGTTCTGCATTTTCGAGCGCCATCTTTAAACATCTGATTTCAGTTCTCTGAACCGAACAGTTTCTTACAGATTCAGTTTTTGTTACTTTCGGTCTGAATTTACCGCACAGCCAACGACCTTTAACAATCGCACAGGCTGCATCGTAGGATTTGCTCTCTACGTTGAAATGCTGTACAAATCTATCTGTATAGATTATACAGGCGTATTGTGGGAGAGGCAGAAGTTCGATTGGCAGAGGATATTCTTCTTCATATTCTAAATCATTCAGTTCTTCGAATTGCGGGGCAAAATAGTATTTCACATCTTCCGCTCCTAGAGAATCTACAGACTGTATCCATTTCGGATCCAGTGACACTGTAGGCAGGTTTACTGGGCTGAATAGCGCCTCGAAGGCGGATTCCGCTGTGAGGATATTAATCCTTTTGCCGTGTGCTAGTTCTCGTTCATTTGCTAATGCGATTTGCACTGCTTTCACAGTTCTTTCTGCGAGACTGAATGTTTTTTCTGCTTGTGTGTACAAGTGAGATTTAATTGAAATTGGTACCTTTTCTCCCTCATTAGAGGTTAGGTACGTGAATCTGCATCTTCCTGGGATGACTCGGATTACAAGATCGCGTGTGTTGTCACGTGTATCTAATTTTGTTTTTGCTAACATGTCTGTTTGCAGTGATCTCAAAATTTCTGTGTGTTTTTTAGTCCAATTGATTTGTTTAAAATCAGGTTTGATTAGTTCGTAGAGAGGTTTAACCCTCTCTGCGTAATTTAGAATGTAAGTTCTTCCGAAATTCAGAAAACCTAGTATGGATTGTAAATTCTTCAGCGTTTTTGGAGCTTGGAGTACAGCGCACTTCTCTAAGAAGTTGTCCGCTAGGCTTTTCCCTTCACTTGATAACTCGTACCCTAAGAATAGTACTGTCAGATGGGCAATTCGGGACTTTTTAAAGTTGAATTTGTAACCCTCTGCTGCGAACCCAAGTATAATGGTGTTCGCTCTTTTCAATTGAGTATCCAAGGCGTCGTCTGTGAGATAGATATCATCTACGTAAGATAATGCCTCATCATCATATAGTAGTAGTAACCCTGTTACCCTAGCTGAGAATAGTCCTGGGCTGTTCTTGAACCCCTGTGGGAGTCGACAGAATTTTTTCTGCGACCCAAATGCTGAGAAAGCGGTCAAATATCTGCTTTCTGGTGCAATGTTTTGACAAAAGAAACCATTAGATATGTCTAATGTCGTTTTATATTTTTTCCTAACTATGTTATTCATTCGGGCTGCACTATGCGAGTTTTGTACTGCAAAAGTTTTACAACATGCATTAAGGTGTCTGTAGTCCAAAACTAGACGATATGAATTGTCTGGCTTGGAGACAGGAAACAAAGGATTGTTCATTTGAGAGGTGCATGTTTCAATCACCCCCTGGTACTCAAGTTGATCTAAGATCTCCCTGACTTGTTTTTTAGCTTCTTGCTTTATGGGATACTGCCGTTGGGCAGTTGGTTCACTTTTTAATTGGATTTTGTGAGGAGGAGAGTCCTCATCCCATCCTACATGATTTTTATACAATGCCGGTGCCTGGGCTACTGCCCATTTCCTTGCATAAGTATATTTTTTGTGAATCGGAATGTGATTCGAGAAGGCAGGCATAATCACTTCTTCGCCACGAGGGCACTCCCTGACAAACTCTGGGGGCCAATCTTTTTCAGCTAACAGAATATCGTAGCCTTTTGAGAGCTTATCCCAAAATAGACCTCTTATTTTCCTAGTCTTATCACCCTCTATACGCAATGTTATTTCGTATATTTTATGGGGCTCGCTAAGTCTGGTGTCGGCAGTTTCAACCTGAATGAATTCATTCGTGTCCACTGTCTCCAGATGACTCATCAAGATCTTGCGCGCTATACTGATTTCTGCTGCACTGTCCAACATTGTTAATGCCCACTCCCCGTTTTTCAACTGTGTCCTCAGTATTCTCGGCATGGTTGATTACTCTAATACTGGCTACCTTCTTTTTTGAAAATTGAGATTTTTTACTCTGAGCAGGTTCCTTGTCTTTAGACTTGGTGTGCTCTCCTGGGTCTGACCGTCCTCTTCTTTCAGAATTCTGTGGAAAAGATCGAGAGGGACGTGTATCAATACTTTGATATCTGTCAGGTTTTTTCAGATTAACCCTATTTCTAAGGTTATATCTTTTCTCAGAGGGCTCCCTCTGGGGAGACTGGTGTTCTCGAGTCGGAGTTCTTTCCCTCCGTCGAGGAGACCTTCCTCTGGACTGGAAAACTTTTTCCTTGGGAGTGGATTGTTTATTTCCATCCCAGCTCTTTTTAGGAGTGCTTAAATTATTTTTAATAAATAATTTTTCAGGATTTTCGAGCAGTTGGGGCTTTACTGGTTTTCCACCCAAGCTGTCTCTACCTAATTCTTCATAGCATTTTTCTATGATTTTGGCAAGCTCAATTGGATCTTTTATATCTGTTTACTTCAACTTCTGGCGGATCGCCACAGATGCTGCTTCTCCTTTTATATTGGCTAATAATATAGCCGAGACCTGCTTGAAGTCTTTCAGTAATTTCATACCTAGATTTAAAGCGGGCTCTGGACCGTATTCATTTTGAATCTGTTTTAGCACTTCTGGTATTACCGTCATAGACGGAACACCGTGTGTTTTTGTGTAAATGGAAGCAAAGACTGTACCCCAAGTGTCGCAGTCCTCCACGTGTGGTGCGATTCCCATAGGAAGGCAGATGGTCAAGATTCTGTGTTTCTCTATAGGGGTAGTATCAGGAAATACTGCCTCTATTTGAGTGATTTTCTGTGCTAACCAGAAAGGAATTTGTTCCCGTTTTACGGGTGTTTTACCAAGACATGACTGTATGTTCTGTGGTGTAATTTTATTAGTGTTCCCCTGATGAGGGGTCAGCTGTGGTACATTAACAGCTGGTTGGACTGTTGCAGTCCGCATTACATATTGGACTAATTGCCTATGTATTTTAATTAATGTTTTTAGCTGTACTAACAGCTCTTCTTTAGACATTTTTGTAATGTCAGAATGTGGTGTGTAGCTGGCTAGAACCGGCCACGTTGCTCCTGGTCTACCTAGTGGACCGAGCCTGGTAATGTGATCATTATGTTTTAGGGCGCCATTAAACCAGAGCAGGTGCTCTTGGAATTTTAGTGGGATTTCAGTCTCCTCGAAAGGAGCGTACTCTTCCGGAGGTTCCTCTATTTTGTAATAGTGAAACTCTTTTGTTGTAGTGTTTGCCGCTGGAAAGTTTATCCATGAATAGAATACCTCTGTCTGCCGATATTCGTGAGCCTCTATCACGAAAATTACTGTACCACCTTGAGGTGTCAGTCCGGTCTCTATAAGTTTTAAAGTTATAGATTTTCTTAAGTGGACCGGGATGATAACTGCATCCGGGTCTGTGTGTTCGGGACCCTGCTGAGTCGCATCTGCTGCGGCCCCAGTGGTTCCGTTTTCTCCTGGCATTGTATAAATGCAAGGTTTGCAGAGTTGGTCTCCAAGGAGACAAAGATTAGGTGCACAATATTTTGGAACACTGTATCCTTCAACGTTGAATAAACCAGAGCTTTACATAGGAATCTCTTCCTACTGAGGTCGGGCGGATTTTAACCTTTCACCCACTCCAGACGTCTATTGGAGTATTTACGGGAGAAAGGGGTCTGTGTGAAAAATGCACGACTGAGTTACTCTAACGTCTTGCGTTCGTTTATCGCCTTACCAAACGTTGGGCGCCATGTAGTGTAGTTCCTAGTTTCCCACTAGGCCCTGCGCATTGGAATAACATAAACAGTAGTATCGACGTAGAAGTGCGGATCTTCCAGGCCTCTACTGACTATGCTAAACTTAATTGGGTTTGTTACCAACTAGCTCAGAGGTCACTGGAAACTTTCTTGACTGAATAGGAAGTGATCAGCTTCCCTGGCACAGACAAGAAGGGATTCAGCTTTCCAACAACCGTGCAACATGACAACTTTGCTCCTCAGATCAAGAGTCAATCTCTAGGGTCGTGTGAAACAATAGACAGTTATTTTACTCAGTCAGGTTAGTGCAGTTTACTTTCACGATATGTAGAGAATAGAGAGACGGGCGTTTGTCAATAAAGGGTTAACATTTATTGAACAGTCTTTCTTCTCGTACAAGAGAAATGTATTGCCACAATTGCAAGACTTGTTATGATAAAAAGTACGTACAGTAAGATAAGGATTGCAAGATAATACTGTAAAAGCATTGATATGGTTTCTTAGCCATACAATGGTTTAAACGTAATAAAACATATATACATTCATATATACATTAGGCTAAAATACTCAACTGGTGCTTCTAACTACGCCTACCCCAGTGTACCTGACCTAAGCCTAATACGTGGGAGGGGAGTAAGTAAGTAGCTAGCTTCAGTTTAAGTTGGTTTTGCCAAGGTTTGCTTCAAGAATTCTCACTAAGGGTTTAGTCAACACCATACCTCTGAATAGAATGATGGAGGTCTGGTATCTCCTTCAGGGGGAACTCGGTATCCCAGTCACCCGTGAGGGCAGACCAGAAACGCTGGAGCTGGATTTCTCTGCAGGAGAAAGGCAGCGTCTCTCTTCAGCGCGTCGAGGAGAAGGAGGGGGGACAGCGTCCGCGGGCAGCTGGCATCTGCTGGGCTCTTCGCAGAGGGACGGCTGTTCAGCTCCTAGTTACACCACACCATCGTTCGCGCTTTAGCAGCGATAATGGTATCAGCAGCTTCGGGACAGCAGCATACAGCAGCGTTGATAGCTTTAGCATCAGCGATGGTTCAGCAGCACAGCATTTGCTTAAGGCAACGTTGGTAATATTTATACCTGAAAGGTGCCTTGTTTGACGTAAGTTTGCTGGACATAAGACGTCAATTAAAGATGTCACTAGGAAGTGATAGCTATCAGTTGCTCATTAGAGTTCCATTACTAATCAAAACACAGCAAGCGGGGATTTCCAGGTTTGCTGAGTTTTTATCTTGTTGAAGAACTCGGAGTGTTAATCTAGGAATCTTCAGATAGTGACTTCTGCTCTGTCATTGCACTAATTGGTTGCAAAGGAAGTGGCAGAGAACTATTCTGGAATGTGGCTCTGTTCGTGTGAGGCCAGAGATGACTTTCTGAATATCGCACTTGAACGGTTATGCCAATATAGGGAATAAATGGATTTATAGCCGAATAGGGGCATAAGGTCACAGTATCGATCAGGATCCTAGATAAGCTCGCAACAAAATTGAAGAACAAAAGTAATTGGAACGAGGTAAAGACCAAAATAGTAAAGGCTGTTTCTAAAATGGTGGATCTCACTGTCACCTGGGGGAGGGCCGAAGATCACGAAAATATCAGTTACTCCCAGTTCCATGACATTGCTTCCTTCAGGGAAATGTTTTCCGTCGACCAAAGACGGACAGATCAAGGAGGTTGGGTAGTACCGCAAAACGGACGGTTTTGCATAAGGGGAAAGGAAAAGGGGAAGTAATGGGGAACAGCGAGTGTGATTGGACATACACACTGCCCGCTCCCGATTTTCCGACCATAGTAACTGACCCAAACACCTATTTCATTTGTGGACCCCATGCACGCACCTGGTTGCCCCAAGGCTGGTCTGGAAAGTGCTACATCGCATTCCTATTACCACCAACTTACACAGCCCCCGCCAATTACCACCTGATTGACCCTCTGACCCAAGTTAAAAGACAACGAAGAGGGGTCATAGATGCAGAAGATACTACAGGACAAGAAGTAGGAGACTTCTTTAAAGGTTTTCTCCCTTTCTGGGGATCTATGGCAAATAGTCGCCACATCCGGCAACTAACCCGTGTAGTTCAGGCCGCCAGAAACAACCGGCGCCTTAAACAACATTACAGCTGAGGTCGCTGCAGACAGGCTCATGACACTACAGCACCGTATCGTTTTAGATGTCCTGTTAGCCGACCGTGGTGGTGTGTGTAGGGTAATAGGGTCCAGTTGTTGTGTATTTATTCCAGACAACGCCCCATCAGTTTATTCTGCTATCTCCCGCCTCCATGTTCTATCCGACAAATTGGATATGGACACCAGCACATGGTCCCTGACCGGCTGGTTTTGGGACCTCCTGTCCACCTGGGGGTGGAAGGCACTAACAGTCCTGGGCCTCGTTTTGGCCACTATCTTCACCTGTTGCCTCTGTGTCCAGTGTGGCCCCGCCCTTTGTGGACTGTGTGCCACTTCCTGTACTCCTCGTCCACGAAACAGAGGAAAGAAAAATGAAATGATCATGTTACAGGAACAAGTATACGGTCTGATGAACATAGAAATTGATTAAGCATTTCTGTAATAGGGTTTCTATGGGACAAGGAGGGAATGTGGAATTTGACTAAAAAGCTCTCTTTTTCTCTGGTGTCCCATCATGCACCCTATCCACCCTGACATCGACCAGGCAAGCGATCCTCCTACTTCAAGCACAAACCCCGTTGTACCCCCTCTTGCCTGCTCTCTTTTCGTAAAGCTGACACATGCCAAGAATAATGTCCAGCTACCATGTAACCTACGGGTTTCCGTCCCGTTCGATGTTTTTCCTTTAGACCAGAACAGAGTCAGTCGGATGGGTGACTCAGAAAACCCCCCTCCCTAACTCTGTCACCGAACGAGCAGCTCTCGCTCGTCAATGATTTCCTAGTTTGCGAGGACAGCCACGGGTTGGGTTAACAACCAAGGGAAAACATAATCAAGCACACGAGACTGCCATGAAGAAGAATAGTTTACTACAGCCCATTCTCCTTCTTTCCCGCTGCACACACATACCATTGTGAGACATCACCATCCTTGTGTACGAAGTAAAGAACGCACAATGCCTCGTCCTCTTTACCTTTCCGACAGAAATGACCCTGTGACAATGCCTCGATTCTCTGTCCTCAGATACCAGCAACCCTGTAACTTGCCACCACAATCGCCCCGATGCAATATGTTTGTTTATGTGCTATTCAGGTTATCCTTTAAACGAGAACAAGTATGCTATGTTTCTTGTATGATTACATCATGAATGATTGAATCAAGTGTAAGGGAAACTCCTTCTTTTTGATTGTGTTCACATTGTATATAAGTGCTGTTATGTTTCAAGTAAAGTAGACTACTCCTGAACCCGCTTGGTGAAGGAGCTCTCCCTTAACTTGAGTTCTGGAATAAAACCCTTTCAACTCGAAGACCACTGACTCTGCTCCTCATTTTATGCATTACCATTTTCTTGGGTAATTATAGAAATTCCGACCCGGCGTAAATAACTAGCTTTTTATTTACCACAAGCCAGCAGTGGATGTGTGGTGCTGAAATCCACACATATATAGGGCCCAGAGCTGATATCAGTGGCACACGTCTGCAGCAATTGGTTTCCCCGGACTGCCTCATTCAAAATTGTCCAATGACTGGACCTGCTGTGGCGGTGTACGGCTTCCGCTACTTTTGAAATGGCTTACGCATCCCGCTTAACCTGTTCACATTGGCTACCTGTGCACGGGCTATCACGGGCACACACCGCCAACCGCATGTGCGCACTACCGCAACTGTGCATCATTCAAAAGACATCACTCACTGGCGTCGCAATGGCGGTGTACGCATTCTGCGGGGGCGGGGCAGGCAAACAGATACATTTGAATGTGCAAGTGGAAGCGGCAGTTGGTACCCCCCCTTACAGACAAATTGATGCAGACACCGTAGACCGTGTGGTGCGGGCGGGGGGTGACCGCCCTGTGTTTCGTGGTGTGATGGCATGGAGGGCCATGTCCGCTCCCCTACCGCCTGGTGCGGGCCATAGGTGACCGCCCGCACCATTCCAGTACACAATTGGTCATGGCGGGGGGATGTCCCCAATCCATGTTCAGCATGGTGCTGCGTGATGTGCTGAACGCAATGATGCTTTACAGGGATGATTACATACATTTCCCACGTCCGGAAGAGCTGGCTGCAGTCAAAGGGGACTTCTATGCCCTGGGCAACATTCCACACATAGTGGGTGCCATTGATGGCACACATATTGCTCTGATTCCTCCACAGGATCGTGAATCCGTTTATCGCAATTGGAAGCACTTCCATTCACTGAATGTGCAAGTGGTGTGCCAGGCTGACAACATCATCTCCCATGTGTGTGCCAGATTCTCCGGGTCCGCACGTGACTCCCACATTCTGCGGAGCAGCATTGTCCCACAACTGATGGCTAATCTACATCAGGAACTTGCGTGGCTTGTAGGTGAGTGTGCTGTGCTGACTACTCTGTTGTATGTGTGCCGTGCTGTTGAGAAGCATCCTGGTGATGATGTTTTTTCTGTCACCACCCCACCTAGGCGTCTCTGCGTACCCAAACCGACGGTGGCTGCTGAGCCCCTTAAGGAATCCGACTACCCCAGGTGAACTTTGCTATAATGAAGCACATGGGAGGACACGTTGTGTGATTGAACGTACATTTGGACTGCTGAAGTCTAGGTTTCGATGCCTGGATAAGACCGGAGGGGCCCTGCCATACTCCCCAGGCAAAATATGCAAAATAGTGATTGACTGCTGCATGCTACACAACCTGGCCTTGCGCAAGAATATTGAACTGATCTTGGACCCTGATGAACAACAGGTTGCACCACATCCCATCCCACCCATGTCCAGTGATGAGCATAGTGGCGAGGAAGAAGGTGTGGACCAGAGGCGTCAGCTTATCGATCACTACTTTCCCTGAAGGTGATTGCTTGCCTCTTGTGCTGCTGTACAATGCGTGACGTATGTCTGCTGGAGATGGTTGGATGTGTTGTGTGTTTGCTGTCTGTCATGCATGTTTGATAATGTGTGCGGGACATGGTTTACCAGCATTGAACCCTGATGTGTGTCCTGTGATCCTCTAAGTTTGTGATGATTGTGGTGTTTGTGTTGTTGCTGTACGTTCATTTGTGATGCTTGTGGATCTGTTTCCTGACCTGTGCTTCTTGTTATCTGATTGTGCCTAGGTCACTCACACCGATCCAGGAACGACAACAACATTGATCACGGATCATGCTGGTCACAACAACTGAGACATACCTGTGTATAAACATGGAGAACACACAGCCTTAAGTGTTGCAGTGCTTTTTATTTACATGATGCAGATAAGTGTTTGTGCATGATTCAAAATAGGTAGGGGTGGGGAGAGTGAGTCAAAGGTCATGGCAGATGAAAAGAATGTGGAGACACCACATTTGTTGGTGTCCACCTACTCCAACAGACCTGTGACAATGCATGGCACTGTGGGACAAGATAGTTAGCAGGGTGAAGGCCAGGGTGAAGTTCGGGTGGAGTCATTTGCGGCCCCTCTTCGAGCGGGTGGATGGGGCATTGTCAGTGGTCGGTGCTGGGCCGTTCCTCGGGCGGCCCCTCCGTTTCGGAGCCGGAGCAGGCCCAGCTGTGGGGGCAGGTTCTTCAGGGACCACCTCCCTGTCAGGGCCCTCAGGTGATGGTGGCGGTGGTGGTGTTGGTGACCTGTCCCGCTGGGCAATTGGGTTTGGGGAGGTGGTGTGGAGCGGGATAGCCACTCCCTCCACAGAACAGTTTGCTGGCCCATGAGGTCCACCATTTGGCCCATACGGGCATCCATGGAGCTCAACAGCTGGCGGGTCTGCTCAGAGTCCTGGTGTGCCCTATCCGCCGAAGCCTGCATCCGGTCATAGCAGGCTTCCACCCTGGCGATGGCTGCAAGGGTCTCAGTGCCAGGATGGGCTGGCTTTTGTCTCCGGACTCTCCTTGCACCTCCACTCCTGGTTGTGCGCTGTGGCCTCACCGTTGTGCCACCACGTCCACTCTCCCTGATGGTGTAAAGAGTGGAGGGCCCATCATCGTCCGCTGACTCATGGAGGGTGTGACTTGCAGGAGTGGTGGTGCTGGTGCTGGTGGTGGTTGCGGTAGCTGCACAGCTCACAGTGGGAGTTGGTGCTGGAGTTGCAGTGGCAAAGGTGGTGGAGGCATGGATGGGCTGTGTGCTGGGCCCAGCATCGTCCTCTGCACCCGAGCTGTCCTGGGATTCCTCTCTTGCGGGACTTGGCTGTGAGGGGGCGACTGGTGCTGGCAGCTGCTGGTTTTGCCGGTCAAGTTGCGATCACCTGAGGGACAAGAAGGTATGAATCAATGCTGTGGACATGACAAGTTTGTAGTTATTAGATTACATCTACGTAGCTTATTAGATTACATCTACGTAGCAAATCCGTTCATTGTAGTTGGTGTCATCATATTGGTGTTGTAGACAGTAGTGGACACTTTCTTGTTGTGGAGGCGGGTTGACAATACTTGCATGTGTATAGTGCAGTCCTGCTATTGGATGTTGCCCCTGTGAAGATGGCTACCTACCTGTGAGTTTGAAGGGAAAGATGTACAGGTCACCTAATGGTGGCTGGACTCCATCTTCCTCTGGGATAAGACATGTGGGAGTGATGGGAGTTGTAGTGCAGGACCACCCACCCCCTCCCTGGAGACATGTGGGACTGATGGGAGTTGTAGTGCAGGACCCACCCACCTCCCTGGAGACATGTGGGACTGATGGTAGTTGTAGAGCAGGACCCACCCACCCCCTCCCTGGAGACATGTGGGACTGATGGGAGTTGTTGTGCAGGACCCACCCACCCCCTCCCTGGAGAGATGTGGGACTAATGGGAGTTGTAGTGCAGGACCCACCCACCCACTCCCTGGAGACATGTGGGACTCATGGGAGTTGTAGTACAGGACCCACCCACCCCCTCCCTGGAGACATGTGGGACTGGTGGGAGTTGTAGTGCAGGACCCACCCACCCCACCCACCCCCTCCCTGGAGACATGTGGGACTGATGGTAGTTGTAGTGCAGGACCCACCCACCCCCTCCCTGGAGACATGTGGGACTGATGGGAGTTGTAGTGCAGGACCCACCCACCTCCCTCCCTGGAGACATGTGGGACTGATGGGAGTTGTAGTGCAGGACCCACCCACCCCCTCCCTGGAGACATGTGGGACTGATGGGAGTTGTAGTGCAGGACCCACCCACCCCCTTCCTGGAGACATGTGGGACTGATGGGAGTTGTAGTGCAGGACCCACCCACCCCCTCCCTGGAGACATGTGGGACTGATGGGAGTTGTAGTGCAGGACCCACCCACCCCCTCCCTGGAGACATGTGGGACTGATGGGAGTTGTAGTGCAGGACCCACCCACCCCCTCCCTGGAGACATGTGGGACTGATGGGAGTTGTAGTGCAGGACCCACCCACCCCCTCCCTGGAGACATGTGGGACTGGTGGGAGTTGTAGTGCAGGACCCATCCACCCCACCCACCCCCTCCCTGGAGACATGTGGGACTGGTGGGAGTTGTAGTGTTCGCTGCTTGGCCACATGCATGCCTGAGGACGTAGGAGACTACCATTGTGGTTGGTCATGTTGGGTGCATTTGTGCCCTGGCCTTCACATTTGTGTGACTGTGTGGTCCACATGCATGGATTGTGTGCTGGGAGTTGTCTTTTGGCAGTTGAGCACGGCAGACAATTACAGTGTGCTAGTGATCATTGGTTTGTACTTACCAGCCTCGAGTCCCTCTTCGATTCCTTCCAGGCTCTCTGGGTGCAGTATGCCGAACACCTTCTCCTCCCATTCGGCGTATGGTATGGGTTCCGGGGGAGTGCCACCGCCAGTGTGGGTTGCCCGCAGGTGGTTCTTCGCCCTGATGCCCTTCACCCTTGTCTTGAGGTCGTGCCACCGCCTCTGGATCTCGTGTTTGGTGCGTGGCACGACCCCTGATGCATTTACTCGGCTAACTATCCTGTCCCACATGCTATTTCTGGTTGCAATGGTGGTCTGCTGGACAAGGGTACCAAACAAATGTGGTTCCACACGTATGATCTCATCCACCATGACCTTCAACTCACTCTCTGTGAATTTGGGATTTTTCTTGGGTGCCATGGTGTGTGATGTGCAAGGTGTGGGTGGTGTGGGGTGTGCAGGTGTGTGGTATGTGTGGATGGTGTTGTGGGGGTTGGTGTGGTGGGTGTGTTGTTGTGCAGGTTGTATGTGTGTTTGTGTTTCTCTGTTGTTTCTGGTGCTCTGTCTCTATGTTGATGCTGTGCTGATATGCATAGGATTGTGGTGATTGGAGGGATTCCTTTTATACTCTGTGTGGTGGTTGTGTAACAATGGTTTGTGGCGGTCAGTTGTTCTGTGGGTGTGGTTGCTTGGGTGCACTTGTTAGTGCTGGGGGTGTGTCATTGGAGCGTCTAGTTGTTGGAGGTGGGTGTTCCAGGTGGGTGTTGCAGGTGGATGTGAGTTTTTTTTAATGCTATTTACTTCCGTCTGCCATTTTTAAGTTGGTTTGACGGCAAGGGTGGTGTTCGTTTGGTCCTTCCCCAGCCATGCTCCATTTGTCGATGCTTTGTTTCCGCAGCGGTCGTGGTAAGTGGTGAGTTCCGTTGGGATGGCGGGGTGATCCTAATCGTGCTTACGGACACTCCGCAGGTGTTGCGGCGGTTGCGAATGTTTTCGCGGCCTTTGCGTCCACGGCGGACGCAGTTTATGTGTTTCCGTCCGCTGGCGGCGGACTTTGTGGTGATCCGTCCGCCGCGGTCGGGGTGTGTTGCCTTTCATTTCCTAATCGCACACGCGGTATCTCCGCAGTGCGATCGGGAGTATTTTTTCCGAGACCATGGCGGACGGTACTCGTTTCCGTCCACCATCCTAATGGGCCCCATAATGTTTAGCCCAAAGGGCCAGCCACAATGGCTTCTTGATTCTTCCACTTACTCAAAGGGGGTGGGCTAACCAACACTTGCGATGAGATAGAATATGATAGCAAACCCTCCCAAGAAGCTTTAACATCCTAACACTGCAGGAGCGGATCTTAAACTTCAGTCAGGGAGAAACACCATTAATTCCATTGCTGGCTTCTTACGCCCCTTTTTTCGCTGCCTCACACTGCGACCCCCGAAGCAAAGCTGGGTCACGAAATGTAAGCTGCATCCTAGTATTAGCAGTGGAAATAGACAAGCAGGCATGAGTAATTCTCACACTTAGGTAGTAGTATAAATCAACCTGGATGTGAATTGAGGGCCCCCATTGGGGGTGGGAGCAGTGGAGTGGCCTTAAAACTATTTACAGCATTGAATGGTAGGCATGTGGCAGGGGATTGGCAATACATCTGGGCTGTAGAAGAAAAGAAGTGCACATACTAACATGTTGTAGCAGCACAAAGCATGCTATATCTGCAAGTGTGATCTCTTTCATGATACACCTGGCATGGTTGGGGAGAAGAAATTGTGATGCAACCACATACCCAGTGATGTTTCTCTACACTTGCAATTGAGACAAATCCTTTAATGTTGGCATAGGAAATTGATCAGTTCTGACAACGTACATGGAAACATCAGCAGTTCTAGATAAGCTGGCATTTTAACAGCAAAATCAGCTAGGGTACTACTTCTTGAAACATCTTCATGAGGTTGATGGTGGGCAGCACAGTTTAACACAGCCACCTTTTCTAATCATTGTAAAGCATGTAAAAGATTTTGCACCCACTGTCCATTCTTTATTCAAGCACTTGGTGAGGTCAAGACAGCTCTTTGCATGCAAATGAGCCATAAGCCATACGTCTCTTCAAATGCATAATTTGAGTTTGTGTACAGACTTTACTTTGGAAGCAAGCGAGGGTGAGTGCAATGAGCGCCATCACTTGGGCAGATTTCACTGTGGACCGATTGCCGCTTTCCACCACTTTATACCAAAAAGGAACCATACACAAAATAAATGATCTGGCATTCATTGAGGGGCACATTGAGTAAATCAGTACCTTGTTTAGCATCCTGCCCAGCAGTTAAGATAGAATCATGTGGGTCTCCATCTTCTCTGGTAGGATTCAGAGAACCGGTTTTCAAAGCAGGACTGCTGATAAAAGTATTACAAGATGCAGACAACAACAGTATTTCATACCAGGACAACTATGCTGCACAGAGGTGCTGAGGCTTGTAATGAGAAGTGCAAACATACAATACAGCAGAGCAACAGTTTGTGGAGAACTGACTACAATATTTTCAAAAGCTTCAATGAGAATTGGGGTAGTCACCAAAGAATGTAAACAT
Organism: Lissotriton vulgaris; assembly: GCF_964263255.1. Taxonomy (NCBI): domain Eukaryota; kingdom Metazoa; phylum Chordata; class Amphibia; order Caudata; family Salamandridae; genus Lissotriton; species Lissotriton vulgaris. The sequence goes on along the minus strand of NC_141687.1, from coordinate 708,864,541 downwards.
GGTGGGAGCCCAGCTGCAACTTGGTCCAACGTTGAGGACTAATTAGTTATGGGCCTTTTCTGATTGTCATGACTTCGCATCAACACCCCAAGTGCACATCTATTTTGTTGGTGATAGTACAAAGGAAAGATTTAACATAGTTAGGGAGTCCTATGAAGGGTGCCTCACCTTTACAAATGCATTTTCGGCTTCACTAAACTACTGTAAGTGCTCAGAGGTGTCTTTTCTAACAAATAATTGAAAAGACATGACCATTTCAGAATAACTCAAAATATATTGCCCAAAGTACATCACCTTTCCCAAAAAGTACATGAGAAACAGTTACAAGGTGGGGCAACTTACGAACGGATTCAATGGTTTTGGTGAACAGGTGTCCCTTGCCAGCAGAAATCTCTTGGCCAAGATATCTCAGTCCGTGAAGGCAAAACTTAACTTTTTCCTTTGAAGAATTTTGCCATTTTCTTAGTTAATTCAGTGAGTAAATAGACTGACTCCTCCTCTCACTGCCCAAGAGTAACAGACGCCAATAGTAAATTGTCAACATACTGATTCAGAGTAGATCCCTGGGTGAAATCCAACCTGTCCAAATCCTTTCTTAGGGCTTGGGAACAATTGAGGGTTACTTTGTAAATCCTTGTGGGAGTCATGTCCTGGAAAGATGGGACCCTTGGAAGGTGATTGAGAAGAGATACTGACTCTTCTCATGTATGCAGATGGAAAAGAAGGCAGAACCAAGATCATCCACATTGAACCATTAAGCACTAGCAGGGATGTAGGAAACAATAGTAGCGATTTTTGAGACCACATGGAAACTTTGTATAAGCATATTTTTAATAGCCCTAAGGTCCTGTATGAACTTGTACATGTTGGATTTTCCAGTCTTGCGCATTGGAATAATCATGGTGCTAAATCTACTAACAATAGGTACTGGGCCCCATTGCTTGATCAAATCTGCTCTTACCAAACAGATGACCTCCTCCACCTTGGATTTTAGTGGGTGCTGAGGCATTCTAAGTAGCTTTTTCGAAGGGTTGACCTTTAACTGCATAGGTTTCATCAAAGAGCTGAATCTTATATCCTTAGGCCCTGTTGGCCATAATTTGGACGGTACCAGTTAAAACAATTCAGTTAAATCAAGAGACATGATTATGGCTTCACTTCCTCTGAGAAATTCAACCCTTTACATAACAAAGCAAGTACCTTACTCCCTTGTGTAGGAAGCTGGGGGCAGATTTGCAAGCCCTTTACACCACATTTGCGCCGTCGTTGCGTCACTTTTGTGATGCAGCGGTGGCGCAAAGGCAGCGCCATGCTGCGGGGTATTTACAATGTGACGCATCTAGGGAGATATGTCACGTTGTAAAGCCCTGCGCCACATGTGGGCATGCCAGCACAAGGGGGTGGGGCGTTCCGGCGCAGGAACACCTCGATAAAGTGACTGAGTGAAATCTACAAGATTTCACTCAGTCACTTTTACGGCCATGCTGCATCAAAACCCTGCGCCTGCTTCAAGCAGGCGTAAGGATTGATGCAGCATGTTAGGATAGAGGCATCCCGAGCCTTGCTGGAGCTGCGTCATGCTTGCGACGCAACTTCAGCAATGCGACGCTTTTCCGCCGGGGGATGCGACACGCATCTGCCCATCCGTGCGCCGCGATGCGCTGCATTGTAAATACAAAATATATACAGGAAGACCTGGAATCCCTCTTTTCAATATAATGATAACCACACTATATTCTTTTGATGGTTAGGCTATTTTTATCAGCCTTTTACTTTTTTATTTTAAATAATTTTTCTGAATAGGAAAAACTTATCAATGCTCAGAACCACATACAATTTATCCAAACAAGACATTAATCCAACATAAATACATACATTACAACCAACATTAATTAGACATTAAAAACATACAGTGTACATCAATTGCTCCAAATTTCGATTTGAACAATCTGCCTATTTGTAAGGTACTAAAACAACCCAATTTGTTATGTTTATGTTTATGTTTATTAAAACTTTTGTATCGCGCTCTGTTACCACGGGGTATCCTGGCGCGGTATGAATACAAAACTCTTTTGAATCAATATACGTTTTAATTGATTCCTGCACTTGAACATGTCAGAGCCTGCCGACGCGTTCCAGCACCGTATAAACTCTTCATGGGCTTTCCTCAGGGCTTCTTACTAATGGCAAAATTGATGATCTATGAAGCAAATAAAATTTAAAATATCTGAGCAGCACACACCTTTTTGCCCTTCCTAGCCACCACCACCTGTGTTAAAACTCATACCTTCTTGGAGCCTCTTAATCTATGGAACTTTCTGGACGATAGACCATGTCAGCGAAAATCTGTGAAAAAACAATTCCTCACATGGCTTCTCATATCAGCTGTAGAGAAAATACAACCGCTATCTGCGGGCCAGGTGGTAGAGCCTACCTCACACGGCAGCTTGTTACAGCCAGCGGTAGAAATCCAAATGACTTGTGTGAACTGGGACCAATGGGGGGGCGCACCTCTGCGAAAACATAAGCCAAACAGAATTGGTGTAGAACTACCCCCAGAGAACTTAGTTTCTAATTTAACAAGTAATAAAAACGATGTCCTATCCTCACTCGCTTAATCTAACTTTGTGGACACGACTGCCATCCTCATGCGGTCGGTCCTATTGCAAAGAGAAATGTGGGATATCCATATTAGTACAAGTTATCCCTCCAGTTGCCAACAACCTTCCATTCATTTTACTGGCGCTCCCTTACCTTGGAATTGGGCAAAACGCTCCTGGCGCCCGTCCCCGTACTCCTAATCCGCTGTGTGCACCTAATGCGAAACTTCTTCCGCGATCCTTTATTGCCGTTCTGTAAATAAATCGGAGCCACAATTAATAATCGGCTCACGTACACGGGGCTGACTTCTGTGTGTCCGCTTAGGCTCAATTCTCACCTGAATACTTCCAGCCTTCCTAGTAGGAGTCCTCCACTAGTTTGTTTGTGAAGAACCCGGAAGTGGTCTCTTACTATACAGGTTACTAAGCCGCTAAGGATGCTGGAACATGTAGTCCAGCACGTGTTCATAATCAAATAGCTTTAATCCTTCTGTCCTGAAATGCTCTATCTCTACTTAAATAACTTCCACAATATATACTGCAACAATTTGAGGCTTTGTGACAGCGAACGCGTCCGAGTATGCCAAAGCAATCAGGGGGTGATGTAATCTAATACAATCAACTGCCGCCGGATTATGCAAACTCCGCTTGCGTTAAACAACTCTAGATAGCTCAGACATTTCGTTAAGGCCCGTTAGAGTGCTATCAAACTTCATGATAAGGTACGCCTCTTTCGTAAATAATGCCGAGTCGATGTCTGTGTTGAGTCTAGATGTATTGACCACCATTAGCACTGTCCATTTAAAGTCGTGTTCAGAATGATTTTCTGCCACAAAATGCTCAACCATGTGAGCCGTGTGCACTTTCTTCTTAATTCTTGAACGATGTTGAGTGATCCTATGATGAACTTGTTGGTTGGTTTTGCCAATGTATATTTTTTGCCACGGGCAGACAACAGCATATATGACATTTTTTGTCTTACAGTTAGAAAATGCCAAATGCTTCCACTTCTTGTTTTCATGGATGAATTCAGTTCCTTCTATTCTATTGAAAATACGGCGCATAAGTGGTGGCGCACGGTTAGGCAGATGCGTCGCAACTCTTCTGGCGAAATCCTGCTGATTAGCAGAGATGTGCCAGAAGTAGTAAATCTGCCCCTTGGTTCTCTATATAGAGTACTAAAACAAAGTACACTCTGCAGAGAGTCCAGTGGGTCCCTCATTGGCATTCAGAGGTAAAAGTAGATAATACTAATGCTCTATTTGTGGTAGTGTGGGCGAGAAGGTAGGCTTATCAGAGGGTAGTGGAAAGCATTTGTTGCAGTCACAGAGGCAATAAATAAGATACACACTAAAGAATAAATCCAAGACCAATTTGTAAAAATAACATTGATATTTATGTAATTGTTCAGACCTGAACTTCGTTCTAAGATATGTACTTTTTAAGTTATGAATTTTTAACGTTTGCAAAAGAAATCACTGTTTTACACTGTGATTACATACAATAGTAGTCAATGGGAGAAAATTGATAAAAACATCGAAAATCACACAGTAGGTTCTCGAGGTACACTTTCTGGATTCGGGGAAGTAGCAAGGCCAGGAGTATCCAGGAGTCAGCCTGGTACAGGGTGCCAAAGTTGTTGGTAGCAGGCTTGCTACAGAGAAGGTGCCACCTGAAAACACACTGCACAGGAGGATTTAAAGGTAAGTCTGAGGGGTCCCACTTAAGGGGGTAGGTCGCAAGTGCCTTGGGATCATGGGAGTACAGCTGGTTTGTTGTTACTCAGGCCCGACAGGCTGGGTGCAGAGCAGATAGGCCAGCCGAGCATCATGCGCCGAGAAGGTCCTGCGGGCAAGGGCAGGCAGGTTGCAGAGGAGATTCTGGGACAGATGGTCCACTCATGGAGTGGGTCTCAGGGGGTTTTGAACTCCCTCAGTGAATGCATGTGTCCTGGGGTGTTTGGGTCCGATTGGAGTCTTTCTTCTTGGTCCTCTGTGTAGGGGTTTTGTACCCTGGGTATTAGTACGGCACAGCTCCGGTGGGTCCTAGTGTCCTCCGGCCTGGTGGAGGGACAGATTTGACCCTGCGGAGTAGATGGACCTCTTCTTGCTAGGATGCTGCATCTGAGTTGCCGGGAGCAGCAGAGTGGTAGAACAGACTTCCTGGTTTGGGGCCTGCGGGCAGCAGGGGAGTAGCTCCTCTACTCCCAGAGAGTTTTGCAGCAATTTGTCAAAGTCTGGAGGTGCTCTGGAGTTCTTGGAGGCCTCACAGTTGCAGATCGAGACAGCAGCCAATGATTGTTAAGTCCAGGGAGCAGCTGGCAGGGTTTGCACCAATTTTCTGCAGCAGGTATTTGTATCCCGGGTCAGCAGCTCTTCTGTGTCTATTGCTCTTCTTAGGTCCATAAAATCTAATTTGCTAGGTCCAGGGATGCCACCCACATACAAATGTTAGGGGTGTTAAAGGTGGAGACAGGTAGTAGCAAATGGGCTACCTACCTTTAGGGTGTCTACGCCCTCTAAGTGACCACTTCCTGTGGGAAGGGGCACTACCCTAGCCCAGATAGGTTAATTATTGCTATCCCAAGATGGAGGAATTGGAAAAGTTGTGTTCACATCACCTGCTGGCTGAATGTAGGCACACCTCCTAATTTAACTAATTTTCCCACCTGTCCTCCCACCAAATATGGAGCAGGAAAGGAGGTTGGCATCCTCCACTATCTGGAGAAGGCTGGATTGCACTTCAAAGGTGGCATCGCCTTTGAAGCTTCTCATCCTGGCCTGGAGGAGGTGTGAAGCACCTCTGCCAGAGCAGGCTTTGTTCCTGGCCTTTGAGAGTGCTGACTCTCACCCCAGGAGGTCAGAAACTTGTCTGGTGGTGGTAGGCTGGTTAAGACTAGTCAGAGACCACACCAGTGCTTGGCAGGCTTTCAGGGGACCCTCTATAGGGTCTCCTGTGTGAATTTATTAATAAATCCAACTCTAGCATCTGTAAGGATTTATTAATACAAAATGTTTGGTACCAAACATCTCAGGGTACAGTGAAGCCATCACGGAGCCAGGAAACTTGTAAAGGAGAAGTATCAAGCCCTTGTACTATCTATGGCTTCCATGTGCACTTACAATATCCAAGAATCGACTTGATATTGCAGGGTCATATTTGCTCATGCAGATATGGCCACACGTGGGATATAGTGCACCCTGCCTGCGGGATGTAAGGTCTGCAGTAGAGGGGACTTACTTATACTTCATACAGTGTAATGGGCATGGCACAGAGGGCCGTGTGCCATGTCAACTCTTCTGTTTTCTCTGCACCAAGACAAACAACCTGCAATGGCAGTTTGCATGGTCTTGGTGAGGGGTGTCTGGAGTGGCACAATTTGTGGTGCAGCCCCAGGAGAACCTCTTCAGTACCAATGCCCTAGGTGCCAGTGGTACATGTACTAGGGACTTACAGAGGTTGCTGAAGTTGTGCCATTCATGGTACCGTTTTGGGAATTTGATCTGGCACTGGGAACCTGGTTATCTTGGACCTAGCACACTTTCAATTCAAAATCACATCATGCATCAAGTGGGGGCTAACCATGTCAAAAGAGGCACTTTCCTACATCTTGTTTCTGAGGTTCATTCAAGTATTCAGAAAGATACAAACATAGTGCAGTTAAGCTTGAAGTGAATGTCTCTGCCCAGCAGGTTTGTTGGAGAAGATGTGCTAAGCAAGAAGGAATATTTATCACTAATAGGTTCTACGGAGATTGACACAGTGTCTGTAGTGTGGTAGATATTTCACTAATTGTAAATACAAACTCCATCTACAGGCACGTTCAAAGAAAGGAATCGAGATTTTGAGGACTGATCAACTTACACCCATATCAATAAGGAAAGTGGTGTGTTTACTATTGGTGATGTAGTTTACATAAAGACCCTTTTGGTCTACAGCTATTAACGTATTCATTTCTCAGTCAGAACCTCTCAGGCTGTCCTAAAAATTGAGGTAGGGAATCTGAGCAGTGAGTGGTACCTGGGTTAATCTGAAAGATCTGGCAAACCAGAATCAATGTCAGGCCAATCTTGCCTCCAGTGCCCAAACTGCCCCCATGAAAAACAAGAACTTCATTCATACATTGGCCTAATACCTCTCATAAATTTTAGCTGTGATGCTCTTTTTTGACCTATTATTGATGTCCGTTGGGTGTCTTGGATTGACAACTGCCCTAAAAGGGTGGACAGGGATTGCATGGTCATTAATTTTCGTGATACAGAACTAGTGGGCTATATATTACACGGATTGTTGGACCTCGAACACCCCAAATACAACATACAGGTTGTCCCATTGGGTTTTTTCTATAGGCCAACACCAGACAAGTCGAATAACCCAGATCCCCTGAGTTCTTTAGGACCTAGGACATTTACCATTTTGACACAAATATATAATAAGGCATATCAGGATGTTTTAACTAGAATATTAGTGACACAAATGTGACTTTTTAAGTATACAGATATTCTTAAATAGTCGCTATGCCTTTGATTATTAACTTATTTTTCCTTTCCAAAACGTATTTTCTCCATTCCAAAAAGGCCTGGCCCCTGGGGATGGACTTATATACATTCAAAGGGCAATATGGCTACTTTCTACGCCAGTGTGCTCTGCATACAACCTATCAATGAAAGAGTTTGCTGGTGTTTTATTTGAAACTAGTGAACAACATAAGGACATTAACGAAACAAGACGAATCAGATACAATACAGATATCCAGAAAATCTATGATTGGCTGAAACCCATTTTGGCAATTCTATTCGACACATTTCTTAGTAACAGCATTACTGGAGTTACTGCTCCGTAAGAGTTCACATACATACATTCCATTCCATTGGCAGTGGAATAGTCACCAAAATAAAGGAGAATCCAGTATTCACAATAAAAACTAAAAGATCAGAAAGAGTAATAACACTGGTATCTGTTGCTGCTGTTACTAGTACTGTAGATGCTGGTATTGAGATAGATCCAGCATTGTTGTTTCAAAGAATGACTGTCGCTGCTTCCAGTAACATGAATCTTGCAGATATCACACATTATGAGCTTTGCGCTTTCCCTCCTGCATTATTTGAATCTCGCAATATGTTAAGAACGGCTGAAAAGTATCAATTAGCACAGGCAATACTAAAGAAGTCTGATGAGTTATGCACGGAGGTTGTTGAAATACCATCTACTGATCAGTATGACATTGAAGGGGGCTCACTATTGCAGGACATGATACATACAAGAACATTGGGAACTCCTATGCTTTCACACTTCAACACTATGAGAAACCTATCATTGTGTTCGATGATTCTCCATCCATCAAGGACATTATCCACAGAAGGTAACAGAATTCTGAACTGAGCACAGCTGTCAAATTTACAAAAGATATGAAGTTTGTAGGCCAGAAAGATAAGCTCTTGTCAAATGACAAAAACAAACAGCTAATCATTTTAGTCATAGCCGAGAAGTTAAGGAAACATGGGTGTACCGTGCAACATGCTGCTGGAGATGTTGTTAAGCTAGTGGCATTGTCAATTATTTATCTGTTTTAAAAAGAGCAGATAAATAAAAGGCATTTTCATTTACAATGCCAATAGCTCAAGCTCTCATAAATGCGAGATCCATTCATTGCAAATGCTTGTTTGTTTGCATTGTTATGGTTCTACTGCACATGTGTCACTACTCACATGGTGGGTGCTTGCATTGCTTACATAATACAAGCTACATTATGAAATGAGACTGCCTATGCTGCTAGTGCCAGTGGCTTTCTTTGCACATTTTGCACATCTTACTGATGAGTTGCCTCTTTCTTGATTAGTGGATGCTGCTAACAGCACAATCGCACATGGTATAATGGTGAGTTGTTTTTATAACAGTACTGTCGACTATGATGATATGGCATGGAGATTTTAATATATCGAGATTTCATGTTGTGATCTTAAACTGTGATTTTAATGAATCTGTTTACAATGAATATGTACGCATTATTTTATGGGTTTTTTAACCGAAGGCGGTCCCTGCTATGCACCATGGAAGCTGGGAGCGAAGGAAAGAGAAGGCGTGAGGAAGATGTAACTGTATCTAAAATATTTATTCCATTCACAATATCTTTCGACACACAATTTTCTTCAGTAGATATTTTCAAGTTGCCGTTTTAGATTCTTTGAATTAGTACATCCCCCATACAAAACAAGACCACATATATTCAAATAAGAAACCTAGAAGGAACCCATGTGGTTATTTACGGCTGGGCTGAAATGTTTCTACTTCGAAAGTCTGAAGTGTATGTTGGCATTAACCATAAACCGCAGAAGAAGAGCGTGAAGCCAGAGGGTAAAGAGACTTGTTAAACTCTCTAAGCGTGCCTTCATTCAATCATGCATAGAGAGTGAAATGGGCTGGTTCCACCCTCTGCATTTGGGGGCCATCTTGGAGTGGGTAAATTGACATTATCCCACAAATCTGGTTCAGGAAATCTCCTTTTAACACCGCCCATGTGCTACTGATAAACCATTACCATCGGACAATAGTTCAAGTGCAGCAACAGCGTAAGCATCTGCAGCGCTTCTTCCTATCTACTTAAAGGACACTTTGAGTACCCTGGCGGCCTCTCCCTCACAGCTGCGCAGCAAGTAGTGCCAGCTGCACCGTTTAGGCCATTTACAGCTGTGCAGCAAGTAGTGCCAGCTGCACCGTTTAGGCCACTCTATCTGTGGGGTCAGTTCTGACTTACCACCCCATTCCCTCACAGCTGCGCAGCACTTAGTGCCAGCTGTCATTCTGGATTCAGGGCTTCAGACATTATTACGACTTTCTGGTGCTAGGAAATGTTTTTCAAGTAGTATAATTCACGCACCCTGTTCTGAGTACCTCCTAAAGGTGGTTTCATGATGATGAGGTTGTCTTGCATATTGTGGTTATGCTAGTGAGATTTTGTTCCACCTCGTGCTTTATGCTGCTAATATTAGTGATTCTCAGGGGCTTAGGGTCCAATATTAATCTGTTGAGATTATGGGCGTACGGTGCAGTTGGTGCTGAATGTGGTTTTTGCTACAGGCTGATGCTTAATGCCGGGATCACCAGTGGATACTGGGTGTTCGTTTATGATCTGTTTAACTTTTACAAAATTTGCTTTGTGATGGTCCTGACAGTGTCCAGTTGGCCCTGTCATATGTAAACAATTCCCTTTGTAAATATCATCTAGTGACAGGTGGCATCATGTATACCTACATGAAGGGCCCAACAAATACCAGCTGAACCACAGAGACTTCCAAACCCCCTATCTTCTTCTGCTAGTGATCTGTGCCTAATCACCTCACCTCCCGAATGGCACATTAGTTCAGTGATCTTCACCCGACATCTGGACTATGTGCCCCCGCTACGTCCTTTTACTTCTCCTCACCACTACTTTCCTAGTAACACCCTTCTCTTATCCCCTCCACCCTCCTCCACCTCATTGTCCCACTCGAGTTAAGGCTGGAAGTAACTGCTACAAAATCATTTATCCTCCCGGCCAGACTGAAGCTTCAGTGAAACGTTTGAAGCATAACACTATTGAACGTTTCCCTGATTCCCTTTTTGTTGACCAATTTTACAATGGTCGATTTGGGAGGCTCAAAAACGATCTCATTTTCTTCACTCACAACACCCCCTATTGGTCCACCAGCTTATATAATTCCCTGATTGTCACCTCCTCCTCCTCTATCCCTCATGGGAAACAACTAAAAATGTCCCCATCGGCGTGTTTCAACGGCTACCTCACTATCTCGCTCTATAACAATGGTACTGTCGTGATCCAAGGCAAAGCCACCTGTTTCTCTCTCTTTGACCACCTCTTCCACTCCCTACTACCCTCTTCTGCAACCAGATCATCCCCTGACTCTTCATCTAGCTCCACCCATTTCTCCCTTTCTCCTCCCCTAACCCCCCACACTCTAATAGGCTGCACCCCGAGAAGCACAGGTCGCCCATCAACCCTCCCCCTCTACCCGTGCCCTCCTCCGACATTCCTCCCCCCCCACAGTACACCCCCCCTTATCACTTCAGCCTTACTTCTAGCTAATTCGCTCCTCGTCCAATCTGCACCATCCCACTACTCCAATCACATCTCCTCCCACCTATTCCTACCTGCCTCCCCCCTTTTTAGTCCACCGCTCCTCCAACCTTCTCCCCCAGTGAACTTTCCTTATGCTCCCCTTATTCCTCCCTCTCCCCATTTTCTCTACCCCCTCCTCCCCTCGCTATTTACCCCGATTTCTCCACAAACCCATTGCATCTCCTTCCCCCCACTCCTCCAGCATTGCTTTGCTACCCTCTCTCCCCCCTTTGTAACCCTTTCCATTTCCCTCCCTCGGGCCCTGCAGAACTATTTCCTTTATTCAACTTCCCTTTCTCCCAACGACCCTCACTCTGCCAGATGCCCGTTCCCTCACAGCCACCTTGCCGAGCTGACAGGACCTCTCCAACCACCTCCCCTCCTGTCCGCCCTAACCTCCTACTTCCCTATGATTCCACACAGTCCTCCCCTCTCCTTCTACCCCACCGCCTTGAGCCGCACCCATCTCCCCCTAAATGTGTCCTTAATTCCTTTCCTTCTCGCAACGCCAACAAAGACAACCCGCCCTGCACCTCTGATACACCAACTCACGCTCTCAATCTCCACTTTTCCCCACCTATGAACCCTAGACCCCAACTCTCCTCCTGTCCTCCTCCTGTCCAGTCTTCACCACCAATTCCACCCCCTCCTGTTTCCTTCGAGCCACACACCCTTCCGTGCTCTGCCCTACTCTCTCTGGAAATTAAGCTAGGCTCTCTTATCACCTCCATCTCCCAGCTTATAGCTACCATTTCACTTTTAAGCTCCAAGATCTCCACTTTTCCTTACACCTCTACTCCTTTGTTATACTCTCACCTTCCCACGAGATGCACCTCACCCCCCACCCCAGTATAGCCAAGCATAACCAGTCGTCTGCAACCATTGTTAATCCACACAAGCCTTTGAACACCACCCTTCCTCAACTTGCATCTCCGAGTAACCCAACTATCTACACTATTCCGACCATCTTCTCTGTCATATCCAAGCGTCTACCTAAACCCGCCCCTGCACCCCAGTCTAAGAATAATATCCAGATCACTCTTCATAGCCCAAGTGCCGCCGTCACCAAAACAGTCTTGACAGAGCTGCGCTGTATGGTCCACAACTGCAGATCTGCAAGAAAACACAAACTTGAAATCTCCGATACCATCACCTTTCACAATATTGACATGCTCTTCCTCACAGAGACCTGGTTCAATGATACCTCTCACCCTATGTTTGATCTCCTATTACCCACAGGCTACTCGATTTTTAGAAATGACAGAACTGAAAAAGTTTGGGGAGGTGTTGCAGTCATCTTTAGAAACTCCCTTCAACTTAAGGCTTTTCCTATCAGCTCCTTCCGTACTTTTGAATTCCTATCTCTTGAGCTGCAACTTCACCACCGCTCACCCCTCAGATTCCATGCCGTTTATCACCCGCCTGGCAGCGGTCCTTCGTTTTTGGAGGAACTCACTAACTTCATCAGCGACCAATACTCGCAAAGTGACAATCAGACCTTCGTGGGTGACTTCAATCTCCACTGGGGCTTACCGCAAGACTCTTCTGTGAATTTGCTGGCCACCTTCCTCTCTGCAAACGATCTTATGCAACACTGCACAGAATCAACACACTCCAAGGGCTCAATCCTGGACCCTGTTATTTCTAAAGTAGGCATGCTCTCTATCGCTACCCCTATTCATGTAGACTGGTCTGACCACCTCCTCATCCCATTCTCTCTTCACCATGCACACTCTATAACTCTTGGCCAACCTAAGAGGGCTACCTCCTGGTTCTGTGACACTAAAAATATTGACATCGTCTCCCTCTGTGATTCAGCTTTGCTATCACTTCCAAGGCCAGACCCAAACCTAAATATTGGCGAACTCACCTCCTAATGCCTCACAGTCCTTGCAGTGGAAATCAATAACGTCTCTCCTCTCCAAAGCAAAAAGAAAAGGCCCATTCCCTCAGCACCTTGGTTCAACAAATCCCTCTATGAAGAAAGGAAGCACCTAAGACTCCTGGAGAAACAATGGAGGGAAGCGCCCTCCACCGATAATTTGACCACGCTTCGTTCAGCAAGATCCAAGTACCACAAGCATACCTTCCTTGGGAAAGCGTCGCACTTCAGAATCCTCCTTGATGCAGCCAAAAATAGACCCAAAAAACTATTTGATCTCATCAAGAATACTAACTGCTCCCTCCCAACATCCAAGCTGGAGGATTCTACAAAGAAAGCAGCCGATTTCGCGGTTTTCTTCACCGAAAAAGTGAAATCACTGGTGGATCAGGTCGCTCATCCTATCCCTCTAGAGGAGCGCAAATCACTAGTCATTTGTTAGAACTTTGGCCCCATCTCTGAAGATGCCCTCCTCAATTGCATCCGCGAAACAAAGCCCTCCAACCATTCTCTTGACTCCATCCCCAGTGCCATTGCCATTGACTTCTATACCCATTCTCTTCCCTATTGGACCACTCTAGTCAACCTCTCCCTCTTTCAAGGCTCCCTTCCCATCAAAACTGGGTAGGTCACCCCTCTGCTTAAAAAACCCACTGCTGATTCGAATGACCTCAACAACTTCCGCCCCATCACTATCCTACCCTTTCTTGCGAAGATCACAGAAAGATGTATAGCGAAACAACTCTCTCTGCATATCAAGGACAATGATCTACTTGACAATTTTCAGTCCGGCTTCATCCAAAACTGCAGCACTGAAACAGCCCTGCTGCAAGTGATTGATAATGCGCTGCGGATACTCGATTTGGGAGGGTCTTGTCTTCTAATTCTCCTTGACCTTTCTGCAGCCTTTGACACTGTCAACCACAACACTCTCCTCAACACTCTTCAACAGAGAATGGGCATGGAGGGCACTGTCTTATATGGTTTGCTTCCTTCCTCTCTGATAGATTCCAAATGATCAAAATAGCGAACAGTCTTTCACCTCCTTCGGCGGTAGGTCAAGATGTTCCTCAAGGCTCTATACTTGCACCCACTCTGTTCAATCTCGATTTAGAACCACTGGAAGATCTCCTAAGTAAATCCGAGGTCCACTATCATCTCTAAGCAGACGACACTCAAATGTACCTCAAGGTTGCCTCCACTCGCGATCTCCATCCTAAGCTCTACTCTGGACTCCATTCAAAACTGGATGTCAACACATCAACTGATTCTGAATCCCTCCAAAACTGAATTCCTCCTCCTCTCCTCCTCACTCTCTCCTCCCCCGGTTCAATCATGGATGGATCTGTTGAATCTTCTTAACAATAAACCCATCATTGTTGACAGTGCAAAATCCCTGGGTGTCATACTCGACAAAAAACTCAATCTAATCTCCCACATCAACTCCATTGGAAAGTCTGCTCGATACCAACTGCGCCTTCTTTGGGGAATTTGTTGCTTCTTCCTGGAGCAAGATCTTAAAACCTTGGTCTAATCGCTGGTCCTCTCCAGACTGGACTACTGCAATTCTCTTCTCACTGGCCTCCCCAAATCCCACCTGTCACCCCTTAAATCTATTCTCCATTCAACAGCTCGCTTCATTGGGCCAAAAGTAGTGACCACATCACACCCATGCTATCCACCCTCCGCTGGCTTCCCATCGAGGCAAGATCTATCTACAAGACTGCCTGTATCACCCACAAAGCCTTGCACTCCTCCTCTCCTTGCTACCTGGCGAATAAACTGAAACTCTCTGGAGACTCTAGACCATCACGTTATGCGAAAAAATTTCTGCTTGAACCTCCCACTTTCAAGAAGGAAAGATCGATGGCCCAATCCTTTTCAAGCAACGCAGTGAGAATCTGGAACTCACTTCCGCCTCAGCTCAGGACCACCACCTCCTCCCAGGCCTTTAAAACTGACCTCAACGTTCTCCTCCTTCAAAGACACTTCCAAATGTAATTCACACCCTATTATCTGAAGGAAGCCCCTCCATTATAGAGAATCCTTTTTTTCCATGACTATGGAAGTGCCATCCCAGTGTGTTCTGCCAGTTTTTGCAGTATTATCCTTCTGCCTGTGTTTGGTATTCGTTTGTAACATGCACATGTCACTTTTCTCTTGTAACACACTGTTTGCTACCTCTTACAATGTGTTCGCTTTAGATACTTGCACAAGTGCCACCATTGCCTACGTAACATTTGTTCTTGTGCCTAATTGTCTAGCATATATTGCAGTATTATACCTCTACTTGTACTTTGTACGCTTTTGTAACCTGCACACATGTCACTTTTTCCTCCTGTAATGCACCGTTTGCTACATCTTGTATTTTGTTTGCTCACAATTGTCATTTTTGCCTCATGTAACTTAATGTTTGCTTTTGTAATTTGTTCACTTGTAATGTTCTCCTCATGTAATAGTTTTGTTTCTATTGTGAAGCGCTCTGACACCTTCGGGTAAAGTCTGCGCTATATAACAAGCATTGGAAATGCAATAGGTCCCGCATTAGAAAAGTTGGAGCTATTGGTTTTGTAAATGACAATTTTTTTAATGTGTTGCTTTTGAAAATAGCCAAATTAATAGCTTTGTCATTTACAATGCCAATACTTTAAACTTTTTCAAATGTGACACCTATAGCATTTAATAGTGTGAATTGAATGGCGCCAGCAAACTAAAGAGAGACTAGACAGCCTGTTTGTGACAGGCGCTTGCTTTGCATGTAAGTAGAGGGAGATAACAGTGGAAGGAATGATATAAAGTAACCGAACACACTAAAGAGAGGACATTCAAAGTGTTTATAATGCACACGCGGTTTGCACCTAAGAAAACGAAGATATCATCAAAATAAATAGTGTGAACTGAATATTTCACTCCAGTGATCGATGTGCTAGCGGGGGCTAGTGGTGGAGAGTGGGGAGAGAAGCTGAAGTTTCAGAAAGGGCGGTTGAGTTCAAATTTGGATGAGTGAGGGACATGGGGAGGATCGCATGGCTCGGGAGGAGGCTAAAGGGGGATGGGTGCAGGGGGATTGTGTCCCGGACTGCGTGGTTCAATGGAAGTGAAGGAATGCGAGGGGTGTGGTAATCGGCGGTGCGCAGGGGTCTGTTGGGACAATATCATTGAAAGATATGACACAGAATTTCAGGCAAGGGTGGTCATCATTTTGAGTTATAGCACAAGAGCTTGTAACAGTGGCGGCCCGTCTATGCCAGAATATATATTTGATGAAAGTAATTGTGCTATCAATCCATTGATCGTTAGGCGAGTCTTCCTACAATACAAGATGCCTACGAGTCAACAGCACACAAAACGAAAAGCGAGCCGAAACCTCAGGCCTTCATCTCACAAAACTCCATCCTTCTGAAAACCCAGCAGCTTCAAACTGCCTGTTTGCCATTTATCAGATCCCGCACCTCATGCCTCGACAGAATCCCTGCATCTTTAATGATATTGGTGCAATGTGCAGCGAGGAGGGGAGTGAGGAGGGGGGACAGGGAGGCGAGTCAGGGGACACACGGAGGCTGAGGGGAAACAGGAGCGGAGGAGAGCAGGGCACGAGGCGGAGAGGGGAAGACGGAAACTGGGGATGAGGGTATTTAAATCCGAAAGTGGTCGAGGAAAGAAAGAGGTGAAATAAACGTAACAGATTTAAAAAGCAAAGACAAGAAGGCAGCTGTTAAAATCAGGGCGGATGGAGAATCGAGGGAAAAAATGCAAGCAAGGTGTGGACATAAAGATAGACAGGATAAATAAAGACAGACTTCGGAAAGTACAGAGAAGAAAGGGACACATTAGAGGTGGGAGTGAAAACAATCTTCTGATTTCCGCTGCCAGAGCTGTGCTGCGCATTCATGATGCCGATGATCGCCATGAGGTGACTGAGAGCCGAACCACCGCCAGCTGTGGGAGAAGGGGGCGGGCGGCGCGGACTGTCAAACGCAGGGATATTCTTGGAGAAGCCGCGCCTGATAGACAAAGCAATGGTGGGAAGCGACCATAAAGAACTCCTAGGGCTGACAGTCGCCGGAGAGGGACAATTTATTCTAACATGCATCAAGGGGATACATCTGTGCGGTACAAGTATATTTGTAGGCACATTTAAACAGGACCGGTGGAGCTACTGATTGAGCAAAAAGAGAAGAGACTGGACTGGAGCTGACCAAATATTGAAAGCGGGGGAGATAAAAGTAAAATAAACGTACGGAAACAAAGGTATAAAATCTAGAGAAAGCAAGGATTTAGGATTAATAGGAAGAAGACACAGGGCGGGACAATCCGAGGAAGACCAATTGCGAACTGGGAGAGGGCGACATGCCCTCAAAGGACCAATGCTATTGGAAAGAGGGTCTGCTTTACAATAGATGGCCAATTAGTGAAACAAGTTTATGATTTTATAAACAAAAAATAATGGCAAATTTCAAAAGAAGCCATGTACTTGTAAATCTGCTGGGCTGTGCTTAAAGTGTGAGTTACGGTAGGTGTGAAAAACCAATTAAAAAAAATAAAACGAGACACGGCCTGCCGGCCGTGAAAGTGAAAGTACGGCCGGCCGGCCGTGAATAATTAGGGAAGGAGCAGCCAAGAGAGAGCAGGAGCGGAGGCTCCAAGCTGGGGAACAGATGGCTGGCGATTTGATGCTGTGCACGCGCATTTTAGGTCAATGCGATGCGCATTGACCTAAAAGCGCACAGGCACAGCATCAAATCGCCAGTCTAGGTAAAGTCTGTATAAGCTCCTATAGTCTCGCCAGCTCAATGCAATGCAATAGGGCTCGCATTAGTAAAGTTTGAGGGATTATTATTGTAAACGACAACGTTTTTTATTTTTATTTTAACTTGTGGAAAATTCAAACTTTGGCATTTACAATGCTAATAGTGTTAATTAGTGGAAATGTGACACCTATAGCATTTGTAATGCAAAATGTGTTGTCTTTACATGACTTTGATGTATTAATATTAAAATTAAATATTTTTTTCCCCAATATTTAATAGTTAAAGTCATGAATTTGTAATATATAATGGCAATAGCGTAAACTTTATCAATTTTTTTTGATGATTACGTTTATTGTTTTTTATAGTGATGAAAATACAAGAACAGAAGTGAAAGATTAAAAAAAAATGGAATTTTTTATTAAAATTATGAAAATTGAAGAACATATTTTAATATGTTGTTGTTGTGTCGTGTGTATGTGAGTTGTGCATGAGAGTCACGTTAGAGGTAGCAGAGCGTGATGGGAGTTGGCGTCTGTATTGAGAGATGAAAAAAATGAGAGCCCGAGTTAAGGGGGGACAGAAATAATTTTAAAATATCATTGAATCGAAGGAAAATAACATTTAAGTTGAATAATGGTCAAGGAAAGACGACCTTTTGAAAAATTACGTAAAAATCGAATAAGAAATGGGATTAAGGAAGGAAATTGTCACGCCGTGTGAATGTGAAGGGGGGGATGTGTTTTAAGGTGTGGTAAGTGTCTTTGCGCGCAGTACATCAAATGTACCAAAATAATGAAACTTTCCTCTTAGATTTTGATGCAAGTACGTAAACAGCAAAGACCAAGTCGAGAAACAACATTTACAACGTCTGATGTGACTGTGGAAGTTCCGTTGTTTCTTGTCTTTGAGTTCCTATTTGCAATTCACAGGGGATGTCCGGCAAGAGATAAGAATCTTTATAGCTCAACTTAAAGCACGTCAGTATCCTGGTGTGGTTTCGTGACCGACCGCCCCATCCCTCCCTTAAAAACATGATGTCCCAACCAAACATTTGCAGCTGATGTTTGCATCTCACAGGGGATGCCCGCCAACAGATAAGAATCTTAATGGCTGAACTGAAAACACTCCCGTCTCCTGCTGTGGTTTTGTCAACACACTCCCCCAAGCCTCCCTTTGAAAAAAAAAAAATATGATGGACCACACAATTGTAGATTTATTTTGTGTTTGTTTGTTACAAATGTTCAGTGGTTAAGAGGACATAGTGAGCAGGTCAAATTTTTTTTTTTTTTAAGAATACTAAGAACACACTGTGAAGGTTTTGTGCATCAGAGTAGGAATGTGGCTGTGGCTGTGGGTAGTGTGTGAAACGAGACAAAGTGTGACGCCAGAGAATGCTGGGGGGAGAAAGTCTGCGAGTCAGACAGATGGCCGTGAAGTGTGACATGATATGACTGCAGCAGGGCCTGTAAAAATAGAGGTTGCTTGCCAACTCTGCTATTATATTTTTAAATCCCACAAGTGGGTGGTGTAAAGCTGTACTGCATTGACATTTATGCCATTTCTTCACGTTGTGTGCTCTACTACTGTGGGCTCACTAAAGCACAACTATGCAAATTAATTTAACAAAAGGAGGAGAACACAGGCAGAGAGGGAGGGGTGGGTGCCATGCTCTCACATTTTAAGTGCCAAAATTGCGAGCAATAATAAAAAGTGGCGTTGCGTGGGTGAGAGTGAAGCTGCATGGGTGAGTAGCGCTTCATGGGTGAGTGCGGCGCTGCGTGGCTGAATAGAGCTGCGTGGGTGAGATTGGCGTTGCGTGGCTGAGTGGACTTGCGTGGGTGAGTGGACTTGCGTGGATGTGATTTGCGCTGCGTAGGTGAGAATTGGGCTGCATGGGTGAGAGTTGCGCTGTATGAGTTGCATTGCGTGAGTGAGTGGCGTTTTGTGAATGAGTGGCGTTGCGTGGCTGAGTGGTGTTGCGTGGGTGAGTGGCGTTGCGTGGGTGAGAGTGAAGCTGCATGGGTGAGTAGCACTTCATGGGTGAGTGTGGCACTGCATGGGTGAGTAGAGCTGCATGGGTGAGATTGGCGTTGCATGGATGAGTGGCGTTTGTTCATATTAGCCGTTTTTTAACAAGAAATACTTTATTTAGGTGCTTGAAGCAAATGGAGGACAAAGAACTAACTGTGACTCTCGAGGTGCATTTCATTAGTGCGCACTGTGGTTACAGCAGAGCCGGGAAGCGTGGCAGGGCCTGCGGCCCTGAATAAGTGACGGGAGTCCAGTTGCATGTGGTTACAGCAGAGCCGGGAAGCGAGGCAATAAAAGGGTGCATGGATTAAGCGAGGCATGGCCTGCGGCCCTGAATAAGTGACGGGCGTCCATTAGCATGTGGTTACAGCAGAGCCGGGAAGCGAGGCAGGGCCTGCGGCCCTGAATAAGTGACGGCGGGGGGCGGGGCAGCGGAAGCCTTTGATCGTAGCTTCATTGGTGGATGTGGCAGCGAAGCCTTTGATGTGCCAAATGCTGCTGGCAGTGGGAAGGATCGTGCAAGCTCGTCCACGAGGAGCTTGTCACGTGATTCTATTTCTCGTGAACTGTTGAGAATCCGACTTGAAGAGAGCCAATCAGCTGCCTGAATAGAGCCTTTGGGGAAAGAAGCAGATCAGCGACATAAGGGCTCACCCCTGTTTTCTATTTCTGCTAAATAGAAAAGGGGCGAGCCCTAATAAAGCTCTGGTGGCTTTTCAGTGAATCTCTGGCACCACCTACTGGTCATCTGGGCAGATTAAAATGTTCAGAGATCGATTCTCGAAAGTTGAGAGAATATTTGAATAATTGACCGTGGTGCAGGGAAAAAGGCTCGTAGCTCAAACACCACAGGACCTGGTATACCACGTCCTTGCTTCCAAACTATAATTAGACATAGGCCAGAGTCCAGACGAAGTTTGCAAAACCGCACCAGAACATTTTGGGATGGAATTCCCCGGGGAGAGTCTAACTGAAAGAAGAAGTGAGGAATTCCTAAATACGAAAGTCCAAAGCTTTCAGATGCCCAGACTAAAATATGTTTAGTGTAACCTACATAACCAGGCCTGTGAAGGGTACAGGATGTGTGTCTCAATTTTTTGGGTACATGTTTTCAGTATATTCAAACACAGCAAACAAAGCAACACATCAATACGGAGCACATCACATGCGTACATTTCATACATTACTGAGATCGCCAATCTGTTTACAAAAGCGGATATTCACCATCTATCATTATTTAGTAGCTATTCTTATGTTCGCACGTTATATCTCTTTTGTTGTATATTCACATTAAGGCCTAGAATGGGCATTGTTTTATCATCTGAGGAGAAATTTAATTTTACATTATTGCATTGGCTGCAGCTTTTTTTACACCCACCCCCCAACCATAGTTCCCAAAGAGCGCACCTCCCCCACGACCTTCCACCATCTTCACATCTCACATCTCACATCTCACATCGGATTTCTCTCCCTCCCTTTCTGCCCTAAGCACACCGCTGGACCGACGCACTCGAATTCCTGTACCCCAGGCAGGCAAGGCTGGCTATCAAGGGATATACCCTACTAAGAACAGTTGTCAGAAAAAAAAACGGACCCGCCCCAGCTCCGGTGAAAAGGATTTTTGGATACCCTTCCCAAGAATAGGTTTTGCCTTTCAGACGAATCATTTCCTCTAGCAGCAAGGTTATCTTGAGACCATTTGTTGCGCTGTAGCACCCTCTTATGGCCAGTAGCAGTGGCGCCGTTTACAATGGCCTTAACACATAATCCTGCTCTGTCTCAGTTACCAAATCACCACAGGCAAGTCCTACGTGCAGCATCCTTGCAATACCAGCGTGCTCCGTAAATATCGTTGCCAATGCACCTCGTTTCAGACGTCACTCGTGGCCATTATATTTTGGTACTTTGGCCTGTACACAGCCTAGCCTATTTGATAATCCTCTACCATTCTTTCTTCGACTTTTAGTCAAAGTCTGATGGTGAAAAATAAGCCATTGTCCCAAAAATGAATGCTGGTGTCCACCTGCTGTGACCCCCGGTACCCGCTTAGATCTATCTGAGCGCCCCCAATGCTCCAAGCAGTGCCTTTTCGCTTGACCTTAACTTCTTTGCCTTGGATCTACTCTGACCGGATGCCTTATATATATATAACCTCTACTCCCTTCCCTTGAACATGGACAGCAAAGCACGTGGTTTTATTTATTTTTATTCCGGGGAGGGAATGACGCACGGCAGTGTAACACACAGACTGTGCACACAAGCATGCTCTCTGCAACAGAGTGCCCCTCAAACTGGCTTCACCTTATCCAGCAAAACAGCTCTTTTTATGGCTAAATTGACAAGTCACCTTCAGACCGCGTCATCTTAGAGATCTTTGCGAGCCACTAATCTTCTAGTCATCTACTGCCGTGAGCTAAAGTGTGGTTTTACTACAGATCTATGTTTGAAAGATTATATCCAATCTCTCTTGAACAACAGATTTCGTTTTATCCGAAGGACCGAATTCTATGAAAATATAAAGAACCCTACATCTGTCGTGTCGAAACTTGAAGAAGCTAACCTGTAATATTGTGGGGGAGAATTTTAAACTATACTGAAATATGTCTCTCCAAAGCCATATGAGATACTAAATGAATTATACAACTATAAAAAATACAGAAATTGTGGAACTCCTCTAAAACACCCAATTCCCATTATAACTACTAACAGGCCAGTGCACGATAAAGTGAAGAGTTTTTAATACGAGCACATATGTCACCTTTGAAGGGAAAATGAGCTATCAAGCCCACACTATAGTTTGACTTTCTCTTTTGATAAGTTCTTTTTAAATGGTACACATGCTGGGTGTGTCAGTGGATTGCAGTGTTCTCCATATTTAGTGTGGTCATTAAATAGAACTTCACAATACATAGGCTTTTTCATTGTAGCCATTCTTTTTAATACCACAGCCCTGAAAAAGCCCCAGGTGTGAAAGCCAAATAGGAGGCGAAACACTTTAGCTGGTTCTCAGATAAATGTAAGACTGTGAGCCTAATTCAGAAATCGTTACAATGGAATTGTAATGAGGTGGCAAATGAATCTTTGTTAAAATACTTTGGCAATAAATATAGAAGACATCGTTTTGAATACACCATATGAAGACTATCAATAACAAAAGCTGAAAGCTCTGTTTGATGGAAATCATGACTGACCTTGGAAAATAATCAACAATAAAAACATTTTTTTAAATGAAAACTAGCACAACACGTCAATTTGATATGCGGTATGATTTTGCAATATAACTGTACAACATTTAATTAATTCATCACTGTATATGAATTCATGGGAAAAATTCACTCGACATTCTTTTAAATAACTTTGCTATCACATATATATTTTCCCCTGTAACCCTCAAATGCAAAATGATTTCCCATCATCATCTGCACAGGATGCACATCTTTAAAAAAGAAGCCCAGCAAGAAGACTTCCTTTCCTATTATCCATCTGCACAGGTAGTGGCAACACTGCATTTTCCATAATACATCTGCACAAGGAGTGACATCACTTGATTTCCCATCATCCATCTGCAAAGGAAGGGACATCACTAGTAGCTGCCAAAACCATAAAAAAAAATAAAGAAGCCAAGCAAGAGGACTTCAGTTTCCATTATCCACAGGAAGTGACCTAACTGCATTTCCCATCATCCATCTGCACAGGAAGTGACATCACAGGATATCCAATCATCCAACTGCAAAGGAAGTGACATTGTATCCTACCCTCTCCCTTCATCAAACAGCTCTTTAGGGCATCCCATCACCCTGATGTCCCCAGCTAAGGGCATTGCCTTTTCAGACCTGGATGGGCCTTGGTTCAGAGCTCCTATTCAATTGAAACCTACAAAGTAAGAATCATGAGCCTCACTCAGCACCCCATACTGCCACTCCTCACAATCACACCCAGGCGTAGACAACCCAGACACTAACATTGCCGTTGCCCAATATATAGACCCAACCTCATACACATCCCACTACCACACACCCTCAAACTACAGAAAAACACATTTCAATGTATGCTCCTAATGCTCATTCTGCAGTGCTCCATGCACTAGACATTGCAGACCTCATCACCTATCACAAGCTTTTTGCCCTCTTCATCACAGAACCATGGTTCACTTCTATGTCTTTGCATATACTAGACATCCTTCTTCCGACAGGTTACAACATTCATCATAAGAAGACAGGAGACCTCATTGTCATCCATAAATCCTCCTGGTCCCGCACACTAGGCAAGCAACACTCAACTCCACTGAATTGCTGACATTCAATTTTCCTCTGTCTGCAACTCAGGCTGCCACATGCAAACTTCATTAATAAATTCTCAGATTTCCTCACGTCCTCGTCCATCCAACATTCCCACACCACCCTTTTGGGCGACTTCAACTTTCCAGACAATGCAAGCTAAAAAAAACAAGACATATCTTCTTCAACATCAATGTCAACAACATGTCACACAACCAACACAATCTAGAGTCCACACCCACAATCTTATCTTCCCAACATCACCAACAATCCAATGTAAATCACCCTTACCCTAGAATTAAGTTGACCAGTTGGACATACCTATCTCTCTGCTCAGTGTAATACCAACAAACCAATGTCAACACAAAAGAGAAGACCAAACCTTTGATTCTTCAAAGACTTCTAAATAGACAACCTTATGCTGGAACTCATAGCTCACCCCATCAACTTCCCATCTTATGCCAACACCCTTCTAAAAAACGTACATTTTTTTGGTTGAAAGCTATGTGAACGCCCACACTCCAATTACAATGTGAAGGTTCCTGGTATTCTAAAGATCTTGATGACAATAAATGATCCACTCGGAGACAGAACGAAAATGGAAGAAAAACAGAAGTTCTGAGGACCTCTTGATACTAAAATGCATCCGCACAACACACAGACCTGACATCAGCCAAAGCAAAGTATTACAACATCACTGAAACCACCAACAGACTGTTCAAGACAATCAAGCACTTCATCAACCCCCTAACCGGACCCACCTATTCCTCACTCCACAGAAAAGTGCAATGACATCAACCGCCTCTTCAGTGAAAGAATACAGAATATCCGACAGCACATCAATGATATCAAGCCTGCTTCATCTCTCACACACACCCCTTCCAGTGGCATCCCACAATGGCCAACCTTCAAAGCCCTTTCTTTCCCAGACCTGGCTGACATACTCAAGACCCTCAAAGCCACATCTTATGAATATTATGTCTTATCATCGTCCTTCATCAAAGCTGTCTCTGGGGATGCTCTGTTATTCTACCTATCATTGTCAATGCCACCTGCACTGAAGGCATCTTACCAGACGTTTTCCAGACTGGCCAGATCCTCCCACTCCGAAAGATACGTACACTAGACCCTGCTGACCCCTTTAACTACCGGCCCATCACTTACCTAACATTCATCTGGAAGATCATTGAAAATGCAGTATATATTGAACTCCACTACCACGTCAATGCTAACCTTCTCCTGCGCAACTACCAGTCTAGTTTCAGATCATGCTTGCAGCATGGATATCGCCACCTTACATAACGTAGATGGTGCTCTCTTGACCACAGATGAAGAGGACCCCATCCTTCTGATTTTGCTGGGCCTCTCAGCTGTCTTTGATACAGCCGACCATCCCTTGACTATCCCATCCTCATATGCACCTTCGAGTCATGAATAGGATTCACCTGCAATGCACTTCACTTATTCTCCTCCTAGGGCCTGATGAAATGTGATCACATCACCTCCACCCAGGTGCTGGAACCCTCCACCATCTTCAAAAACAGCTGCATCATTTACAAAGCCATCACTACTAGCACCGACCTTGTATCTTGCAAACAAACTCAGCATCTCTGGTGGTTCTTGGCACACCCATAGTAAGGACACCATCAGACTGCAAACTAAGTAGTGTGATGAAGAGAAAAACAAAACAGGCCTTTTCTATCTATGCAGCCATAAAATGCAACAACATCCTCTATCATTCAGGACCACCGCAGTGCTGCTTAAATGTAGGAAAGATTTGAAGACTCACCCCTTTAAAGAACACCACATCACAATGCACTAACCATCCACAATTCAGCTTTCTCACCTATTACTCCCAGACTTTACACTTTGACCATATACAGCACTTCACTGAATTCAGGTAGGTTTGCGCTATACAAATACCATACCACAGCTTCCAGAACTTTATTTCACAGTAATGTGATGATAATTTGTTTTAGCCAAAGTCTGAGGTTTGCAATGAGCTTTGGGTAAATAAATGTGCACTTCACACCCTACCGAACTTGCCTCGGTGTCAAATGTTCAGAAAAATCTGGGTTTGGTCGGATTCCCGACATGGTGGGAGAGCCAGGGTCAACATTCCCATTTCCCCACATCCCTACACTGTGTCATTTTTCTCTCAGATGTTGTGTTTTAGCGTATTTTGTGCTGTGCATGTGAGGTCCAGCCACGAAAGAGGGGCACTATGTTTTTAGGGATAGGTGTGGGATGGCTGTGTGGTGCGACTTTTATTTATTTATTTATTTATTTTGTATAGCGCAAACAGCTACCCAACAAAGGGTTTCCCGGCGCTTGTGATTCAGTGAAGAGTAATTGAACAGCTGACTTAGACGTTGAAAAGCCAGGTTTTTATGGCTTTTCTAAATCTGATATAATTAACCTCTGAGCACAGAGCTTGTGGCATGGAGTTCCACATGGAGGGATCAAGGTATGCGAAGGATCTGCCTCCCATGCGTGATAGTCTTATTTTGGGCACAACAAATTTATTCGCTGTTGCAGATCTCAGCGTCCTAAATGGAAGGTAACAATGTACCAGACTTCATAGGTATTTGGGAGCTTTATTTGTTGAGATTTTATGCATGAAGCATAATGATTTGAATTTGATTCTGTTCTCAATTTTTAACCAGTGCAATTCACGTATGAGCTTGGTAATGGGTGCATGGATAGGAATTTTACCTAACAATCTTGCAGCTGCATTCTGCACAGTTTGTAGTTTGCGGATTGTGGCCTTGTTGGACCCTAAGTATAGCACATTGGCATAGTCCAATCTTGATGTTATAAGGGCGTTAATGACAATTCTTTTGGTATGATCCGGTAGCATCCAGCAGATTTTCTTTGGCCACTTTAGGATGACGAAGCAAGTGGCTGATGTTTTGATGGCCTGCTGGTGCATACTGAGTGTGTCATCAACAACAAAGCCTAGGTTCCGGGCCTGGTCAGTTGGAATTGGAGGAGAGCCCATTCCCGGGGGCCAGTGTTGGGGTCCCCAGAGTTCTTTATTTCTTCCCAGGATTATAAGTTCGTTTTTTCACTGTTCAACTTCAAGAAGTTTTTTTTCATCCATCCAGCGATTTTCGTAAGTCTTACTCTTAAAGTAGACGGATCATTATTGCCTATTGGTGGAAGGGAAAAGAGAAGCTGAGAATCATCAGCATAGGAGAACATTATCAGTCCAGTTTCCTTAGCTAATTTTGCAAGAGGGCTCATATATAAATTAAAAAGTAGTGGACTTAAAATTGAGCCTTGTGGGACTCCATGTTTGAAGGTATGGATATCAGAACACGCAGAATTAGAGAAGATTTGAAATGTTCTGTTTTCGAGTAAAGATGTGATCCAATTTAAAGCAGGGCCACAGATGCCTATTGAGCGAAGAGTTTTTATTAGTACCGCATGTGAAACAGTGTCAAATGCGGCACTGAGGTCTAAAAGCACTAGTGCCACTGTTTCACCCTTGTCTATCATTGAACGTATGTTTTCTGTTACACCTAGGAGGGTGGTTTCTGTTGAAAAACCTGCTCGGAAGCCAGATTGATGGGGAGGTAACAGATCATGTGTCGTTATATAATTTGAAAGACAACGGTGGACATGCTTTTCTAGAATTTTGGCAAAAATCGGAAGGAGAGATATTGGTCGGAAGTTTGCGGGTATCTTCGGGTCAGCATCAGCTTTTTTTAGAAGGGGATGGATCATAGCATGCTTCCACTCCTGAGGAACACATTCTTCTTGCAAGGAGCTATTTAGAAGATCTGTAATGGTGGATAAAGCTTTTTTACTAAGTAACTTTAAGATGGGGCAGGGTAGAGGGTCGTTTGGTGAGCCTGATTTTATCATGCTTAGAAGTTCGGTGACAGTGTCAACGTTGAGTGTTGGCCAAGTACTCAGTGAGGGGGTGGAAATATTATCAGAAGGGGTAGCAAAAGTAGTCTCTTGAGTGCATAGTCTGTTAGGATCATTACCGTCACAATGATCTTCCTCATGATTGTTCTGGTTAAGTTGGATGGCCTGATAAATTTTATAAACTTTGTCGACAAAGAATGCGGCAAGTTGATTGCATTGAGTTTTATTTAAATCAGGTGGGGTTGGTGAGGTATTTGAGCCGGCTAGCTCTTTAACTGTTTTAAAAAGCGTTTTAGCTTGATTTAAGGCTGCAGTAATTTTAGTGCAGACAAAATTAGCTTTTGCTCTACTGCACAGCTTTTGGTATTGAGTTAATTGATTTTTGTAATAATTTTTAGCTTCAATGGAGTAGGACTTTCTCCATTGGCGCTCCGCGTTCTTACATTTGGTTTTTTCATGCTTTAGAGAATCATTGAACCACGGAGCGGGTGGACGTTGGTTTATGCCTTTTAGCTTGGTCTTAGGGAGGCAAGAGTCAATGGCTGTTAGGAGCCATGATTGGACAGAAGCTGATAGATTTTGTACTCCTGAATTGGTGCCTGGAATCGTGTCTTCTAGCAGGGTATTGAGAATATTAATGTCGAGTTTTTTCCATTTTCTTACCGTGGAGGGTTGAGCTGTAAGAGAGTTATTGGAAGTTGGCATTTGAACGGAGAATTTGATGGGAAAATGGTCTGACCAGGGAATAGGTAGAGCTGGAAATGTGTTTAAATTATGAATATTTGAGAAGATTGGGTCCAGTAAATGACCAGCAGTATGCGTAGGGCCAGAGTTTTTGAGACTTAGATTGAGGGACATAAAGTCATCAATAAGTTCAGTAGCCTTAGTACAGTGCTCATTATCCAGATGAAGATTCAGATCCCCAATGACTGCAAAATTGGTAGTATTCATAATAAAAGGGCCTAGAAGTTCCGAAATTTTATTTAGCCAATTTGATGCGGCACCAGGTGGACGGTAAATAAGTGCACCGGAAAAGGTAAAATTGGGTGAGAGTATAATTTTGAAGGTGGCGCCTTCACACCCTGGACATGGGAAGTTTAAAAACTCACAGGTATAAATTTTCTTAAAAATAACTGCTATGCCTCCTCCGGTTTTGGTGGATCCTTACAGCTTAATGAACTTTCTCTCACAGAAATGTGAGGAAAATGCTTGTATTTCATGAAGATTGAGTTTTGCAAGGTTGTCTGGGGGAGAAAAACCTAATGGGATCCACTCAGGACTCCCTTGGATGTCTAGGTGTCAGGAATGTCTGGGTGTAGTAGGTTTCACTGTGTGAGGGGTGAGTCAGGGATCAAATTCTACAGCATCCCACATTGTACAAAAGCATTGATTTTGCTGGGTGAATATGATATTTCTAGGTCGAGTTTTGTGGTGTCTGGTTTTGTAGGTGCCAGACTCAGCTACACAAAATGGGTACTATTTTTTTAAAATTCTTTTTTATTATTTTCATTGTCAGCGTTGATGAAAAGTTCAGGTGAATTAAAGTCATAACACATTAGTACACATTCCCATAACAGTAATACAACTTCAAGTTCACGTTCCTATTTAGATCTGACTCTATAATCAATCTCCCCACATAGACCCTGTTACTATCTTTAATGTTCCTCCTCCGAACTGTCCTCATTTTGTTCCGGTGGCGGCTCACATATGTCTCCCCTGAACTTATTCCATGCTCCCCACACCTTGTTTCATTTCTGAGGGCAGCCCCGATTATTAAACACTGTTCTTTCAGCCACCATAGCCATGTCCATGTCCTTGCACCATGCGGCTAAAGACGGCACCTCCGCCGCCCCACACTTTTGGGCTACATTGCGTTTAGCAATCATTAACCCCAGCGTGGCCCAGTTCTGTGCCTGATGAGTAAGGTCATTGGGCTCCCACATATTTAATAAGCATATCTTTGGTTCAGATTCTAACGACACCCCTTCAGTCTGTGATATTGTTCTCATTATTTTCTTCAAATAGTCAGAGATTTTCAGGCAGTGCCATATGTTATGGTGAAAAGTACCTTCCTCCCCACAACTTCTGAGGCAATATGGATGTGATGTTTTTCCCATCTTGCATAGGGTGTATCTAGTATAGTAGGTACAATGTAGGATTTTAAGCTGCACTAGTCTGAGTCGCGAGGGTATGCCCACCTCTCGCAGTGGGGCCAACGCCTGCTGCCATTCTGTATCATCAAGGTCACCCAAGTCACGGGTCCATTTGTCCCTGAGTGGTATTGTGGGATCGGGAGGTTATTAACTAACTTCCGGTAAGTGAATGATGTAGCCCGTTTTTGCATGCAGTCCGTCAGTAACCTGTCCTCCAAGGGGGAAGCCTCAGGCACCTCGGTGCCGCGCGGTATGGCCGTGGTCAGTGCGTGTTTGATCTGCATGTAGCTAAAAATTTCAGAGGGTGCAAGTTCGTATTGTTGCTGAAGATATTCGAATGTGACTACGTCCCCCCTAGACCACATGTCTTCCACCGTGGATACGCCTTTGGTGTCCCATTGCTCAAAGCTCTTGCTATTCCTAAGTCGGCCCAACCGCTTAGTGTCCCAGAGAGGAGTAAGTTGGGTGAAAATCCCTTGCGAGCCCAGTTTTGCCTGGACTGTGTACCATATGGTGACAGTGTGTTTTGTGGGCCCTATTAGTGCAGAGGTGAGTCCCTTATTCTAAAGTGCAGAGAGCATATTTCCTGGTCCCAAAAGAAACCTGTGCGCTCTGTATGCGGGGTCTACCTGCGGGGCATGTATCCACTGGTTAATGACCTTTAATTGCGGCGCCCAGTAATCCAGTTGTATATTTGGGAGTGCTATCCCGCCATCGTACCACCCACGTGCCAACTTATTCTGCGCTATACGTGCCGGTTTGTTAAACCATAACAGGGTGGATACTTGGGCTTCTATCTTTTTAAAATAACCTAGGGGTACAGGGAACAGCGTGGTCTCTAGCGCATATAGAAACCGGGGGAGCGCCATCATTTTGAAAAGTGCTGCTTTTCCCAACAGCGTCAGTGGTAACAGTGTGTTGCATCTGTCTTTAGACGCTCCAATGGGGGCACCAGATTTCTTGAGAAGAAGTCATTTGGGTTGGCTGTAATGTATATACCTAGATATTTAAACGTGTTCCCCGTGACCTGGAGCGGACAATCAATAGGGAGTTGCAGTGGGGGGCCTTGCAAGACGTACAAGATTGATTTGGACCAGTTAATGGTGTACCCCGATGTCCTTCTGAAAATCTCACAGATATTGAGGAGAATCAGTATTGAGCGCCTGGGGGAGGCCAAGTATAACAAGACATCAACCACGTATAGGGAGATGCAGTCTTCCCACCCATCTGTCCACCTGAGGCCCCTTATCATTGGCTCCTATCTGATCCACGCCGCCAGTGGCTCCAGCACCAGGGCAAAGAGCAGCTGCAACAAGGGACAGCCCTGGCGTGTCCCTCTTGCAAATGGAAAATCATCAGAAATGTGCCCATTGGCCGTAACGTGTGCCCCTGGTTTAGTGTAAAGGAGGCAGATCCAAGCGCAGAACTTGGGGCCAAAGCCCAAATGATGAAGCACTGCGAATAAGAAGGGCCACTTAACCATATCGAAAGCCATTCGTGCATCCAAGGAGAGCACAACAGCTGGCTCTTGAAGATATGGAATTCGGGCCATAACCCCATGGAAGCATATCAGGTTCAGTGCCGTATTCCTGCCCGGCATAAACCCAGACTGGTCCGGGTGTATTAGGGTTGTAAGATGCGGTGTTAGTCTAATCGCCAGTAATTTCGCATGGATTTTAGCCTCCACATTCATCAGTGATATCGGGTGATACGAGGTACATTCTGCTGAAGGTTTTCATGGTTTAGGAATTGCCACTATGGTAGCTAACCACCAATGTATGTTGTTACAACGCATGCTTTTACCACGCATGCTGTTACAACGCAAGTTTTACAACGCAAGCTATTACAACGCATTGCTTTGGGGGGTGCTGGAAAGTGAATAGTTTAATTTACAATGCCAACTCCAGTCCCCGTGAATAGTAGGGAAGGTGTTGGATATTAAATTAAACTATTACTTATCCTCGAGCGCCCCCCAGTTTAATGCGTTGTAATGGTTTTCGTTGTAAAACCTGCGTTGTAAAAGCACTGCATGGGAAAAGTTGCGTAGTAAAGGATGTTTCCCGCTAACCGCTGATCAAGCGGTAGTTCACCTACCTACAGGCTATCGGAGTACATGCGTAGTAGGTGTGTGGCAATAGTTCCCACCATCTTCTTGTATAGCTCAATAGGCATACCATTCGGTCCTACCGCTTTGCCAGGTTGCAATGATTGGATCGCGACTTGCAGTTCTTCCACCGTGAGGTCTGCCTCAAGCGCGAGGGCTGCCTCCGGGTGAGCCTAGGCATTGCTATGTCTTTAATATACAACAAAACATTCTCCATTGTCATCATAGAGGATGAGGTATATACTCTTTGAAAGTGCCGTGCTAGTGTGCGGACTATCGTCTGTGGGTCCGTCGTTCTCTGTCCTTCCTCCGTCTGAATCTTTGCTATCCCTGTATTACCCCGCTCCCTCTTTTCAAGCCACGGCAGAAGTTTTCCGGCCTTGTCTCCGGTCTGGTATATTTTATGTTTAGTGGTCATAAGCCTCGACTTGGTTGCCTCTCTAAGGTATTCCCTGTACTGTTGCTGCCTAATGCCCTGCGTCTGGGATGTAGCTGGTGTGGGGTTAGTAGAGTGGTGTGTCTCAGCCTCGTGCAACTCCAGCTCAATGTTGTGTAATTCCCGCTGCTTCTCCCGCTTGTGCCCTGCAATAGAAGCTATTGCTTGCCCTCTAATGATAGCTTTATAGGCCTGATGACGCAATAGAGGGGTTGCTGAACTGTTCCTGTAGACAGACAAGGGAGGTTTAGCTGGCGTGACCAAAGGTGTTTGAATGACACCCTAGGGCATCCATTATGTTGGATGTAGTTGCCTCACACACCCAGAAGGGTGTCATGCTTCATCATAGGCGTTTGCTCCTCGTCGGGGAGGCGGTGCAACCCCCGACGGGCTCACCCCAAAGAGGGGCTCTTTGGCGGAGATCTTTTTATCCAACAGCCTTATGGTGAAGTGAGGGTGTGTGGGCAGGATGGTGTGTTGTTTGGTGAGGTTATTAAAATGTAGCAAGGGGTACCGGAATTCACTTTATTCTGGGGGTCCCCTGGCTACAATTAAAACGTGGGGCTAGCTCGCTAGGTATCAACAGGTTAGGTCGAGTGACCCTAGAGAAGGCTAGAAGTGAGACTGGTCTACATGCCGGGGGTATCCCCAATGGATAATAGTTTTTTTTTTTAAAGAGTCATCTGAGGGGATGAAATTGGATTTTCTATGTAATCATTCATTTTCTTGACTGTTAATAATTGTACTGTATAAATGAAGAGTCACCTTAAAGTTTTAAGCTATTTAATCTATTTTGTAGTATACCATTGTTACTGAAAAGTATAGAATAAAGGTATCATTGATTGATTGATTGAATATGATGTCATGGCTCCAGCTATCTTGTTTTTTATGCCTTCATCAGGTGAACAGATATACTGATTAGCATTTCTATCAGTCAGTCTTTATCACATGTGTGTCTAAAATAGTAAACCAATTATATAATGACATACATTCCATATAGTCAATTACCAACTATCATCACTTTAACCATTTTGCCACCTTTGTCATTGATTCAAAAAGATTTCTGCTCTTTTCCAGATGAATCATTCCCACCTCTACGTCTTTTTTCCAGATTGCAATTAATATAATTTTACACTTTCATCCCTTTATCTCACAACGTTAAACCATCACCATCTTATATTGTCTACAACATTTCATGTACATAAGGTCATTTTCATATAAGCATCAAGTGCATTAGTCAATTATCCTGTCTTTCAGCATGTATTCTCAACTCATAAATTCATTATCTGTAATTCTAACCATCACTTTTCACCACATGAATCGATAACACCGTACCTTTCTGACCTCAGAGACCAAAGGGTATTATTTCTCCCAATTATGTCTACGGTGCATTCGTACCTTCTCAGTTTCTTAAAATTCACCCACCTGTCTCTACAGGTCAATTTCACAATATCCCATCTCTATACACTCTGGGAGGACTGTTTATGGAGTGTGGTGGGAGTAATTTTCACAAGCATCTCTCCAAAAACAGCTAGATCTTTGTGACTTTCCCATCCTTTTGGGTTAGTTTCAGGTGCACCTCATCTGTGACCACCCATTCCAGCAAATCTTTTTTCCAGACCAAGACCTGTGGAGCCTGCGAGGCCTTTTCTAGCACCATACCCAGTGCCACCATGCTGTTTGCATTTGATGGGTCTTCCGCTTTCTCATCATACAAGTAAATAGTGTTTCACAGTAACTCTAGTGTAAGTGCTATGACTTGTGACAGTGCTCCACCACCTCCACCCCGAAACCCACATCATATGCAGGAAGTTAGCTGAAGCCATCCACATCTTCTGCATGCAGCAGGTCTAGTAGGTTACATCATCATTAATTTACAAGGTGTGAGATATATTCTATTTAGAAAACAAAACTATCAGCTTGACTCATACACTGGGGGGCACCTGTTTAACCTGGTTGCATGATTTCTTCCATTCAGGTATTGTCAATTTATCCGGGCAACCCGCATTCCATAGACCTTGGCACTGTCCATCATGCCTCTCTCAACTTTCACCAAGGGCGTTTGAAGGTTTACATCCCGCCAAATGTAACAATTGTTGCCTGCCACATGGTCTCTCAGAGAATATGTTTCAGATCATGTATGTGCCGGCCTCGCATATCGCAGAAATTGTCCAGGTCCCACCTCAAATTTCTCCTAGGCTTGCTTGGATGTTACAAATCTATTATTGTAGTATAAGGTTCCTGGGTGTTCGCATCACCTCATGCCACCTGCTGAAGAAGATGTTAGCAAATTGCAAAAAGTTCCAAAGTGATCGGTCTTCAACAAAAGTTGATCTTCTCAGTAGTCTGCTAACCACACAGTGTGATACGTCCGCCAACAATCTGATCAAATGTGGAGACTTCTGGGTAATCCCTTGTCCATCATGGAGAGCTTTTGGAGGGAATATGGTCCACTCACGTCAGCAACAGGGATTTCTACTAATTTGGGCCCTCATCAAACCAGCAGACAATGCCGCAAGGGGGAGTTTTAATCTATTGCCGTAGGAGATGATATTTGCAAACATTCTAGCATTATCTGATGCTAATCTGCCTTTCACAAATCCAACTTGATCTGTTTTTATTAGCAATTGAATAACATGTTCGAGACGAGATGCCAGAATCTTAGCAAATATTTTACAATCATAGTTAATCAATGAAATAGGTATGTAATTCTTACAAAGTGAATGGTCCTTATCCGGTTTAGGGATGAAAATTATTAAAGCATCCATAAAAGAACCAGAGGCTTTAGCGTCATCAATAAAATAATTAAAGAGTTGTAGAAGTTTGGGGACAAAAATGGAGACAAAAGTAGAGTAACATTCAACAGAGAGAGCATCAGGACCAGGGGCTTTTGATTTTTTCAAAGATTTAATAGCATTGGTAATCTCCTGGGGGGGTAATTTTGCCCTCCAATAAGCGGAATTCAGCAGGCAAAGACGGGGGATGGGAGGCCCCTAAAAAAAGTATCCATATATTGTTTAGAGGGATGCGTGTCATCAGTATAGAGCGCTTGATAACAGTTATGGAAAACATCAGCAATATCATCATCAGATGACACTAGTAGAGTCATTCATGATGGGACCAATGTTTTTGCGTTCATATTTAATTTTTAAATAGTTCGCTAACATTTTACCCGCCTTGTTCTGGCCCCGTGGTACTTAGATTTGACTTTAAGAAGAATATTACATGCTTCAACTGTTGCAAGTTTATTACGTTCAGATTTAGCAGTAATCAATTCAGTAAGAGTTTTAGGAGATTTGGAAGTAAAATACGTATGTTCCAATAATTTAAGTTGTTGTAATTGATCCGCATACTTTTTCCGATTAGTTTTCTTTTTCGTGGCGACATAAGAAATAGTAAAGGCACGAAAAGAAGCCTTGAAAGCATCCCAATTATTGGAAATGGAAGTGTCTGATGGGTTATTGAACTTGAAATATTCATCAATAAAAGTAGTGGCTTCTTTAATGAAAATAGTGTCAAATAACAAAAAGTTATTACATTTCCAAAGGCTAAACTCTGGCGAATTAATGGATAAGTCAAGGACAGCATGGACTGGAGCATGATCGGAGATGAAAATAGACCCAATTTCCAATGAGTGAACAGATGGAAGTAAGGATTTGCTAACCAAAATATAATCAATCCTGGAACGAGTTTGATGGACATTGGAAAAAAGTATACTCAAGAGAATCAGGGTTACACGTTTTCCATACATCATATAATGATCGAGAGGTAATGGCCGACTGGAAAACTTTGTGGGATTTATCAGAATCAAATTTGCAGTTAGATTGTCTATCAGAGAAGGGGTCAATCCAATGATTAAAATCACCTACAATAATAATGTTAGGGCAATCAATGGAGGAGAGCAAATTTTTGATATCATTCCAAAATTGAGGGTCTGATTTAACTGGGCCATAAATGTTCAGCAAAACAAGTGTTTTGTTTTGAATAACAACTTTGGCCATTACCCAACGTTCATCATCATAATTTTGTTTAGACAAAATTTGTACAGATAACAACGTATGAAATAATATAGCAACACCCCCTTTTTTGTTAGAAGCAGGAGAATAAACAACTTGTCCCACCCATTGCTTTTTTAATTTGAGCGATTCTGCATCAGTACAGTGTGCCTCCTGCAGAAAAGATACCTGAGAATTAAGTTTGGATAAGTGAGAGAGTACATTTTGTCTTTTGACAGGATGTCCAAGGCCACATACGTTCCACGTTACAAACTTACACATGAAGGAGGGATGGGAGGGTTATACATTAAAAGTTGATACACGTCAGGAATATATCTAAAAAGAAAATTACACCACATATGAATAACATAAGGGAAATATGTTACATAGAAATAAACCAACCTACGAAGCACATGCACCAAATGACACATATGCAAGAAAAAAAATAGAACCTGAAGAACACAAGTGAGAAAGAGAAGAAAAAGAGAAGAAGGAGAAGATAGATCAAGGACAAAAGTCTAGATCTATGAAGAAAGAAGAACACTAAATGCATGAGGCGTAGCTGCAACGACAGGAGATGGAGCGACAAGACAAAGAAAAAAAAATACATGAAAAACGAATTGCAGACAGCCAAAAAGAGAAAGATAATCAAAATGAACCACAGGAACACTTAAGGACGGGAGGAAGGATCTCCCATAGAATTGACATAAATGCTGTGGAGAAAGGATCTCAATTTGACAGGATCATCAAACGAGCCTGTAGACCCATTATGAGTAATTTTACACAGAAAAGGATGAAGAATGCCATAATGGATGTTCAATTGTCTCATCTGTGGGTGTAGAACCAAAAATTCTTTCCTTCTAGCATTATTGGCATTAGATAAGTCTTGAGATATGAAGATGTTGTGACCAGACCATTTGAGATTACGCTTGGCTTTGGCTGCAGAGAGAACTCGCATTAAATCTGTAAATTCTAAAAACAGCATCATTATTCCTCTAGGTTTGGAAGCATGAGGTTGTATCTGACCAATTCTATGCGCACGTTTGATATTTAATGCAGGTACTGGTTGAAGGTCCAAGAGTTCTGGTAGGAATTTCTTTAGGAAAAGAAGCATATCCGGTCCTTCAAGATTTTCTGGAAGACCATTAAAACGTAGGTTAATGCGTCTATTTCTATTTTCCAGGTCCTCTGTATGAAGCTTTAAACAATAGATTTCTTGCTCTAAAGAAGGAATTTTAGTAGAAACATCCTGGATATCACTAATACGTTACTCCAAATCCAACACCTTGGCTTCCATACAAATCCATCTATCCTCAATTTGTTGAAGCTTCTCGTTAGTCAAGGTCATAAAAGACTTAAGACCCCTCACTTCATTCAAAATAATATCAAGAACAGGGATTTGAGAGGAATGAATGGGTGAAGGAGGGTAATTTTTGGCTCTCTTGGCTTTTGTACCTGTTGATGAGGCTCTTGCAGAGGTCGGAGCTTCATTAGCCATCTTTATTTGCTGTGGTGAGCGAGAATATATCTTTAATAGGGTTCTCAGTCTGCCCATACGTCTTAAGAGAACCCTTCTTTGAGTCACCTTCCTGTTAGCACTCAAAAATGTATTTATTTAAACTTCTAAAGCGCGCAGCTACCCGCAGTGGGTTTCCCGGCGCTCAGGGACAGATTGAAGAAGAAAGACTAGCAAGCTGATTTTACAGGGCTACAAATTACTGCTGGAAGAGCCAAGTTTTAAGTCCCTTGCGGAAACAAAAAAGATTGGTTTCTGTCTTTTGGGTCACAGGAAGAGTATTCCAGAATTTAGGACCTAGATGGGCTAAAGAAGGGCCTCCCATTTTTGCCAGCTTAAATCTGGGAACAGAAAAGTCACCATGTAGTGATGATCTTAGAGTTCGACTGGGTTTGTAGGCCTGGATAAGGCCCTGAAGATATTTTGGGCTGAGCCGTGTTTGATTTTAAAAACGTGACACGGCTTTGAATTTAATTCTGTTTGGGATTTTAAGCCAATGAAGGTCACGAAGTGCTGTAGAAGCAGATGTTCTCCTAGGAACGTTGCAGAGCAGTCGGGCAGCAGCGTTCTGCACAACCTGGAGTTTTTTTTATGGTTGTTAGGTCGGCTCCAAGATATAGGACGTTGCCATAGTCCAGGCGGATAACAACCAACGCCTGGACTACCGCTCTTCGTGTGGAAAGGGGCAACATCCACAAGATCTTCCGTAGCCATCTCAAGGTGGCAAAACAGATGGAGGCCACCTTGACAGCCTGCTGTCGAATTGTAAGTTTCTCATCAATGAGAAACCCGAGATTGCGAACTGCGGTTACCGGTTTCGGGGTAGGTCCCATATCAGTGGGCCAATGGTGGGCGCCCCAGAGATCGATTGCACTCGATTGAGAGATTGATTGCACTCGCAATCAATTTAGCAAAGGCGATAGGGCATGTGTTAACGTACAATCCAATTCTACAGGAGGCCAAGAAGTGTGACCAAAAATATGAATGAATTGTACTTCAAAAATGCTTCAATTATTAATGTAATTTCCTGTCAGTTCATATTTTGGATAATAAATTAAAAACGCCGAAAAATGACATTATAATGTTGCCAACATGGTAGTATTTTCCTTGCAAAGCGGCAAGTCTCATTCCAAGCTCAAGCGAATAAATTATGCAGATAATAAAACATTATTGCTGACTGAAAGCGGAGGAATGGTAGTGAAAATGCCAC
Source organism: Lissotriton vulgaris (assembly GCF_964263255.1). NCBI lineage: Eukaryota > Metazoa > Chordata > Amphibia > Caudata > Salamandridae > Lissotriton > Lissotriton vulgaris. The sequence goes on along the minus strand of NC_141687.1, from coordinate 708,825,594 downwards.
CAATAACCGCACTTGTAAAGATGAGCAGGGTATCAGACAGAGAAAATAAGTTACACGTTGCTGCGCGTTGATGTGCTCAAACAACGGTTACCTTTGTATGGGAAGGAGGTGAACGGCCGATTCAAAATGGCGGCCGCCGCTCATGGGAGAGTGAGGGAGAGACGACCACCCCAGCGCTGAGTCACAGCATCAGGTCTGGGCAGAGAAAACACATCAAATCGCTCTTTGAGCATTCAGCCGCCGGAATCCGTCATCGAAACTCCTGCGGACACAGGAAAGCAGGCTGCATTTGTGAGAAAAGCTCTGCGGTCACACAGATCTTACAGGGAAGGTACCATCTTCCCACGGCGCGAGACCACGCCCCCCTAGAGCGAGCAGTTCTGAAGGTGGCATTCATACTGGCTTGCAGTACACTCATCTCATTTTTGTCATATAGGTTCACGGAAATATCCCTCTAGGGTAGGATGACAACCGTCTGTAAATTTCACGCACACTCCGTAATTTGGATCTCACGTCCGTTGTCCCTGATGATCCCTTTTAGGGATGCCTTTTGGCCGTATTTAAGGCATTGGGGAGCATCACTGTTCCCCTACCAGAAGCCCTGCTCCCTGATGGGGCACCTTGCACTTATCCTGTGAGCACAAGAGCAGCTCCACACCTCACATTGTCATTCTGTCTGAGACTGATTGTCACATACAGAATGAAATGGGTCAGTCTGGGCTGGTGCGGCATGTGGTGGCCTCCTCCTGCCTGGGTCTAGGGCAGGCCATTCAGTCATGTGGAAAAAATGTACATAAACGCCCATGCTGCTAGGTGACAATCCAGTTCATAAAAAGAAGGCGGTGAAACAAGTTAAAAAAAAAGGTTATGGGCCTTTCACTGTCTCATCATTTTAAAACGGACGCATTTTCAATATTATATTCAACAAAGCCATGGTCCCTGCTTTTTTATTTTATGCAACTGACAACCATTGACAGAGCCAATAGTTCTGGTTTGTAGGTGTAACGCTACTTGTTGTGTTATAAATGCAGTGAAAGAAGCAGCAAATTACCAGTCGGGCGGCACACTATGCTAGGCACAGATTTTCAACTTAGGTGTTTTATCATGCCGTGCCCTTAATTACATCGAACACCCCCTTTGGAGAAACCCCACAGTTTTCTAATCCCACTTAAAGCCCTGGAAACAGTACCATGTCACAGTGGCACTGTGAATCATGCATGATTCATGACTTCCACTTTTTCAGATTTCCTATGTACAGGGGCACAGTGAGCCCACCCCCGTCTCACCCCTTGCTTTAGGAACTACAGCAGGGGTGAAGTCCTTGATGGGCATCTTCTGTCTGCAACTCTGCAGACAAAGTCTCAGCTTATAATTAATGTGAAAAAGTGAGTAAGCGAAGGGATGGGTGGATGGATTAGTGAAAGGGTGAATGGATGAATTAAAGGGTGAATGGATGTATAATGAGAGAAAGGATGAAGGGATGAGTGAGTGGAAGGATGAATGAGAGAAAAGGTAAATACATGGATGTATGGGTGGAGGGTAGATGGATGGGTAAAAGGATGGATGGATGAGTGAAAGGGTGGATGACAGGCGAGTGAATGGGTGGATGGATGAATGAACTTATGGGTGGACAGATGAATTGATAAGTGAAAGAATGAATGGATGGATGGATGAGTGGAAGGGTGGATGTAAGGCTGGATGAGTGAGGGAAAGGGAGAGTAGATGGACAAAAGGGTGGATAGATGAGTGAAGGAGGTAAAGGGTAGGTGGATGAGAGAGAGGATGGATGGATGAGTGAAGGAGTGAAAGGGTGGAAGGACGAGAGAAAGGATGGATGGAGGAGTGAAAGGATGGAAGAGTGATAGGGTCAATGGATGGATTCATGAGTGGATGAGTAGATGGATGGGTGGATCGAAGGATGATGGCTAAGTGAAAGGGGGATGGAGAGAGAAAGGGAGGATGGATGGATGATTGAAAGGGTGAATGGGTGTAAGGATGAGTGAGTGACTGGGTGCATGAATAAGTGAAAGGATGGCTGGATGGGTGAAATGGTAAATGGCTGGATGGATGAGTGAATGGATGGATGAGTTGAAGAGTGGATGGATGAGTTGAAGAGTGGATGGATAGGGTGAAAGGATGAATGGAGGATGGATGAGTGAAAGGGTGGATGGAGGGATAGCTGAGTGGAATGATGGATGGATGGAATGATAGATGATGGATAGGTTACCAAATGGGTGAATATTGATATGGATGAGCACACAGATGGAAGTACAGAATGAATGGCGAAATACTGAATGATGGATGAAAGAATGATTACACCCTAAAGCCTCCATTATCTTACGTAACCTTTCCTATACATTGACTTTTAAATTTATATGAGTCATTGTCTCTATATAATATGTGTGTGATGTAACACACTCCGACACCCTGTCCTACTTACTTGGGATGAGTAGCACTATAAAATAAAAAAAATACACATGAAAAAGGGTCTATGTGAAGATGAGCGGCACCATTGGAGGGTGGTAGCAAGACCGGACTGGCAGGACCGGGCATCGGGCATTTCCCTGGGAGAATGGAAAGGTGGGTGGGGCGGTTTTGTTACCACAAAAAGACCTGCACATTTGCTCAAAGCTGCACGCATATTGAAAAACCATGAAGTGCACAATTGTCTCAACCTAATATAAACTTATTTTTACTTGTACTTAAGTGGTTGTCTATTTACTTACATATATACTACTGTACAACCTCCTCTGATGTGTCTGTAAAACCTACCTTTTGTCCTGAATTTTGACCTCCTGTCCTGAATTTCTGTCCTTAATTTTGACCCTTTGTCCTGAATTTTTACACTCACTGTCCTGAATTTGCACCCATGCCAGTTGATCACCCTACTCTAGGGTGGTTTAGCAAGGATTTGGTGTTATAGCTCCGTGTGCACCAAAACCGCCTTAGCTGGCTTATGCAGGTCCATTCGGTGCCGCCCAGGTCAGGAGTTTATAGCTATTTGTCGTTTGGGGAGGTAGGCAATGTTTATGGGCTTAGGTGCACATTCACTAACTTTAGTTTTTGTCATGAGTTCTAAAAGACAGATTTTGGGTTGCCCTAGATCTTTTTTTCCTATCCACTCTGATAATTTGGTAGTATTATCATCCCCACGATGCCCTATTATCCTACAGGACCAGGCAACGTGTTTAAATGTAGCCCCAGCTTGATTATAGCAGGGACATACTATGGGTGTGAGGGGGATAAAACATGTAGGTACCCAGACGTCCGGTAAGTTCTATTGATAACATTGAACTGAATGAGTTTGAGGCAGGCATTTATCGAAATGTGGTGTAGATACTGTAGGGCCGATTCTAATCAGTATCTGTGAGTGTTTCCCTCAGGTCTTCATCCCATTCAGATCTCAGGGAAGTCAATTGTATAGAATCTGGTGGTGCGTATGGCCTTCTCGGCCAGCGTAATGAAGTGCCTGCCAGTACCCCCACTCAGGCCAATAGATGTCTGTTCACCCCTTTCACCAGCCGAGCAAACTGGGACCACAGCGAATCCTCTGGAGCATATGGGGTCGCGCCTAGTCTATGACTCAGGTATCGGTGCCCGTTGCTGCCGGTAGTAAGACGAATGTGGACATTGCAGTACGTATTCCCCTACACCCGTAGGGGGCAGTCCAGCCTTCAAATTGGGGAGTTTAAAGGAGATTCCCGGGCTAAGCCGCCCCGCCTCACCCCGGAGCCGGGCGGCCAATTAAGGAGACTCCCAGAACTCTGAGTCCCCCCAACAACCCACCCCTCTATCTAGTGAGAGATATAGGGTTTCCAAGGAAACCTTTCTCCTGGGTGCTCCCCCCACTGGCTCTGTCAACAATGTAGCAAAATGACAGATCCAATGCAAAGAATTATTTGCAAAAAATATAGTAATAACACAATTTGAAGCATGGCCACTCGGTCTATTATGGACCATGGGAGCTGACGCTAAAAGCCTATGGAGGTTTTTGCTGGTGTTGGTGCCCTCCCAACGTCTTGTTAGTCTCTATATACCCTAACTCCTAGGCATTTAAAGATGGTGCATTCCACAAATCATTGAGGTGGCGAGTCGTCCGGCGATCTCCCCCATCAAATCGAAGAGGCACAACTTACCTGCCTTCACATGTGTATATACCAGAATATGTCCGGTGTCAATGAAGCTCATCGAGTAATCCCAGCAGGTCTGAGGTGTCGTCTCGCATGAATAGCAAAATGTCGTCCACAAATAGTGTAATGGTGTGTGTGTGTCACCGGTAATGGAAATGCCAGCCCTGGTGCATTGGCTGCAAATATATTTTTTGCTAGATGCTCCAAGACCAGTGAAAGCAGGAGAGGTGAAAGGAGACAGACACCCCTGATGCTCTCCGTGCCGCACAAACCAAGCTCGCAAGATCTTGCTTCCTGTAATAACTCAAGACATAGGGCTGAATAAGGAAGCTGATCCCATTCAATGCCGTTGCCAAAACCCATATTTTGCATGGATGCACAGAGAAACCTCCACTCAAAAGGCTTCCCTGCATATATGGAGTCCAGAATAATCCACATGACACTGCTTAAGCTAGGAATGGTCCTGGACATTCAGTACCAGGCTGCAGCCCAGGACAAACACGCTCTGGTCTTAATGTATCAGATAGGGCAGTACACTGAGTATTCTATAAGCAAGAGCCTTTCCCAGGACTTTACAGTCAAGGTTGGGAAATGAGAGGGGGTGATAAGAGCTGACCTCCAGTGGAACCCACCCACCTTTAACAGCACCACCACTGCCTTCTCCGTAGTTGATGGCAGTCGTCCACTTGCATACCCTTTACTGAGGAGGTTCATGAAGTGTCAATTGTCTCTGAAATGTCATTTGGAACGTCAAGGGCAGCAGGTCGCTGCCAGGGGTTCCACTGGGATGCAACTGTGAAAGGGCGGTGCAATTTCCTCTAGTTCTAGATATACTTTCAGCTCAATGCGCTGCTCTCTAGTCAGTCGAGTTCAGGCCGCCCCTTACAAGTAACAATCTGTCTGCATCAAAGCCTGTGTCATGTGAGTAGCGTATGCACTGAGGTGGAATGTAGCGAAGGATGCCCACCATGGTGTCATTGAAAAGATGGAGAATCTCAATGATTGTTTATATTTATTTATCATTTCGCGACTCCTTTACTTGGTTGTCTGGAACCCAAATAATCTAGGATCCACAACCAAGAAAAACACATGCCATGTCCCTTTGTTCTCACTGCTGTGCAAATATGGGTGCATCTCAGGGGCAGCCTTTCCACCCTTGAGTAAAGGCATTATGCGGAAAGAGCTCGCAGGATAGGTTTGTGACAAAGGACAGAAGAACAGTCAGGACGCATCTGGATGCAGGTGAGCCAGTGGGTGGATCCATACGGCTAACATGCTCATTGTGAAATCGTATTTTTGAATGTTTTACAAGGGAACATTTTTCCATTTCAGAATTGAACTTATCCTGAAAATATACTGGACACATACTGATGTTGCTACATTCGTTCTTTCCATGACTAAGACAGAATTGTTTCAAGACAACTATAATCAGTGTTATGCCATACCCACACAGAGCACAACAAATGAGGGGTTAAGGCAAGTTACTCACTCGCAAAACTGTTCAAGAGGAATATGTTGTTGGAGAGTCATAGACACTGCCATACCTTGCACAGCATTGGCTTAAATGACAAGGCAGCTTTTGTGTTCGTGTGCAGAGTGGCTGTCTTGCAGGTTAGTATGGAAGACAGCACCCACTACACAATGCAGGTCCTACAAGTCACTTTCTCTGGGTCAAAACCTCAAATCGAGGCATCCAGTCTACTTCAGGAGTGGAAAGGATTTACACAATCCATGTTAAAAGAGGGTGATCTCATGGCATCAAAATTGTGCAACCACTCTGATTCTGATAAAGTATTTTTGAAAAATATTGGAGGAAATTCCTATGAATATAAATCACTGCACTGGCTCGGGCCAGACCATTTTAAGAAGAAACTCAAATGGTACGGCCCAGCACGGACGCTTCATTCAGGTTCTGCCAGGAACCTGATTGTCCCCCCATTTAGGAAGGCTTCTTGGGGTGGAAAGAGCTTTTTTTAGGACCACTGCCATACTTTGGAACAGTCTCCCACTGACACTAAAAGCTGCCCCTGCTCTACTTCCCTTCAGAAAAGCCTTAAAGACCTGGCTCTTCACAGAGTAGTAGAAGGTATTTGCGCACCTGCTTGATCTGACACTGACAATGCTGCAGCCAAAATCAGACTTCGATAGCACCAAGACTCTCTCGGGCATGAGTTCATGCTTTATAAATCACATTTACATACATGATTTGTAAGAATGTTTGCTTGATCGTTAGTTACTGAAGATGAAAGGATTTGATGGACAGTTTTTTATGGAACACGACAGAGTTCTTCTGAAGATATCTATGGTTTGCTCACAAAGTGGGCTGAAAGGAAGATCATCTTCCATTTTACTAGCATAGCGTCATAAGTTCAAAGGTCAAATGGGCCTATGTAAGTAGCATTGAATTCAATGCTAAAATGAACGTGATATCTAAATTGAAGACCGCACAAAATTCGCAAACGTTATTTTTTTGACAGGTAGGTGACCAGGAGGTGCTACTAATTACAGCAAAATTGCACAAGTAGGATGGGGTAAGGTCCTAGTCTTTTTGACTTTCATAACATATGTTAGGGCCATCAAATTGCATTATGACAACATCATAAATGGCAAAGACAGTTGTTAGACCTGTCAGCCTTATGGTAGTCTTTGGTAGTCTTCCCTTAGTCTTTTTACCTTACTCCTCCCGCTGTTACTGAATTCGTTTTTGTTGACTTTATGACTCTGCACACTTTCCCATTGTTAACCAGTGCCAAAGTACTTGTGCTCCCTCCTTTAAACATGGTGACAATGGCTTACACCCATTTGGCGCATTTAATTTACTTGTAAGTTCCTAGTGGAGTGCTACCACATGTACCCAGGCCTTTAAATTAAATGCTACCAATGGGCTTGTAGCACTTGTTGTGCCACCGAATTAGGTAGCCTTTTAAACATTTCTCAGAGGCCTGTCATTGCAGCCAGTGTGCACAGTTTAATCTACCATTCCAAGTATGCAAATTAAACCTTTTGCCAGGCTGAACATTTCAATTTTTAATACATATTAGTCACCCCTAAGATAGGCCCAAACAGCCCTAACAGGACAGGGTGCCGCACATTTAAAAAGTTGGACATGCACTTTTAACCTTTACATTCCCTGGTAGTGAAAAACTCCTAAACTTCGTTTTTCACTACTATAAGGCCTGCCTCTGCATTGGGATAACATTGGGTTACCTTGTTAGATTTAATTAGTGCTAACTTTCAATTGAAGGCAGGTAGGAAAGTCATGATTGGGCCCTAAAGAATTGTAATTTAAAACCTTCTTTCATGGTAAAGTTGGAATTTGAGTCACAATTCTGAATATACCACTTTTAGAAAAGGTGACATTTTTTTGTCCCAACCATTTGGTGCCTGAAGCCTGTGTCACATTAATAAGTGTAGCCTTTGTGTATTGCCCCCAAACAGTAAATCAAAGGGGGAATAGGTGTTGGCAGGATGGACCCTCTCTGAAATGATAGGAGGGTGGAACTGTCACTTACTACACTTGAACATCACAAATACTCTGCCTCAGCACACGGACAAAAAAAAGGTTTCACACAAGGCTTTTGTGCCCCCAGACAAACTGGGGCCAGGACAAAGAGGCAGGAAATTCCTGACACCTCTGTAGGGGAAGGACTCTAGAAGCATCTCCTACTTCAAAGTGGGCACCAGGTAAAAATATTGGACCCTAAGACCCAACTCTTCAGTACACCTCTGAACTTGTTTAAAACTCAGAAGGACTGTTATGCTGTTATGATGCAAGAAGAACTGCTAATCTGCTGCCTTGCTGGACCGCGCTGCCTGAATGAGAAGGACTGGTCTTCTACCTTGAACCCAGGACCACCAGAGTGGAAAGAAAAGGCCCCAATTTCCTTAAACCCTGCAACTTTACTCTGCTTGCTGTGTGCTCTGCTCCCAAATGGTGCCACCACAGTCTTGGACCCTTGGAAGTGGACCTGATGCTCTGCCAGCCCAGCTGTTGTCCTAGAAGTACTGACACAGCACAATGCATCGCTGCACAGCTGCACATTGGAAGTGTCACTGTGAGAAGTATCCCTGACACAGGAACTCTCAGCTCCTCAAAATCACCGCTGTGCAATGCCTTCTCAATGCAGGACTTCACATCGCTGCCCCGCAGCTCTTAGAACCACTGCAGTGTGACGCATCTTTGACGCAGAACCTTACATTGCAGGCAACAGTTCCTCAGAACCTCCTCTGCATGACACATCCTCAATGCAGGACCTCACAGCTGCCGCTGCGCAATGCATTCTAGAAGCAGGGTCTCATAAAACTCTGCAGCCAGGATTTAAGGAACTTTGTTCTGCGGACCTAACTTGAACCCTGCATCTGGCCCAGACTCCATCGTGGTTGGCCTCAACTTGTGACTTTCTCCCGGGCTGGTGTCCCTCAAGGCTGAGCCCTGTTTTTTTGCACACCAACTCCCTCAAGGTTATTGCCTCTTCATTTGGTCTCTTATCCCATGTTTATGCCGACAACCAAATGTTTTTCTCTTTTTTAATTTTCTAACCCCTACAGTCATGTATATCAAACTGTTGTATGGTTATTTACTATATCAGAAGTACTTATGCCTACTCAGGGCTCTGTAAACTGTTTAGGAAATTAAGTACTAGCACATTAATAGAGTGAAAATGAAGAAAAAGTTAAACTGAAAACTGAAAATGTTAATATGTCCTGTAAATGTGAAGGAATTTGGCATGAAGCTGAAAGTTAAGCGGCTATCCATAGAGTATTTCTTGTGAGTGGCACAATTAGAGCAAACAGAACCTAGTAAGAATGACTAGAGCTATACGCTTCCAAAAACAGAGTTCATCTTAGGAATAAAATAGAAAAAGTGATATGCTAGAGTCTAGCCTATAAGTTTATTTTTTAGAAATAACATAAAATGTTTAAAAGCTCCAACTTCTCATGAAATTAAAAAATGTGGTTTTGGGAATAAATATTTTATAATGTGTGTATTTCTTTGATGGATACATGTTTCTGTATTTTGTGCATTAGTTTGAGGTTCAAAAAGTAGAAATTGCTTAGGTTGGAGTGCTGGCTTCCTGTAGTGATTCAGCGGGGGTCCACTGTAGTAAAAAGATTAAGAACCGCTGTATTTTAGATGCTTTTAAAGTGCCTTATGCTGAACTCATCCAAGACATAGTTCTTATACTTTCCTTGTGCATCACTTTATCCATTCAACTTCCATCCTGACTTTTGCATCACTTGCCAGAAATCTTAGAGCCTTTTTTATCCCTATGACACATGAAAATGTTCATCACAACACCAGCTGCTGCAGTTCAAACAGAAGTATTACACATACAAAAGATTCACCCACACATCCTGTTCCAAACAGCCAGGCTACTGATAAATTACTTAGTGCTTACTAACTGGACTACTTTGCCTCAGTGGACAAAAGTCTTAAACATGACATGACCTCTTTAAATCGCCTGCCACACTCCCAACTCACCCTATTGCCACCAGGTGGGCTTATTGCAAAAACTAAAAAACACAATGCTCTTTATAAGGTATCTACTATGTGTGACATCCTGGACCAATATATACCTCTACAACTAGCCTGGGATATGAAACACAGAACCCCTGCGCCTCAGGAGGCAAACCTGTGCTACAGAGAGATTCCCATCCTCTAACATATTAGGCCCCTTCCAATGTACTCTAAATATGCTCAAAAATCCTTAAACTATACTTCGAAACACCTCCAAAGAATAATGTCCTGGTACTAGAAGGTAAAGGGTGGCCTCGGCCTCCGACAGCCTTTAATCATTGTTTGTATGTGCATTTTAGCTTCTGCTTCCTACTCGTCATTTATTTACTATGCCCTAACTATTAGTGCTCACAACACTTGAACAATCCGTCCAGTACATGCACTAGGAATTAACCAGGCTTCAATTTTCACTGCAGGTTTAGATTTTTCTCCCTCTCCTACACAGTTGGAGTACTACTGTGTTGTGTTCCCTTTAAGTAAGTTGGTACACAAGGAATATTTAATAGGTTGTATACCTCGTGTCTCAGAGCGAAGAATGTTATTAGTTATGACTTGTTGTTTGCATTTGATTATATGTTCCATTCTTGAGTCGTTTTACCTGCAACCTGCTTATTCTGAATGCTGTGCGCCAGCAGAAGGACTGAAGGTGGAGAGCTCTGTCGATGTCTTATTTTACTGGAATAAACCTTTTAAATCATCCTGGTTTCTGGAGAATATTACTTAACAAATTTGGCGATGATTTTTCAAGACATCGACATCAAGAACCCACAATTTTTTTTAAAATCCATTTTTGTAAGATTTGACAGAATTTCAACTTTTAAGGATTTATTTCTCCTCGTCAATTTTTTTTCTGGATTATTATTCTGGTAACGCTGAAAATTTCTACTAAAGAAAGGATTTGTCCTAATACTTACTTTTCTTTCAAGTCGGAGCATTTTTCAAATCATTTGCCGCTTGCACCAGAGAGAGTTCTTTCGAACATTGTGATCCAACTGCTCTCTATGGATTTTACGCTGCGCTGACACACATCGTTTTGGTGCGCTTTCACGCAATGCTACGTGCTTTAATCATTCTTCTTGTGCGTCATCAAAGGTCACGTACCAGGGCATTTACGTGACGCCATCTCGATTTGTTCGAAGAATTTGCTAAAATTGTTATTTCTCTTCTCCGGATTGCTTTACTGTACCATTTCTTACCGGTACTGTACAATTTATTGTTTTAATGCAATATTTTCACTTTATTTGCATTTCTCTCCATTTTATTGTACTCTGGCAATAATTTTATAATACTCTGTCATGGGTACACAACACAGTTTTACCATTCAACCCCCTCAACCTTTCTGGCCAACAGGAGTCGCGCCTAGCATGAAATGGTTTGAATGGAAGGCATATTTTTTAAACTTTATTAAAGCTGTTTGATGAAGACAACAAAATTTCAGCAGATAGGAAAAAAACACTTTTCCTATATTCAATTAGCCCTGGAGGACTAAAAGCTTATGATCGCATACAAAAAGGAGTAATAAGTGGAGACACTAATGAATCTCTTGCAATTTTAAAGGTCTTTGACAACCATTTTGCACCCAAAGTTTGGATTGGAATAACTAGATACACATTTTTTCATAGGAAGCAAGAACCAAATGAAACTATTAATGATTATGTTTCTGCTCTTAGACTCATTGCTGTAAACCGTAAATTTGATCATCTACAAGATCAATTTATAACAGAACAATTTGTTATGCACACTAGGGACTCATCCAGTCAGAATCATTTATGGATCAATGGTGATGCAGATTTGAAAGACATTTTGGCTCTTGTAAGGAAAGCAGAATTATCCAGTCGCAATGCAATAGTGCTTAAAAGTGATACTAAAGTGGAAAACAAAACGGAGGTTACCATCAGCAAAATTAAAGACAAATCTAGCGACAATAACAGAAAGTTTAATCCTAAAACTTTGAAATATGATTCCTTGAAAAAGAATGAAAATTTTAAGTGTTATCGTTGTGACTGTAGTTCAAGTTTAGATTCTATCAAATAGTGCCCTGCTTTAAAACATAGGTGTTCAAATTGTAATATTATAGGCCATTTCGCTAAAGTGTGTCACAGAAAAAAGTATGGGAAAGTGAAGTGTGATGATGATGATGTAACAAGTTCTGATGATGAGGAATAATTAGTTAAAAAAACTATCTTCTCATATAATCACAGACACTGAGAATCCTGGTAGCTGTGATTATGAGTCTAGAGAATTATTTTTGCTAAACATTGTTGATAAGAAAGGAGATAACAAAAAGAAACCATTGTGTTTAATATCTATAGGTGGTGTTAATGTTCAAGTTTATGCGGATTCTGGATCCCCTTACACCATAGTTAATGAAGAAGTTTGGGTAAGTAAATTTGTGAATAAATTAGGGCATGCGTTACTTCCTCCTGACATTCATCCCGAAGGTTTTTCAGTGGAAAAAATTGATATGGTTGGTTACCGCTCTCTTTTGTTTAGATTCAAAGGGAGAGAATCGTTCGGTAAGCTACATGTCTCAAAAAAAGTCCCTTCAGTACTTGGTTGGAAAGATCAAGGAAATCTTGGTATAATACTTAATCACAATAGTGATGACCCTATCATGTTATTCGATGACAATACAGAATTGTGCAAGGATATTTTTAATTTGTTTCCCAGAGTGTTCAGTAAGGATATTGGCAAAATTAATGACTTTAAACATCAAATAATTTTGAAACCAGATGCATGTCCTAACGTTCACCAGGTTAGGCATATACCTATTTTATTGAGAACGGAAGTTGAACTAGAACTTGAGAAATTGCTTAAAGCTGACATAATAGAACCCATTGAATCCTCACAGTGGATTTCTCCAATTGTGGTCGCACGACACAGTAATAGGAAATTGAGACTTTGTGTTGACTTGAGGCATTTACATAATAACATTGTTCTGGATAAGTTCCCTCTGCCTAAAATCTCAGAGATGCTCAGTTTAATTAAAGATGCTAATTGGTTTTCTACGATAGACTTATCTGCAGCTTATCATCAAATTCCTCTTACTAATGACTGTTAAAATTTAACTGCCTTCATGTAAATTGATACTTGTATAGCGCACTACTCACCCGCAAGGGTCTCAAGGCTTGTACAAATACCGCTGTGGAACCCATCCTGGCTTTCCCTGTGAGGCGACCACTCCTGGGCACCCCCAAGGTGGATGCCAGGCATCCTTAGCGTTGTGGGGGCCGTTGTGGAGATTAAGCAAGCTATTGCCCAGAGTTGCAGAGTGGGACTCCATGACTGGAATAGGCACTGAGGCAAGAATTATCAGGTCCGTGGAATTTTGAGCCCAAGACCCGCCGAGGCGGGTAATTGAACCCTGGTCCCGGGCCAGACATCTGCATCAGGGCTGCCGCTCTAACCATTGAGCCACACTTCTCCACCTTTCATAACTCCTTTAGGGTGTTTTCAATATAAACGGTTACCATTTGGCCTTGCCTCTGCTGCAGCGATTTTTCAAAGTTTGATGCATCAACTTTTTAACAAATATGATAATATACGGTGTTTCCAAGATCACATTTTAGTTTTTGGAAAAGACAGACATGAACATGATTGTGTGCTCAAGAAAGTTTTCAGCATTCTGTAGCAAAAATGTTTAACTATTGAACACACAAAATGTAAATTTGCTGAAAAATCTATAACATATTTAGGACATGTCATCAGTGGACAAAAGTGTCTCTACAAAACCTGCTTTAATTGATTCTGTGTTAAATGCTTCTCATCCAAAGAATAAGGATGTAGTACGTTCATTCATTGGTCTGGTAGAGTTCTACTCTAAATCTGTGCATAATTTCTCAAGTAGCATTTTCTGTATTTGTCAATTGTTAAAAAACAAAAACAAATTCAACTGGACTGTAGAATGTGATAAAGAATTTGAAGACATTAAGAAATCTATTTCAGATGCACCTGCCTTGAGTGCCTTTGACCAAGAACTCAAGAATTCTATTACTGTAGATGCAAGTAATAAAGGGTTGGGTGGAGTGCTTTCCCAAATCAATCAAGAAGGAAAATAATTCATTATAGCTTATGTTTCTTGTGCTTTATAACCCACTAAAGAGAAATTCTCAGTGATAGAAAAAGAGACTTTAGCTTGCATCTGGGCTCTTGAACATTTCAAAGCTTATGTATGGGGTAAGCCAGGTGTTCTTCGCACAGATCATAAACCATTAGTAAAACTCTTGACCACAGAGGGTTTATTCAATGCTTCTCCCAGAATTGCTAGGATGTCATTAAGATTACAAGACTATATCTATAAAATTGTTTACGTGCCTGGTAAGGAGAATGCTGCAGCAGATCGTTTGTCAGGTATGCCTACTAATCTGTTAGACAGTTCAGACCATGAATGGGAGAATATTCAAGTTGCTTTGGTACATGATCACGGTTTGCCTAATATAGACAAAAGTGTATGGGAAAAATCTTATAAAGAAGATATTTTGTTACAGAAACTGTTTATTTTCCTTACTAATGGATGGTCATCCAAAAATAATTTACCAGAAGAAATAAGGCAATTATGGGAAGTTCATGATGAACTCTCTATATCACATGGAAATATTATGGGAGGAGAAAGAGTAATTCCTCCTTCACAACTTAGAGAAAGTATAATAAAAATTTGCCATGAGAGTCATGGTGGTATTGTGAAAACCAAGCAGAGAATTAAACAATGGTATTGGTGGCTAGGAATGGACATATCTATTGAAAGATCTGTAAGAAATTGTGTCTGGTGTGCCAATTCAGATAAAACTCTGGTTACTATTAAACCTCCCATGGCAGACACTATAATTCCTAGCTAGCCATGGCAAACTGTGCCATTGATATAATGGGACACATTGGTTCTCAGAACAAATATGTGTTAGCAATGATTGATTTTTTCTCAAGGTGGCAAGTTTTAAAAATTGTTGATAAGGTGAATTCTGAAGAAGTCATTAGATTTATTGACTGACTTTAGTATATTGAAAAAATCTTATAAAGAAGATAATTTGTTACAGAAATTGTTTATTTTCATTACTAATGGATGGCCATCCAAAAATAATTTACCAGAAGAAAATAGGCAATTATGGGAAGTTCGTGATGAACTCTCTATATCACATGGAAATATCATGAGAGGAGAAAGAGTAATTCCTCCTTCACAACTTAGAGAAAGTGTAATTCAAATTTGCCATGAGGGTCATGGTGGTATTGTGAAAACCAAGCAGAGAATTAAACAATTGGATTGGTGGCCACGAATGGACATATCTATTGAAAGATCTATAAGAAATTGTGCCTGGTGTGCCAATTCAGATAAAACTCTGGTTACTATTAAACCTCCCATGGCAGACCCTATAATTCCTAGATAGCCATGGCACACTGTGGCCCTTGATATAATGAGACCCATTGGTTCTCAGAACAAATATGTGTTAGCAATGATTAATCTTTTCTCAAGGTGGCCAGTTTTAAAATTGTTGATAAGGTGAATTCTGAAGAAGTCATTAGATTTATTGATTGCTTTTAGTTGGCGAAGGACATCCTGCACCACTTGTTAGTGACAACGGTGTCCAATTTACTTAAAAAATCGCCAAAGAGTATTTTGATAAAGTTGGTATAAGGCATTGTACTACATCTTTATACAACCCAAGTGGAAATGGCATGATCGAACGCTTTAATAGAGTTTTAAAGAATGCCATACAATCTGCTAATAGTAACAATTGCGATTGGGAGTTGCAATTATTTAAGACTGTATGGATGTATAGAACCACTCCGCATGATGTTTTAGGTGTATCACCTTTTGAAGTCATGAGAGGGAGAGCTGTTCGTACTAACTGTAATCCAGAATGGATTTTTGATGTTCACAAACCTTGTGTATCTATGGATGTCCTAAGGTCTAGAATTGAGAACAAACACTTGAAAAACAAGGTGTATGTCCTTTAACATAATGTCAAAACATTTGATGTTAATGAGGTACTTGGGTTAAAGTTAAGAAACCTTGGAAGATAAAGAAAGGTGAAAGTGTGTATTCTGTACCTTTAAAAGTTATTAAAGTTTTTCGCAATGCTGTGCAACTAAACGATGGAAAGGTATGGAATTTGAAATGCATTGCAGTACTTAAAAGTGAGATTCATTTGTAGAACAAAGTAGAGAGTCCTACTTTGTCAAGAAAAGCTTCTCAATATTTTATTATTGATGTTGATCTCATTCACATTAATTCTTATGATAATACCAATTTAACTCTGGTTGTTCATGCTGATGCTAATATTAGTTGTCAATCTACTGAAGAGTCTTCTACTGCTGGGAGTGGTGGTTGCTCTGCTGTTGAATCTTCCTTTGTGAAGAGCAGCATGGCTGATGCTAGTGTTCATGCTGGAGCTTCTGGAACAGTGGTTGATACTGGTATTACTGCTGATACAACTAAGGTCACTGATATTTCGCTGATACTGATACTACTAAAGGTACTACTGATGTTAATGTTGATGGTGCAACAGCGGTTACTACTGATGTCATTATTGATAATGTTGATGATGTTAATGATCGTTGTGTTCGCACTCGCACCAAACCGAAATGGTTAGATGACTATGTTTGTGATGATCAATCTAATTTAATTTTTTTTAATATATTTATTAAGGGTGAAGATGTGTTGTGTTCGTACACGAGGAATGTTTAATAGGTTGTATACCTCGTGTCTTAGAGCAAGGAATGTTATCAGTTATTACTCGTTGTTTGCATTAGATTATATGTTCCATTCTCGAGTCGTTTTACCTGGCAACTTTCCTATTCTGTATGCGGTGCGCCAGGAGAAGGACTGAAGGTGGAGAGCTCTGTCAATGTCTTATTTTACTGGAATAAACCATTTAAATCATCCTGGTTCCTGGAGATTATAACTTAATATACCGCTATTGTTGGATGGCAGTAGAAACTAATCCACTGGGGGTGATGGTCAATTTCCAGTAGCTGAAGTATCTTAAATCATTGTCACAGGGAAAATTTACTCACATGATAAAAGTGTTTATACCACGCGAATAATGTTTTCTTTGCGGATTCTTATCAAATAGTTTGTTTAACGGATGTTCAGAGATATATTTTGCTTCAAGAGAGTTCCTTTCATATTTTGGAATCTTTAGCAGAACATCCAAAGGGTTGTCTTGTTCAGCGAAATTTAGAATTTGTTAGTCACCACTACAAAGATTAGCTTTGAATCATTCATTTGTATTAAATAAATTGCATATTCCTCTATAAGTTTAATTTACGTCAACTTCCCTAGCTGTATCGGATGATTAGGTTTGAGGAGCAACCAAGCATATATTGATTATTAAAAAGTTCCTATCTTTGTTTGACATTTGGACATCCATAATAAGGAAGAAGGATGTTTGATATCAACAATGGTTAACTATCATGTTGGTTCAGTTGCGAACAGTCTAACAAGGCCTGTTCCAGGCTCTTCTCAAAATCTCATCGGAGCAGAATTTGTAAAGCCAAGTGTATTTCAACTGCAGTTATCTTGCAAGTGCAAAGCATGCCATTTTGCAACAAAAAAAGAAATTATGTGTTTCAACCATGTGGTGTTACTCAAGTTGTACCATTGTTCCAGGACACATAATTTTGAAAATTACAAATGATAGTTTATTGTCTACTTGTTCATCCCGTTATAAGCTCTATTGTAGGAAGATGATAAAGGCTAATAATGTTTTCACCATCCATTACAAAATCCTCAAAAGACCTATTTTTGGTGAATTTCATCATCAAATAACTCTCAGCAATTCAAGTTGGGAACCAACATTAACGTATGAATTAGTAATTTAATTTAAAATTCCTCAGACCGTGTATATTAATGAAGTTTACTAATGCCATAGGAGGATTTAAGAAAATAGGTGGGTTTGGTGACTACTTATATTGAGGTCTGTGCTTTCTTAGTGACCTACAGCTATTCCTATTCCATCATGGACATGACTACCATCCATACTTAGTAGGATACTGTGTGAAATGCCCAAGTAACCCGTATAAGTTCCCGCTGGAAGTTGTAATTTAAAGACGGTGACATTTAATTTGAGATCCACTCTCACAAAACTAGTTATCTTCACATTGTTAAGTAAAAATAGGCTTCAATGAGGATTCCTGTGCTTACCATTGGTAGCGTATGGCTCAAGTGACATGCTCTGAGAAAAACAAGGAAAGTATTTCCAAAACCACAAAAAAATCATTACATTCAAGAAATTAAACAGTAAAATTCCTAAATCCATTTAATAAATGTCATGAGTCAAATGACACCAAAACTAAAAAAAATGGTTTAGCAGATAAGGTAATATGCAGTTTTTAAAGACAATAGAAATTCAAATTCGATGTTCGTCCAGACACATTACCAAAAAAAGTCGCTGGAGGCCTCTTTTGCAACAAAAATACAAAGATAGAAGAGCTGGAGCAGTATATTGTATCTTGCAGACCGATACACTTAAAACTTGCCTGGGTGTAGACAGGATGGATTTCTTTCGCCTCTCAGCTTCATGGCAACGGTCAACCGTGCAGTCGCAACTTTGTCCAAGCACTGAAAGAGATCCCTCTGGACAGTTTCAATAACCCTCAACTTCCAGGAGTGGTCCTGTGAGACTGCAGTCACAGATTCAGGTGAGAAGACAGACTTCTGCAGCCCTGTTTCCTTAGGCTAAACCCTATGTCCGATTCCAGTAGCCAGTTATTCCTCCTTCGGAGATGCCCTCTTCTACAAGAGGGAGACACATTTCTCTACCCCCTGCATCCTTAGGGTCAGAACCAAAGTCCAGTCCCAATTGCCTAAGGATCCATCTTTTACCTGTGACGTGTCTGTGAATCAGAAGAGGCCAGCTTCCTTGAGACACACATGCAGAGTTTGGATGCAGGGAAAGCAGGCACAGCCTCTTTTATTTCTGCTGAAGCAAGCAGTAAGTAGCCCATTTCTCGTTCTCCAGTCTGTCCCACAACCAGGGAAATTCTGACTTCTATGAAAAAGCAGGTTGTAGATGCCTGTTAGCGTATCCCAGAACAGTTGTCACGCTAGGCTCTCCTAAACCTTGTAGTTCTCCCAACTTGTCATAAAGACAATGTCTTGTGGAATAGACACTTCAAAGTACTGTTGTCTTCAGCATATAAGTGGTATGTGATGTTTGAATTAATGTAGAAAAGCCCAAGAGCCTCGAGGTATAAGTTGACAAGAGTGTGCAAGAAAAGAGAGACTTGAAATTCTCTGCTTTGGAGAAGTGCAGGGTTGAGTGTGAGCTTGAACTCTGAAAGGTCCGACAATAGATCTCAGGTTAAGAAGTGAACCGGCTTAGGGGAACTATTCTGATCCCCATTCTCCCCCTCTAGAAAATGTAATCGCATCCAATGACTAACCATGCTAACAACTACAGAAGACTACTACACGGCTTCCTCCACTTGGAGGAAGACTCCCCGGTGCACAGCGCAAAATTGACTACAAAGTCTGAAATTTTATATACAGTTCATCCAAAAGTTAAATCCACAAGTTTGAGAGGTTCCTCAAATTTTTAATCCACACTCATTGGTTTCATGAGTAGTTCATCAATGCTTGAAGATGCATAAAGCAAACATAATCCAAATGAAATGTCATCCAATCATTAATAATCCCAATGCATTTTGGGCTGATGACAAGCCCTTCCTCAGGGGACAGCTCTACAAACATAAAGGAAAACATCATAATGTCACTAAGTTGTACATATACCAAACTGTTATTATACCAATACTGCAAACTCCATGCTGTGCAGTTAACATCAAATGGTGTTTGGAGATACCAAATCATCATGCTCAAAACGTAACCCAGTGTAAAAAAATCAAGAAGGTGATGCCCTTCAACAAAGAGTATAGGTGAGTTAATGGAACTGGAGAGGTCGTGTTTGCAAAAGAACACAAATGCGCTTAATCTAGAAATAGGTGAGACAACGCTCAACTGCACCCAAGTGCTCGATGATTTTAGGAAAGTACTTCAGTGTGCCCAACAAACCAAGAATATATCGCCTCTGCACTCAATACTCACAAGGATGATTACATCCGTGATGCACAGTAGTTACAGCCTGCAAAAACATAAAACTGTGTTAAACACACACGGTAGACAAGCCTAAACGCGAACGCGGTTGCAATTGTCCTCGGTAGAGGTACTCACAATGCATGAAGTCCACGGACTCCCTCAGTCTGCAATCAGCCGGAAACCTCGCCATCAGAGTCTCGGTGGGGTTAGTAAACGTGCGGTGTGTATGATAGCCATAGACAAAGGACTAAAAGGTGATGTGAAAACCAGCGCCATCTTGGAAAGGTGTAGAAAAATGTAGGTGCCGCAAAACAAACTAACGCAGGGTGTAATGAAGCTTCAGGCCTAAAATAATATCATACTCAACAGAAAACTAATCCCACGCATGAAAACCCACAATACAATGTACAAATCATCATGCCAAAAAACAGGTTACTGGTAATATACGCACAATGTAAATGGCACAAGTAAAACAATTATATGACAAAAGATGCACAGTTCAAAGGTAACACAGAAATTCCATCCTGTCATTTAATCCGTGTGGCTGCATCGTCGCCATGAAGTGGATCCAAAAGTTCTCTCTTTTTAGCAATGCGTTTTTATTGTTGTGTGTGGGTGTTACTTGCTCCAATATGAGATATTTTAATTGGGCTACTGTATGTTTTTGCTCCGAAAAATGTGCAGCTACTGTAGATTTGATGTTGCCAGTTCTTATATTGCTTTTGTGTTCCAGTAACCGCGCTCTTATTTTTCTTTTAGTGTGGCCGACATAGCACTTCCCACAGGGACATTTCAACATATAAATTACATTGGCAGAATTGCAGGTGGCATTCACTCACAGAAGACTCCAGCAGGGGAAGCAGAAAAAGGAGTGCATTAATAATAATGTGCGGGATTGCAGGTTTGGGGATACATAACACTCTAAAACATGTTTTGAAGCAATGGGGCAGTTCACCTATATATTATTTCAACTGGTTCTTAATATAGCTTTCTAGGGCTTCGGACAGGAACGTTAGGTTTGCTGCTGAAGAGTAGTAAATATGGTCAGGGTCGGTACTTTTTTTTTAGGAGAATGAATTGGGTGATTTTCAGGCTATCGGAAACATTAATCTGTTTTTTCAGAACTGCTGATTTCTTTGATTACAGACAAGGGAATGGGATAAGCGAAGCGTGTAAATAGTTTTAATGTATCCATGGTTTTGAATAATTATGATTTTCTGAGATTATACAAGGGGTGTTTAGTTTTCTCTTAAGAAAAAAAACTCACATAGAGAGAGGCTGGGCAAGGAGGCGTTCAATCGTGTCCGTTGTTTAAATTCAGCTAACGTTCAAGCCCATTGCAACTTTGTCGAACTTGACTTATTTTGGTAAAAATGTTATAGAAATTCACTACTAAGCTAAAAGGCCTTTTTAAAATATCACATGGTTATATTAAAATGTTTCTAATGCTACATGTATACCTGCGCTGTTCTAACAGCAGGAAACAGTTATAATCAAAAGCCTATTGACCCTAATAAACATACATTCACTCCATGCATAGGATACATCTGAAAATTAAGTGGTAATAATATCTCAAAGGTATAATTTATTTTGCACAGCTACAAGCGTTCGTAAAACTCAAGTTTCAAAAGGGATTGTAAACTAAAACTATTTCTAGAAACACATTTGCGGGAAATAAAAACATGTATATCTC
Source organism: Lissotriton vulgaris (assembly GCF_964263255.1). NCBI lineage: Eukaryota > Metazoa > Chordata > Amphibia > Caudata > Salamandridae > Lissotriton > Lissotriton vulgaris. The sequence continues at coordinate 708,804,226 of NC_141687.1, read as the reverse complement.
TCAAGCTCTTTAGTTTGGTCTGTGATTTAGACACATCTAGAAAACAGTAGCCTCGGAGGTTGGCCTGTCCCTTTTAGAAGTCCCATAAAGAGCAGTCATTTATTAGCTCTGAGTGAGGATAATTACTCATCCGCTAAACTTGTGAGGGCACACAGCCAAACTGGCACGAACTCAACGCAAGGCTCTAGTATTAGCGTGTAACCAGTGTCATCTTACTTAGGGTCTCTAGCGGCCCTGGGCAAGATATATTTAGGGAGCCGCTGTATAGAACAAATTGAGTTTTATTACCCATTTCCTAATAATTCATCCCCCCTGTGAAGCCAAACAATACTAAATTACTTGTTAAACTTTATCAGGGTCACACAACAACAGTTAAAATAGGTCGATCCTGGAGCTGATGCTGGAACTCCTATCCCTCCCGAGGACAGCAAATGTCATGGAACTGAAACCTTAGAACCCACACTGTCCCCAGGGAGGAAGGGAGTTGGGATAAAATAAGAAAAGAGAGACTTGCGGTATAGGGTCGGCTGTGCGACACTTTGTAACAGGATCTGTCACTTCTGAGACCTTTTACGTTTGCGAGGTAGATGTGCACTGGACTAGAACCTTTGGTTTTGCGATGTCGCAAAGCACTGGAAATAACATCAAAGTACTCTAACGGATCTCTATGTACAGCGACCATGCTTTGACTTCAGTGACATACACTTACAGGTTTCGTCAGCAGTACGACATGAGAGAAAAATAACCAAAACCACAGATTGGAGTTTGAGACACTCCCAAGGGTTAAACTCGGAACACAGATTTTGGTACAAGGTTCATACACATATCAAACACTCTCTTGGCACTACTGTTCATCAGAGAAACATGGAGCTCAAGTCATAATCCTTGCACACTAACAGTTCTAGTGCCAAGAGTGCAGAAAGGGTCCACAGTACAAACACACAAGAAGTGCTGAAATAAATAAGAGAGGGCATGGAGGAAAAGCCTATAGTTTTTGAAGACATGGATACTCTGTCCAGCTTACCACTATAAGAAGATTAGTGTGCACTAACCTGAAATCAAGTACTTAGCCTGGTTCTTCTACTTGACTGAAGTTTGAAGAAGATCTCGAGGCTTTTACTTAGGGAGATGCGCAGGGTCTGGAGCAGCTGTGAAGGAGGGAGCAAGGAGGAAGACATCAAAGAAGGTGGAGCCACGGGAACCACAGGTTCAGATGGACTTGAAGAAGGTTGGAGAGGTTCTTGGTTCTGGCAGGTTTTTTCAGGTGAGTGGAAGGGCGAAGCTTGTTGCGTAGGGAGCGAGGCCAAGCCATGATGTGGGATTGGGCAGGGCTTATATAACCTCTCGAAGACCAACAGATGATGTAGATAGATCACATGTAGCATGTAGAGCACATGGCCCTTATGAAGGTTCTTGAAAATTGGAGAAAACGTGTTAGTACACTAGCTTTGGCCTTACAAGATGGACAGGTGCAACTTTATGATCCGAACCGAGCAACAAGAATTATTTTTTATCATTTTTGCTCGAACATGCATAATGGAAAACAAAACCAAGGCCCCAATAACAGCAAGAGCAAGGCTTACCATTGGCTCCAGGGATTCTGGGGGAAGCTTGCAGGGTTTCAAGCACACTGGGGAATGCTTGCAAATACTCAAGCGCAATGGAATCACAGGTTCTGAGGGATGCTTGTAGGGATTCAAGCGCAATGGAATTATGGGTCTTGGGGAACATCAGTCATGGTATTATGGCGTGCAATAAAGCGCCACAGGGGTAAAGCAACATGAGCCCTGCATGCTAGGCCCACTACACAGAGGGCACATGTGGGGGTTGTGACACATGGGACCCCTAAAACCCCCCCGAAAAAAAGTTAGAGGTAGAGAGGTAGGCAGAGGTAGAGTGGCTCAAGAGGCAGAATTGGAACTGACAGAGGTCAAAAGTAGAGAAAGTTCACTTTCCCAGGGGCCTCTGGGCAAGTGACCACTTTGCCCATGCCTTATAACGTCTCTGCATGAAACTTTCCATCATCTACACAAAAGAAAAACACAGACAGAGCATGTTATCCAAAATAGTAACTGCATATAGAAATGGGGCTGTTACACCAAAGAATGTAAGACAAATGCTACAAGAGTTCTAGGTGCCCAATCTGCAGCAAAGGCAGGAGAATATCATGTTTAGGAAACTTTCCTACAGGTCTGTAAGTCTTAGCATTTAAATACAGGGATCCTCATACTAGAACAATTGCCTTACTGTGGCAACACAAGCACACAGACAGCGGAGGGGCATTTCATTTGCCTGACAGCTTGCATTGGTTCTTTAGACACTGCCTGGAGAAAATACAGAAAATCTTCCTGTTATAATTTACTTTATATAGTACATTCCACCTCTTCTCCTTTTTTCCCACCTTCACCTTCTTCCCTTGGTATTGCCCCACATTCCTTAATAGATGTTGATATGAAACTTGCTTTAGAATGTTGGCAATGAGAGAGAAGGCAGTTGAGCAGTTTTGTAGAGGATTATGGCTTGAATAAAACTTACTTCTTACCTCATCCTGTGTGAATCTTTATCAAATTTGGTGACATGGATGGGATTGCTGTGTATGAGCAGCTGTGAGTCAGCTCCCTTGATTCTGTACTGCAGCTGCCTTACTACTGTGTACTACTCATTACCATTATGGCTGACTCCGACATGAAGAGACTTGTTTACTGATCATCTTCTGATCGTGTGGTTCCTGATTGAAGACATTGTGAGGAGGGCTACAGGACTACTGGATTGCAGTATCAGGCGTTGGCCCTCACGCAAATCCTGGAGCACCTGGTGTAGTGCTATATGCACTCATATGTACAGTGAGACCGTGGTGACCTTTGACAATGTGTTTTAATTGACTTAATGTGTTTTAACTTACTTCTCTTTACATGTACAATATCCTTTTTGTGCTCTTGCATTTTGATTTGTGATTTCATTTCGTGTCTATTTGTAGTGTCAGAGTAGGATTGTTTAGTTTCTACTCAGCACAGATCAAAACAGCCTTGCTGGAGTATAACATGTGGGATGTGCGTTTGAAAGCACGAAAGAGAAATGTGCAGAATGTACTTCTCTGTCTCGGAGTCAAATCACGGAGGTCCAGCCGGCTTCCGTCTTGACCTTGGAACAGACCGGTACAGTCAGCTTTGGTTTTGCAATAGATGAATGGACGGGGAACTTCTAGAAGTCTCTCTCAGTGTAAGAAAAGAGTAATAAAGACAGGAAGTTTCTACGCTCCTGCTGAAGCTCACTCGTGAGATGGACATATCGTCACAAGAAAGTTTTACTCCCACTGAGATTTGTGTACGACTGAAATGGCTTCCCAGTCAGGCTGAGCAGAATCATGTGCTCTCAAAGGTGATGTATGAGTTATGAGTTTCATTACTCAGTGATGTTTTCATGTTGTGTATCTATGATCTTTGTATTTGAGTCTTTTATTTGACAGTGCTTGTTTCTTGCATTGGGCATCCATTACTATCTGCTTTAATCATTATTATTCTGCTTATGTTTTGGCTCCCTAGCATTTCACTTGTGAATGTTCCATTATTATTTGACTTGTGAGTGTTTCATTATTATTATGTGTATGCGTTTTACTATTGTTATATGCTTGCGTTTTATCTCATGCATTTCAATTTGTGAGTGAATTAGTATTACTTGCTTTTGCACATATATCTATATATTTCCATGTTTTTTATCTGATCCTTTTGATATCTGGGAATGTTTTTCTGTTAGAAAGTGTTGCATTAATAAAACCCCACGCTTTACTGTCTTTTGATGTGCCTCATATTTTAGTGCAAAGCTTCCTTTCCAGATGCTTTTTTCTGCTTTACCGAATGCCTCTGTTTGAGAGTGCTGAATTCTTTTATTTGGAGGTGTAAAGCAAGACATCTGGTAAGCAGTTCGCTTGATCCTACTGCTTAATGAAAGATCCTTGCCTGAGCCTCGACTCAGTGGAGGATAGTGATTGGAAGATGGGGTTTGTCTGATGTGGCGGTTAAGTGACAATTGGCTTGCCAAATTCACGGTGGAAACTGCAGTGCTCGTCCTGAAGGAAGTCGTTCCGAAGTGCTCCAGTGGAAGTGAGGTTCTTTGTAAGGGAAGCTGTTGGCATGTCTTCTCCGGAACAGTCCCCGCCCACCAATGACATTCATAGGCGGGTGCGACCCAACGTACACTTGAGAAGGAGTCTATGACAGGGGTGGAACCTTTTCCAAGAAGTGTTTCACCAGAGCAGTCCCCGCCACCAACAACATTGACACATGGTTCTCAGGTAACGTCTACAGGAGGTGGAGCCAGCAGCGAGAGCTGAACCACCTTCTCCATCTTTGGTAAAGAGCGGAGCGTACCAGATTCCGACTGCACAAAGACGACGCCTCTGACTGGATCTCTTTCAGGAGCTAATGTAGTGTAGTTCCTATAAAAAGTATACAGGATCTGCGCGTTCAGACAACATACACAGACGAACTCTGATCACCCCCACCGGGTATGTTGGCCCTTTTGTACCAATTAGCTCACAGTGCCACTAGAATCTCCTGGTACCAAGGAGAGAATAGTTCTTGGCAACCATCGAACATGACAACCCTGATCCCTCAAGTCCGTGGAAACACCATACAACCTTTTGCTTAGTCACTCATGCTTACTTAATCTGTCTCAGAGAGATACACTGAATAAACAGGCTGGGCGTTTTCAAGTAGCATTTATTGAACAGTTGGTATTCTGGTGTAGAATAGATCTGCTGCAACAACCGTTAGACAGTATAAGATATAAATGATTGACAGTACTATAAAGGTAAATGGATGGTATAGTTTTACCATCTTACTATAATCATGAATACATTCAAGTATATAAAACACATGATAAAAGATGCGTACTCCTATGATGCCTCCCTAACTAGATGTACCTAAGTCTACCTAGCATGGGTGTAGGTGTTAAGCCAAGAACCCCTTTAGGATTTAGTGAACCCCATTACCTGAAATGAGAGACTATGGGACTTTGTCTTGGTCTCGAGTTGGACACCCCGTGAGGGAGGTTAGACCACTGCGAGCTGGAGCATCTGCGTGCAGGAACCTCAGCGTCTCTGGTCAGTGTGTCGGGCGGAAGTCTCAGTCTCCTCTGTCTATATTAGCAAGATGTGATGTATATATACTCATAGGTCTCCCCAGGGATCCTACCTTGCTGTATTACTGTGCCAGCTTAAGGAGGACTTCGGGCATGAACTTTATTCATAGATTTCATACAGGAGATGGTAGTCCTGCTGCGCTTCCAAGAATCCTCATGCATAATGTATGAGATTTCGAACTAGGGAAAACCCGAGTTCTGAATGCAGTGTAATATCTAGGTAAAAGGTCAGTCCTTGTAAACCGTGACAAGTGTAATGTAGGGAGAGAATATAGGTGAAAGGTAATGAGATTACAGAGGCCTATATTATGGCACCTATATGGAATATAACACCCACTTGTCTTCCGAATGGACAACATAGTTAAATTTTAAAAAGTACTACTAGGTGGACTAGACACTTATACGCAAATAGATAAAACATTAGTTTCTCATTGTGTTAAAAACATTGTTTTAAAACATTAAAAATTTCTAACATTTAAAAAAAAAGAGAAAATATTAGAAATTGACATTTGAAGCTACGGCTCTAATATGTCCGTTGGTATAGTTCGAACTACTACAAGCATTTTGAAAGCCATACATGCTCAAAAGAAATGTTAATTTTGAAATGAAGTTCTCATTTTTCTGTTTGTTTTCAAAAGCCAAATTTGTTGTCAGCACACGCCGGGTCAAATGTTTATGTGTCCTGGCTGGTAGACGGAACATTCTCGTTGCTTGCCTCCGCAGTCGACAGTCCCTGTAACACCTTGCATATTATGTCAATTGAGCACAGATGATCTACCATATTGTCCACAGCTGGGGCAGTCTGTGAGCCATCCAAGGCCTAGGTGTCTATACCAACAGGAGCTGATACTACCTGTGGTGGGTCTAGGAATGACGCCAACAACATGGGAATACGCTGGGGACACTGCAAAACATGGGCCGTTATTGGGTTCAGTAAAGCATCAACGTCCGGTTGCGCACATGATGGGAGTGTCAGACAGAGATCCAACATGCATTCTTCTCCGCAAAACAGACATCGGAGGACAGGTAAGATGCAGTCCATCCAGACTGGTCTAAATGACAAGAACCAAGAAGCACTTAGTTTCCTTAGGAGAGGTGTGCCTAGAAGTTGTACCATGCGATCATGATATTTTCGTTCCAGGAGTACTGTTTCCATCTCCTTGGTGACTGGGACTTCCATTGCATAGCAGAAGGATACCTGCTATTAGAAACAGGATCAGCAGCAGCCCTCCAAACATGCTTCCAAATACGGAGGGTATAAAGTTTGGTATAACTCCCAGGACCGTCTGAAAGGTAATAGTCCAGAACCTATGGTCTTAAATAGGTGGACAATGCCTGTCGTATCAGACATGTTAAAGATGCGATTTACCATTCCTGTGAAATTTAAAGGGCAATTTGTATGTATAAGTGTCTGTATTTCTGCTGAAGATTTTGCTACTTGAAGAGCAAAAGTCTCCCGAGCGGAGGTTAAGGGCACGGATTTCTGTATAATCATGGCTTTCATTCTGCTCAAAGTATTCAACTGTACTAATGGAATATTTAACGAAGGCCTGATAGAACTGGTGGTCTCTAGTTGGCAATGGTTTGCACCTTTGTCCAAATAGGGACCCTTGCTTCTAGTCAGGGTAAGGGGGCTACATCCTAAAATAACTCCTGCTCAACCCTATGGTAGCTTGGCATGAGCAGGAAGGCTTATCTCAGAGGCAGTATGTAAAGCATTTGTGAACACCTACAGTAATACAGTGAAAACACTACAGATGGACACCACACAGGTTTTATTAAAAAAAAAGTATTCTTTGTATAGACTTAACACAAGACCCAAACGACTAAAATCCACGATACATTATTAAGAAAATGACGTTTAATTGGTAAAAATAGCTTAGGTCAAAGTTGATGGTAAATGCAACATGTTTCTCACAAAGTACCTTTGGCATCATAACGCGAGATAAACAAAAGGTTCGCAGGGAGAGCGATGCGTCGGTTCCTTGCTTCGGGGGAGGTGATGTGTCTATTCCTCAGTGCTTGCGCAAAGTAGGCGATGTGTCGGATCTTTACCGGAGACAAGGTGAGGCGACGATCTCGGGTTGCATTCTGGATACGATGAGACAAGATGGCGTCTCAATGCAATGCAATGATCCGGTGCGATGTGACAAAATGGCGTCCTTGATATGGTGCAACAACGTGAAGGTGATGCGTGCACGCCTGCCGGCCGTGCGGTGACTCCTGAACTTCTGAGTCGTGACAGGCCCTGCGACAAGCTTCTCGGGTGATGCGACGGTGACCCTTGCAGTGGTGACACGCTTCTCCGGTGATGCGACAGCGACCCCTGTGGCGGCGACACACTTCTCCTGTGATGCGACAGCAACAGCTGCGGCTGCGTCACGCTTCTTCTCATTGAGTCGCGCTTCAAGCTGCCAACAATACGCAGGCTTCTGCTTCTGCCGACAGAATTCCCAGCAAGGAAATTCAGGGGGGAGCTGGTGGTGAAGTCTTGTATCTCTGAGACTTCAGCAGGAGGCAAGCCCACTTCAAGCCCTTGGAGATTCTTCTGTAAGGTGATGAAAGTTCATTAAAAGTTCCTTCTCCTTTCCTTGGCAAATAAGTAACCACTGCAGGCCAACAGCAGAAAATAGCACCATGGCTCAGGGGCAGTCAAATCCTTCAGCTTACTTGGTTCCTCTCCTAGGAAAAGGTCAGTCTTCATTCCCAGAAGTGATCTAAAGTCTTGGGGTCGGGCCCCAATATTTATACTACTAATTTCTTTGTTCTCTGAAGGCAGAGAGTGTCTGTACTTGGCCCAACCCAGCTTCCTGGCAGGAGGTGGAGACAGCATTGCTGAAAGCAGACCTGGCCTAGGTAGCTGAAAGGAAATCTCCCCCCCCTACTCTCTATTCTATGAGGGCTCAGGGGAGTAAAAGCAAATCTCTGCCCGTACCCTCTAGCCAGGCAAGGTCATATCCAGCCCAGCCCTGACTCATCAGACTGCTGGTGCCCAGACCCTCCTGTCACTCACAAACCAGACATGCAATACGCAGCCTAGCAGAGGCTTGGGTGCACTTACCAAGTCGACATGACAGTACTAGACTGCACACAGGCTCTGCAATGGCAGGCCTGAGACACACGTTACAATCTCCTTCTGTGTGTGGCACAATCAGTGCTGCAAGCCCACCAGCAGCATTTGATCTACAGGCCCTGGCACACATGGTGCACTGTACTAGGGTCAGACAAGTAAATCAAATAAGCCAATAATGGAGTCACTAATCCATTACAATACTTTACAATAGGGAGCACTTGCACTGTGGCACTGAATAGCAGTGGCACAGTGCCAAAAGCATGTAAACAGAGCAAAACCATATAAAAAACAGAGGGGGCAACAGTGGAAAATGGAAAGGAAATTCACGCCAATCGTACCAGGTCTAACAAGGCCATAGCGGCGTCTCCTTAACTGTATGTGTTGGGGGAATCAATACTTGCATACAGAAAGTAACCCTGGAACTCACGGTTACCAGGTATGCGATGCCTGGAAGCATCCCACAGCAACCTTGATCATTCAGTATCAAGTAACTCCCCTTTGAGAGTAGTTCAAATACTGGAGTGATCACGGCTGCTGGGGCACCCTTTAAGTGACAGGACAAGTTTGCTACCGAACAGTTGCAGGCCCGATGAAGCATTATATCCTGGTATATAAGTGTTCCACTTAAAGTATTCTCGCAGTTAGTACAGCTTAAAAACACTTCTTTTTCCCCACCCCGGCATCAAAATCTGTACAGCAATTCCCACGATTCATTGATGAATTCCCTACCCATTTCTACATATCTGCCCGCCTGCATTTGTTCTAGGCAATATTGGAATTGAAAGGTTGTGACCGGAAGAGTTATGTGACAATGGATTAACCATTCTGTGGATGGCGATTCTGCCACTGTAAAGGCTAATCTATCCAGTTTCTCAATGTGCAGCATTGTATATTTTGCGCCCCTCTGTGCCATTTCTATCTGTTTTTCTGTCAGATTGTATGAGGAAAACAGAGACGTGCAGTTTATGAAACGCCATGGTACATAGTCTGCGCACAAAGATTGCAGCGTCCAGCTTATAACATAATAGAACGCAATTGCGATAGCCCATGTTGTAATATAGACAAATCTTGTTCTAGTACATCAATAGCAGATGATACAATGCTGCCTAGTGAATATATCCTGGAAGTTAGGGTTGTTAACCCATTATCGACCACTGCTAGAGCTTTCTCTAGATTAATACGATCTATTTCTCGTAATCTTTCAGCTGCCTCCTTTTGTGATTTAGGGAGAAAGCACAAACATACGGACACCAGGCAAAAAGTGGGGTAACAATGCTAGAAGAATCCTACCTTCCTACAGCTAATCACTGCTTGGTCATTTGGGTCGCTCCAGTGGAGGGTGAAACTGTCAAGGAAGATCTGGGCGCAGCGTACACCTGAGTTGGTCGTGATGATTTCCATGCTGTCAATGAATGAGACACATGCAATTTGCATCAAGGTTTATCATTACTCAAGATATCAATGCCAAGGTATTCTCATGAGGTGAGAGTGTCATTTTGAGAGATTGTTGCGGTGAATGCAAGCAATAACTCCACCTGGTCCTATTGGTCTATCTAATCTGATGATGCTGTAACTAGGAGGTACAAGAATTTCGAAAGTTGGTGTGGAGGAGTCATTTGCCATGTTTCCGTCAGAAATATGAGGTTGAGATACTGTGGAAGGGTAAGGTTAGCAATATCTGCCACATGCTTAGATGCCGATCGGCAATTGAGTAGAATACATCTCAGGTGGGATATGGTGACAGTGGATGAAGACAGAGTGATGGAAATATGCAAGAGATTGGAATTGTTTATTGCTGATAGATTGGGTCTAGGTTCTCAATGTGGAATGGTCTGATTAGTTTAAATTTGACCCTAGTCGTCTGGAGTGTCGTAGTGTATAGATTTGTATGAGAGGAGGAGGGAGTAAATATCATTGTCCCATAGAGTATCTTTCACCCTGAGGGGTAGGGTGAAGGCGTTAGGGTAGGTAATTGTTCTCCAGGTCATATGAAGAGACGTTGAGATTGTTGAGATCCCATTGGATGTGCGAGGTGACGTCCGTCTCACATGATTGTTGAATTTGGAAATGGAGGGTCTATTCTTACCTAGTGGCCTGGTGGGACAACAATAGTTAGCTAGCTCAAAGGTGATGGATAGTAGGCATTGTAAGTCAGCCTTAAGTTGTTGAAACTACAGGGACATCTCAGTAAGTTTGGTGTTAAGTATGATGTCAGAACAGGAGGGGGAGATGTGGGTCAAGGGGCCAGGAGAAGAGCGGGTGCTCTGCCATCTGGTGTTAGGAGAACCTGGGCAGGGGAGGGGGGAAAGAGATGGAGTCATGATTGAGGGGCGGTGATGTGGGTCTCATGAACTGGTTAAGGAGTGCTTAGGAGAAGGGAGCCATGTTGCTGGTCATGTTTAGTGGTTCCGCATTAGCAAGTGGCATTCTTTAGGCCAAAGGAGGTGTCAGAGGCGTGTCAGTAGTGACAGCCGGTATGTTCAGAGGACAGGGGAAGGGATCTCTGTTCTAGAGTTGTAGAGAGGGCTCAAACTATTATGGCAACAAATGTACGTTCAATCAAGAGAGGGCATGATGTTGGGTAAACGGATTGCAGTGGATGGGGGAGGTGGGGATAGGGGTGGAGCAATATAAGTAATGGGGGGGCGGGGAGGATATAGCAAGAGGTACCTGTGGGCTGTCTTCAGGGTTAGGTTGAGCTTGAGTCTGGGAGGATTCTTTCTACGGCACATAGCTTTTGATGAGTAAGAAAATGTCATTCAGTAGTTCTAGGTTGCACTCGGATAAGAATAATCCTATTATATTAAAGGGAGATGGTTGCCGCTGCACTTGAGGGAACTCCGGAGAGTCTGAGACCAAGGGGGGTTTTAGTGGATGCAGTGATCCTGAGCAGAGAGTAAAAGGTTTCCTCTATTGTGCTAATCTTTTAGTGTAGAAGATAAGGTCACTTATGGTAGTTCCTTTTTTCAGGGCTCGGAAATAAGGGTTTCTGGGTGAAATTTGAGAAGCCTGTGTTCGAAGTTCTTGGAAATGCTTTTACATAGATTAGGGGGGTATATGATAGTTTAGGCATTACAACCAGCTAGAACCAGTTTGGAGTCTAGTGATCTTTGAGAAAGGGGACTCCTGGCTAACGGACCCAAAAGTCCAGAGTGGTAAGAAGGGAGGGACAAGGAGTACGTAATACTCATTTGGAGGGAAAAGGGAGGAGAGGAGGGAGTAAGGACAGATGAGGAAGGACGGGATGATGCAAATCAAGGATGGCTGGAGGAGAAATCTCCTGGATCCGTTCTAAAAAAGTAGCCCATTAAACAGCAGCAAAGTGACACAGGTTGGGTTGATCAGTGGCCCCAGAAGTGGGGATGAGAGGTGAGTATAGATACATTTGGACATTCCATAAACTGTACTCATTTGGGCATCTCAGAAGGGTTAGTGAACAACTTAATTCCACTCCACCTTGGAGACACCTTGGGCCATTGAACATAATTGTCCGTTGATTTCAATGAGATGGACATGCTGAGTCCTATGTCAGTGTCTAGACTCTTGGAGGCACCACCATTTTGGATTGTGCAAGTCCCTTTCATGAGGAGGGGAGATCCAAGATGGAGGGCCCTTCAAGGCCCAGACAGTGTCCCTCTATGCTGGAAGGGTCCCACAGTCAATCAGCCCAAATAAGGCTTACCTCAATCTGGCCTTGAAATGAAAGCAAGGAAAAGACTCTTAAAAACTAAGGCTAGCACAAGCCAAGTAAGGTCTAAAGCATGAAGTGAAGGGCACCAGAGGTTTTGGGTTCGTATTTGCAATGTGAAATCAACACTACCAGTTGTAGAGTGACCAGAGCCCCATCCACTGCAATTATTCCATATTTTTACACATACGTATTTACAGTCTGCAGAAACTCAGGTTCAAAACACCTGCAGTGTGCAAAAACACCTGGTGCATGATGTTTGTGCAAGGATATAAATTATATCATTAAAACAGGTTTTAAACACTTATGTCTATTAAGAACCTTAAATGCACCCCCACAGTTAAATTTGCTAGGTGGTATCATATTTTGACACAGTCTATAGTATTTTTACCCTTGAAGATTAATTTGTAAAATGTACTTTAGATGTAATTTATCAGGCACTTAAGCTCTTTATCTCTTGACAATATTTTATTGAGCTTTCAGACACCTGCACATTTTATGTTGTTACTGTAAGTCTTGAGTTCAGCCACATCCTTTGATCCTGTTAGATTGAAAACAGACAAGTTTGGGTTTTATGGAAACTCAATGAGATACTGTAGGAAATCCACCTTTATAGCATGGTTACACAATATTTTTCACCAATTGTTGGACTTTATATTTTTGCTGGTGTTAGAACTCTGTGCACATTACCTCTTCTGACCAGTGGGAAACTGACTGTGCTTCCCCTTCAAACAAGGTCAAATTGGCATACACCCAATTGATGTATTTAACTTCCCAGTACGCTCCCATTATATGGAACCAAGATGTACTCAGGGCCTTAAAGTTAAATCCCAATAGTGCACTGCAGCAGATTGTGCCATCCACTACAGTGGTTGCACAAACATGGCTTCAGGCCTAGCAGTGTAAAAACTGCAATTCAACCTGTCAAAATAATCCCTTTTGATAGGTCAAAATCTCACTTTTTTTTAAATATGAATACGTCACCGCAATGTAGAGCTAACAAGGCAGGGTGCTTGGTATTTAGAAGTAGGAGATGTACACATGTTAACATGTCCTTACAGTGACTAGCACCCAAAAAGCAATTTTTCACATTGGTGGACCTAGCTGTCCTATGTAGAAAATCAAGCCACAAAATAAAATCCTAACTCTGTACTTCTGAAATGTGACTAGCTAGCAAAATATTTAAACAACGAATTTTGGTAGCTAATAAAAATTCAATTCAATGTTGAAATACATTTTTTAATAAATGTTAAGGAAAAGCAACTCTTAGAAAGTTATCATTTCCCTGGTTGAAGTTGAAGTTGCATTTGCTCTCAAGGTTCTCCCAGCCAGGGATTAGCATTTGAATAGGTGTGCAAAAGGTGTTAAATGCTTCACAAGGAACAAACAATTGGTTGACCTGAATGGGCAGAAATCAACACTTGAACCTCATTGAATATGCGGGGTAGCGGCTGTAAGATTTACATATAACACTTTGGGGTGCACGTGAAAGGCAGAGAACCTGATGGCAAGACAATTGTTGGATATCCACGCTCTGGTTTCTGTAAAACCTTACTTTTGTTCTACCAGACTTCTGTTTCTGGGTCTATTGTGGGTAGAGTGGCAGCCCCAAACTGGATTCTAGTGTTAGGTATGGGATGACAATTGGATTACCATTTTCCACTCCCCACACACCCCTATCACTCATATTCCAAGTTGAATGTGGCTGGAGACTTTCACCATTTTGAAAATGCCCAAAGTGGGTATTGTTGGCTTCAGAAGGTTTTATCCCATTGGCTAAGCTGTGCCCAGGAAGGATTCTCATTCACTAGCTCATGCCAACCATAAAAGTGACATCTCCGGGTACCCACTTCAGAATACTTTCTAGACCCGAGGAAGAACAGAAGAGGACTTAGCCTGCTGTCCACGACCTCAGAGGAGCCCTGAAAGACTGGACCAGGTTCCTCCTGTACCCAGGAAAAGAAGTTGACTCAATGGTCAATCTTGCTGACCTCCTGTACACCTACAGGGAGACAAGCTAAAAGAGGAGTTTCAGCTGACTATTACTTGGTCTCTGAATGACGTCCTGTATAAGGGTCTCACCTGAGTTCCTGGGAGTTTTGGAAGAGCTGTGTATAACAAAAAGGAGAGTAAGGGAAGTTTGCACAGTCTTATGTGTGGTGGGAACTCCTGGTCCCCTAAACTAGAATTAAACAAACAGTGGAGGAGTACCCCCTATGGGCAAAAATATATTTATACAAAGAAGAGATTCCTTCTGTATCAGGAGCTTAAGGCTCTGATTTTAGCAAAAGATTGCCCCAACCTTTTTATATTGGACAGTCATAGTCCTTATAGAAGACCCCTCACTCACCAACCTAGTTGGTGACATGCTTCATCATCGGGGTCCCACCCCATAGGCCGAGTGCCTATAGGGTGTGCTGCGACACCTGGTTACAGTGGAGCGGGTTTCTTTGATTTTTATATGTGCAAATGATAGTTATGAAAAGTGTTTTAAAAAGGGATCAAGTCTACTCACACCAAGAATTTATTCTGGAGTGCTTGAACCCTATTAAAATATATGTTGCACCAGTGCCTATTTAGGAAGGTTTAGGTGCTACGAGACGTGTGAAAAAGAATAAAAATAGCGTAGTGTGCTATGTGAAATATTTACAAGTTAAAATAGGTCTACATGTTTCAACCAATGGTAATATTATGTGGTTTTCGTCAGGACCGTGTTATTTGAACGGGGTGGTACACACACGCTAAGGCGTGTCCAGCCCTCGTCCAAAGGCAGACCTTAAATAGTGGTCTGGTGTTAAAAAGTGCTTTTTCCTGAGTTCAGGAGAAAAACCTGTGAAATAGAAAACATATAAAAGGTTGGGTAAACGTACTGGGGATAACAATACAAGGGTACAAATTACTATAGTTATTGTGCTAGGTGAGTACTCATGTGATAGTAAAACACCTCGCATCTCAAGTCGTACCCGTGGTCTGTCTGTGGTAGTTGACAGAAGTGCTCAGGCGGAGTTTACCGGAGCATAAAGGTGTTGAGAATGATTCCAACAACTAGTTAATGCACTAGTTATAGGTACACACGTGACAAGGGGAAGGGGGGGTGTGGGAGAGCAATCGCTATCTCTAGTGCGGCGTCACAACACGCCCAGGCATTTCTGAAAGTGACCGGTATCTAAGTTTTAGTACCAATTCAAAACATCACACACTTAGGGGTTGTTTAGCTTACACTCGAAGCTGCAATTTGCGCTTCATGGGCATCGAGTTGGCCAAGACTGCAGGTATCCGTTACCTAAAGAATTGCGGCAAATCAAAAGGTTTGTATCCCATGAAACTGTTGCAGCAAATGGGCGCGTCCTGGTCGGAGACGCACTATTTACGTCTCAATTCTAAGATTCAGGGCACTTACTTGCGGCTTCTGCTCGTCAGGCCTTTAAACCTACTTGGTTCTGTTCTCGGAAATGCCCCGTGGAGTCACCCGTAGCGGTAACGGCGTCTAGAAGTAGTTTGTCTGTTACTTCCTGGGTAGGCGTGGCTCCATTCAGGGAGTTCCTGTGAACCAATCGGTGCGCGGCTCGGGGGTGGTGCCCGATGACGCTGTGTGTGACGCTATGGTCACGTGGGATACAGCGTTTTTCGGTTGCCTAGGTGATTATGAACGCGAACGGCGCTCGAGGGCGGGTCGCGCATTGAAGAAGGGAAAATTAGTTTTAATGATCTTGGTAAAACCAATATTAAGCAGAAAAATGTACAATGAGCTAAAGAGGTATCAGACTCTGGAAACCACAATATACAAGACATGCTTCGGTTGTTGTATTCTATATTGAATCATAGGAATTAGCTAGCATACCATATGTGGAACCATAGTATGGTTTAGACAGGATTTTGCTTACACATCCTATTAACGGGGATAGATTACCCCATTACTGAGTTCCATGGGATGTTATCGTTGAGCCCAGTTATATAGGTGGCAAGTCTATAAACCCACCTTTGTTCCTTCTCAAAAAGGCGTTGGTTTATATTGGTTCCTGGTCTTATTTGTTCTATTATTGTCCAGCGGATGTCATCCGCGCTGTGGCCAGCCGACAGGAAATGTTCGGTAAGCTTTGTGTTTGTCTTTTTGCACCTGATGGTGCTTCTGTGTTCACCAATGCGTGTCTTAATTTTTCTGCCAGTCATACCCACGTATCTGAGGTCACAAGGACATGTTAGCAGATACACCACGTTTTCACTGTTACAGTTCGTATGCCCCCTGATCGTCCATACTTTGTTGGGTTCTAGTTGTAGTGTTTTAGCATTGTTGGTAAACAGACAGACGCTGCAATTTCCGCATTTGTAGTGTCCTGTCACTTTTGGCAAACCCCATATGTTCAAAACAGACTCATTCTCCGTTATAGTTGTTTTTGGTCTGGTATTTACTAATGCATCTCTGATGCTCCTAGCTCTTTTATATGAGAAGAGGGGCTTTTCCCAATGTAAGTTTCCAGTATTGAGGATGCTCCAGTGTTTTCCATTGATTTTTGTTACGTCATTGGAAATTGTGTTATATGTTGTAACACATGTTAATGGAGGTTCCTCTTCTGTTCTGGTTGTATCCTCTAGGAGGGCCGCTCGGTGTTGATTGCGGGCCCGTTTTTGGCTCTTATTCAGGATTTTGTTGGGGTAACCCCGATTCTTCAATTTGGTTGTGAGGTCCTGTGCCTGGTGTTTATAATCATCAAGTTCGCTGCAATTTCTGCGTAGCCGTAGGTATTGCCCATTTGGCAAGTTTTCCCGTAGGGGTCTAGGGTGAAAACTTTCAAAGCGGAGCAAGTTGTTTTTGGCTGTGGGTTTGTAGTGGGTGGCAGTTGATAGTTTACCATTGGTTTTCGTTATGGTGAGATCCAGAAAGACCAGTGAATTTGAGTCTTTTACAATAGTGAATTTCAAATGTTCATCTCTTGTATTAATCCAATTGAAGAAGCTTAATAGCGTGTCTTCACTTCCTTTCCAGATTGTCAGCACATCGTCTATATATCTTCTCCAAAGTAAGATATTAGAACTGTAGGGGTTTTGCTGACTCAGGATGTACTTCTCTTCAAAATCGTAAACGTACAAACCCGCTACACTGGGAGCAAAAGTACTGCCCATAGAAGTGCCCCCTGTTTGGAGAAAGATCTTGTCCTCATATTGGAAATAGTTTTTCTTCAGGGCCAGTCTCGCGCATTCTAAGATAAATTCTCTTGGGGTTCTTGAGGTCCAGTCCTCTTTTTCCAGAGCCCTTTTGAGTACCTCTAAGGTAGCGTCTTGAGGAATGCTTGTATATAAGCTCTCAATGTCAAAGCTAACCAAGATGGTGTCATCATCTACGGTTAGCTGATCAAGGAGGCGTAATACACTTTTTGTATCCTGTAGGTATGTGCAGGTTTTTTGGACCATTGTTTTGAAGAAGACATCACAAAAACAGGACAGGGGTTCGAGTAATGAACCAATCCCTGAGACAATGGGTCTCCCTGGTGGTGGAATTTTGTTTTTGTGCAGTTTCGGCAGCGTGTAAAAATAGGGAATCTTGCCTTCGCTTTTGCATAGAAAGTCCGCCTCCTGTTTGGAGAGGTAACCTTCTGCTTCTCCATGTTCCACAAGTGATATGATCTCTACCCTGAGGTCATCTGTGGGGTCCATCGGTAGTCTACGATAGTTCAAGTGATCATCCAGTAATCTGAGGCATTCTGTTTGGTAAGCTGGTTTATCCTGGATGACTATCCATCCGCCCTTATCAGCTGGTTTTATGATAATGGTGTCGGAGTTTTGTAGATTTTTCAGTGCAATGCTTTCTTGTTTAGTGAGATTCATGAAAGGCTTCTTGGGGGATATTTTTTCCACCTCATTAAAAACGGCCTGTTCAAAAGTGGAGATTTCTACAGGAAACCATATGTGGAACCATACTATGGTTCCACATATGGTATGCTAGCTAATTCCTATGATTCAATATAGAATACAACAACCGAAGCATGTCTTGTATATTGTGGTTTCCAGAGTCTGATACCTCTTTAGCTCATTGTACATTTTTCCGCTTAATATTGGTTTTACCAAGATCATTAAAACTAATTTTCCCTTCTTCAATGCGCGACCCGCCCTCGAGCGCCGTTCGCGTTCATAATCACCTAGGCAACCGAAAAACGCTGTATCCCAAGTGACCATAGCGTCACACACAGCGTCATCGGGCACCACCCCGAGCCGCGCACCGATTGGTTCACAGGAACTCCCTGAATGGAGCCACGCCTACCCAGGAAGTAACAGACAAACTACTTCTAGACGCCGTTACCGCTACGGGTGACTCCACGGGGCATTTCCGAGAACAGAACCAAGTAGGTTTAAAGGCCTGACGAGCAGAAGCCGCAAGTAAGTGCCCTGAATCTTAGAATTGAGACGTAAATAGTGCGTCTCCGACCAGGACGCGCCCATTTGCTGCAACAGTTTCATGGGATACAAACCTTTTGATTTGCCGCAATTCTTTAGGTAACGGATACCTGCAGTCTTGGCCAACTCAATGCCCATGAAGCGCAAATTGCAGCTTCGAGTGTAAGCTAAACAACCCCTAAGTGTGTGATGTTTTGAATTGGTACTAAAACTTAGATACCGGTCACTTTCAGAAATGCCTGGGCGTGTTGTGACGCCGCACTAGAGATAGCGATTGCTCTCCCACACCCCCCCTTCCCCTTGTCACGTGTACCTATAACTAGTGCATTAACTAGTTGTTGGAATCATTCTCAACACCTTTATGCTCCGGTAAACTCCGCCTGAGCACTTCTGTCAACTACCACAGACAGACCACGGGTACGACTTGAGATGCGAGGTGTTTTACTATCACATGAGTACTCACCTAGCACAATAACTATAGTAATTTGTACCCTTGTATTGTTATCCCCAGTACGTTTACCCAACCTTTTATATGTTTTCTATTTCACAGGTTTTTCTCCTGAACTCAGGAAAAAGCACTTTTTAACACCAGACCACTATTTAAGGTCTGCCTTTGGACGAGGGCTGGACACGCCTTAGCGTGTGTGTACCACCCCGTTCAAATAACACGGTCCTGACGAAAACCACATAATATTACCATTGGTTGAAACATGTAGACCTATTTTAACTTGTAAATAATTCACATAGCACACTACGCTATTTTTATTCTTTTTCACACGTCTCGTAGCACCTAAACCTTCCTAAATAGGCACTGGTGCAACATATATTTTAATAGGGTTCAAGCACTCCAGAATAAATTCTTGGTGTGAGTAGACTTGATCCCTTTTTAAAACACTTTTCATAACTATCATTTGCACATATAAAAATCAAAGAAACCCGCTCCACTGTAACCAGGTGTCGCAGCACACCCTATAGGCACTCGGCCTATGGGGTGGGACCCCGATGATGAAGCATGTCACCAACTAGGTTGGTGAGTGAGGGGTCTTCTATAAGGACTATGATTGTCCAATATAAAAAGGTTGGGGCAATCTTTTGCTAAAATCAGAGCCTTAAGCTCCTGATACAGAAGGAATCTCTTCTTTGTATAAATATCTTTTTGCCTATAGGGGGTACTCCTCCACTGTTTGTTTAATTCTAGTTTAGGGGACCAGGAGTTCCCACCACACATAAGACTGTGCAAACTTCCCTTACTCTCCTTTTTGTTATACACATACTAGGCAGCGCACAGCTGCGAGAGCGACACATAATCAGAATTTATCTTTTCAACCATGGCCGACAACCAAGGCCTCTCCTACACCTCTGAAGAGGTCGAGGAGGTGATGAGTGATCTCTCTATCTTTGCGGACCCCAGCATCGCTCAAAGCATTTCTGCAACCACGGATTGGGAAAACCTAACAGAGCTAAAGAGGAACAGAATTAGGACAATCCTACATGGGACTATCCTAAAACAATATCTGGACAAAAACATGGCACCTAAAGGGCTATTAGTATCTAATGCTCTACGAATCTTCTTGGAAGACGCAGTGTTTCGAAAAGACTGGGCTGCCATAGCGTGGCATTGTACCCACGACTGGATAGTTTTAATTTTAAAAACAGCACTAAGACTATCTGAAAAAATCCTAGTAGAAATCCAAACAGCTGAAGGCAACATGAAAACAACTATCACTGGCTTTAAGAAAAAGCTAGATGAACTGAATAAAGAGATGACAGACTATAAAGACAACCTAACGCAACAAAAAGTGCAAAAGTTTCAAAAAGATTTAAAAAGATTCACCATGGTGAAAGCATACCCATACTCGGACCCAGAGTATGTACCACCATCCAAGGGGGACGACAACTCTGACGCTTCAAGCAATGCGTCTAGTAACACCTCTAATTCCAGTGGCAATTCCAGCAATGGAAGCATTAAAACAAGAGGCAGAGGACGAGGTAGAGGGAAAAACAATTGGTCGACATTCAATCCAATGCCAATGCCACATTTCCAAGATGTGTATAACCAACCAAACTTCCCTATGTATGGATGGCAACCACCGTTCCAACAACCCTTTTTTCCCCAAAATCCCTATATGCCCCCTTTTTTAAACCGGGGCGGGAGAGGACGAGGCAGGAGAAAAAACGCCAACCAGGGCAACCAAGTCCATTGGGCACCGGAAGATCCGAATACCAACCAGGGCAAGAACAAGGCCCAACAACCAGGACCGAGCAATCGGAGAACCTAATCACAAACCTGTCTAACAGACCTCTCACCAAAGATGAGGAGTCAGTACTTAATAAAGGGTTAGGCTTTGTACCTACCGCAAATCTGGACAAGTTTAAACTCCACTGCGAATTAGCTTCCTTTTTTAGGAAACTAAGACTCAAAGCTTTTTTTGAAAAGAGAACCTCAACAGAGGAAAGCACTGATCTAAACGAGACTGGACTCCGAAATAGGTCCACATTCACACCACCACCCCACACGGTTCCTGTAGAAATCTCCACTTTTGAACAGGCCGTTTTTAATGAGGTGGAAAAAATATCCCCCAAGAAGCCTTTCATGAATCTCACTAAACAAGAAAGCATTGCACTGAAAAATCTACAAAACTCCGACACCATTATCATAAAACCAGCTGATAAGGGCAGAGGGATAGTCATCCAGGATAAACCAGCTTACCAAACAGAATGCCTCAGATTACTGGATGATCACTTGAACTATCGTAGACTACCGATGGACCCCACAGACGACCTCAGGGGAGAGATCATATCACTTGTGGAACATGGAGAAGCAGAAGGTTACCTCTCCAAACAGGAGGCGGACTTTCTATGCAAAAGCGAAGGCAAGATTCCCTATTTTTACACGCTGCCAAAACTGCACAAAAACAAAATTCCACCACCAGGGAGACCCATCGTCTCAGGGATTGGTTCATTACTCGAACCCCTGTCCTGTTTTTGTGATGTCTTCTTCAAAACAATTGTCCAAAAAACCTGCACATACCTACAGGATACAAAAAGTGTATTACGCCTCCTTGATCAGCTAACCGTAGATGATGACACCATCTTGGTTAGCTTTGACATTGAGAGCTTATATACAAGCATTCCTCAAGACGCTACCTTAGAGGTACTCAAAAGGGCTCTGGAAAAAGAGGACTGGACCTCAAGAACCCCAAGAGAATTTATCTTAGAATGCGCGAGACTGGCCCTGAAGAAAAACTATTTCCAATATGAGGACAAGATCTTTCTCCAAACAGGGGGCACTTCTATGGGCAGTACTTTTGCTCCCAGTGTAGCGGGTTTGTACGTTTACGATTTTGAAGAGAAGTACATCCTGAGTCAGCAAAGTTCTAATATCTTACTTTGGAGAAGATATATAGACGATGTGCTGACAATCTGGAAAGGAAGTGAAGACACGCTATTAAGCTTCTTCAATTGGATTAATACAAGAGATGAACATTTGAAATTCACTATTGTAAAAGACTCAAATTCACTGGTCTTTCTGGATCTCACCATAACGAAAACCAATGGTAAACTATCAACTGCCACCCACTACAAACCCACAGCCAAAAACAACTTGCTCCGCTTTGAAAGTTTTCACCCTAGACCCCTACGGGAAAACTTGCCATATGGGCAATACCTACGGCTACGCAGAAATTGCAGCGAACTTGATGATTATAAACACCAGGCACAGGACCTCACAACCAAATTGAAGAATCGGGGTTACCCCAACAAAATCCTGAATAAGAGCCAAAAACGGGCCCGCAATCAACACCGAGCGGCCCTCCTAGAGGATACAACCAGAACAGAAGAGGAACCTCCATTAACATGTGTTACAACATATAACACAATTTCCAATGACGTAACAAAAATCATAGGAAAACACTGGAGCATCCTCAATACTGGAAACTTACATTGGGAAAAGCCCCTCTTCTCATATAAAAGAGCTAGGAGCATCAGAGATGCAGTAGTAAATACCAGACCAAAAACAACTATAACGGAGAATGAGTCTGTTTTGAACATATGGGGTTTGCCAAAAGTGACAGGACACTACAAATGCGGAAATTGCAGCGTCTGTCCGTTTACCAACAATGCTAAAACACTACAACTAGAACCCAACAAAGTATGGACGATCAGGGGGCATACGAACTGTAACAGTGAAAACGTGGTGTATCTGCTAACAAGTCCTTGTGACCTCAGATACGTGGGTATGACTGGCAGAAAAATTAAGACACGCATTGGTGAACACAGAAGCACCATCAGGTGCAAAAAGACAAACACAAAGCTTACCGAACATTTCCTGTCGGCTGGCCACAGCGCGGATGACATCCGCTGGACAGTAATAGAACAAATAAGACCAGGAACCAATATAAACCAACGCCTTTTTGAGAAGGAACAAAGGTGGGTTTATAGACTTGCCACCTATATAACTGGGCTCAACGATAACATCCCATGGAACTCAGTAATGGGGTAATCTATCCCCGTTAATAGGATGTGTAAGCAAAATCCTCTCTAAACCATACTATGGTTCCACATATGGTATGCTAGCTAATTCCTATGATTCAATATAGAATACAACAACCGAAGCATGTCTTGTATATTGTGGTTTCCAGAGTCTGATACCTCTTTAGCTCATTGTACATTTTTCCTCTTAATATTGGTTTTACCAAGATCATTAAAACTAATTTTCCCTTCTTCAATGCGCGACCCGCCCTCGAGCGCCGTTCGCGTTCATAATCACCTAGGCAACCGAAAAACGCTGTATCCCACGTGACCATAGCGTCACACACAGCGTCATCGGGCACCACCCCCGAGCCGCGCACCGATTGGTTCACAGGAACTCCCTGAATGGAGCCACGCCTACCCAGGAAGTAACAGACAAACTACTTCTAGACGCCGTTACCGCTACGGGTGACTCCACGGGGCATTTCCGAGAACAGAACCAAGTAGGTTTAAAGGCCTGACGAGCAGAAGCCGCAAGTAAGTGCCCTGAATCTTAGAATTGAGACGTAAATAGTGCGTCTCCGACCAGGACGCGCCCATTTGCTGCAACAGTTTCATGGGATACAAACCTTTTGATTTGCCGCAATTCTTTAGGTAACGGATACCTGCAGTCTTGGCCAACTCGATGCCCATGAAGCGCAAATTGCAGCTTCGAGTGTAAGCTAAACAACCCCTAAGTGTGTGATGTTTTGAATTGTTACTAAAACTTAGATACCGGTCACTTTCAGAAATGCCTGGGCGTGTTGTGACGCCGCACTAGAGATAGCGATTGCTCTCCCACACCCCCCCTTCCCCTTGTCACGTGTACCTATAACTAGTGCATTAACTAGTTGTTGGAATCATTCTCAACACATTTATGCTCCGGTAAACTCCGCCTGAGCACTTCTGTCAACTACCACAGACAGACCACGGGTACGACTTGAGATGCGAGGTGTTTTACTATCACATGAGTACTCACCTAGCACAATAACTATAGTAATTTGTACCCTTGTATTGTTATCCCCAGTACGTTTACCCAAACTTTTATATGTTTTCTATTTCACAGGTTTTTCTCCTGAACTCAGGAAAAAGCACTTTTTAACACCAGACCACTATTTAAGGTCTGCCTTTGGACGAGGGCTGGACACGCCTTAGCGTGTGTGTACCACCCCGTTCAAATAACACGGTCCTGACGAAAACCACATAATATTACCATTGGTTGAAACATGTAGACCTATTTTAACTTGTAAATAATTCACATAGCACACTACGCTATTTTTATTCTTTTTCACACGTCTCGTAGCACCTAAACCTTCCTAAATAGGCACTGGTGCAACATATATTTTAATAGGGTTCAAGCACTCCAGAATAATTCTTGGTGTGAGTAGACTTGATCCCTTTTTAAAACACTTTTCATAACTATCATTTGCACATATAAAAATCAAAGAAACCCGCTCCACTGTAACCAGGTGTCGCAGCACACCCTATAGGCACTCGGCCTATGGGGTGGGACCCCGATGATGAAGCATGTCACCAAGTAGGTTGGTGAGTGAGGGGTCTTCTATAAGGACTATGACTGTCCAATATAAAAAGGTTGGGGCAATCTTTTGCTAAAATCAGAGCCTTAAGCTCCTGATACAGAAGGAATCTCTTCTTTGTATAAATATCTTTTTGCCTATAGGGGGTACTCCTCCACTGTTTGTTTAGTTTTGGAAGAGCACCCATGAGTTGGACAAGGACATCACGGATTAAGGTAGAAGGTAAATTCGTTGACCAGAACAAACCCTGTTGCTGTTTCTGAACTGCACTCATCGTTGTCAGCCTCAAATTGCACCTGGGTCCTGCTCTACAGCGACCATTGACTATCATTGCCCCTTTGTTTTTCCTGGAGCTATTCCTACTTAAAACTTTAAACATTCTTATCTCTGGTTCCCCTTATTGGATTTTTATCATTTTTATGTAATTTTGGTTATCAAATTCCACACCATATTCCTAACTTGCTTTGGGTTTTTTATTGTTTCACATTTCAACTTTACTACTGTTATGGTTCGGTATAAGTATTTTGCACATTGCCCTAAGTTAAGTCTGTCTGCTCTGTGACATACTAACTAGGGTAGAGGTCTTCAATCTGTGGGGCGCGACCCCCATGGGGGCCTTGGCGTCAGTGGAAGGGGGTTGCGCTTTACTGGGCCTCACTTCTGCCGGGACTCTTGGAAAAACAAAAAAAAACGTTCCCGGACAGTTCATTATGAATTTAAAGCTTTAAAATCTGTAATGCCATTCTGGGAGTGTTCACTTGTGAAAGTGAGCTGATCAGACAGCTAAACAAGGTTTCCTTCCAGGATGCCTGCTTGTCTGAACGGAACGGAAATATGTGCTACCAGTTAATTTAAAAATGTAAAGGGCAATTTGCAGCTTCAAAGAATGATTGGGAGCCGGTACTGGCTTTCATTGATGCAATCACTGGAAGTGTTGTGATGAGCTGTGAAGGGTGTGCATCTAATGGTAAATATATTTACATAGTGCTTACTATCCCAGAGGAGGTGTTGAAGGCTAGTAAGGAGCGAGAAAGCAAGCATTTGCAATGCAATAGGTCGCGCAATTGAGACATTTTGACCTATTGGCATTGTAAATAACAATGCGTTTTAGTATTGTAGGTGTTTTGTAAACACATAAATGAATGGCATTGTCATTTACAATGCCTATAGGGTAAAATCTCTCAATTGCGCGAACTATTGCATTGTAAATGGATGTTCTGCCAGTGGCCAAGTACAAAAAAACAAACAATTCTGGAATGTGGCAACTTTGTTGGAGAGTGCCCCGGCCTAATTATGATCCCAATCAGACACTGATGGCCTATGGTGGCCACATACATTAATATTTAGGGACTGTTTTCATCAGGTTCTGACCCAGAGAAAGAAAGAGAGAAAGGGGAGGACAATAGAAAGTGGTGACAAATGGAGAAAATAAGCTTGAAAAACAACCAGCAAAAGTGAGGATTTCTGCCAGGAGTAGTAGTTCTGTGAACTCACACTGCCTAGGCCACACTGGAATGATTAAGATTAGGAGGGACAGCTCACTCCTCATCCTACTAAGTACTCTGTGGGTGGAGGCCAGAGGAGGAAAAGCATAAGCAAACAATCCTGACCATGCCATCAAAATTGCATTACCCCACGATCAAGCTAATGCATGCCTGCTGGCACAGTACCGGCATTTGTGATTACTGCTCAAAGAGTCAAGAGCTGGCTTGATCCATCTTCAAAACATTTTGTTGAGTTGGCCTTATTTCAACTCCCATTCACAACAACCTTCAAAAACATGGAAAGGGTGCATCTGCTTAGTCATTGTCTTCTCATAGTAAGTGCACTGCATTTACTGAAACTTGGAGCCACATGCACGTACGTTAGAAATTCCGAGTTCTTAATTGCGAATCCCAATTAGGAAATCGCAATTTTAAATGTACAAAACTCTGAGTTTCATTTGCGCTTCACAGTGGGTCGCAAACAGCACTACCTCATTAATATTCACGAGGTAGGTCTTGCTTTGCGACACCCTGGGAATCGCAATAATCACAGGGATGGTGGCCTGCGTATATGTACATATTGAGGGATTCTTACACTTACGTGCATGCTTCTCAGCACAAAAAAGGAGATTGTACTTGATGATCATGAGACATTTACAACTGCATTGTTTAATTATATTATTTTTCTCTTCTAGTTCAGATCATAACAAGGAAAAAGCCCAATTAATGGTCTGTATAGTTTGTGTGCATGCTTTACTAAATTTATGCACAAACGTATGTAATATTGGTTGAAATTAGCAACCACAACACATAGGGATTATTACACCTACTGGTCCTGAAGAAAGATGACTAACCCACCGGGCATTAAAACGCCTGAAACATATCATCCTTAGATGTCTAGGGGCCATTGTTCCCCTGTGGCATCTCACTGTTTTTAACCTTGCCAAAGGATCTTTTGACTAAACATGTATTAGGATCCTGCAAGCAATTTTGACTCACTTTTAGTGCCTAGGCAGTAGTTTAATCACTCTGCTTACACACCCTTTGAGCCCCCACACCTACACTAGGTGCGTAGGGTGTGGGTCTGATGATGAAGCAGGTCACAGGTGGTACCCTTCTGTGAGGATGCCAAAAAAATCCCACAGATGTGCTGATGACACTGATTCACCTGGGTGTTGATCCCACATTCTAAAGAGATACAATATGGGCCACGCAACTATCTTGCAGAAACTAACGGGATTTAAAAAGATAGGTTAACTCTCTGTAGTCTAATTACATCAGCAGACGACTATGTCCGTGAGATCCCTGTCTGCTCTTAAAAAATGCTTTGACAGACATGCACAAACGGGAAAGGGCCCCTTAAGAATCCCTTCCCATTAGAAAATGGGTTACCACCAATTTGAAATAGGTGGTAACCTGCAACTGTTTTGCGACCTCATTTCGACCACAAAACATTCAAACATACCACTATGATTTGGTATAGCAAGGTATGCCCTTAACATGCCCCTTCCTAATACCGAATCGCAACGCCAAATTGCGATTTGCAATTTTGCATTGTTACATACCAAAAAGCTTTTTAGCGATTCCAAACTGCCTGTTGCAACCGCTAAAAAGCTTTCTACATCTGCCCGAGGTGTCTTATAGCCCAGTTCCATAACCCTTGCAGCTTTCAAATGAATTCTCAATCTTGTTCCTCTATTTGTTTCTAAAAGACATTGTTGCTGTTTGTTGGTATGGACTAGAAGCAACAAAGGCTTATAGTTGGCAGAAATTACGCACACCCAGTCTCCCCACTCAAAGCTGTAACACATGTATATAAAATCACTATGTGTTGGAATCATTTGCCACAGATTCTCAACCGTCTATTTAAGTTTTGGTTGTGATGTTGAAACTTAGAGAATCCCTTTGGAATCAGTGCCCAAAGTTGTGTTTTGTCTTGGTTTCCTTCTTTTTTGATGATGTTATGTAGTTCTGTCATCACGTCCCAGTTGCTTGTGCCCATTGGGTGTCCAATAAATGCTATCATGGGAATACATGAGGACTTCAGTACCAGAACACATTTGAACACACTATCACTATTTGTTTGCTTTGCATGTAACCAGCCAGATCGTGCATGCATTGAGGTCTCTTGCAAGAACACTTTACCTACCTGTGTGTTTAGAATTGCTCCGAAAAACTGTATTCACTTACGGCGAATCAATAACAGCTTTTCTTTATTGATGATGAGACCTAGCATTTTGAAGAGCTTCAGACAGACCTGTTCAGATGTTGTAACTGGTGAATAGGAAGCTCCATTCATGAGCCATTCAATTTCAATCCAAGTACAGAAATATTTTGTGAACTTGTTTACACAGGTAGGCTTAGGTAGCCTGCAATGCCCTTCTCTGAAGATTTTGGAGGCTGCTCTCAGTCTGACCAAACAGCCACCCTTTAAATTGGTAGTGGCAACAGTTCACTTTGTAGCCTATATATTTCCTATGTTTTGTGTGACTAGGGATATGCAAATGAGCGCCTTGTAGGTTTAGGGATGCCATAAGTTCTCGATCTCTTAGGTGCGGATGGATATCTTGCGAAGACACCATTCGGAATTTCTGTTTTTGATGTATGCATTTAGCTACTGCAGATCCAAAATTGCTCTCCTTTGGCTTCATTTTTTTCTCTATAAAACAGAATTTAGAATAGAATTCTGGATTTGCATGAGATTTGGAAAAACTGAATTTTGTCTTGAAGTAGGTGTAAATAAACGCTGGTGTTGCATTTTACAAGGTAGTATAGGAGAGGGGTTTGTAACAATGACTTTCCACTCCCCACAGTAAGATGAAATTCTCCCCCATGGGCTTTCTTGCATTGTGACTGGGGATATTGTAGCTAGTCTACCTAATGTCAATGTCTTCTGTAGTTGTCCTGATTGGATAGCCACCCTTTCACCTAGATTTTCTCTTTGAATATGTTGGTGGTGGTACCCTGTACTGAATTCATACGACTGACTGTATGGCAGATGGAGTGTCTAGAATGTTTGGCATCTGTCATTTTGGTGGACTCATCTATAAACTGGTTCATGGTCTCTATATCATCAAAATGACTGCTGCCTTCATTGTTGAAATAACTCCAAGCGATCTAGCTGTCTAAGGTTTGACTGTATATTTTGGAGTATATCTTCAAGAGGTCTATTAAACAGTAACTCTGTCAAAGGGCATGCCAAGTACCCCATTGTGTAAAGGACGTGCAATGGAGCCAGCCCTGCTTCCGTAATACTGCTGATTCATTTATTGCCGAATCAATTATGGTCGTCAATGTCATTTCCCTTTCTCGGTGGATGGCTTTCGCTTCCACATGGCTTTTCCCAGGTAAGGAGTCCAGGAAGGGAGCGATATCTAACCCCATTTGACAGTCATACCTTCCTAATATTGCCAGGGAATATACAGCTCGGATGGATGTTTCAGCCAGCACAGATACCCTCTTTCTGATATTATTTAGGCGCCTACCGTCTCTGTCAGCAGGCGCAGTACATAGTGATTCCTGGATCTTCTCTGTGCAGCCTGCATTACAACTGAGTCGACTCTTGGATGCCCTAATAAACACGTGGGCGTGTTTTCTAGCACGTTTCATTTTTTTATTATCCAAGTGCTAGCATTTCTTGTTTCTGCAGGTGTTCTATCCAAGAAGTGCTCATTGACAGGAGTGTGTGAAACCCCACTATGTCATCCAGGGGACAGACTGAGCAGGAGGTGAAACAGAAGTCGTTAGGTTTAGCTATATAATCATTCCATTTAGGACTTTTGGTATTGGTGTGAAGCTTCTGGAATTTCTCCATCCTTATGGTCATCATCCGTAGTGTATCTATATATCTATAATAATATAATAAAGAGAGAGCCCAAACCTTTGAGGCGGGTAATCTCAGGAACCACAGCACCAATCACAACACCCAATACAGCGTTGGAAAGGGCAGTTGCAGCAGAAGGACATAGGCTATGCAAACGCCCACCATATACATTTAAAAGGTATAAGAACCGTGCCAGCAAAGTAGTCCCTTGTGGGCGTGTCTGCGTTGTGCTGTGGGCTTGTGCTGGGGGCGTGACAAACGCTGGGGGCGTGTGGTACGTTCCGTCCTTCATGCCAGGTCTCATATTGTGTGCTAATCCCACCCTGCTCCCTTTAAATATCCCTGCACCCCATAAGCATAACCCACCCTTACTCCTTAAAATACCCCAACACCCTTAAACACTAACCCATCTTAACCCTATAAATATACCCTGTACCCCAAAACCCAAACCTACCCCTGAACCCTAAAAATACCCCTGTACCCCAAAACCCAAACCTAGCCATGAACCCTATAAATACCCCTGTACCCCAAAACCCAAACCTACCCCATAACCCTAAAATGCTCCTGTACCCCAAAACCCAAACCTAGCCCTGAACCCTAAAAATACCGCTGT
This sequence comes from Lissotriton vulgaris, assembly GCF_964263255.1. Classification (NCBI taxonomy): domain Eukaryota; kingdom Metazoa; phylum Chordata; class Amphibia; order Caudata; family Salamandridae; genus Lissotriton; species Lissotriton vulgaris. The sequence continues at coordinate 708,773,969 of NC_141687.1, read as the reverse complement.
ACCCCAAAACCCAAACCTAGCCCTGAACCCTAAAAATACCCCTTTATCCCAAAACCCAAACCTAGCCCTGAACCCTAAAAATACCCCTGTACCCCAAAACCCACACCTATCCCTAAACCCTAAAACTACCCCTGTACCCCATAACCCAAAACTATATCTGAACCCTTAAAATACCCAAACACCCCAAAACATATACCTCAGTACCCCAAAACATATACCCCTATACCCATACCTACCTTATCAAAACATTTTTAAAAAACATGCTTTTACCATTCATGCATTTAAAACGAATTTTGTTGTAAATGTATGCCTGGTAAAAGCATATAAAATGTAATGCCATCCGTTATAATGGCATTGCAGAGTCATGGTACTTTCGTAATGAAAGTATGCGGAGTGATGGTATGCGGAAAGAAAGTTGCGGAATAATGGGTGTTTACCCTACCCCGGTGAGTACATTGGTGGCACGGCGGCGCACATCTCCAGTAATATACTCATATTTTTTCACCACCCATTTGAAAAATACACCGGTCTCTCTCATGGATGGCCAGCACCGACATGCACTTTTAGATACACCTCCCGCCACAAGTTCTAGAATTGCGAACTTTAGAGCTGGGGACCTACGTTCGAATCTCGGCACCAGCTCAACATTCTGTGATTCCAGGCACATCGCTTTGTCTCCCCGTGCCTACCACAAATGAATGTGTTCCTCTGTAATGTAAATTGTGCTCATGCCATGTTGTCGAGTTCGTGCTCTATAACATGGCAAGGAAAAATAAAGTAGGGAAACTCGAGTTCACACACTACTGAACGCACACTCTTAAGTGCATCAGCAGTGCACTGTGAATCGGAGCGTTTCACAGGCCTGTCACAGATAAGAAATGCTATCAAAACGAAATCCTACAAAACAGTATACTACTGTCCGGCAGCAATGCATACCCGGACAATGTCGGGACGGGTTGCTAGTCCTGTCATAAAAGATGAAAAAGGTGGCAATGTGGAATAGTTGGTACAGTCCTTGCAGGCAATGTAGGAGACTGTGATTGTAACGGTAACACCACTGGTGATGCAGCTGGTGGTGCTTGCCATGGTGTCTGTAGTCTTAGCATGGTTGACCTCTCTCATGGCCCTCAAGGAATCTTTTATATAGTCGAACATCATCAGTCTTCTTCAGTCTCAAGTCCCTGACTAAGGATTTAGGAATCTGTAGCACTGATGGATTGGGATATTGTTCCTCTTCATACCACAGCTCATAAGCTGTGTCTGATTGGTATTGTCCAAGTTGTTGGCCTTCGTAAAAAGGTGTATAGGATTGACTATGTTAACCTTCTTCAAGACCGCAGTCTTTGGATGCCGTAAAGGAAAGTCTTCCTCTTCATCATATTCCAGGTACTCTCCTCTATGCTGTACATGACTGTATGCTGGACCAAAAGCCCTTCTTCCTCGGATCCCTCATTATTTAGCAGGTTTCTTGGAGTTTATGATGAATGATTGTTAGAAATGTTCCCTTTCTGCAAAGTAACCCTGGATTTATTTCGCTGAACCAAATTTTTACAGTTTAAAAAACTACGCACTTTACCCCTGTTAGCAGGTGGCAAAGTGCATGTGCTTCTTTCAACATCGCAAAATTGGTATGCGCCTCATCTGGTATTTATCGAACCTATAAGTCCCTAGTTCATAGTATCAAGATGCTCCCAGAGTCTATTATTTAAATGTCACAAGTGGACTGCAGCCCCACTGTGCCATCCACCAGTGACAATGTAAATATGACTGTAGGCTTGCCACCAGGAGCCTGACTGCAAATACTTTAAGGACGATGGATCTAACCCAGATCTGTGACTTGGGGTGAATGTTTGATTAATACGGCATTTCGTCCATCATCTGTTATTTTTGCATTTGTTACCCTAAGTGGGAAACCAGACGTGGGTCCCGTGCTCGCTATGCCACCAGATTCAAGCTAGCCTGACTGATGAGGGGTGTAAACCCAAAACCGGTCCCAGGATGCTTGTTTCTGGTCCAGGAGAGGCCTGGCCTGGCAGTTCGGGCTAGAAAATTCCTATGGGGAACAGGGTCAAGACTGATTTGCATATGGCTGGGCCTAAACTGGAATGGCGTGGTGTGCAAACAAACAATGGATTTAACCCAGATCTGTGACTGGCGTGAATGTTTGATTAATTCAGTATTCCGTCCATCATCTATTTTTTTTGCATTTCTTGTCTGACTCCAGGTTTTAACTGAATATTCATCCTACCAAAATAACCCCTTTCGACAAGCCTAAACATTAATTTTAAATATTTATGAGTGACTCCTACGTAGGCTTTATTGCTAGTAATACGGTAGGGAGTATGGCAGGTAAAATTAGGACATGTAAAAGTTTAATGTGCTTACAGTCACCAGCAACTCAAAGCATTTTTCACTGTAGCAGGTTGGCTGTAAAATGGAATCTTTAGGGATAAAAGATTGTTCAATACATAAATGGAAAGGGGAGTTCTAGTAAGTCATCTTTGCCCTACTTGAAGTCCCTTGAAGCTAAATCTGCATTTTGTTCTCTCCCTTCTCCTAGCCAGTAATGAGCAATTTAATAGGGATGAATGAAGTGTGAACTTCATCTCAGCACATGGACAAAAGGCCTTGGGTGTGGGGAGGTGGTGTTGTGCCTTTAACACGATGGCCTCTGGGCTGGGCCCTATTACTTGATTAACCTTTTCTGCCCTATGGCTCTGGTATCCCTGGAGTGGCAAAGAGGAGGGTCATTGTCTGGCCCCCTATACTCATAGACTGCATCTTTGGCAATGCGTCTATTGGTGAGTAAAGAACTGGGTAGGATGGTTACCCTGGGTACCACATAAACACAGATTTCTGGGGATACCGCTCCCAAATGAAGAGTATGGTTGACCAGATGGAGAGTAAGGGATAGGAGTTAGAGGCAATCCACAGTAGGAGGACCAGTAGGTAAAGGATTACCTACTCTGACAGAAGAGCGCCCCAAGACTGACCCTAGTGAGGCCACTTCTGACTTGGAGGTGCGGCCTGTACTGTCACTGGGACAGAGGAGCAGGAGAACTGCCCCAGGCAGAACCTTGCACCATACAGAGTGTGTCACCAGTGAGAGGGGCTGTGGTTTCCTGCTGGAAGTCCAGGACTGCCACGCACCAGTTCAGTCTCAGGTTACAGACCCTGCGCTTAGAAGCTTCTATCAGGATACCACACCTGAGATTGCAGGAGTGATAGTGGATGGAGGGTGTATAGCACCTCAGCATGTAGACCTTCATTCTGAGAAACCTAAGAGTGTCGAGAGACCAACGGCGCAGGGGAGGGGCTTCTTGACAGCCCTCCAACTTGAGGTGAGGCCCACCTAAGGACCCAAATTGGATCCTCAACTTGGCAGTTGAGCGCCATCGGCATGACGCACAACACTCACAGATGTCTGTGGGCTCTGTGGGTTGCTGTTCTTGAGGGCAAAGGGGTTTGTATGCTGTAGACAGAAGTCTGACTTGGAGAGGGGAGGGGGGCAGAATAAACCACATCATCTTGTTGGCAGGTGGCGTGGCTTGGGCTCCGATGAGACCGGCGGCGTGAGCTAAAAGCTCCGTGCCCGATCTCGGAAATACTCCTGTTATTAATCCGGGACAGTGGCGAAATTTTGCTGACAGGCGTCGGAAGCTGAGGGGCACAATATCCAGCCGACGTGGGGGTGATAGAAGCTCTCAGTGGAGCTCTGGAGCGGGTTGAGTGGTCCCTGGGTGCCGGCGACGACAAGATGGCGGTGATGTGATACTGGTGAAAGCGATCAGGAGGACCGGCGCTACACCCTAGCCTGTGAGCGACCTCATCTAAAGATACTGACTTACCAGAGGATCGGAGCCGGAGCCCGGTCGGTTCAGCGGGACTACGGGCATCTGCAGTGCATAGCTCACCGGTGGACTGAGGAGGGTCTGGTCGGCCGAGAGCCCTAAGATGGCGACTGCTAGATACGAGGCAGTCTGACTGGGGACCCCGGGCTCTGCATTCGGGTGACATCGAGGGCTGTGAAGGAGAGAACGGCGGCCCTGCAGAGGCACACTGCCCCGAGGTATGAAAAGTGGTTCTGGAGCTGGGCGCACATCTACTTTGGGTGACCCCCCCCCGCACTTTGCCGTGGTGAGGATCAACACAGCAGGCCACTGAGGGCATGAAGCGGATCAGCGCCCTATAGACCGACCGCGGGTGCGACTGCAGCTCCAATGCTTGGACGCCAAGTTGGCAGAGCAGTGGTGACAAGCAAATCCTGGTGAGTGGGGCGGAACGGGCCTGCACCCACCGCTGTGGAGGAGGGGGCAAGTGGCAGGTCCGCGAATACACAAGAGCCGGGACAAGGAAGGGGCTAGAGAGATCAGCCCATTGCGGACGCACTGGAGGGGACCACAGATAAAGTGGAGACTGACCCCTGGGAGAAGGCTGCGGGCTCAGGAGTGCTGCGGTCCCCAGAGCAGCCATACAGTTTGGGCATTGCCAACTAGAGGGACAGTACTCTGAGTGCGGTGAGTCCCAGGCACATCGTCACAGGTTTGTGCCCTGAGGGCGGCCACTGCCACCGAGACTTGTGGGGTCTAATAGGCCCTGGCCCAGGGACCGGGCTGCCGGAGAGGGGACCTTTTGGCGGTGCAACGTGCGCAAGACACTAGTTGGAGGGAAGTGGATGCAAGAGGCGACTCTATTGGCCCGCGAGCACAACGCATGGAACGGAGGGGCACATGTGCGCTTGGGGAGCCCATTGCTCTGGGATCTGAACTGTAATAGAGACACAACCAGTGCTTGCTACTGTGTGAGCGGCTTGCGTGGTGCGGCGGACTTCAGGAGTGCTTGTGCAAGTGCTGTCTGGGTGCAACTGGTGGTGTACCGCTCGCCTGATAGCCGGTGAAAACGCGAGGAGCAGTGCTTTGGCGCAGGAAGATCTCAATTGGCGGGGGGACTCCACGCTGTGTGTCACAATGAAACCGACGGATAAGACGGAGGAAGCCGCAGAGCGGGAAGACGCCCGGGTTGAAGGAGATGATACTGAAAGCACGGTATCGGAAAGGAGGCTGAACAAACGCCTAGACGCTATCTTGGAGGCCATCACCGCGACGAAGGAATCTTTGCACCACAATATCACGCAGGTCGCGACAGGGCTGGGACTCCTGAGAGCCGACCACTCAAAATTGGCAGACAGAGTGAAAGAAACTGAATTGGTTGTTCAAGATCTAAAACCAGCGGTAGTGACAGTGGAACGCAAAATGGAAGATGCGCTGCACCGCTTGGCAACGTTGGAGAGAAAGGTCGAAGATAAAGTCGAAATCGGCGCAACAACTTACGGGTGGTTGGCCTGCCTGAAAAATTAGAGGGGACGGACATGATAGCCTACCTGGAGAACTGGTTCAAATCGCAGGTTGCCCCGGACGGTCTTTCCCCCTTCTTCACGCTTGAGAGGGCGCACAGGGTCCCAGACAAACCACCCTTGCCCGGTCGCCCACCCCGACCTGTAGTGGCTAGAGTCCTTCACTATAAAGACAGGGACCTGCTGATCCAGAATGCACACGCAACGGGCCTTTTAAAGTGGAGAACGGCTCTGTCACGATCTTCCCGGAGATACAGAGGCGCAGGGCTTCGTATTTGACTGTCAAGAAAGAGCTAAGGGACGAGGGGATCCAATACTCGCTGTTATTCCCAGTCAAATTAAGAGTCATTATGAATGGTTCGACGCAGTTCTTTCTGACGCCCGAGGACGCTTGGTCCTGGCTCGAATCTTACCAGGCAGGTATGGATCGTAGGGGCAAGGGGGACCGAGGGCAGCCTAAACCGCCACGGGTGCGCCAATCGCAACGCCTTCAAAAGAAAAACAGAGACCATGGGGCACTGCAGCTCTTGCAGTTGGCAGCTGACAAGCAGGGAGCTCTAGAGGCGATGGCAGCGATAAAGGGTTCACAAAAGGCAGACTCAAACAGGGGCTTAGAATCAGACGATGACAGAAGACACTCGGGCATTGAACTATCGGATGCGGACAGCACCAGAGGTCCGGCAGTGACGCCCAGATCAGCGGACGATCTGTAAACTGACTCAACTATCTGGGAGGGTGCCCGCTTGTGGACTGGAATTGGAAGGGCTGGAGCGCCTGGTAATATACATGATCATTATAACTGTGCCATGCAACTGTATGGGATTCCAGGGCTGGGAGCTGGGGCGAGAGCAACCGCCTGTCGGGGTTGAATCACACCCCCATTGCCCTTAAGGCAACATGTTGTGACTACGGCAGGATAGCACGGTGTGACTGGGTGTGGAAGTTTGGATGGGGACTGATAATTTGATATTGGGTCCTGTTCTGGGGGGGAGGGTTCTGGGTGTTTTGCAGGATGTTACGAGTTTGGGGAGCAATGGTGGTAATGGTGTGGGCGACTTGAAAGTGAAAGGGGAGACACTGCAAGGTTATAATGATGGGGACAACACGTGATTTGAAATGTATCATTTGGAATGTGAGGGGCTTACATACCATGACTCGGCGCCACAAAGTACATGCTTATTTGGTGAGGAGGGGAGTGCATATAGCCTTATTGCAGGAGACACATCTTACTGGGGCGGAAGGCCAGGCACTGCAGCGCAGGTGGAGGGGACAGGTCTTTAATACAGCTTATTCAGCGTTTGCGAGGGGGTGTTCATTTGGATACGGGCGGGGGTCCCATTTCAGGTCACTAGACAGGTTTTGGATCGGGAGGGCAGGTATGTGGCTGTCGAAGGTAGATTATATGGCAGGGATGTGGTGCTGTGCAGTATCTACGCCCCGAATGTCGAACAGGCTCATTTCTTAGCTGACTTGTCAGGTGCGCTGGCGCCTTTTTTGGTAGGCCCGGCCATTGTAGGGGGGGATTTTAATGCAATCACTGACGTAGACTTGGATAAATTGCATCCTCCTCTGGCGGTGACTCCGGTTAGGACATTGGCTAAAGCTAGGTCCGATTGGCAGGACAGTTGGGGACTGATTGATGTATGGCGTACACATCATCCTCATGATAGGGATTACTCATTCTTTTCCTCCGTACATGACCTCCATGTCCGTATTGATGCTATCCTGTGTTCCCCCTTAGTAGCTCAGATGGCGGCTTACACTGAGTACCTTGCCAGAACTATCTCTGACCACAACCCCCTATTGATGTCACTTACCTGGCAGAGGGCGAGAACGGCTATCCCAACGTGGCGGTTGCACCCGGACACCCTGGAAGACCAGGTGTTTTGAACAGAGGTGGGTGAAGGTATTGACCAGTACTTCCGGGAAACTCAAAGCACGGCGACCTCGAGGGCACTTGAATGGGACGCCTTTAAGGTGGTCATAAGAGGGATCTGCATTGCTAAGTATTCAGGGGCCAGGAAGGTGGTGCTGGAGGACGTGGCTAAAGCGGAAAGAGATCTGAGAGGTCTAGAGCAGCAAAGACCAGAACGCCCATCCTTCCATGAGCAGTTGGATAAGGACCAGGCTGAGTTGTTGGGGGCGAGACATCACATTGGCGGAAGTGCGTGGTGCGATAAAGCGCATGGCTCGGAACAAGACGCCGGGGCCTGATGGGCTGCCAATCGAATTCTACGCTCGGTATATTGACGCACTAGCGCCTTCCTTGGTGGAGGTATACCGGGAGGCAGGGCAGACGGGCCACCTACCACGCTCAATGGGTGAAGCTTTGATTGCTCCCCTTCTGAAACCGGGGCGCTCGGATACGGATGTGGCTTCATATCGGCCTTTGTCCATGCTATCGGTGGACTACAAGATCTTGAGCAGTATATTGGCATCCCGATTATTGCCGTATATGACAATGCTGGTTCACACGGATCAGGATATGGCCACCTGTTTGCGGCACTGGTTCCCACACACCGCTAAGACCAAGGTTACCAGTAAATGTATTGATTTAGGGCTTCTGTTGGCCAAGCACGAAATTACCTGGCATTGGAAGGCGAGGGAAGGACCATTGATTGGGCGCTGGAGAAGGGAATTCTGCAAGTGGGCGAGCTGTGAAAGTGTGGTAAGGCTCAGACAAGCTACCCACTCAAATAATGAGAAAGCACTGGAAATAGCTAGAGCATGGGAGGCCCTAGTCCAGACTCTGAAGGATCCTCAAGAGACAGAGGGGGAGGACTGAGAACCACACATCCAAGTGACGACTGCATATAGTATACAGCTTTGCTAGCCTCTAAAGTACACAGTTGAGTTGGTGGTGAGATCCTGCAACTGCCCACACCGCCATTGTTGTAGGAAGGGAGGGTGTTGAGTATTGACGTGGGGGAATCATTGCAGGTAGAGTATGATATAAGAATGGTCACTGTTGACTATCGGATGATGGCACTGCCTTGCTGTGATGTGTTATTTGTGAGATGTTAATATTGGGGTTTTGGGAGAAAAGGAAAAGCAGGTGAATGTTACTTTGTTGACCGGTCTTGGACACACTGATATGTCATACACGCGTACGCCACTTTTTCGAGTAATGCCGCCCGCCCTCCGGGTTGTGGGCTAAATGGCTGTGTACTGTAAGATCACGTGGCAATGACACGGTACGTATTGGTTGGAATGATGCTGACCGGAATAATTGTGTATGATATTAATCTGCAATAAAAATATATTAAAAAAAAAAAATCATCTTGTTGGCCATGCTGGTACTATTTGCATACTGGTATGTATCTGTGAGCAAGCTATGGCTAGGAGCCTCACAGATAGGTTTGCAGATGAGGAGAAAGATTCCCCACAGGCCAGTCCAGTTGCCCATGAGGATTGAGACAGAGGAGTACTATTAGGTTCAGATGGGCATAGAGCAGACAAGTGCCATCCCAGAAAAGCCAATTGTCCATGTTCTATTACTTGAGCAGGGAATCCCACATTTCATGTGGTGGGGGGTTTACCTGTGTTGGAAGTGTGTCCTTTCTGCAAGGTCACCTCTTATCTTTTTACCTTTTCAGCTGACCCATATTTCTACTGGCAAAAGAACTCTGCGTACTTTACCCTCCTAAACAGTGGTAGAGTGCTTGTGCTCCACCTTTCAACATGGTAAAATTGGTATACACCTGACTGACATATTTAACTTACCTATACTTCCCTAGTATATGCTACCATATGTACCCAGGGCCTCTGGTTAAATATCACAAGTGGATTGCAGTACTCACTGTGACATCCACTACAGTGACAACTGCATGTCTGCCATTAGGATCCTGACTATGCAGGTTTTAACTTAAAATTTGAACTGCCATAATAACCACTTTTTACATGTCTAAATCGTCTATTTATACATTTTTCATAATGACTCAGTAGGAATTATGTCCATTCAACTCTGGGTCGATGATATCTTAGGGACTCCCGTAAATTCTGGGCTCTTGTTAATAATGGCACAGGGGAACTCAAAAACGCAGTAGAACCCAATATTGCCCCCGAGGTCTGGGAGGCCCATTTCGGGGAACTCTATAAAGAAACCAATCCTTGTCCTGTCACAGCTCTGGATGCGCTTTTTGGCATGCAGGACTGTGAATTGGTATTATCCCTGGGGGAAGTGGAGGCAGCCCTGAAGCAACTACCAGCGGGGAAGGCGCCGGGTCTAGATAGGCTACCTGGGGATTTGTTTAGGCACCACCTGGACATCTGGGGCCCATACCTCCTTGTTCTTTTTAACGCCATAATAGGAGGTATGTCAATCCCCGGGTCGTGGCTGGGGGCAGAGATTGTTCCGATCCATAAGAAGGGATCTACTCTGCTCCCCGCCAACTACAGGCCCATTAGCCTAATAGATGTCCCCCAAAAGCTTTTTGCGCGCCTCATCCTTAATCACCTCCTGGACTGGGTGGAGGAAAATGACATCATGACCCCCCTTCAGGCTGGCTTCAGAAAGAACACGTCGACCATGGATCAGATCTTCCGCCTTCTTCTCCTATATTGGAAGACTGTCACCATAGAGGGTGGAAGACTGTACATGGTCTTCGTGGATCTGAGGTCAGCCTTTGACCTAGTCCCTAGAGGGAAACTTTGGGAGGTTTTGCATCAGCTAGGAGTGCCCCCACACCTTCTTAGTACTATCATTAGGCTTCACGAGAACAACTATGCCCAAGTAAGGTGTGGGAGGGATGGTAAGCTTTCGGGCAAATTCCCTGTCCTTAGAGGAGTCAGACAGGGCTGTGTCCTGGCGCCAACCCTTTTCTGCCTCTTCATTAACAGTGTCATTCAACATCTTGACACTGTCGAGGACAATGATGCCCCGGTTTTGGCAGGCAGGAGGGTTCCGGCAATTATGTTTGCTGATGATACCCTCCTGCTTTCCAAATCCCCCATGGGGATCCAGAGGATTGTAAATGGTTTTGGCCTTTTCTGTCGGCAACACGGGTTGGAGGTCAACACAGAAAAGACTAAGTTTATGATCTTTAATCCCCCAGCCAGAACCAGACCCAACCCAAAATTGGGGGAAGTTAGCCTTGAGAGGGTCTCGACCTTTGTCTATCTGGGGGTAACATTGCAAGAAAACCTGGCCTGGGACCGCCAGATAGCGAGATCAAGGTTGAAGCTATCCCAGCTAGCGGGCGCACTCCTGAAGGTGGCAAATAAATCCACCTTTAAGCCTGTAAGCCCGGCTCTTGAAACCTATAGAACTCAAGCGAAGGCAGCAGCCATGTATGGCAGCGAGCTGTGGGGTTTCAAAGCAGGGAAGGCATTGTTAGCGGTGGAAAATACATTTTTGAGACGTCTGCTTGCTCTCCCGCAGGGAACGCCACTGCTCCCCCTAAGATTGGATTTGGGCCTATATTCCATCGCTGAAGATCTTTTATCCAAACCCGTGAAGTTCTGGCATCGGATATGGTCCACTGAGGAACTGCATCATTATAGGCAGGACCTTATCCATGTACTGAGGTTGAATGGCAGTAACAAAATCCCCTGGCTGGCTTTTATTAAATCAGAATTGTCCAGTTTGAATTTGCCAGACCTCTGGGATGATCCAGTTCAGGGTTGTCAAAGGATCACACGCAAAACTCTTGCCCAGCTGTACAAAAACAAAAACTTGGCTGACATGGATAATGCTTATAGCACCGGCACCCTTACGAGTCGTTTTATGGAGTCCAAAAATTCTTACCTCTTTGAACCTTTTATGGATTTTATCTTTCCTCTTTTGGCGAGGAAATTGTTCCTGCAATGGAGGTTTGGCACACTACCCACTAAAGTATTTACCCATAAATGGCGCACTGGGGGTGACAAACTCTGTCCTTGTTGTAAAACCAAGAGTGAAGACGAATTGCACATAGTGTTTGTTTGCCACGCATACCGGAATCCCAGGAAGCGTTGGATTGCTCCGCTGTGCCGGAACCTGGGTTTTCGGGAATACCTACAAGCATACAGGGTTATGAAAACCAATACCCTGGGACATATTGTTTTTGCGGTATCAAAATTCCTAATGGCAGCTTGGTTAATAAGGAAGAAAATGTCCCCCTGAATTGGTGCCTTGTGTTCCCTACCCCATGCAGATCCTCTAGCCTTTTTATATGTAAATATTCTGTAACATATGCATTCCGTTTTACTGTGTATTTATGTACTGTATTTTACTGTATCTTTTATGGCCCATGCGGCCGAAATAAAGAATTTTTGGAATTGGAATTGGATATCAAAGCTCTTAATTACTCCCTCTCCACCTCTAATTCTGTTAAATCCTTAGGCATCAGCATCGACCAGAATCTTAATCTCATCCCCCACATTAAAAATGCAGCCAAAAGTGCTCTTTTCACCCTTCTCCGCCTCAAGAAAATTAAACTTTTCTTTCCAGCTGATGATTTCAAAATCGTTGTCCAATCGCTTGTCCTTTCCAGGATTGACTATGGTAACGCCACACTTGCCGGCACCCGTAAAACCCATCTTGCACCGATTAAATCTGTTCTCAATCTAGCTGCTCGTCTTATCTCTGACTGTAAAAGATTTGACCAGATATCCCTTGTCCTCAAAAATCTTAATTGGCTCCCAATTGAAGGAAGATCCACTTACAAGATTGCCTGTATCACTCACAAAGCTCTTCACCAAAACACCCCCTCTTACCTTGCAATCAAACTAAAAAAAGCAGGTTGCTCCAGGTCCCTGAGGACCACCAATTCCCTTCTCTTGATCCCACCCAGACTAAATGTCAAAAGACCCAATCCCGTGCATTCTCTGGTAATGCTCCTACTATTTGGAACTCTCTCTCCAAGGACCTTCGCTGCAACACCTCTTACTCTCTTTTCAAAAAAGAACTCAAAGTACTTATTCTCAACAAATATTGGGTATCTAATATTACTGACTCTGATCATGTCCACTCTTTTTTCTTCTCTGGTCCCCCCCCCTAGCTCGTCTGAATGCAACACTATATCCCTTGTGAATTTTTCGCCTATTGTTAATTTTATCTTATTTTGTTCCCTCCTTGTAAAGTACTCTGAATGCAATATTTTATCCCCTTGTGAATTTTCTGCATATTGTTTATTCTATCTTATTATGTTTACCTTCCTTGTAAAGCGCTCTGATACTCTTGGGTCCAGCAGCGCTATATAAAACCTTTGAAATAAATAGAAATAAATAAATAAGACATGGAAAGGTTAATTGTTAAACTTGTCCTTCCAAAGACTAGCACCTCACAAGTGTTTTCACTGTAGCAGCTTGGTTGTTCCTTAGGAAACTATTTGGATACAATATTAAGGTTAATAAATAGTATCCCCATTTACGAAATACTTACACATTTCATTTTTGGTCTTTTTTAAAAATGTATTTCAAGCCCAATTCACTGGTGATGTTGGATTTGTTGTAAATGAGGGAAATATTTTGGAAATTGGACTTTTAGAAAGTTACATTTGCGCAGCTAAAGTCCTTGGAAGCTAAATTTGCATTTTGCCCTCTCCCTGCTGCCAGACAGTAACACAATGGTTTCTTACCTGTAGGAGTACTTTGGCATCTTGAACAATTTTCTGGATTCACATGCTGCGCATTTTTCTGCTATCTAGTGGTTGGGTCCGAAATGCTCCAATATAGCGGTAGTCCTTCCCTTTTTCATTGTTGTTGGGCATAGGCGGTCCCACCATTTGGTGTCTTATTCTGCCTCTTCTGACATCATACACCCTCCCCAGAAGCTCCCCCTCATGGTCCCCACCTTCAGATTCTTTCTTTTTTGTTCTTTCTCCCCTCTTATAGGTGAGGTGGGTTGGTTGCCGGTGACTCCAGAATTTTCTTTTTTTTCAAGCTGCAAAACTGCTCCTACTGGTAAGAAAACCTTTTCTTGCTTCACATGCCGTGCATTGATTTTGTAGTGGTTTTTTAATCTTGTGGTGGTTGGGATCAAGATGAGCTCAAAGTTGTGAATACATATCTTAATACTTTCTGTCCAACTTGAGATTCCTTCTTCATTTGAAAATCTACACAATAATCTTTGGTGAGCATGTTGACTGATGACCAAATAGTTGCCATGAAAATGTCTTTTAAAGGTATATTTGCTAAAAAAAAAAAAAAAGGCTACTGAAGCCCCTTTTCTACATGATGAGTGTGCTTTTGGTTTGGAATATAGCTGTACTCCTGCACTTGAGTGTTACAATTTATTTATTTATAAGGTTTTATATAGCGCAACAGCTACCCACAGCGGGCTTCCCGGCACTGAATGACCCAATAACTAACATGAGTTCCTGAACAGGTGTATCAGAATGCCTCCAAGGTGTCTAGAGAACTGTCTGGGTGACAGAGGAGGTGTTTTATCAGCAATGATCACTGCCTAAGGGGATGTGTTTTTAATTGTCTCTTACAGCTTAACAAGTTATATTTGGACCTGAGGTGTACAGGAAGGAGGTTCCATAGCTTGGCCACGAGGAAAGCAAATATTATTCCACTCCCTCTAGCTCTCCTTATTCTTGGGACTGCCAGGAGAGAAAGATTGTTCGATCTGTTATGTTATGTTATACGATGGATTTCTATAGCGCACGGCTACTCCGAAGAGTGTCCCGGCGCTGGAAGATCCTCAGTCAAGGCGGAGGGGGGCGGTGAAAGGGTTACTGAGTGAAAAGAAGAGTTTTAAGATTTAAACTGAAAGTAAAGAGATTGTTAATCACTCTCAGAGAGAGAGGAAGGGCATTCCACATCTGGGGTGCCAGGCGCTTGAAAGAGCGACCAGCGCACCGTATACACCTGATCGCCGGCGTGACAGCCATGGCCTGAGTGGAAGATCTCAGAGATCTGGAGGGTGTGTAGAAGCTCAGCCTTCTCTGAAGATATCTGGCGCCGAGACCGTGGAGGGCTTTGAATGCCATGGTGAGCGTTTTGAAAGCAATGCGCTTTTTAAAAAAAGAATGTTTTGAAAACCTTTATTGTGCAGATAGTAGCATACAAATACGGGCCTACAACCAATTAGGCCGGCCACGAAGCAATCTGAAAAGCACATAAATCAATAAGGAGGTTTCAAGGCAGTCACCCAGTATATTGCGAACAAGTAGTTCAATCGTAGAGGAGCCGAGTGTGACCGCCGGACGTAGGATCAAATAAGGTTAATTTTATAATAGAAATTATAGCAGGATCAGTTGCAGGGCCACGAACCAAGCAGCTAAACATTAAGGCATCAATAAAAACGGAAATCAGCAATAGTCTACAGCAATCAAAATACAGATGCCATATTTCCAATCAGTACCCATCGTAGCCCGCCACGTGCACACAGACCACCAAATTATTATACTTGTACCTAACTGAGTAACCAGAACGGCAAAAGGAGTTACAGTCATTCTCTATACTGACCCAGAAGATAAGAAAAAGGAGGAACGCTAAAAAAGAAAGAAAAGAAGGAACGCCGTGCTGCTGTACGCGCCCCCACAGCGATAAGGGAGAGCAAAGTGACTGGGGACCACGTTATTGGGGGTGGGGCGTTCAAGTCAGGATATCTGTGCAATCAATATCGTATAAAGTGAGAATACCTCACCCCCAACCCCCCACAAGCAATCACACCGTGGGAAACACGCACAGCCACGGCGTCCTAAGAAAGGGACACAAAAGAGCCGTAGAAACTAAAAAATGGTCAGAAAAAGACCCCAACCCACCCACCCCACCCTGCACCCCTGCAGAAGGCTACGGCCTACCCCCCCCAGCAGCGTGCCTGTCGCCCTAAATAGGAGACCCGAAATATAGGAATAGTTAGAGATAGGGAAAGGAAACAAAAGAGACAAAAAGGAAAAAGAACCAGGGGGAGAGGAGAGCCATCAATCGAACCATTCGGCCCCTACCCCCCGCCATCACACACATTAATACAACATCAAAACGAAATCGACATAGTCTCGGGTATCATAAACCTTCGAAGGAATCGTCCATAGTATCATGGTTGAGGGCTCTCCTCAACTCCATCCGCCAACCATTAGTCCTCCGGGTCCAGAACCGGCTCACCCCTGTCTTTTCCTAGCCATCGCTACCTCACGTGGTAGAGCAGTGGGTAGCAAACAAATCAAAGTGGAGAGGATGTATGGTCGAAGCAGGACAGACCATGGGAGCAAACCAGAGGACTCCAGCAACCAGCGGCCAAGCAAGAACTTTGTGCGGCAGTCTAGACGTTTCAGCAACGACAACGGGAACAACAAACAGTGTGGGTACAGTCTCACCGCCCAGGAAAGTAGAGTCGTCCCCGCAGGATAACACTGGGGTCTCGCCGGGGCAGTTTGAATCGGCAATCTATGTTGTTCCCCGATCAGTCGAGCAGGAACGGGCTCCGACGCGGTGCCCACACCCGCGCCCGCCACGTTCAAGGCGACCCCGGGATCCGGGGCCGCTGGTGTATAGTCTTGCCGATGCACAGTGACAGCACTCCTCACGGCAACAGAGGGGGACGAAACGGCACACACTTGGGGCCGAGCCGCGTCCATGAGGGACGGCCCGTCAGCAATGGCGGCCGTCCTTCTATCCAGCACAAGGGCGTTGAGGGACAAGGTCGCGCGTAAAGTCTTCAAGGCGTCAAGAACATCACCTAGCGTGGGCTCCCGCGCACATGACCAGACCCCCGTACACTTCAGCGACACAAATTCGCCGCCATGGTTCAGTACGTGACTCAGGGCGCCGGCCGCCATCTTGCAGATCCAGCCGCGTTCCTGTGCGCCTCAACTTCTGGAGCGGGCTCTCAAGCAAGGCCACCACGGGGCCCCCTCGAGCCCCAGGAATGACAATCTGGGTGCAGAAAGGAGAGCCACCAAAAGGGGGACCGCCAGCGCCACCGCCTCGCGGGCGCCACTTAGCCGACTCCGGGCGCAGGGCTTCAAGATGGTCGGACAAGGCAACAAAGGGGGGAGCCTCCTACACGGTTTTTCCCCGTCCACGGCGTGCTGCACCTCACCACCGGGCCCGATCCGCTGCCATCGGCATAACCGCACCACGGCCTCTCCCATCCGACCTCTCCTCTCCATCGGGGGCCGCCGTCGACACCATCTCTCCGGCTGACCTCCACAGGCAAGTCCCCGGTCTCCACGCCGTGGAGGCCCCAGACCAAGCAGGGGTGTAACTTCGTATCCGCCGTTCGCAGGAGCCCCCGGGACAGATGGTGAGTACAAGCTTTCCTTCGTCTTTCCGAGTCTTCCCGAGTATGTCGTCTCAGGGCAGGATACGTGTCAGGATATATGTGTTGGGCAGGAAGGTTAGCGGAGCCGAGCTAAATTGCGGCCATCACGGTCGCGAGCTTGGCTCCTCCCCCAAGCAATGCGCTTTTTGATCAGGAGCCAGTGCAAGGTTTTAAGAAGATCACTGGCTCTTGCTCTCCTCGTGAGGCCGAATATGGCTCTAGCCGCTGAGTTCTGGACGACCTGCAAGCGGGCTAAGAGGAAGTCAGGAAGGCCCAGGTACAACACATTAGAGTAGTAGTCAAGGCGCGAGCCTATCAAGGCCTGTATGGTAATTCTTCTATGGTCAAAGGACAACAGAGGGAGGAATTTTCTAACCATTTTTAAAGTGGCAAAACATTTGCCGACCAGGCCAAGAACCTGGGGTTTAAGGGAAAGGCTGTTATCTATTTGGATTCCCAGGTTTTTGGCGCCCGTTGAGTCGCTGTCAGGAGGAAACATGGCCACAGGCCACCAGTCCTTCCACCTGGGGTCTGCAGGGCAGCCAAAGAAGAGTACTTCCGATTTATCGGAGTTGCACTTGAGGCTGTTCTGTTCAAACCAGTTGAAAACAGCCTCAAGGCAGCCCCTGATGTTTGCACCGTGAAAGTCAGATCCTTTATCACACGTGAACAAGAGTTGGGTGTCGTCCGCGTATGATACGATTTGAGCCCCGAAAGCCTCCGCCTGTCACGGTTAGTAGCGGACAAGAAACCCAAGTAAGAACACCTAAGCCACTAACCTGAGGTATCTAGCCAGCGGGGACCGCAGCTTGACGATAGTCTTCCCTATAACCTATAGCACTGACCCTCCCTGTGTGAACTCACACACCAGGGACAGGTAGTCCTCTGGGTAAGGGGAAGGATAGTTGATCGGGGAGGTTGTTGTGAAGACACCCCTCAAGGTCTGGTCTAGGAATTCGGATGTCTTCAAAGGCACAACGATTCTAGAAACACAAGAACACTTGTTTAGCATAAAAAGTGATTAGCGGGCTATTGGAGTGTAACATCTATCCATAGAGAAAAGCACTTACTGAAAACCCTCGCTCTGACAGCCGGAATATCTGTGGAAGGTACTAGCGCGGGTTTTTAGTGATTCAGGGGCTGTTACATCACAGCTCCATCCCAACAGGAATACAGGATACAGTATCTAGCTTCAAGGTAGTTAGAGTCACTACCGGTTGCCAAGTTCAAAGCGTTTACAGGCAACAGTATCAAGGTTATGATCGAAGTTCCCCCAAGATCAAAGGATAGTACAGAAATTGGAAGTCTCAACATAAAGTTAGCACGGCCGTGCTAAAAGACAGAGGTCCTACCTCTAAATTACGGGAAAAGAATGAAGTCCGAGACGTCCTCAAGCGGGAAGGAAAGCGTCCACTATCACCAGCTTTCGGCGTCCTCCAGCGGGAAGGAAAGCGTCCGCCACACCAACTCTCGGCGTCCTCCAGCGGGAAGGAAAGCGTCCGTCCCACACCAACTCTCGGCGTCCTCCAGAGGGAAGGAAAGCGTCCGCTCACAAGCAACAAAGTACACAAGAAAGGCTTAGCTCCAACACGATCAAGCTACCGGAAGGATTGACAAGCACCCAGCAGTGGTATGGGAGTGTTTTTATTGAAGCCCAGAAGGCGAGTTCCGGTTCGCCTTGACCCAGGGCTTTCTGGGAGTTGTAGTGCCTCCGCGATGTTGCCCTATTCTCCCTCTGTATCTCTTGGTAATCGCTACAGAACCCCCTCTCAAGGAACGCCGACCCGGCGGTCATCCAGGCTTCCCAGGATGTAACAGATGGAACTGCGCTATCAAGTCAGGACAATGGAGATTTTGTACTGGTTCCCACGTTCTTTCCTCAACCCCGAAACCTTTCCAACTGACCAGGTACTGGACCCTACCCCGGTAGATCCTAGAATCCAACAGCTCCTCAACCTCATATTCTTCCAACCCCTCCACCAACACCGGGGGAGGATGAACGGGTAGTCTAGTGTCCACGGGGCAGGGCAGGAGTAGAGAGACATGAAAAACAGGGTGGATCTGCCAGTTACGGGGGATAGCCAATTTCAGAGCCACAGGGTTGATGACCTCCTCTACACTATAGGGGCCTGTGTATTTAGGCTTTAACTTGTTAATACCCCGGAGATGAATATTTTTTGTAGAGAGCCATACCTTGTTCCCCACCTGGTAGACCGGTTCAGGACTGCGTTTCTTGTCAGCGCTGCGTTTCTGCGAGGCTTGCGCATCTTCCAGATGACGCATCGCATCAATCCGAACAGCCTGGAGATGCGCATGATGTTCCTAGATGCTGGGCAAATTGAAGACACCGGCCAGTCGAAGGGGAGAATATTCGGGTGATACCCTAGCAGGCAGAAGAAAGGGGAGCAACCCAAGGTGGAATGTTCGGAGTTATTATATGTAAATTCCGCTAACCACAGGAGGGTGACCCAGTCTGTCGAGTTTTGTAAGGTAAAACAACGCAGGTATTGTTCTATGGTCTGGTTGAGCCTTTCCGTTTTGCCATCCGTCTGCGGATGGTAACTTGTCGAAAGCCTGGCATCGATGGCTAAGGATTTGCAAAGAGCCTTCCAAAACCGGGACGTGAATTGAGATCCTCTGTCCGTGATGAAGACCCTGGGAACGCCATGTGCTCTGATGAGATGCTGAAGTATAACTATGGCCAGTTCAGCGGACGTTGGTAGTCCTTCCAACGGCACGAAATGGCCCATTTTGGTCAAGTGATCGATGAGTACCAGGATTGTTGTTTTTCCTTGACATGCGGGCATTTCCACTATGAAATCCATAGAGACCGTGTGCCATGGTTTAGGAGGTACAGGAATAGGACGGAGAAGACCCGTAGGTCTGGTATGTTTTGATTTACTCTGGGCGCACACCGAACAGTTCCTGACGTATTCCTTGATGTCATTACGTAGGGTAGACCACCAGAACGATCGCTCGATGGTGGCTATCGTTTTATACACACCGCAATGACCCCCAAGCACCGAATCATGTGCCCAATTCAGTACCTGCATTTGCAAACCAGGGTCAGGCACGAATAAAGCATGGCGATAGTACAAGAGTTCATCATTTTGCGACCGCCATTGGGGCTCCTCTTGGAGCCAGGTCTGGGCATCAATCTCTGTTAACGCCACCTTGATGTCTTCGATGAAATCCGTAGATGTTAGCAAGGCAATGATGTTTTCCGGGAAGGACCCTTCAGGCAGAATAGATGGTGGTTCCTCGGGGAGGACTGACTGAGTGTCTTGGGTGTCTTGATTCCGGGAGAGGGCATCGGCCTTTCCGTTTTGGGGGCCAGGACGGTATTTAATGACGAAATCATAATCTGAGAAAAACAGAGTCCATCTAAGTTGTCGGGGTGTGAGGGCCTTTGCTGTTTTCAGGAACAACAAGTTTCTGTGGTCTGTGAAGATTTCGATGGTATGCCGGGATCCCAACAGGTAGTGTCGCCATTCCTCACATCCCCTTTTGATGACAAGTAACTCCTTGTCGGTGATGGAATAATTGACCTCACTCGGATTGAGTTTCTTGGAGTAGAAGGCCACCGGGTGGACCTGCCCCGTTGTAGGGTGGCGCTGCGATAGCACCCCTCCCAATGCAAACTGCGACGCGTCGGTTTCTAATATGAACGGAAGCTGGGTGTCCGGGTGACGCAAGATGGGGGCTTGAGTGAACCTTTCTTTGAGGATCCGAAATGACTGTTCTGCTTCCTCACCCCACACAAAAGGAACGTTTTTCTTTAACAGACTGGATATGGGGTGGATGATCTTGGAAAAGTCTTTAATGAAGCGTCTATAATAGTTCGCAAAGCCCAAAAACCTCTGCACTGATTTAACGTTTTGCAGGGTTTTCCAATTCGTGATGGCCTCGACTTTTCCATTCTCCATCCGAAAGCCGTTGGCGTTTATCACGTACCCCAGAAAGGAAACTTCAGTTGCATGGAAAAGGCACTTTTCCAGTTTGGCGTACAGATGGTGATGTTGTAAACGACGTAACACTTCTGTGACATGCTGCTCATGTTCTTGGAGGGTACGGGAGTAAACGAGGATATCGTCGATGTACACCATGCAAACGGTATCCAGTAGACCCCTGAGCACTTCGTCCATAAAATATTGGAATGCCGCAGGAGCGTTGCATAGTCCAAAGGGCATGACGTTATACTCGAATAAGCCAAACTTAGTTCGGAATGCCGTCTTTCACTCATCGCCCTTCTTGACCCGGACCAAATGATAGGCCCCTCGAGGATCCAACTTAGTGAAGTACCGAGCTCCCTTTATCTGATCCATCAATACCGAGATCAATGGAAGGGAATATCTATTCTTGACCGTGATGTTATTCAAGGCCCTGTAATCGATACATGGTCTCAGCTCTGCGCAGTCTTTCTTGGGTATAAAAAACAGGGGCGAAGAAGCAGGCGAAGTGGAATGGCTTATGAACCCTGAAGCCAAATTCTCCTCGATGTAAGTCTTTAAATAAGAGTTTTCGTGTTCGGTAAGTGCATAAACACGACTACAAGGAATGGCCGCCCCTGGGAGTTTGTCAATGCAGCAATCGTAAACCCGATGCGGGGGTAACCTGGTGGCCTTCTGTTTGTCAAAAAGGGAGCGAAACCCTTCGTAGACCTCAGGCAGATTGGTAGTACTGCATATGTGCTTCTCAGTACATGCCATAGCCAGGTGGCGAACACCTGGACACGCTACCTCTTCAGTTGTTAAAGAGGACTGGCTGTGACAATGGTCTTTACAGTAGGAGGAGTTCAATGATATTGTGCGTGCGGACCAGCTCACAACAGGGTCATGTAGCGTTAGCCATGGCATACCAAGTATAAGGCGAAACTGCGGCGCTGCAATCAAGTCGAACTGAATATATTCCGAGTGTTATTCATGCTGCATGCGCAGAGGGATCGTGTGCTTTATGACTGGTCCAGAAGACAAGGTGGAACCATCCACAGCCTTCACATGTTCTGGTTCGTCCTTCTGCTCCCATTCTATTCCTAGGGTGGCTGCATAGTCTATGTCCATATAATTACCCGTTGCTCCCGAGTCCAAGAGAGCATCCATTTGAATGACCGCATCTTCCTTGGTCCATAAAGACATTGGCATATTGATATGAGCCACTGCTGGCATCATAGAGTTTGCAAGAAGCGAGGAGATCGTAGTCTGTCGTACGTCCACCCCAGTGATCTCCACCTGGTTTGGACGTTCTAGTTTTCCGACGTCTCTCTCGTTCCCATGACGGCTGATTTTCGAGGCGCTGGACTTCTTTCTGATTGTTGGGCCCTTGCCCTACAGTCCCTGATGAAGTGCCCTTCTTTACCACAGTACAAACACAGTTTCATTTTACGACGTCGCTCTCGTTCCTCAGATGACAGAGGCCCTCGGATTCCCCCTATCTGCATGGGTTCAGCCCCGTCGGTAGTTTTGGCACTATCTTCCTGCGGGAGTTTCGGTTTGGGATACCATCCTCTTCCGTCACCCCTGCTCCTATCTCCTCGTCTCTCCAGCAGGCGATGGTCCAATTGCACTGTTAGGTCAATGAGTTCCTCACAAGTCGCCGGCAGTTGGACTACCTGTGATAAGACGTCCTTCAACTCGCTTCTTAGGCCTTGATAGAACAAGGAGGTCCTTTTCTCTTGTGGCCAATCGGTTTCGGCTAGGAGCCTGTTAAAGGACGTGATGTAAGACAGAAGGTCTTGTGACCCCTGGCGCAGGGTAAGGAGTTCTTTGTCCAATGACAACATGTGTGTTTTTCTGTCAAACAGTTTTCTTAAGGCAGAACAGAAATCAGGGAACTGATGCAAAACTGGATCGTTCTTTTCCATTAAGGGTATCGTCCAGCTTGCAGCGTTTCCGCCCATGTAAGACATCATAAAAGCTGTCTTAGCTGTGTCGTCCTGGAACACAGTTGGTTTGCACAGAAAGTGGAGGCGGCACTGGTTCAGAAATGTCTCGAATTTTTTGGGATCTCCATAGAACCGTTCAGGAGGAGCTAGAGGGATTCCAGTATTCTGGATTACATGTACCGTTGGAGAGTGGTCGTGGAGGACGAAGGTATGGCATTAGGAGAAAAGAACCCACCCCCAGCTGCCATCGGGGTTGTAGGCTGTGATACGGTCTGTCCGGGAGGGGGGAGTGTGGCTTCCCTAATGTAAGACCCTGCTCCTGGATTTTTTCGTGCCATGCCAGCTACTTCTCTGCGCATGGTGTTCATGTCCTTTCTAAGTTCTTGGTTCTCCACTCGGGACGCCTGCACTTCCTGCATGCTAAAACCCTCAAGTAATGAGGTCAAAGCCGCGCTTGTGTCCATGGTCCAGGCTAGGCTTCTTTCCTTGGACTTGTCAATCTGTCACGGTTAGTAGCGGACAAGAAACCCAAGTAAGAACACCCAAGCCACTAACCTGAGGTATCTAGCCAGCGGGGACCACAGCTTGACGATGGTCTTCCCTATAACCTATAGCAATGACCCTCCCTGTGTGAACTCACACACCAGGGACAGGTAGTCCTCCGGGTAAGGGGAAGGATAGTTGATCGGGGAGGTTGTTGTGAAGACACCCCTCAAGGTCTGGTCTAGGAATTCGGATGTCTTCAAAGGCACAACGATTCTAGAAACACAAGAACACTTGTTTAGCATAAAAAATGATTAGCGGACTATTGGAGTGTAACATCTATCCATAGAGAAATGCACTTACTGAAAACCCTCGCTCTGACAGCCGGAATATCTGTGGAAGGTACTAGCGCGGGTTTTTAGTGATTCAGGGGCTGTTACATCACAGCTCCATCCCAACAGGAATACAGGATACAGTAATAATAATAATAATAATGATCTTTATTCGGTTTTTACAATTTGAAAAGCCATAAAAGATAACATGATGATTAAAAACAATCATTTAAGAAACAGTTACATTTAGGTAATTTTTAAAAAAAGGATTTTACGAGGAGTAAAAAGGTAGAAAATTACAGGTTTACAAATTGTTTCTATGTCTCATGATGCTTTTTAAAAAGTTTAGTACATGGTATACTGTACATTCAGAGTCCAAACATTGGAGTGATAGCATCGCTGGACGACACTGCCTATGACCCCATTTTTTTAATAAGGGAATTAGCCATGTCTTTCGATGTGGGTAATAGAACTTACAAAAAAGTACTGTATGAATGGTGGACTGGCGGGAATGCTCATCACAGGGGCAGAGGACCGTTTGGGTGCTCCAATTGTTTTTTTTTTTTTTTTTTTTTTTTTTTTTTTTATTTTATTTATTATGCAAAGATAACAGCACAGTACAATGTGCAAGGAGCCCTTCGCCTACAACCCTTCACAGGCCGGCGGTGGACTGCCTCGCCACAGTCATGACACTTACATTTAACAAGCAGTAGGACCTGTAGATCAAGGCTTAGGTCTCAGTGGCAATACAAATCAAGCAGGGCGACCCCCGCTCGCTATTCCTTACTGCGTTGCGGTGTGCATTGCGCGTACCTTAAACAAAAACTGTACATTTTTATCATTTTCTCCCAGCTAACTCCCCAACTCATGAACCCCCCCCTCCCACAACCGGTCCCAAGTGTGTGCTTCTCGTGTGTGGTAGTGTGCATCCCAGTGGCGTGTGCGGCTCATATCAGTCATAGCTTCCCAGCATCTCAGCTGGGGCTCTCTAACATCCCCTACAGACAGGGGAGTGGTGTCCTTTCCCCCCCGAGACGTATCACAGTGCAGTGTAAGAGTCTATCCGGGCTCCGTGTGCAGTTCACTGTCTATGTCTTCCCCCTCTCCCTCCGTGGAGGCATCCCCTTCTATTCTGGAGGTTAGGTAACTCTGGTACAGCCCCCAAAAGTTTTTAGGGCGGCTACGGGGTGCTCCAATTGTTTTTATCAGGAAAAGTCACTAGTCTGAAAAACTGGTTCAATCTGAACCTTGTTAGGAGCATCTTTTCATAGGTGGAAATCTCCAGTGTAAGGTATGGCTGGATTTTCAAGGTCTGTTGGATCAAAATGGCGTGGATGGCAGATTTTTTTGTGGCCATCGTTGCTAGTCTCAGAGAGTCTAGATGGCTCAGTGCTATATTTTTTAGATCTTTTTTAGAGATTTCACTCATTAGTTCTGGGTTATTATAGTATTTCTCAATACCCATATCGGAGAGGAAGTTTCTAATGTATGTGAGCCAGGGTATTTTTTTTACGTTATCCAACTCCATGATGTCTCTAAGAATATTTTTTGTCAAGTTGTTGTCTTCGGATAACCAGACTCTTCTCCATAGCATTAGGGGTTGGATTTTGATCAGGTCTTCAATGAGGGGGATTCCCAATTCAATATGCGAGGCGTAGATGGAGGTGCCTCGTGAAGTTGATAGGAGGAATCGCGTGAAGATGTTTTCCTCTTTTTGAATGTGGCTGGTGTTAGTATGCCCCCAAATCCCAGCACCGTATAATGCTATGGATTGGCACTTTGCGATGTATATTTGGAGCAGTTCGACTTGGGGTTTTTTCCCTAGTCTTCTTGAAAATTTCATAAGCGCCAGAATCGCTCTTTTGAAAAGATGTCTCCTGGCCTCAACCGCCGGTTTCCAGCTTAGGGCATCATCTATCATGATGCCCAAGTACGGGTATTGTGAGGTCCTTTCAATTCTTTGGTCTTTCAAAAAAATGGATTTTGCCTGTTTTTTTCCACCGCCTGCCACCATGACAAAGGTCTTTTTTACGTTTATGTGCAGATCCAGGGCGGCCATGAAATCTGTATATTTAGTCAGTAGCTTCTGTAGTTCAATTGGGGTCCGGGCTAAAATGACGGCATCATCAGCGTAGAGCAGGGCGGGGATCAGGCGATCTTTTGCTTTTGGAAGGTCTCTTCCCCCCTTCAACATGCACTCTTCGAGACCGTTGGTATATAGTGAAAAAAGAAAGGGGGCCAGGACACAACCTTGCCTCACTCCCCGCTCTACCCCAAATGGTGCCGTCAGTTCTCCTCTTGTGCCAAACCTCACTCTCGCTGTGGCCCCGCTGTAGAGCTCCCTTAGATAATCCAAAAGGGGGGGGTCAACCCCCATCTTACTCAGCAGTGACCAGAGCTTAGAATGTGAGACGCAGTCGAATGCAGATGACAAATCCACGTATGTCATAAAGATTGTTCCTGTTTTTGCGAGGATATATTTAGATGTAAGCAGGGAGAGGTTCAAAACTTGGTCAATAGTTCCAAAGCCCTCCCTGAAGCCAAACTGTAGGTCGGAAAGAATGTTTTCATCCGCTGCCCACTGTTGCAGTTTACCAAGGAGGACTCTGCCAATCACTTTACCCACGGAATCAAGTAGGGAGATTGGGCGATAGCACTTAACGTCTTGCCTGTCCCCCTTCTTGAAAATGGGGACCATTATTGATGATGACCATGAGTCCAATAGTCCGAGTTCCGTGGTTGCCATACAAACTCTTGTTATTATTGGGGTCCAGAGATCGGGGAGAAATTTAAATAAATCAACAGGAACCCCGTCTGGACCGGGGGCTTTTCCAGGTCTACTTAGGGATAGGGCTTTTTCGAATTCTTGTAGATCAATTTCCATAGGAATAGGAAAAGCGGCTGGATTGTGTGCAGCCTGTTGCGATTCACAGTTAGATGTTGATTGGAAGATTTTCGAAAAATGACTCATCCATGTGACCTCATCAATGGCCACATCTATTTTTGGTCCGTTAGGGTCAGTTAGTGAGGGGGATTTAACTATTTTCCAGAAAGACTGGGAATCCTTCGCCAATGCACTCTCGTGTAGTGCTTTCCAAAGGGATGTTTTTAATTCTTTTTTCCTGATCTTTCTGGCAATGGTGTATTCTTTTCTGAGGCCCTGAATCTTTATTGGGTCTCTGTTAGTTTCTCCAAGGGCTTTCCTCAAGTTGGTATGTGCTTTTGTACAATCTTTATTAAACCAGCCTGTAGACTTTGTCTTATTTTCGTTGTGAAGTCTGGTTAATAAATTTTTGACATGTTCTATGATTATGTAGAAATTTTCTAAGATTTGGTTTGCCTCTGCGTTGGTATCAAGACATATCATGATGTTTTTGTAAGCGAGATTAACAAGTCTCTTCGTAAGGGTATTAGGGTCCACCTTATTCCATTTAATTGTAAAGCCGTTTGTCTTATGCAACTCAAGCCTATTCTGTGATAGGGTGTTGGCTATTGTTACCATCAGAGGGTTCGGGTGAGATAGTTGAAGACTAAGGCTGAGGGCGGAGTGGTCACTGAGGCAGTTTTCCAAGATTTTAAATTTTCCAACTCGCGATTTTAGAGCTTCTGTAATTAATATATAGTCCACGGTGGTCTCATGGCCCCTTCCTTTATATGTTGGCTCAAATTTGTTACTAGTTTGTTGCACGGGGTTCAAAATATAGAGATCCAAGTCTAATAATATTTTATTCATAGCAGACCCCGGTCCTGAATGAGAAAAATGGGTTAGAGGAATATCCGATTCGTCTACTATTCCACAGACGTCGATGTTCTGGCAGGGATGCAGATTGAAGTCACCACCCCAAATTATGTAGGAGGAATCCACTTTCTGCTTATGGTGGATATGTTCTGTTAACTTGTCTTGGATCTGATCAAGAATGATTAGAAATGTGTCAGAATCCAAGTTATTATATATGTTGACTAATGATAAACGGATTTTTTTCCCTACAGAGAGCGTAAGAATCTGGAAATTCGGGAGAAGGTCAGTCTTGATGATCTTTATATCTGTGATGGTATTGGCCATATAGGTTACCAGGCCCCCCTTGGGTCTACCCGAAACACTCGGAAGAGCGGGAGAGTTGAAGGTTCTGTATCCCACTAAGTGGAGGGCCGCCGTTGCCCATGTTTCTTGAATGGATATGATTTGATAGTCGTTCAGAAAGGCTGCTGCCGATCCATCCTCAATCTTGTTGCGAAGTCCAGCTACATTCCAAAAAATCATGGAAAACTGGGTCGGTTCGGGCTGCTGCACGACATTATGATTATGTGGTATGGGTTGTGTGGGCCCCAGATTAGGGTGTGAAAGGGCTACTGTAGTTGGTAATGGCTCCGGTGAATTGAGTGTTTGTCAATCAACCATTTCCAGGCCGCTAAACCTGTTTGCGGTCGGGAAGCCTAGCCAGTGTTGCCCATTGCTGGTGCCTTCATAATTGGGACCAAATGGTTGATAGGATGGTCTCTCCCATTGATCCCAGTTTCCAAATCTTTTTTGAGGACCCACGACCTGCCATGGGACTTCTCGCTGCTGGTAATTTGGATTAGCTGGATATCTGAAATTAGTAGGTTCAGTAAGTCGCATTATAGGATTTATGGCGGCGGATTCAAGCTCCCACGGTTGCGGGATAGGCTTCCTCCACATATTATCAGAAGTGCGTTGGTGGTTGCCATTATTGTGCCTTTTCGGGTAGAAGTAGGACAGGGGTCTTGTTACAATCCCCCCGGAAGGATTGTTATGATCCCATGAACAAATATAGTCAGCGATGTTGGGATCCTCAAACGTAATGACTATACAGTCTCCTCGGATAGTTTTTTTCCTATAACCTACCCACGGGGTCCTAGACACTGAGGTGATTTTACTTTTCCACGGTGGTGGGACGGGGCGATTGGTATTCAGCCAAAACTGGACCTTGTTTCTTAATGACCAGTTTGGTTCTGACCCTTCACCTGTAAGTTCGGGGACCCCCGTCATAACTACCACATATGGGGTGGCCTCAGGTGGTAAGTTAAAGGTAGGCACTTGTTCACTTGTCGATCTCTGGACGTTTTTTGTTTGTGGGGGTTTAGAATTTGTTGGTGCAGGAGTTTTAGGTGCAGGTGTTTTGGGAACAGAATTATTAGTGGAAGTGGGGTTTGTGGTGAGTGATGGTTGGGGACTAGCCTGGGAAGGGATGACCAAAGGCGTAGAGGTCGCCTTCTTATGATTAGTAGGGTTTGTATGAGAAATCAGTATGGTTTGCTTTTTGGACTGTGGCGGAGGTTTGGTTACAGTTTTCTTTGGGACAGTATGTTCTGGGTTTACAGCGGGCTTAGTATGAGGTTGTGGGGGTGCAGGTTTTAAAAAGCCGCTGATTTTTGCTAGGTGCCTCTCTATATTACTAAGTCTAGTTTCTAGTGGGCGTATGTGGGAGTTTAACAAGAACGCTATCTCTGCGGTTAGTTTTCCTATTTCTCGTTGCCTTCCTATATATTCTGAGGTTAGTGAGTCTGGCATTAAGAAATCACAAGGATCACGTGGAACTTGATGGATTGTTACCACGTTATTAGATGGGGGAGCAAGGTGATTGGTTGTGATTGAGGCGTTTGTGTCAGTAGACAACGTTGGATGCTTAGATATTGTAATGTTTTTGGTATGTTCCAATGCGTTTTTAGTATTCCGTTTTTTTATTGCCCCCTCCCGCTTGCCTCTCGTTTGTCTGATTTCTTCGGGCGTGGGATCCGGAAACATGTCGGGGGTGTTCTCAAGATCAGTTTCTGAGAGGGATACGGATATTTGTGAGGCTGACAGATCGACGTTGTTAGGTAGACTAAGTCTATTTGTCGTCGTCGCAGTTTGCGTTGTAACTGGGTTTACTTCCGGGGTTTTTGCTGTCGCAAGTAATCCCATTGAAGAGCGACGTGCAATTGCCAGTTCCGTTGAGACTCTGCCCTCAATTAAACTTATGCTCTGATCTATGAAAGTGTTCGCTTTGGCCAGAAAGTCATCCATTGGACCTAATATTTGGTCACCTATGCCATTCTTTTTGGATTTCTTTTTTTGTCTGGTGGATCTTGTATTCATTTTACAGGAATAATACGCCTAGGGTCGATATTAACTTGGCCAAATAAAGAGGAACTCACGTTGATTATTTACAAATACCTGTATTAAGGGAGGCCGGATGGTAGTCGTTAGGGTGGTGGGCCGGACCGGACTCTTCCGTACTCTAACGGCCTCAAACGGCCCTGTCTTTGGCCAGTCTTAGCCCGGGCTGCGTCCCGCGCTGCGGGAGTGAATGGCCTTTATGTAGGAAGCTGCACCTGGGCGGGGGGCGGGCCAGCAGGGAGAGCGGACCGGAAGCTCTTCCTTGGTCTTGCAGGGACTTCTGGTAGTTGAAGTCCCCGCACGCTCGCAGCCCTGCTGGTCTCTCGCGCCCCTTACCGCCTTGCCGCTGTTGGTCTTGCGTGTCCTCCACAAGGCTGCTGACGATGTTGTAGTGCCGCGATGCGGCACCCGCGGAGCGGGTGCGGCGAGGAGTTGGCAGGAGACCTCGTGTGGCGATGCGCTAAGTGCCCTGGTGCACTTCAGAAGTCCGTCTCGCTGGGTCAGTGTCCTCCGTTTCGAGAAGCTGGAAAGTAAGTGTCCCACTAATAGCGGGAACGGAAACGCTTTTTGAACCACTTTGTTGGGCGGGGGGCGGGCCAGCAGGGAGAGCGGACCGGAAGCTCTTCCTTGGTCTTGCAGGGACTTCTGGTAGTTGAAGTCCCCGCACGCTCGCAGCCCTGCTGGTCTCTCGCGCCCCTTACCGCCTTGCCGCTGTTGGTCTTGCGTGTCCTCCACAAGGCTGCTGACGATGTTGTAGTGCCGCGATGCGGCACCCGCGGAGCGGGTGCGGCGAGGAGTTGGCAGGAGACCTCGTGTGGCGATGCGCTAAGTGCCCTGGTGCACTTCAGAAGTCCGTCTCGCTGGGTCAGTGTCCTCCGTTTCGAGAAGCTGGAAAGTAAGTAAGGATACAGTATCTAGCTTCAAGGTAGTTAGAGTCACTACCGGTTGCCAAGTTCAAAGCGTTTCCAGGCAACAGTATCAAGGTTATGATCGAAGTTCCCCCAAGATCAAAGGATAGTACGGAAATTGGAAGTCTCAACATAAAGTTAGCACGGCCGTGCTAAAAGACAGAGGTCCTACCTCTAAATCACGGGAAAAGAATGAAGTCCGAGACGCCCTCAAGCGGGAAGGAAAGCGTCCACTATCACCAGCTTTCGGCGTCCTCCAGCGGGAAGGAAAGCGTCCGCCACACCAACTCTCGGCGTCCTCCAGCGGGAAGGAAAGCGTCCGCCCCACACCAACTCTCGGCATCCTCCAGCGGGAAGGAAAGCGTCCGCTCACAAGCAACAAAGTACACAAGAAAGGCTTAGCTCCAACACGATCAAGCTACCGGAAGGATTGACAAGCACCCGGCAGTGGTATGGGAGTGTTTTTATTGAAGCCCGGAAGGCGAGTTCCGGTTCGCCTTGACCCAGGGCTTTCTGGGAGTTGTAGTGCCTCCGCGATGTTGCCCTATTCTCCCTCTGTATCTCTTGGTAATCGCTACACCGCCAATGCCGCCAAAGGGGTCATATAGATATTAAAAAGAGTGGGGCTCAAAATAGAGCCCTGAGGCACTCCAACCTCCATAGGCGGCATTATGGCGGAGAAAGGGGGGCCCAGACCGTCTGCTGGCGGTTGGCAAGAAAAGATCTAAACCAACTGAGCACCGTCCCCCTCAGGCCAATCTCCCAGAGTCTAAAAAGGAGACGGTCAGGGGGGACGGTGTCAAAAGCCGTCGACAGATCAAGCATGACCAGCATGGCCTTGCCCCCACCATCTAGGGTTTCCCTGATGGCCTCTGTGACCTCAAGCAGAGCTGTTTCTGTGCTCAGATTGGAGCGGAACCCTGTCTGTGACTGATGCAAAATGTCATGGGCCTCGAGAAAGTTGACAAGGGAGGTGGGAACATGCTTTTCGACCACTTTGGCCAGGGCCGGCAAAAAGGAAATGGGTCTATAGTTGGCATGGTTCCTGGGGTCCGAGTTGGATTTCTTTAGAAGAGGTAGAATCAGGGTCTCCTTCCATGGCTGAGGGACCGTCCCTGCGCTAAGGGAGAGGTTGAGAAGCGGATTGATTAAAGGGTTAAGTACCGAAGCCATCTGGGCCAGGATTTTTTGCAGGACAGGGGCCTAGAGGGGAACCTGATTTGAGCTTGGAAAGAAGCTCAAGGGAAATTTCGGGAGTCAGCGACGGAAAGACCCAGAGGACGGGGCCCGTGGAATTCAGAGAGGAGGGGAACTGCGGTACTTCCTGGATTGATGTCATCCTGGTAGCCGCAAAAGTGTTTTGGATGGCATAGATCTTACTGGCAAAGAAGTTGGCCAGCTCGGTGATCCAAAGCTCCGAGTGTGTGGTCTTGGGGTGCACCAAGAGGGGGAAATGAAGTCCTTCACCACCCTAAAAATTTCTTTGCAAGAGTTAGAGGCTGCCTCAATTCTCTTTGCTAAATAGGACTTTTTGCCAGCAGTGATGTCGCGATGGTACTCTCTGATAGACTTTTTATAAGCTTCCCTAGCCTTAGGATCGTATTGCCTGCGCCATGCTCTTTCTGCTTTTTTTACACTGTCGCCGTTTCGCAGCCAAGTCCGACGAAAACCAGGGGGCAGATGATTTAGCAGAGGTGGACTGAGAGGCCCGGGGCAGGGCTAGGCCATTAAATCTTTGGGTGAGCCAGGTCTGCAGACGTTCAAGGTCCGCTTCCAGCGAGCCAGTGAGTTGGCACGGATGGTCGCAGAGGGCCTGCGCCATCATGGCTGAGGACACCCGATGGAACGCTCTGAATTCTTGTGATGGACGCATATAACTATTAGAGGAGCTCCTCTCAGTGTGGGGAATTAGAAATACCACTAAATAGTGGTCAGACCAAAGCACGGGTGCCAAGGAGGACAAGACAATGGGAATGGTAGAAAATATTTGGTCTAAAATATGACCCTTGAGATGCGTGGGAGACTGAAGGAGGGAAGTAAGCCCTAGGGAGGAAACAATGTCAGTCAGCTTGACCGTGTCGGGGGCATCGACGGTGTCCATATACGAGGAATGCCTAGGTCACCCGGCTTTTCGCTTCAGGTGCCGCAGGAGTGAGCAGAAAAGTGCTAAGTGCAATAGAGGAGGTCACAGAGATTCAGTTTTTAATATACAATGCTAGTAATCAACATGTAAAAATCAGTTAAAAATGCGGCGATTAAAATAAATGTTAAAATTCAGCTTGTAATCAGCGTAATAGAAGTCACACAACACACCCGGCTGCCGCCCAAGATGTAGTGGGAGGAACAAGGATCTCAATGCTCTTTCAGTTGAATAAGGGGTAATGAGATGTTGTATGACCTGAGGCTTGTGTCCATGTTTCAGCTTATGTGCAATGCATAGGTTTTTAAATTCTATGTATTTTGTGATGGGTCACCAGTGTAGGTGTCAAAGCACTAATTGTGCTGTGTTCTCTTGGGGATATTCAAGAGTACTTGAGCTGCTGCATTTTGCATTACCTGTAGTTTCTTTAAAACATAGGCTGGACTGCCCATGTAAAGGGAGTTGCCATAGTCAAGGTTTGAAAGTATCAATCCTTGCACAACCATCCTACAGTACTCCAGTGACAAACCTCTCAGCGTTTTCTCAGTGATCTGAGCAGGCCAAAACAGGTCCCCGCTATTTTCTTGGCTTAGGAGTTCATTATCAGGTCTTTATCTAGACCAAGTATTTTACCTCGTCTTTTAGCGTAGTAGGTCCACCTAGCTTAGAAGGCCATGCAATTTTCCCCCAGAGGGATGGGTTATTACCCATCACCAGCACCTCAGTTGCTGCTATCCAGTCGGCCACCCGTTCCAGGTACGTGTTGAGTCTCCTATAGGTGGAAGGAGCACCTGGAGACAACAATTTGGGTGTCATACGCATATGGCACCATGGTGAAACATGTGCCCGAAAATGGTTTCACATGGACTGAGTGGGAGACGGTGTCAAAGGCTGCGCTCAAGCCTAGATGGATTAGCGCAGCCGCCCCTCCTTGATCTATAGTCGTTCTCATTTTTTCCGTTGCCAGTAATAAAGCTGTTTCAGTACTGCACCCAGGGCGAAAGCCAGTTTGTGTTTGATGTTGCAGGTTATTGCTGTCCAAGAACTTTGAAAGGGTGCAATTCTGCCACTTCTCTAAGATGTTACTTATTCCAGGCAATAACGAAATGGGCCTGTAGTTTTTCCATTTGTCTGGGTCTTCCAAGGTTCCGGGATACAACTTTATTCCAATGAGGTATTGCATAGTACCTGTAAAGCAAATAGTATATAATCTCCTCCTTTCAACAGGATGTGAACTGGGGATGGTTCTAATGGAGATCCTTATTTAATGGAGCTTGCAACCAGGTATGGTGTTACTGATGCTCATTTTTGGTATGGACGCAAATTCTACTAATGAATGACTGGCTATTCTTAATTTTGGGATGTCTGAATCAATTCATGCCTCCCCTTCCCCAAATGACTCGTACATCTTGTTCACTTTTTCCAGAATGAAAAGGCAAGCTTTTCACAGCGTTCCCTCGAGGGGCTAGAGCCAGTCACATTTGGTTTTAGAAACGAGTTTACAATGTCATATATTTCTCTTGTCGGGTTAGCAGTCTGTTTAATCTTCTCCGCAAAGTCCTTTAATCTGTCTTATACTAGCTTTATAGGCCTGTTTGTTTTCTTCTTCATATTGATGACTCCATTAACTTTCCCATCTCTCACACTCTTCATTAACTCCCTTAGCTCTGCAGAAAACCAGCCTACTTTTACTCTATCTTGAGAAGCTCTTTTGTGGTGTGTAGCCCCACCTCTTCTGGTGTGGACTTCATCCACTCCCCAAAAGCAAGCGGTCTGCCAGCCCACAATGTACATTTGCCCATTGTCGTGTTTGCTGGATAAGGGCTTTGTTTTGTTTGGGCGGTACATTTATGGGGATAGTAAATTGAATTAACAGATGATCCACTAATCCCCATACCATTCGACTGCTTCTAGAACCTGACAATCCCACCCCCATCACGATTTTCCATCTCAACGTGAGGTCACTAGCCAAGCACCACCTCGAGGTAAACTCCCTTATTTTGGACGAAAATCCTGACATCCTCTTCCTTTGTGAAACCTGGTTACGGGATGGCACCTCTGCCATACCCAACCTTACGCTACCAGACGACTACCTTATGTCGACCATCAATAGGGATGGAAGAGGAGGCGGTATCGCCATAATTTATAAGAAAATATTTTCTTGTTCATTTGCTAAAGAGGAACTGCCCGACTGTGAAAGCGCCCACTTTAAAATCACCATAAACCCCAACTTCACTGTGTCAGGCCTATACATCTATCGCCCGCCTGGCCCTGCTTCTAAATTTATTGAAGCTCTTCTTGAGACAGCAACCTCTCTAATCACAAAAAATTCTAATTTTACTATTCTAGGCGATCTCAACCTTCACTTTGACCTGCTAAACGACGTTACGATCAAAAATCTCCTCGCGGATCTCTCTGCATTGCAACTCAATTCTCTTATTTTAACTCCAACACACCTAGCTGGCCACATTCTAGATCCAGTTTTCACTAACATGGAGAAACTTAAATCAGAGACACCCTTACCGATGGCATGGACTGATCATTACCTTATCAAACTGGCCATACCGGTCAACAAAAGCAGGCACAAAACCGCATCGACCCGTCGTCTAAAAAGACCATGGCACAAGCTGTCACGCAATGACCTCCACACCACCCTGGGGGAATTTCCCCATGACACCAATTCTGACATCAATGCCAATTACAGCGCTTTTCATGATTGGATTACGAGAGGGCTAGATGTCCTCATCCCAGCTAAATGGTCGAAAGGACGTAACTCTCCTTCCAACCCTTGGTACAATGATACCCTCAAAATCTTACGCAAAGACTGTAAAAGGGCGGAGCGCCTCTGGCGAAGGGATTATAACAGCGAAGAAAAATCCAACTATCTACTACTACAAAAAAGGTACCATAAAGCCATCCGTGCTGCGCGAACTGCCTTTTATGCTGACAAAATCGACTCCAGTCCCACCCCAGCCAAAGAAGTCTTTAAACTCGTTCAAGAACTTCAGAGCAGCAAATCCCCCCTCCCCAGTATGTCCTCCGCGCAACAATGCGAGGATCTTGCGCAATTCTTTGTCGACAAGGTACAGAAAATTTACACTTCCTTTCCTCAGCACTCCCCCAGCCCTTCCAACAGCCCTTCTCCTCCCTCCAACTATTCTACCTTGACCCACATCCCGGAAATTTCCGGTGATAACCTCATCAAACTATGCCAAAAAGTTAAAACTGGTTCACCGGCTGACCCCATGCGCCCGGCACAATTTTTAGAGTCACTCAACTTCTTTCTTCCTTCACTCACCTCTATTTTGAACCTCTCCTTTACCTCAGCGAGTGTGCCATCTGCCTGGAAGCAAGCATGGGTTTCACCCATCATCAAGAAGCCCACTCTAGACCCATCTAAACCGGAGAACTATCGACCTGTCTCCTTGCTCCCATGGCTTTCCAAACTCGCTGAAGCACATGTGAACACTACTCTATCCCAGCACATGGTCAATAATAACATCCTGGACCCATCTCAAAACGGGTTCAGACCAGGCCATAGTACTGAGTCTGCTCTTTTGGCCACCACAGAGCATCTCCGAACGATTTTAGATGCCGGTCAAAGTGCTGCGCTGATTCTTCTTGACCTCAGCGCGGCCTTTGACACGGTATCCCACGACATCCTTCTCAATCGTTTAGAGACATTTGGAGTATCTGGCCATGCTTTAGACTGGTTCCGATCCTTTCTCAAAGAAAGATCCTTTCATGTCTCTGCCCCCCCCCCTTTCTATCCAAATCCCACCCCATTGCACAGGGAGTTCCGCAGGGCTCTGCGTTCAGCCCCTGGAGGCGTTGGCCAAAGAGTGGGGCCTTACATTAGTATCGTACGCCGACGATACACAGCTGGCCATCGCCCTTACAGAAGGTCCTTCCATTTCATCCTCCAGTTTTAAAAACGGTCTATCCGCGGTTGCCCAATGGATGACAACAAACTGTCTACAGCTCAATGCTGGTAAAACAGAGGTGCTACTTCTTGGCAAAAACACCTGCCTATGGAATGAGCATTGGTGGCCGTCCTCCCTAGGCACCATCCCATCTCCCAAACCCCTAGTGAAAAATCTAGGAGTTTGGATGGATGCCTCACTTAACTTTCAGGCCCACACTAAAAAAGTTGCTGGCACTTGCATCGGCCTGCTGAGGAGTCTTAGCCACATACTAGGCTTCTTCAATGCCAAAACTCGCCAACTTATTATTCAAGCCACCATTCTCTCGCGTCTTGACTACGCCAATGTTCTCCTTCTTGGAGCTAACAAAAGTGAGGTATCACGACTCCAACGCGTGCAAAATTCCGCGGCTAGAACTCTAGTCGGCCTCCCCCGCAGATGTTCAGCTAGAGCGACCATCCAAAAACTACACTGGCTACCCGTCGACTCCAGAATCAAATTTAAGACCCTCATTATGACCTTCAAAATCATTAAACTCGATACCCCTCCACTGCTTCGACCTCTTCTTACCCCCTATGCGCCGTCACGTAACCTGCGTTCTTCCAACCACAACCTACTATGCGTCCCACGCATAAAACTTTGCCGCATGGGCGGCCGCTCCTTTAGGTTTCTTGGAGCCAAACTTTGGAACGATCTGCCGCAACATATTCGCTCCATAGAAAGCCTACCGGCGTTCCGGAAGGCAATAAAAACGTACCTATTCCCGTAATTCCCTTCCCCTTCCGCCCAGGCCGAGGTCTTGGTTCTTAGCGCCGGGACGCCTCATTGCTGGGGCAGCTGTTTGCGCTCTACCAAAACTATAGAATAGAATAGAATAGAATCTGACCATACAATTAGAATGAGTGCCTATATTTCCAAGGATGCAATGTTTGAAACGATAGGGTCCAGTATATGGCCTTTGATGTCTGTAGGTTGTTTAACCCATTTTCTAAGCTGTAGCGCTACTAGATCACTCTTAAATATGTTAGTCAGTGTGCACAGGTTATCTTCAAAATTTATATTTAGATCCCCTAGCAGTGTGAAATTGGCAGTTGAAACTCATACTTTGCTAATATATCAGGGATCATCTGGACAAATTGTGTTGCAGGTCCTGGGGGTCGATATACTAATAAGCCAGAAAGGAGAAAGTAAATGAAAGATTAAGTGAGGAGATTAAGTTATCACTATCTGCAATCTGTATAGAGTGTGCTTTACATTCCAGAATTTTTTTCAAATATAGAGGCTACTCCCCAGACACTTCTAGCAATTGCATATCCAGGGAGCGGAAACAGCAATGTCTGGACTACTGTCCTCATGCTGCCAGGGCGTCAGGGCTCATGTCTTCTAGGAAAGTGTAGATTTCTCTTATTTTGTATAGGAAGAGATCTACAGTTGGCTAAGTACATTTGCCAATCTGACACTCCCTGTTTGTGGTCTATCAAGTGTTGAGAGCTCCTATCCATACACCATTTTTGCAGAATTTCATTGTTATTAGTCTCAAATCTCTGATTACATTTTACTAGGTAAAGCATCTGGCATGATTCCATGCCAGCATTCGTCCTTTAAATGTTGCATATGGAACTTTAGTTTTTCAGAGGGATATCGTGACTGTCCTGACACTGAACTGCCAGGGTTTCTGGCCCCTAGCCCGGGCGGCCGCAGACAGGCGCAGATGGGCTTGCTTTTGGTGCGCCTGCTGCATGTCATCGGCTGTACATTTTTGGGATGCGGTCACAAACAGCATGACCACTCATCCCAGATTAACCCCTCTGGAACTGAGGAAGAACACTTAAAGTGCAGCATGCAAATTCTTTAAGACAAAATGCTCCTCAAATCAACATACATATAATTTTTCCTCCTTAACATTTCTGTGCCTCGAAAATAATCCTGTCAGTTGCATTGCATTTGGACGGACGGAATTGTTTGAGAGATCCATTTAGATATTGTACCCTTTGTCACTAGTTTGCCCATGTTGTTGTCTGCATGTCTTTCATGTAATACATGATTGCTTTTCTTGTAACCACTTTGTGTAAAGCTCTTTCCGCTTGATTTTTGGGCTCTTGGAAAATACTTGGTATTTGAATTGATTGATTTATGTGGTAGTGTGACACAACTTTGGGTAAGAATTGTGGATCTGTCCTCATGACTATTCTGTCTTTGTTGATCTGTAGGTAAGGTTCTTGAATTGTAAGTGCTTGCAG
Organism: Lissotriton vulgaris; assembly: GCF_964263255.1. NCBI lineage: Eukaryota > Metazoa > Chordata > Amphibia > Caudata > Salamandridae > Lissotriton > Lissotriton vulgaris. Next base: position 708,735,397 of record NC_141687.1, on the reverse strand, counting down.
TTCCCTCACCCTGCAAAGCAATGCCATTGCCACTATAAAGGCTGTTTTAAACATGAGCCTTTTTAATGAACCCTTTGTAAATGTCCAAAGGGTTTACTCATTAGCTGGTTAGTACAGGGTTTTTCAGTTCCTTGTAGGGGGTGGCGCTATCCTCATTGCTCCCTCTCTGAATCTTTTTATTACTGGTGTTGTGAAGAAACTTCTTCCTACATTACGTCTTGTGTAGGAACCCATTGCTCCTAAATGTACTTTTACAAAGCATAAGTTAATTTGCAATCTAGTAGGTGCGTGAGGCATCTCAGGACTATTGAGTATTCGTATTGTCCTGTACCCAGCCCATCCTTTGGCACCACCTTGAGTATCTTTCTCATTTAGCCCTGTAGAACTTTCTTGTTGTTGGTCTTCTTGCTTCTCTGAGAATGGCTTTTGTGTAAGCCTAGTTGTCAGAATCCTAAATCTTCAGGAGCCATGCTGTTAAACTGAAACTCTGTGGTTCTTTATTGTAAGCAGGTCCTGTTGTTTTGGTAATTTTTAGGTCTCGCCTGGAAATCGCATCCGAAGGATGCGTCCAGGCTGGAGACTTATAGCTAGCTGACACGGGGGAATGAAGGACAAGAAACTGTCACGAGCTTATCCTTGGCTGGATTGAGCTGCGTGCACGAGCTTTTTGCCTTCAGTTTCTTTTACAATGTTTCTTTCTTTGTGTGAGCTTGCCTTCACTTTCGTTTCCTGTCTTAGACCCCGCCGCCGCGTGTTTGTTTCCACTGTTCGGTTTTACTATGGGCATTCTCACGAACACGAAATAAATAGATCACAGCCACAGTTTGCTTATTTTCTCATTGCGGACCTTTAATTTGAGGATGCAACGCGGGCCTGACACTGGCACTCACGAGATCCCTTCTGACTTTGCGGCAGCCTGCTCTCATGCCAGGCGTTTCCCTGTGTTTGTCACAGCACGTCCTGTTCTCTGGGGCGAATGCCAATATTTTATATTACCGGAAGGTGCAGCGAGCGAAGCGAAATCTAAGCCAGGTCTCTTGGCAAAACCGCAGTTTTCTCTTCGGTCTGATGCCTTCTTAATGTGTCGGGTTTCATAAGTCACAAATAATGATGTTTCCTTGCAGGGGGGCGTGTCTTCGTCGATCGTGATAGTCGGTGCTCACTGTACGTGGTGTTATTTCCTCTGCGACATCCCTCAACGCTCTGGGTCAGATTCTTTCTGCTTTTAAATGTGTGTCTGCCTGAGTTGAAGCATACTTTTTGCCCCACCGCATCTCGGTCATTTGCGCAACATCACTGTAGATCACGTGCTTGCTGCACTTTTAAAACAATGACCCAAAGAAGGCCTCCCCCGAAGACAAGACGCTCCTGAAGAACAGCTGCTTCACAGAAAGGTGGTGCAGTCATGGCATTGTGCCTGCTGTAAGAATCGAGCGCCCTCTTTCAAAATAAACCATTTCATGTCCAAAAAGACATCATCTCATAAAACACTAACCCCATTACATGTAGGACAAGGCCACACATGCTTTTATCGCTATGATAGCCGCAACATATTCCTACATGCATTATATCTAATTTTTTTGCTGCGTGCGGTTTTCGGCATGTCTGGTGAATAACCACTACACGCATTCGTACATCTAAAGGCAGGCGCATGTATGACTCTTACACTACTGGGCCCACACAAACAAACATGTACACATTTTACGGGTGTGTTGTGCGCACTAGCATTGAATGCCCTCCACTGACAAGCGGGGATGGGGGCGGCCGGGCCTGGGGGTAGGGAGCGGACACGACACGCAGAGCCCCCTCTGCAGACGCGCATGCATATGAACCTGCCTGTAACAAAGTTAGCGCGGAAAGGTCTAGTGCTCACATGACCGGGGTCCCGCGCCAGGCACCCGGACTGGTGTGCAGCAGCAGGCAGCGCCCGCAGGCAGCAGAGGCTAACTGGGAGGCTGTGATGAAAGGCGAGAGCCTGCCTCTGACACAGGTGTGGTGTCTGTGCACATTAAGGCTGCCTGCACGTAGAGGCCTCTGATTGAATTATGGGATCGGTGCTTGATACCCAAAAGCCGCGGATTCAGCAGCCAGCGAGGGGAGCTGCTGGGGGGCCTCCCTCCCCTCTGCTTATGGCTGCATTATTTTACCTCGTTAATTGTCAACGTTGCCTTTCGCAGATCTTGGACAGACTCTTTGTTTTGCAGATGTGTGTATACCTCTCACTGTTTCACTCTTGCTGGTAGCGAGTGTGCCTAGCGCAGCACGTCATATATTCAGAGCAGGTCCGATTCTTTATCATTATTTGATAGTGCGCGTGGTCCGGCGCGCAGAAAGAGCAGCTGCAGTGGGCATGATATTGAGAAACCCTTTCTTAAGTAGCACTCACCAGTTTCCGTGTGATTATTCAGAAGTGGGTTTCGCATTTTCCTCGAATTACGTTAAAATGAAACTTGTGCTCCCAAAATTGTTTCTAGGGATGGCATGTCTGTAGCCACACTGCACCCTCACACACACTGCACCCTCACACACCGCACCCTCACACACCGTACCCTCACACACCGTAACCTTACACACACTGCACCCTCACACACACTGCACCCTCAGACACTGCACCCTCACAGACACTGCACCCTCGCACACACTGTTCCCTCATGCACACACTGCACCCTCACACACACACTGCACCTTCACACACCGCAGCCTCACATACCGCACCCTCACACACCGCACCCTCACACACACTGAACCCTCACACACTGCACACTCACACACAACACACCGCACCCACACACACCACACACACACACACACCGCACACACACACACACACCGCACCCACACACACCGCACCCACACACACCGCACCCACACACACCGCACCCACACACACACTACCCCCTCACAACCCACACCCTCACACCCCACACCCTCACACCCCACACCCTCACACCCCGCACCCTCACACACCGCACCCTCACACACCGCACCCGCACACACATACTGTGCACACACACACCGCACCCGCACACACACACTGCACCCGCACACACACACTGCACCTGCACACACACTGCACCCGCACATACACTGCACCCGCACACACACTGCACACTCACAACCCACACCCTCACACCCCACACCCTCACACCCCGCACCCTCACACACCGCACCCGCACACACCGCACCCGCACACACCGCACCCTCACACACCGCACTCTCACACACCGTAACCTTACACACACTGCACCCTCACTCTACTCCCAAACCCCCTACACTCCATGTTGTTTATTTTTGCGTGTGTAGGTGCCGCTCCTCAGATCCGTCCTTTACACAGCGTATCCCATGCGTGTCCAAAAAAACACAACCCGAAAAATGGCCCGCTCCCGTGGGACCTCTGGGACAGCAAGACAAAGCAGCAGCTGTTTGGCAACACGTCTCACCCCAAAACAGCAACTGTGATGTGACTGCATTCCACTGAATATGCAGATCTCATTCTGTGGCGGGGAAACAAAAGGTTCGGCTTCCCAGAAGGCTGTGACAGCCACGGCATCGATGTGGACAAGAAATGCCAGGCTTTTGACATGCCACGTGGGGAACGGAAATATTCTAAAGTGTTGTATTCATCGCTTTATAATATACTGAATCGATAGTATGAGCCGGCACTATATCACTTAAAATCGCATTATATCATAATAGAAATGTGAGTGCAGAGTGACAGTGAGTGCAGAGTGACAGTGAGTGCAGAGTGCGTGCAGAGTGACAGTGAGTGCAGAGTGCGTGCAGAGTGACAGTGCGTGCAGAGTGACAGTGCGTGCAGAGTGACAGTGAGTACAGAGTGACAGTGAGTGCAGAGTGAGTGCAGAGTGACAGTGAGTGCAGAGTGACAGTGACAGTAAGTGCAGAGTGACAGTGAGTGCAGAGTGACAGTGAGTGCAGAGTGACAGTGAGTGCAGAGTGACAGTGAGTGCAGAGTGACAGTGAGTGCAGAGTGACAGTGAGTGCAGAGTGAATGCAGAGTGACAGTGAGTGCAGAGTGACAGTGAGTGCAGAAACAGTGAGTGCAGAGTGCGTGCAGAGTGACAGTGAGTGCAGAGTGACAGTGAGTGCAGAGTGCGTGCAGAGTGACAGTGAGTGCAGAGTGACAGTGAGTGCAGAGTGACAGTGAGTGCAGAGTGAGTGCAGAGTGACAGTGAGTGCAGAGTGACAGTGAGTGCAGAGTGCGTGCAGAGTGACAGAGAGTGCAGAGTCCGTGCAGAGTGACAGTGAGTGCAGAGTGCGTGCAGAGTAACAGTGAGTGCAGAGTGACAGTGAGTGCAGAGTGACAGTGAGTGCAGAGTGACAGTGAGTGCAGAGTGACAGTGAGTACAGTCACTCAGCACCACCACATTATCACTCAGAACCACCACAGCATCACTCAGAACCACCACAGCACCACTCAGCACCACCACAGCATCACTCAGCACCACCACAGCATCACTCAGCACCACCACAGCATCACTCAGCATCACCACAGCCCCATTCAGCACCACCACAGCATCACTCAGCACCACCACAGCACAAATATGTTCTCTCAATGTTTCAAGCTTTATTACAAATGTCACAAAAAGATGTTAATATTTCACTTCTGTTCTTGGATTTCGTTACAATAAAATACACTGAACATAATCTTCACAAAAGTTATTTACAAAAGTTTAAGCTATTGCCATTATAAATTCCAATCACTTTTATTAAGTATTTAAAAAAATTAAAAGCCATTGTTATTTGTAATATCAATACATCTAAGTCACGTAAATACAAATGTTGCATTACAAATGCTATAGGTGTCACATTTGCGAAAGTTAGAACTATTGGCATTGTAAATGACAAAGCTATTAATTTAGCTATTTTCACAACCAACACATAAATGAACATTTGGTGAATTACCATTAAAATATTTGACAAGCAACCACCGACCTGGGTGTAGCGAGGGGAGCTGAGGAGCTCCAGTGCCTTCCCTGCTGCCAGCGTAAGTCTTCCTGCCTGCTGTCACCTGGCCCCTCTGCCTGCGAACATCTCGGCGGACCGGGGACTACATCCCCCAGCAGCCTTTGCCGGAGGAAGCCGCGCACGCCCTGTCCCGCCCCCGGAGGTGCTCTATAACCAGCAAGAGCCCCGGGGGAGCGGGGGACACTGTAAGACAAGCAACCACCGACCTGGGTGTAGCGAGGGGAGCTGAGGAGCTCCAGTGCCTTCCCTGCTGCCAGCGTAAGTCTTCCTGCCTGCTGTCACCTGGCCCCTCTGCCTGCGAACATCTCGGCGGACCGGGGACTACATCCCCCAGCAGCCTTTGCCGGAGGAAGCCGCGCACGCCCTGTCCCGCCCCCGGAGGTGCTCTAATACCAGCAAGAGCCCCGGGGGAGCGGGGGACACTGTAAGACAAGCAACCACCGACCTGGGTGTAGCGAGGGGAGCTGAGGAGCTCCAGTGCCTTCCCTGCTGCCAGCGTAAGTCTTCCTGCCTGCTGTCACCTGGCCCCTCTGCCTGCGAACATCTCGGCGGACCGGGGACTACATCCCCCAGCAGCCTTTGCCGGAGGAAGCCGCGCACGCCCTGTCCCGCCCCCGGAGGTGCTCTAATACCAGCAAGAGCCCCGGGGGAGCGGGGGACACTGTAAGACAAGCAACCACCGACCTGGGTGTAGCGAGGGGAGCTGAGGAGCTCCAGTGCCTTCCCTGCTGCCAGCGTAAGTCTTCCTGCCTGCTGTCACCTGGCCCCTCTGCCTGCGAACATCTCGGCGGACCGGGGACTACATCCCCCAGCAGCCTTTGCCGGAGGAAGCCGCGCACGCCCTGTCCCGCCCCCGGAGGTGCTCTAATACCAGCAAGAGCCCCGGGGGAGCGGGGGACACTGTAAGACAAGCAACCACCGACCTGGGTGTAGCGAGGGGAGCTGAGGAGCTCCAGTGCCTTCCCTGCTGCCAGCGTAAGTCTTCCTGCCTGCTGTCACCTGGCCCCTCTGCCTGCGAACATCTCGGCGGACCGGGGACTACATCCCCCAGCAGCCTTAGCCTACCCTTTGACCTCACGCAAGAGGAGTGGAAGGAATCCACGCAGCATAGATTTGTCGCGATTAGGCAAGAATCTTCAGGGGAATCATGTCTACCCATCCTAACACTCGTTCGGCTGGGAATAAACCAAATAAAAAACCCACCCCGAAACCACCCAGGGGGGAAACAACAAAGGAGGGAGCCCTTGTAAAAGGGAACAAACCAACGGCAATTGACTTAATGCTAAAGAAAGTGACAGGTGAAATTGAACGCATGGAACGGAGTTTATCCTCCTCGCCGAACCTTAATGTCATTACTCAAACACCCTCTAGAGAAGTCCTAATAGTAGATAGCCCAAATACTCAGGGCAGTGTATCTCAAATAATTAATGACATAGAGGACATCCCCTGTGCACAAACATCAGGTCCAGAAACCTCTGAGCTTAATGATATAACCCTTAGGAAAAAAAGGAAGCGACTGGGGAGAAATAAGGGACATCAGAGACAGAGGAAAGCACCAGTAAGAGACAATTCTCCAACATGCACCCAAGAGCACACAATAGCAGCAAATGTCTCGCAAATAGAACCTATACCACCAGGGTGGATTGACATGGTAGTTATGGATCTGAAAAAACAACTAGAATCATTCATCACAGCACAACTAAAGCCCATTATAAGTAAGGTGGATAAAATAATGTGTGAGCTCGCCAAACAAGCTAAGGTTCTAGAACACACACTTAGTAAAACTCCCCCCGACCCACCCCAATTAATTGAGGAAGTCACAAATGATAAGGCAAACCCAAAGAGAGCGCAAAATAACAATTGTGTTAGTCACTCCCAGCAAGAAATAGTCCAGATTCACGAGGCCCCCAAAACTGATCAAAACCCCAAAGGGGGTATTAATGATAACGCAAGAGGGAGACATAACCAAGGGGCAAATAATACACAAAGAGAGAAATCCACCCCACAACCTTTAATGCAATGGAGACAAGACGATCACACCCAGAGGGAAGGGAATTATAATTACTGTCACACAGACCCTGACCCCTTTTATAACAACAATGCTCCACACATAGATCTCCCCCCCGAGGAATGCCCTTTTGTAGTTATCTTTGCAGGGGTCCCGGAAATTAGACCAAATGAGCGAGAAAGCCATTACCAACTGCTGCCCAAAATCTCCAAGTGGCTGAATATCCATAGGCCCTTAAATAATGGGGAGAGAGGAGAGATAGCAAGTGTAAGAAGGGCAAGCTGGATTGGAGGGAGAAATAAAGACATCAGAGGTGACTGCATAGGTGCACACTTCACGGATACAAGTTTGGTTGAGTATATCTTGAAGAATTCCAATAGGAACCAAACCAGTACCATCTGCGCACTCCCACTTGGGTATTTTTACCCTAGGTTTAGGAATAATAATCGCGGGGGTGATGAAGGAGGGTGGACGCGGGTCAGAGCACAACGCCCACATAGACCGAGACTAGCAAGCCGCCCTGAACAGCCCTACCCCCCCCGAGATTACGCACAATGGTCAAATAGATTTGCCCCATTCCAATCACTAGAAGATATTGATTGACTCACACCCCCAGAAAATACTAGCGACGTAAGCCTGGCTACCAGTGGCTGTTCTGGCCCAGAAACACGGGGTGTACGTGGGACTGGGGAGAGCACCCAAACTGGGAGTCCAGACTTACCGCGGAGGCAGGGGGAATCAAATTGTCTAAAATAGATTCTCCAATAGTTGGGGAGGACATACTAACTCTAACACCCAAAATAAAAGGCAAGGACAAGATGGAGGGTCTGACCATCCTTTCTTGGAATATCGCAGGGCTAGAAGCCAAACTCAAAAGTAAGGAATGGTTAGAATTCATAAAGTGTTTCCATGTCATAGCACTCCAAGAAACTTGGGCTAAGGACTCAGGCCCATGCCAATTGGAGGGCTATAAGTGCTTTTTTAAACCCGCCCAAGGATCAAACTCGGGTAGAGCAAAAGGAGGCCTAGTAGTCTATGTAGACTTAGATCTGAAAGGTAACTGGTCATACCCAGATTGTCTTTCAGACAATATACAAACAGTCAGACTTCTTCATAAGGGGGAGAGTCTACTGTTGGTAAACTTCTATAACTCCGGACCAGTGGAAGGGAACTTCCCAATACTAGCGGAGCTGGAAAGCAGACTAAGTGTGGAACTAGAGCAAAGGACAACAGGGCCAGAACCAATTGTTCTGTTAATGGGGGATTTTAATTGTCATTTATGCCCCAAATTACTCCCCCCGACCCCCGATTGGTCAGCTTGCCCATTAGAAAAGGGTCCCCACTTTACTCATTGTAAAGAGGGAACAACCTTGATGAACTTAATAGAAAATTTTGCCCTCATTCACGTCATGGATTTAGCGCCGCTTAAGGTAGGCGATTCCCTAATACCAACATTTAAGGGTAAAGGTGGGGGGTCCATAATAGATTATATAATGATCTCAGCTAGTGCAAGAGATCAGATTTTAAACACAAGAACAGAGTGGAGTCCCTTCAGTGACCATAATCCCATTATAATAGAAATAAAAGGGAATGATTTAACTAAAAAAGATCCAGGGTTGATTCACCAATCAGAAATTCAACCTATTGCCCAAGGGAGACGCTTAAGGTGGACAGTAATCAATCCCCAGGAATTTTATGTCAAGCTAGTGGATGAAGGGAAAGCCCATATAGAGACCTGTTTAGAACATACAACAGAGGACAAAGGAGTAGTAGAGGCATTTGAGAACCTGACCAAAATAATTGAGAGACTCCTGACAACCAAGAAACCAGCAATGCAGCTATCCACGCCAAGATGGTTTGACTCTATCTGCTCTAAAGCGCTAAGAGATTTAAAACTGAGCCTGAAAAAAACCCCAAGAGACAAGGTTGAAATCACTCGCTGCAGAAAAAACTATAAAACCCAGGTAAAGATCAGGAAAGGGACTCTTCAAAAAGAAGTTTGGGCAGACCTAAGGGAGGCTGGCGAGAACAAAGACTATGCCCAGTTCTGGAAAATCATAAATAGACCATGCTTTCGTGATTCAAACTCCCCAGTCATCAGCTCTAACATCTTACCAGAACAGTGGATTGCGCACTTTAAATCCCTGTACAATCAACAGGAGATAGACACTGGTGATGGAATATGGAGGGGACCAAGGGCAGACAAACTAGAACTATCCTTGGATGAAGTACTCAAAGCAATCTTGGGTCTAACGCGAAATAAAGCTCCGGGCCCGGACGGGACCCCCCCTGATCTTTTCCTGAGTAACACTGACCTATGGGCCCCAATGGTAACAAGGGTATTGAATGCAGCAATTAAAACGGGTCTGCCGAGATCATGGTCCACTGCGGTGATTGTCCCGATTTACAAAAAAGGCTGTAGGGACAGCCCGCAGTGTTACCGTCCAATCTCGCTCATTGACGTTTCCGCCAAGGTACTAGGGAGGGCACTTCTCAACCGTTTACTAGATTGGACTGACACCAATAACACCCTGGTGGACACCCAGTATGGGTTCAGAACAGGCAGGTCAACCACCGACCAATGCCTCAACCTATACTTGCTCTCCGCTAAGTACACCAAGGCATCGGATGGCACCATTTACATGGGGTTTATGGACTTAGCAGCCGCTTTCGATAATGTTAACCGAGCCAAACTCTGGACACTCATGTCAAACCTAGGCATTGACCCGGATCTCGTTAACATCTTAAGGGAGCTACACTGGAACACCACGGCCAAGGTCCGCTACAGTGCGGGGGGGGTGAGTACTGATCCCTTCCTGTGCTCGGGCGGGGTGAGGCAGGGGTGTATCCTGGCGCCATTCCTGTTCTCCCTCTATATAAATGGCCTGGAGAATGACCTCATAGCATTGGGAACCGACTGCCCTAAGGTAGGCACGCGTCATCTGCCAGTACTTTTGTACGCCGATGACGCGGTTCTCCTAGCCCGAACGGCGGTTGGTCTGCAACTGTTAACCAAGGGTTTCTCGGATTTCATGAGGAAATTGGACCTCTCTGTCAATATGACAAAATCATTTGTCATGATAGCGGGGAAGAAACCTCAAAAGAAATTTGTATTCAAACTGGGGAATCATGTCCTGAACACTGTTAAAACATTCCCATATCTGGGCCTTTTATTTGACGAGAAGTTAAACTTCGCCCCTTTGATCGAGGAGAGGGCGAGGAGACTAGTCTCAGCTAATGGGGCCATACTGAACTTTGCACGTCGAATGGGTCGTTGGTCCCCAGAACAAGTGATGACTTTGTACAGATCAGTGAGTATCTCAAAGACCACTTACGGAGCAGAAGTGTGGGGCTGCAGAGATGCAAAATTAATTCAAAGTGAGGAAGATAAATTTAAAAAAAAACTACTAAAACTCCCGCTGAGCACCACTGCAGCAATTACTCACGAGGAGCTGGGAACCACATATATTGCTGATATTATTAGACTGAGACCTATAATGGCCTGGCTCAAAATATGGACAAATCCCAAGGCAGAATTATCCAGACAGATCATCCAGGATTGCTTGCTGAAAGAGAAACACCTTCAAATCCCATGGCTGAAATACGTCAAAGATACTCTGGGGGATATTGATGAACAAATGCTATTCTTGGACCCTACCAGGGTGGATATATACGCTAGACATTCCGTACAAAGCCTATTGTTGGATAAATTTAATGGCAGGAGGAGGGAGTTGGATTTAACTAAATCCTCGGCAGTTGCCCACTCCCTGGTCTCTAATCAAGTTGGCATGGAACCGTACCTCTTTTTAATGTACAGTCAGCACGAGAGGTTTTTAATGACTCGTTTTAGGCTCAATTTGTTGCACCATATTTTAGCTTATCCATCAGGTTTTACACAAACAATTGAGCAGAAGGGTGCCTGCGGCTGCGACAATAGGTCTCCGCAGGACACCCTTCACTTTGTTTTACTGTGTCCTTTTTATAAAACACCGCGCCAAAGATTTCTGGTGGGCGCTTTGAAGGACTCAAATATTATCCATGCTAAAGCTGCCTTATTGTTCCTGCAAAGAGCCACTGAAACGCGAACCCTATTTGCTGTTATAAGTTTCCTTAAAACTGTTTTTAAACTGAGAAACACAAGGGGATGATGAATTGGTGGGTTAGGGAGGTATCTGAAATGTTATAGGGGGTCCTGGATCACATTTGCTCACAGGTTTTTATCTGTCACAAAAAATCCTTCCTTTTTTCTTTTCTTTTTTAACCGGATGTCTTTTTCTCTGTCTTCTTTTTAACAATTGTCATGTTGATCAGAATGTTCCTTCTTGTGATTATGTATTATGATGATTATGTATTTTCATGATGGTTTTTAACCTTCGAAACAAATAAATGATTTGATTTGATTTGACTTTTTTACTAAGATATTATTGTACTCTTTTATGCAAACAAAATTTAGATACTGCATAAATAACTTTAACAAAACATATTTTATATGTAGCTTTTTATGTAAAAAAATAACTATAGCACAAAGCAAAAAACAATTGCCATTTACAATGCTAATAGCTCAAACTTAAATAATGCGAGACCTATTGCATTGCAAATGCTTGTTTAATGTTTGCTACAAGAAAACCTAGGGGTCTTAAGAAGAGGAAAAAAAAAGGAAACCTCTATTAAAGGGTAATGATAGCTTTCAAGTCTATTGAGTACCAGAGCTAACCAGCTACTAATTTAGGCATTCAAACAATACACACAGAACCAAATAGTGATTGAGGGTGAAACTAGTAAATAAACATAGGATTCCCATCAAAGTCTTGTTCTGATCAATACTATCATCTGGTCACCCTTCGGGGATGGTGTGTCTCTAGATCATTGAGACGTTTCTACCAACCACCGGTCGGAGTTGGGTTCTGACCCACAATCACTTCAGGACCATGTAGATAATAATGTATGATGGGAACCGGTGCAGTGCAAAACCAAAAAAATGTATTGGAGTGGTGAGTTAAAATAGGATAGAGGACAAAAGGGAAACTTTAATGGAAATTGGCCTCTTCCTAATTAAAACCAGGAACAGTGCATGAAAATACAGTTTCAAACAAATAACTGTCTAGGGGCCAACATGTTTCAGCCTTCAGGGCAGTACCCAGGCTTTCTTCAGGGCCTCTGTTCTTTAATTTTTAATGCTTCTGCAAGTGTAATCCAAAAGAGTAGTGATTAAAATATACAAAAAGGATATATTTGACAGGAAATTAATTATTCTTTTCTCCGTGTCAATCCGAAATGTCTCAGACCTGGAACAACAAAAGACCATATGAGAAATGCTGTGTGAGAGTTGAATGCTATACACCAATATTTAGGGAAGAATTAATACATTTTCACTCACCTGGGTCGACCGGAGACTAGACCTCACCTCTCCTGGACCAGGCTCATGAATTTAGGAGGTCCCGCTCTAAAGGTATGAGGAAGAAAAAGTGGCTCAGCATAAACCTTGGACCAATCAGTGTTGTCCCTCATAGCTTAGCGGAGTAGCCACTAAAATAATTCCCTCACATCCTTAAGTCCCCAATAACCCCCATCAGTGCAAAAAAAGGCTCACCGAGGGAGCAACAAAGTTGCCAAATTGCCAAAGAGATGAAAATGCTAGAGGGTAATCCTCAAGCCAGGTTACAGGGGTATAGCTGTAAGTAACCTTTGTAACATCTCTTAGTCTGAATTTTATAGACAGAAACTAAGTCCCAACTGTAGGGGCTCACATCTAGTAGAACTAGAGAAACAGTTTAGAAAGAATTTTAAAAGAAGTTCTTTGAAAAAAGTTGTTGAAAAAAGCAGAAAAACACCTAGCTTACCTGTCCGTTGTTGCCTCTGGCGGATCCTGAGTCAGGGGGAGGCAACGACTGGACAGTTGGCCGTGCTCAAATAGTGGCTGCTTTAACAACTGGACCAATCATGTCTCTAAACAGTAATGGCCAATGGCTGATGCCAATAGAACAGAAGCACCAATTGTCAGCTTCCAATAACCTATTCAAAGTACCCTCCTAGAAATTGACTAATCACTTGCCTTTTAGGCTAGAGGGCCATCCAAGTTGTATTGCAAGCATAAATCTCGCAATATTCAAGAACTACAGAACGAGATCACTCGCCCATGCTCTGCAGTTCTATATCTAGGCAGAACAAATGAACAAAAAACGTGGTTCAGCATCTTATTACCTTCAGAATACTGTTCTTTGGTAGCAAAGCCACTCGTGTGTTCAAAGTACATAGTTGTGTTGCGTCAGTATGCAACATTTGGTAGTCCAAAGCCCGAAAACGAAAAATCTTGGTCGAAAACTCCACATTCGCAGTTGGCAAATAACAGAGTTCTTTCAAATCATTAATTTGATGAGCGTATACGCAGGCCCAGTGGATTAGAAAGTTGTAGAGAGTCACTCCATAATGATTACTGAACGCGTAGTTGTGCCGAGCATCATAACGCTAGGCTATCAGAACTACGAAATGACGTAGGCCATCGCCATTTTGTAGTTCTCGAAGAAAGAGATAACCAACGATGAGGGGAACGTCATATTTCTCCGAAAACAATTATTTAATAGTGTCATTGATTCCTCATGACCAAGGCATGATTTGAAGTACATCATTTTCCGGGTTCTGGATCTTTGAAAATTCCAGCACAGGTCTCGCAAATATTATCTAGAATTCTTGATAGGTGTAGAAAAACCCACAATATGGTCCAGCAAAATTAAACCAAGTTTATTAATTACAATGAAAGCCCATATGTAGTATCCGTCTAGGGGCCACACTGTCGCTCGTCACTCAAAGTAGAAAAAGTGCATGCACGCACCGCAGAGCATCTCATTTGACGCAAGAAAAGACAAGTAACTGACGCTAATAAAAGTTATTGATGAGCCTCTTCCACTTCTACTGCAAAAAGCTATAGAGGTGAAAGAGAAGAGGGCGGTAATGAATCCCTAAAGTCAGTTCAAATGCTAAAACCAAGAGACTGATGTGTATCCAAAAGAAAGGCGATTTAGTATGTATTCAGAGATGCGCTACCCTTTCTTTAGATGTTGCAAAGTTTTCAGAGTCTAACCAAACTTCTATGTGGATATATATCACAGGCTAGTCCAGGGTATCTCATCGTTTAAACCATGACTGTCACTGGACAACTTATATATCCATTTTTGCTCTTTGGTGAACAGAAATTTGGCTACATCCCCAATATGAGAGGGTATGAAAGGTTTTTCTAATACTACCCATTTGAAGTCTGACTCACTGTGATTTTGTTCAATGTAATGTTTAGTGAGTTTAGAAATACTCTTTTTACACCTGAAGGAGCTCTTATGTTCGAGCATGCGTGTGCGAACCTTTCGTGTGGTCATGCCAATGTATCTTTCGTTGCAGGGACATGTCAGCTGGTAAATGACATGGGTGCTGTTACAATTCGAGAACTGTTTCAGTTCCCACGGTACGTTCGTACCTATATCAATGTGTAAGGTGTTAGAGGTCTGTGGGCAGAAAGAGCAATTACCGCAGGGGTGATGCCCGACCACTGCTGGTAAATCCCAGAGTGGCAATATTTCTACGAGGAGTTTCTTTTGGCCGAGTATGTATCAGATGGTCCCGCAGGTTTTTTGAACGCTTAAACGCGAACAAGGGAACTTCTATTTTGTCGTTACTGCAGTTCAAAATGCGCCAGTGTCGTTTAACAACGCGTAGTATGCAATTTGATGTGGTGTTAAAAGTACTAACAAAAGTGAGATGGATCAGAGGTTGTTTTTCAATCGGGGGCTCCAGTAGGGCTTCCCGATGACTGTTAGTGGCTCGTTTAAGTGAGCGTTTCACCAGAGTCTTCGGATAATGTCTAGCTATAAGTTGATTAGCTAGATTGGTAGCATGTTTGGAAAAGGTCTCTGGTGTAGAGCAATTTCGCCGGACCCAGAGAAACTGCCCATAGGGCAAGTTGTCCCGAAGGGCCTTCAAATGCTGACTTTCATATAGCAAGAGTGAATTTCTCGCCATTGATTTCCGAAACAGTTCGCTTTGTAGACCTGTAGGGGTTGCATAGATGGAAAGGTCGCAAAAGGAAATTCTCTCTTTACTCAGCTCAACAGTGAATCACAAGAAATTGTTCTACAGATTAAGCCACTTAGTGAAGTGGAGCCTGGCGGTTCAGGGTCCACGTCATTGCTCGTCTCTCGCCGAAGGAGTCTGTCCGACAGAGCAACGACGTGGACCTTGAACCGCCAGGCTCCGCTCCACTACGGACGAACCAGCCCGTATTCCTCCCTTTACCCTATTACCAGACGGCCACACTCTGCTTCCGATAACCCGCTAGCCGGGTTGGAATTATCACCGGTCTTTGAATACTCGCACCGCTCGCTCTAAAGCCCTGAAGAGTCACAGGTATTGACCTGTTGACGAAACACGTGTCGGCTGGTGTTGTTTTTCACATGAACATCTTTGCATAAAACATCCCTTGAGAAGACATCGGTGTCGACTACATCATTGTACACAAGTGTATTAACTTTTGATTCTATACGTGTACCCTTGATTGTGTTATTGTTTGTTTAGGGAAGGGCTTCTAGCTCTTCTCTTGTTCAGGGGTTTTGGGTCTACCTCTGAACTGGCAGCACCATATGCTTTCGTTCTCCTTTTGTCCACACTCGACAAGGTTACCTGTATGAGCGGCACTCTCCTGCTACCCTAAAACCCTATGCAGAATAAACTCAGAGACAGACATCTGGTAAAACAAAATCTGTTTATCAGCAACCTGTCAGTGCAAACACAAAACTTGTTAGGACATCTTGTTTCCCTCCTTAAAAAAGCGCTCCACGTGTGTGTGGACCAAGCAGACCTGTCAAACAGGCTTTTACAAAGTAATGTCAAAAAGAGGCCCACTGCGTTGATTTTCACATGAACTTCTTTGCATAAAACATCCCTTAAGAAAACACCGGTGTCGACTACATCATTGTACACAAGTGTATTCACTTTTGATTCTATACGTGTAACCAGGATTGTGTTAATGTCTCTGAGTTTGTTGGGATACAGGGACTGCCTAAAACTGTTTTTTAGTGTCAGATGTGGGAGGACACTAGGATTGCTATAGTACACTACCCCACTACCCCACCTCCCCACAATCACAAATCTAGCTCTCAGAGCTCATGTGTCATGTGGCCGAAGACTTTGGCCATTTTGAAAATGCCCAAAGTGGGTAGTGTTAGCATCGAAAAGCTTTACCCCATTGGCTAGGGCACCCTCAGAGGTCATTCCCATCACAAGTTTGTGCCAGGCATAAATGTGGCACATCCAAGCACCTACCTCAGAACAATACTGGAACTGTGAAAGATTACAAGGGGACTGTACCTGCCTAGAAGACTGGACCTGGACTGAAGAGCCTAGAAGACTGGACCTGTTCTCCCTATTGTACCTAGGACAAAGAAGTGGACTTCAAGTGTCAGTAGGCTGACCTTCTGATAATGCTACTGGGACAAACAAGCTATAAGAGGCCTTTACCTGCACCTAACTATAGGCAACTGGACCTTTAGAGGACCTTTCTGTTGGCCTCTGCCTGCCACCCTGTAGATCTCTAGGAGGCCCCACTTAGGTCTTGGGGCCCTTATAAGTTATGCCTGTGGTGGATTGGATGACTAAAATCAGAAGGTAAACTCTGACCAATTCCATTGCAGTCAGCATCAAATTGCGTCTAGGTCCTGTTCTACCACGATCATTGACTATTATTGGTACTTTGTGCTTCTTGGCTCTATTTCCACTTAAAACCTTAAAAATGTATAACTCCGGATCTCCATTACTAGATTTTTGTCATTTTGTTTATTACACTTTTGTAATTAATTTTGGGATTTCTTATTGTTTGGCATTTGACTTTACTACTCTTTTAGTACTGCAAAAATACTTAACACATTGCCCTAAGTTAAGCCCTGTGATATTACCACCAGGGGGTTAAGCGCAGGCTAATATACTGACTTTAAGGATTCACCCTGGCAAGGATTGTGATTATTACTTGAGGTGAATACTTACCTACCTAAACTAACACCCTCATTTTTTCCAATGATACATGTGCTGAGAGAAGCTGTGATGGGACTCCAGTCCCTGAAATTACAGTGCTCTGTAAATTCAACACTAACTTTGTCATTGACAAAAAACTTGTATATGTGGATCTAGTTGCTGACAGCTGGATTGCTGTTGCAGTCTTTGACATTATCAACAGCAAAATCAACGGAGGATTTGCTGTTGACAAAGACTTGTTTGAAGGTGTCTTGCCTGTGCACGATAAAGTGCAACTGGAGTTATCAAGGGTATCGGTCTCAACAACAGTATAGTCATAAAAGGTATCTTTGTAGATAATTTTGGTATTTTGAGGTATCTTTGGCATCACTGGTTTAGCTATTGACTATGTTGTTGATGAGATCTTTTTCGACTTCTTCACTACTGGTGACAGAAAGGCTTAGAGGGGAAGTTTTTTTTCTCTATCTGAGGAAAATGAGTAAGATATCATATAGGAAAACTGTTGTAAAGTTGTTGATGTCGACTGATAATGTGCCTTTTTTGCCTCATGAATTGATTCATTTTCTTTGAATGCTTTTTATCTAGTTATTTTGAGGAGCTATCTGGTGCAGTGAAGACTTGGGCCTTGGACTTCTGTAGCCATAGAAGTAGCCTTTCTTCCCTCTCCTTCAAATCTCCACTAATAGGTCTGCTGCTGAGCTGAATTAAAGTAGGAAATCGAAAATTCAAGCATAAATGGACTTACCTGCGAATATCTCAGTAGAGCTCAAAAGTACTTCCTTCGCAGATAAAATGCAGAAGAAATCTGAAGGATGCTGGACTCTGGAGAGTGTGGTCTTCAATGTGTTTGCACCAGTTTGGGTGAAGTTCTAATATTTTCAACTGAGGTGAGCAGGTTACTCAACTGAGAATGTGTAGGGCGTACTTGTATAGGTTTAACATTAGACTGCTTGTCATGTGAAAGTGGGACTCCCAGCTTGTTGACGGAAATATTCAAGCATGTGACTCTAGGAAAGATCCAACAATGTGGAAGCCACAATAATGTTCAAGCTAGCCGGCATCACCTTTAAATCATTTTGACTACAACAACTAGATTATCTTCGTTCATCATTAAAACTGTCTAGGGAAGAAAGGCCTCTAAGGAGTTTATACAGACTTTGAAAACCAAAGCATTTACAATTCATGAAGCTGCAACTTAATCCTTCTCCAGAGCAGCACCTTCTTTATGTCAATTTGATCTGGCGATGTCACAAGACTATCATGGCTTGCAAAACATAGCTACAAAACACATTTGTCTAAATTGGGCTTTAAATGTATTGGTTCTTTTTTTTCCTCCTGTTGGGATTTTTCATCCACTAAATGTCCTTGTGCAGCATATTCCACCCACATTGCTTTCACATTCAGCTCAAACTGCACCCTTCTATAACTCTCACTTCTATATCACCTCACCATTTTGCTCTGTTGACCCTTTCCTGTTACCCTTCAATTATGTTCCAGCTCTAGAGGTTCTTTTGTGTTTTTCTGTATGTCTTATTCTTCTGCTATTTGTGTTTGTTCGCCTTGGAGTGAATTTTGAGTTGTAGTTTATACTGTTTAATTATGTTAACTTCTCTGTTATGTACAGCATACAGATACCTTTTGTTCAAGAGCACTATAAATGTACAAATAAATAACTACATAGGGAAATGTGATCCAGTTGAAACTAGTGAACATGTACCATTTAAAGAGCACCTGAAAAATTCAGGACCCAATAGTAATCAAATTCTTTATCATTTCCTTATTGAGGCATAAGAAGGGCAAACCAAATAAAAAGTCATACGACTGGAGAAAAAACAAACATGAAGCATTACAAATGGAAATGGCTCTGCTGAGGATCTCTCAAGCAAATGCAAAGCATGATCAATTTGATTCCTTAGGTGGAGAGAATGGTCATTGGAGCCCGAGCAATAACACAGGTGGACAGGAACTAGGAGCAGACTAAGGAGGACATGCCATCATGCTACTGTGAATATTGTTTATTGCTTAGGCATTTCCCCTATCCCATTACCTGAGCAATGAAAGCTATTTGAATAAATTGAAGGAACAGAGTGCACAAAACTAGTTTTATCAGCTAGTATGTTGTCACTTTAGAGAATGCTTCTTATAACTTCGCAATAGATGATAATTATAAAACAAAGAAACTTAGATTGTCTTTTCTAAGGATAAGAGTTTGAGTTTTCAGAAGGCAGTGGTTTCAAAAACACACAGTTCTCCCAAAATAAATCTCTTAATTTAATATTTTTAAAATGTATTGATTGAATAAACTACAGAAATAAAGCGAGAAACCAATTTTTCAAGTTCAAACTTTTTTATACAAAGTGGTCAGATCTTTTCATTTTGCAACATGTTGTACACAAAGTGGTTAGATTTCAATTTGCAACAAAAAATTCTTGCACGGTTCTTCTGATATTTTTCTTATATTTTTCCTTCCATCACATGTATGTTTTTTGCGTTCCAAATAAATCTACATGTTTTCACCCAGAACACTTTTTTGAGAAAGGAACACAAAGTTGCATTGTCTGATTTAGTTTAAACAGTAAAAACAAAATAACTTAGACACAGGATTTGTACCTACATGCAGAAGTATGCTTGTTTATGTGTGCAGAGTTTCTCTGTCAGTCTTAAAATAAAACAAATTACAAATGGGGAAGCACAAAAATAAATTATAAAAATGCTATTTAGTGATCCAGTTAATTGACTAAGTATAACACTATGCAGCAAATGACTAATTCACATTCATATACATAAACATAATCCATATTAAAAATCCAAAGTAGTTCTTTAGTCTTACAAACTATGTTCAAATAGTTTGTACTCACATAAACAATGTGTTAAATCTGAATACCGTTACTATTTACATCACAAACGGAGTGTTTTTCCACATAGAGTACCCACAATGCATTTGCTTTGCAAATCATACATTTAGCATATCTACATCACTACAAGCTAGTACTGTAGAATAAAAATATATATTTGTACAGAATATAGACCATCATTTCACTTGTAAGGAGGAGTTTATGCCAGTCCTCCATCATTTTAAGTCATGCTGCCAAAAAATACTTTGAGCACCCTTCCTCTGCTTTTGTCCATATTTGAATATCACCACAACCTTTAATATATTTTTGTCATTGCCTCCCTCTGTCTTCTCATGTGTGTACAGTCTTCGCTCACTTATACTAGAATAACAGGATAGGGCAATTAACTATTCATCAGCGAAGACTAGAACTCACCTGATTGCATCACACACACACAATGTAGTGATCTCTTTCCAATTAACTAATTCAGATTAGGAGCTCAATACGAATAGCAGCTTAAGAATTGAAAAAACAAGATCCAACAAACTTAATGCGGTCACAGACAGAAAACCTGAGTGCCCTTTTTTCTGTCACTACAAGAAGGTTTGAAAGAATGTATTGCTTGTGTTCTCAGCGTTGAATGTTTACTTTGTACATTTTTAATATTTCTTTGCCCCTTCACTAACATCAGCATCCAAGAACATGCAGGTCTAAAACGATTTTGCATAACGGACAGAACATTCACAAACAGTTAGTTCAACACTACCAACGGAACAGCATGCCGGGCCGCCGTGGGCGAACCACCCGCCATCTTCACTAGAATGAATCCCCGCCATATTATGATGGCAGGGGGTCTGCCGCAGACGGGAAGACCATACGCTGCTTTTACGCCGGTCGACTCTTCGACCAGCGGATATAGTGCCTGCATATGGTGGTGGTGTCTGAGAGACACCGTCATCCATATTAGGAATCTGGTGGTCAATGGGCTTTCCACGGCGGCAACGTGTCCTTGCGTTGGGGGCCCTTTGCGGGCCCCCAGGGTGAAGGAGGGCGGGGGGTTCACATGGTGGGTACCTATGGTACCCCCCCTCATTGCCATGCACTATGTGGCAGGCACCACGTGGTGCCTGCCATGTAGTGCATTGTAGTGCAGTGCACAGTGCTTTTCCATTGCAGGCGGGTCTGCAGCCAGCAAATCCACCCGCAATGGAAAAGGCAGAGGATGCGTCCGCCAGTGTGGTGGGCACATCCTAATGTGCATGGCAGGAACGCCGCAGCATCGGCGGGCGGTCCCGCAATCCGGTACAATGGTGAGCGCGACTATATCCGCCCGCCATCCTAATAGGCCCTCTAAATAGGAGTACTTGAAGAATGTAGTACTTTAATACCCATATTAACTTTGTACCTCAATATTCTCCGTTGATTTTTTTTAAACATTAAAAATAATTTCTTCAGCAATAGGAAGTCTTTTCTTCTTCTGCGCACAACTCATTCAATTAACTAAATTCTAACTTGGTTCAGAAGTTTAATTGTGTTAAAAACATGCAACATTTGCAATCTCACATTTCTTATGAAAATGTCTGCTTCTGAGGCACATGTAGATTAAAATGATGGCTCTGACTGAAATTATGATAACAATAAGTACATTTATTCATAATTTTAATTGTAACATTTGAAAAACAGTAGTATAAAAGGAAATGTCAATATGTCCTATGCACGGAACAGATTTTGAATTCTCATAGTTGAGAAGGACCAACTGAAACGTGGCAAACCTTGACTGACTTTGAATGTCGAAAACAAAGGAATGGCCACAAGATAGCACAGTGAATTCAAATTTACAAAATGAAGTTTCCAGGTAGTTAAACAACAATGTCATCACACAACACATTTTTTAAACAGATGAAACATATTTAAAGGGAAAAATACATAGCTTCATTCATATTTTCTAGAGTAATGTTTCCCTAATTTTATGACCAGATACCACAACAAAGTTTTGCGAGGTCAGTATTTACCTCAGGACTACGAGCCAGAAGTACAAAGTCCTTCTGTAGTTGCAATCCCTGCGATTTGCACAATTACAGGTTTTGCAACTACAAAAGCAAATTGTATCTTTTTTGTAATGTAAACAAGCTTTTTCACAAGTAAAAAATCTCTTTCCAATTAGTAACAGGGCATTTAATACCAGTTCCGAATCATGAATAGCTGAACGGGAGTCAGGACGATCCAGCAAACTACCGACCGATAAGTTTGATAGACTCATCGCAGAAAGTTGCAGGAAAGGTGGTTCTTGGAAGGGTGCTTCAGTGGGTAGAGGAAAACAGGATCATTTCTGACTTTCAGGCTGGCTTTAGGTCAGGCACTGGGACCATTGAGCAGTCTTTTCGACTGCTGTTGCTCTACTGGAAGGTGGTTGTACTAGGCAAAGGCAGTCTGTATCTTGCTTTTATCGATTTACGGACTGCCTTTGACCTAGTGCCCCGTGGTTGCTTATGGAGGGTACTGTCTGATTTGGGAATGCCCCCGTATTTACTGTCATTATTAATAAAGCGCCACACCGAGAACTTTGAGCAGGTGCGGTGGGGTAAACAGGGCCAAAAGACAGCTCGTACAACAGTAAATAGAGGTGTACGCCAGGGATGTGTTCTTGCACCCACTATGTTCTCATTGTATGTTAACGGAGGGGTGGAGCATCTTTTAAAACATCCTGCAGATGCTCCTTCCCTGGCGGGCAGGAGGATACCTACTTTATTATTTGCAGACGATACCCTTCTGATTTCCAAAACCCCGGTAGGATTACAGAGCCTCCTTGATAGCTTCCAATCCTTTTGTGAGTCTCAGGGACTAAAAATTAACACTGAAAAGACCAAATATTTGGTCTTGAATCCCCCGAAAAAGCATGGTCGGCCATCTGTATTAAATACGGTGTCCTTTGAAAGGGTCAAGGAGTTTGATTATTTGGAGATCCGCCTCTCTGACACCATGAGATGGAATTGTCATCTCCAAAAGATGTTACTGAGTCATAAAAGGGTGGTGGGGGTCCTGCTCAAGGAACAGCGATTATCGACTTCCAAACCTATCGCCCCGGTATTGGACATCTATAAGGCGAGAGGAGTCAGTGCAGCGCTCTATGGAGCAGAAATCTGGGGAGCCCAGAATGTGGACCAGCTTTCCTGCTCAGAGAACAAGTTCCTGAAGGACTTAATGGGTCTCCCGTATAACACCCCCATCTTACCCCTACTCTTAGACATGGGTTGCCGCCCTATTAAAGACCAGGCCAGATTATGACCCCTCCTTCTTTGGGCCCGCTTGTGGAGAGTCCCTGAACTCGTTAGTTATGCGGAAGGGCTGAAGGAGGTCCTATCAATGTCTTGTTGGTCTAAAATAGGATGGTTGAGGGATGTCAAGCATCTGCTTGGAGAGTTGGGATTTGGAGATTCTTGGCAGTCCATGTCTGCACCCACCAAGGCATTAATAAAAAAAGCCTATTGGGAGTGGGTTATGAATAAGAGAAATACTGATCCTAATCTGTGTAGATCAACCAGAGAATTTTTAATAGTAAAGGAGGTAACCCTGCGTGAATCCTATCTTGATGTTATATCAAAACTTCGAGATAGAGCTCTATATTTTAAATTCAGAATAGGAGTACTTCCCTTGGGTGAACTGACTTCCCGCTGGAAGAACCCGGCACAGACCACCAAACTTTGTTCTTTTTGTACTTCTAGGATTGAGGCGGTCCCCCATTTTTTATTTGAATGCCCTGCCGATAAAGCTCCTCGCCATAGGTGGCTCAAACCTTTGTGTAAAGAGCTGGGTACCAGACACTATAGTGAGGCCTTGCGAATTTTGAAATCTGATACACGGCCCCTATTTGTCTGTGGTTTGGCGAAGTTTTTAAGCTGGGCATGGTTAATCAGATCAAAAAGGCTTATGTATATTGTTTAATTTTCAGTCACTATGTCTGACTATTTTATGTAATTTATTGGTACCATTTGTTTTCTATCTTGTACGATTGCATTTTTATGAATTGGCCCTTTTTATCTTTTTATAATATCTATGTATTGCTTTTAAAGATATGTTTTATATCGAAATAAAGCCAATTTTGACTGACTGACTGACTGACTGAATAGCTGAACACGAAAGGGATGCCCCCTCCAAGTTGCAATTCGAAATGAAATGTAGCAGTGATTTGTGACTGCGAGTGCAGTCACAAACAACTGTTCAGTTACCGATCCCCGAGTTGGGAATGGTAATTGATTAGAAAGGGAAAACCATGAGACAGCTCCTCACTTTGAGAATCATGTAGGCAGCTTCAGGAGCAGCAGGCAGGTGTCCCAGGACCACTGCCTATTCCCTTCAAGGCCTTCCCAAGAGAGAAACTTTCATTTTTTATTTTAAGCTGCACCTGCAGTTTTAATGGATACTTCCTGATTTAATAAACAAACAAATAAATAAATAATACACCTTTCCAATTTTGGAACGTAAATGCAAGGATGGGGTCTGCTGTCTCTAGCAAATCTCTGTCCCTGAATTTGCAACCAATCACGGGGTGGGGGATGGAATGAGTGGGGTGGGCGAATTTTGCGAATTCGCGATCCGCAAAATTCGCGAATTTGTGCGGATTTTTGTTTTTTTGCGTGTTCGCGCAGTTTTTTGCGTGTTCGCAGGGTTTTTTGCGTGTTCGCGGGGCTTTTTGCGTCTTCGCGAGCCGCTTGCATAGCGAAGTTACCCATGCAGTCGTTTATGGGAGAGGGAGGGAGAGAGAGATAGATAGATAGATAGATAGATAGAGAAAAAGAGAGAGAAAGAGAGGGAAAGAGAGAGGGAGAGAGAGAACAAGAGAAAGAAAGAGAGGCCGGATCTCTGGAGGGCTAGATTCCCGAGTTGCCCCTACAGAACATACAGCTTTTTATTTTTAGCAAAATGCATATGAAAATTGTGCTGTAAAGGTCTCTTTTAGTTTAACCCCTCCTGACATCTCAAAATGGGTGTATTTGCCATCCTCTCCCTTCTTCCTGTTTTTTATATCTGTAAGTGCTTCCTGATGAGGTTTAATTCCTTGGACAGGTGCCTCGTTGCCTACTTGTAACTATTCTCTGACCCTGCTTCAAGGGTCAGAGCAGGGTCAGAGAATAGTTGCAAGTAGGCAACGAGGCGCCAGGAAGCAATTAGCAGCAGGTGTCCAAATTGAAGTTAATTTGTTTGTAACCCTTTTGTTAAAGGTTACAAAGAAATTAGGTTCAACTTTTGCACCTGCTGCTGTAACACTTGCTTGGCTGAAAATTCGTCCCCGCTGATTCGCGGATTTTACCGCGATTTCGCGAGATTCGCGGATCGCAAAATCGAGAAAAATCCGCAAATTCGCCCGCGAAACGGATTTTATGCCCACCCTTAGTCAAAATTACATACTGCCTAATTAATATTCATTATGCTTATAATTTTTTTTACCCAAGTGGAGGGACAATTTAAGATGCAACCTGTTAGTATAAAATTTGAGTCACAAATCTCTTCCCATTCACAAACCAGTCGCTGTGCAAAATGCACATCCCTTATTCGTGAATGTGAATAGTGTGTGTGTATATATATATATATATATGTGTGTATATATATATGTGTGTATATATATATATATATATATATATATATATATATATATATATATATATATTTATATATTGACTGGCTCCCATGATTAACCAACTGGTGTGGCTTTAAAACGAAAAACTCATGACTCATAAAAAAGAAAAGGGTTTTTACACAAATATTAAATACAATTAAAATATTTTGTTTTTCATACCAAAAAATACCCTGAAAACTACCAACCCACACACAAGTAGGAACACACATCAACCGCACCACCACCATCACAGTGACGAGTATTTACAACATGTCTTAGATGCTTTAAATAGGACTAACAGATACAAAACTTCTCCAAAAATAGTTTCTCTGAAATGTTTTGTTAATTAACTAGTCAAGAGTCACATACTGCGTCCATTTTGTTTCCATGTCAATTCAGATACTGAAGACTCAAACCGGTGACAAAGGAACAGTCAACATCAAAAACAAATCCAATTCAATTTACAGATAGAACTAAAAATAATTATGAGGACATTATGAAACTCAAAAAACAATGTTCATAAAACTGAGAAACAAAATACTCTAGATTGGAATGTCATGGTCTATGAGGTTGTCCAGCGTCATCTGCCAGGTTCAGTATATAGTTAGCCACATCCTGCTCTGTAGGTGCCTCTGAAACCACCCAAGAATCGTTGGTACACGTCACCTGCAGGCGACATATGGGGCAGTTTCTATTCCGATCACTCCTGTAGAGAAAATGGCCATCAGAAAAGAATAAAGCAAACAAGCATATCAATGCTTTTATCTTATCTTATAGATAAAGGAAGTATGGTTTACCTACCCAAAAAATCATGTTGTAAAGAGCTGTGTAACAAAGTTTGTGTTATACTGAAACATATTGTAGATGAGCACACCTATTAACGTAAAGTGGGAATTAGCCATTGAGCAATGTTTGACTCTGAAAAGACTAAAAGAAAAGTTTACCTACCTTCAAGGAAAATTATTGCTGGTTCATACTATATCTTCTTGCATATTCCTTAACAGCTCTCCAGCATAGCCAGATGGCACCAAGTGGCATCAACTGCAACTCCACCCACTCTGTATGTGATAAAACTGGGGCATAGAATGAGTAAGTTCTTGTTTTCTTTCTGCACTACATTGAAGCATGTGGAAAGGAACCGAGAGAGTTTTAACAAATAGAGTACATGAACATTTTGTATACCTTTGCATCTTACTAATCATAGAAAAAAAACATCAAAGTTGAAGGAGGAAGGGCGGTGATGAATCTTCGTGAAAATATATATACTATCCACCATGAAAGTTGTTACAGAAGGTACATAAATTAGCTAGCTTATCCAGTGAGGAAAAGAAAAAACGAAGCAGTAGATTTATGTGAATAGATTTCTTAGAGAGAATTGACCTACTTGGGCATCTGCTCTTGCATCCGTCTCAAGACAATAGTCTCTTGCAAAGGCTTGAATAGATCTCCAAGTTGCAGCTTTGCAAATCTCAGAAATTGGAATGTTGCTAAATAATGGTAAGTAGCTAATTTAGCATTAGGTTTCCTAGATAAGGCTTTGTTTGCTTTCCGGTATTACAGGATTTTGTTGGAGACAATCCATCTAGACAAGGATTTTTTCAAACTAGCAAATACTGTTCAGAATGGGCCATAGTTTACAAAGAGTTGTTTTGACTTTCTCAAAGGTTTTGTCTTTTTCAGAAGGAAGTTCATACCCTCCAAACATTAAGAGTATGGAGTAATCTCTCTGCAGGAGATGTGGGATTTGAAAAAAGGTATTACTGTAGGAAAGGTGTAAAGAAATGTGACTGACTAGTCGAGCCATAAAGTATTCCCCATTGTGCCTGGCTGGTAATACCTCATGGGGAAGCACTGGCATTTCTCATTTACTCAGTCTGCGAAAACATCTATTTAAGGGAAACCAGTCGCAAAAGATGTCTATGTCTCGAAGAATGGCGTCACTTAATACCCATTTGTGATTCTCTTCAATGGCTCTGCTGAGTGTGTACGCTTGTAAAGTCTGGATTCCTGGTACCTGGACAGCTGTGATCCTGAGATTCCTGGAGATTAACAATTTCCAGGTTGTGTGTGTCTTGAGGGACAGTAGTCTGGATCTTGTCCCTCCCTGCTTGTCAGATAATGCGTGATTGTTGTATTGTCTGTTTCAATGAGGAAGAGAGGAACACATGCCAGAGCTTGGTGCACTGCTCTCAACTCCTGTGGGTTGATATGATAAGATTGTTCCCTCAGAGACCACAAGCAGTGAATATGAAAGTGGTCCATGTGATACGCCAACCCGAATGGGAAGCATCTGTCACGATAGTTTGAGTTGAAATATCTTGATGGAAATTCATACACTCTTACATTTTCTCAGAGACATCACCAGCTGAGTGATTGTTTTGTGTGAGGTGCTAGGATCACTTTGTCCCCCTTCTGCCTGAGAGTTGATCCCATTGATATTCTAGACAATGTTTCAGAGGTCTCATGTAGTCATTAATTTGGGAGCAGAATAATACACGATGCCATTGATCCTCAAAGAGAGGCTATTTGCTTTGCGAATAGATAGGTTTTTGTCTTCAGATTGCAACACATAATTGTCTCTCCTCCGATGAAACACTTTTGTGTGCACTATGTCCAAGACTGCTACCAGGTAGAGGAGAGTCTTTAATGGCACAGAGATACATTTCTCATGATTTATGTGCAGAGCTAGTCAAATGAGACAGTCATTTGATGTGTTGGCACACTTGTTGGTAAGAAGATGCCTTGATGAGCCAGTTATCTACAAATGGGTAGACAACATTTCTCATTTTACTGAAGTGAGCTGCAACAACCACCATGCATTTGGAAAAGCTTAGTGGCACAGATTTGAGACCGAAATGAAGACCTTTGTGTTAGTAGTGGTCTCTTCCTTCCATGAACCTCAGAAAGTTCCAATGGTTCTTTGCTATGGGGATTCGAAAAGAGACATCTAGAAGGTCAATTGAGCATACCCAGTCCCCCTGATGAAGATAAGGTGAGATTTGACGAAGAGCTAACATTCTAAACTTTTCTTTTCAAACCCACTTGTTTGCTTTTTTCAGGTCTAAAATGTTTTTTATTCCTTCCTTCTTGATGAAAAAGTAGCAGGAAAAAATTACCATGTTTTTGAGAGGATTTGGGACCTTTTTCACTGCAAGATAGAGACTTGCTGTAGCTCTTCCCGATGGAACAGGGATGATTTCTTTGGTTGTATTGCTGGTGGAAGATACTTGAATCTGAGACAGTATCCATTTTCGACAGTATTCACAACCCATTTGTCACTGGTTATATTTATCCTTTCTTCAAGGTAAGATGAAATGATTCCCCCTAACAGAGAAGGTAATGGAGGAGGGGGAAGAAGGCACTCACTGCTTGCCACCAGTGTATGGCTTATTGGTTGGACAGGCTGACTACCATTGCCCCTTGACTGATGTCTGTGCTGTTGTGCTGTTAATGTCTCTGCTGCAGCTGTTGTTGACCTTGAGGCCAATGAGGGGTTTGAACCCTCTTATCATTTGTTGTAGGGCCTATAGGAATGTCTTATATACTCCTTTTCTCCACTCCTACCTGCTGAATGTCTTGAGTTCTATCTTCAAGCAAGACATCTCATCATCACCATGAGAACTGAATAAAGTGTTAACTGAAAAAGGGAAACACAAGGAGATGATGGCTGAAACTTTTCAGCCACTCACCCCCAGTCACAGATCTGGGTTGAATCCATCATCCTTCTTTAGCTCACTTCGCCATCCCAGTTCAGACACAGCTATTTGCAACTCAGTCATGACTCTGTGTCTCATGGGAACATTCTAGCCCTAACTGCCAAGCCATGTCTTCCCTGAACCGGACTCAAGCATCCTGGGACCGGTTTCGGGCTAACAGCCCTCATCAGCCAGGCTAGCCTCACTCCAGTGGCAAAGTGAGCAAGGGACCCACATCTCGGCATACCCTGCCAACTTAGGGCGAAAAAGGCAAACACAAGAAGATGATGGACGGAGCGCTGAAACTTTTCAGCCACTCACCCCCATTCACTGATCTGGGTTGAATCCATTATCGTTCTTTAGCTCACTTTGCCACCCCAGTTCAGACACAGCTATATGCAAATCAGTCATGACCCTATTCCTCATCGGAACAGTTCATTAATAACTGACAAGCCATGTTTTCCCTTGACCGGACTCAAGCATCCCGGGACCGGTTTCGGGCTAACAGCCCTCATCAGCTAGGCTAGCTTGAATTTAGTGGCAAAGTGAGCAAGGGACCCACGTCTGGGCATACCCTGCCAACTTAGGGCGAACAAAGCAAACACAAGGAGATGATGGACGAAGCGCTGAAACCTTTCAGACACTCACCCCCAGTCACAGATCTGGGTTGAATCCATCATCGTTCTTTAGCTTACTTCGCCACCCCAGTTCAGACACAGCTATTTGCAAATCAGTCTTGACCCTGTGCCTCATGGGAACAGTCCAGCCTAAACTGCCAAGCCATGTCTTCCCTGGATCGGATTCAAGTATCCTGGGACCGGTTTCGGGCTAGCAGCCCTGATCAGCCAGGCTAGCTTGAATCCAGTAGAAAAGTCAACTAGGGACCCACGTCTGGACATACCCTGCCAACTTGCGCTGCATGCTACTGGAGTCAAGCTATACTGGCTGATAAGGGCTGGGTCAAAACTGATTTGCATATGGCTGGGTGCAAACTGGAATGGCATAGTCAGCAAAAAAATGACGGATTTAGGCCCAGATCTCTGTACTGGGGTGAATGTATGACATTGTTCTGCACACTGTCAATCAATTGTTCTTTTTGCACTAGTCACCCCGAGTGGGACGGGTATGCCCAGACGTGGGTCCCATGCTCTCCATGCCACTGGAGTCAAGCTATAATAATAAAAATAATAATAATAGGGAAGCTTATAAAGCACCTGGTTACGCGCACCGGCGTGTCCCCGCGCTATGGTGTGATGGCTGCAGCAGGATCCAAAAAAGGGGTGACGCACCAACTACTGAACATATAAGTAGGTTTTGAGTTTAGACCGGAACCTGGTCTCAGAGGGCTCAAGACGCAGTTCAAGCGGTAATTTATTCCAGTTAAGCGCTGCCAGATACCTAAACGATCTTCCCCCCATGCGCGCTTTTGCTACCTTGGGAATTTTCACCAATCCCGACCCCGCAGATCTTAAGGCACGGGACGGTTCATAGCGCGCTATCAGGCTCTGCAGCGGCTGTGGCGCCCTGCCATTCAAAATGCGGTGGCAGGTACAGAGTGCCTTGTACTCCACTCTGCTCCTCACCGGGAGCCAGTGAAGAGTGTGAAGTACCATTTTTGAAGGTGCTCTCTTGGGTAGCCTCAGGATCAGGCGTGCCGAGGCATTCTGCAATACCTGAAGGCGACCGATGCTCTTCCCTGGTGCCCCCAGATACAGCAGATTCCCATAGTCCAATGTCGTGGTCACCAATGCATGCACCAGTGTCTTGCGCGCTTCAGTTGGTAGAAGCTCCAGAACTTTCCTCAGATTTTTCAAGACACCGAAGCAAACACCGACCACACGATTGATTTGGGATCCAAAGGTGAGGCCTGCATCGAACCATACTCCCAGGTTCCTGGCTTCTTGGTAGGGCGTCGGTGCCGGCCCTAGGCAGGGTGGCCACCACGCCGACGACCACGCCGACTGTCCTCCCCCCACTAGGAGCACCTCCGTCTTGCCGCCATTAAGTTTCAGGCAATCAGTGGACATCCAGACAGCAAGATCTTGGATGCATGTTCTGAAATTGTCCGCGGCAAGACAGGGCGCGCACGATAGGGAGATGACCAGCTGCGTGTCATCGGCGTAGGACACTATTCGTAAGCCGTGGCTCTCAACAATAGTTGCAACAGGGGCAACATATAGGTTGAATAAAGTTGGGCTCAGGGACGAGCCCTGGGGCACGCCCTGGCCCAGAGTGACCACTCTGGAATAACAGTCCCCGTGCCTGACTTGAAATCCACGATCTGCCAAAAAGGACTGGATCCATCTCAGCGCTGCACCTGATATTCCCCCTTTATTCAGACACTGTAGCAAGGTGGAATGTGCTACAGTGTCGAAGGCAGCGCTGAGATCCAACAGGATCAGGGCCATAGTTTGTCCCTCATCTGCACCCTGCCTCAAGGTCTCAGTTGCCATGAGTAGGGCCGACTCCGTTGAGATGCGGGGCCTAAAACCAAACTGAGTGGCATGGAGTAAATTCGCCTCCTCCACATATTGCATCAGCTGGACATTCACAACCTTCTCAGCCACTTTGGACATATAGGGCAACAGAGATATTGGACGAAGATTTTCTAGTGTCTCAAAACTGATGTTTGATTTTTTTCGGAGGGGGAGCACGACTGCTTGTTTCCAGCCACTAGGCAGCATACTGGTCCTAAAGGAGACATCCAAAATATGCCTTATGTAGGGTTCCAGAGCCCCTAGACTATCCCCAAGCCGCCTGCGTGACACAGGGTCATGAGGAGAACTCGACTTCACCGATCTACATATCCCGATTAGCTCTTCAGGAGAGGGGCTGAGTAAGCGGGTTAAGGCGCACTGGTCCTTTGCTCCCCCCGGTGCTTCGGCGGTCTCTGCCCCCGTGGCGGGTTGACCCGGGAAAGAGGAGTAAATCTTTGCAACCTTATCCGAGAAATAATCTGCTATACGGTTGCATGTTTCTACTGAGCAAATCTCCGGTTCTGCCGATGATTTTATGGTCGAGAGGGACTTATAGATGCAGAAAAGCTCTTTAGCAGAGTTCTCTGCCTCCATAATCCTCTCTGCGTAGAAGGCCGTTTTCGCCTTCTTAATCATCCTATGGTATATTCGCCTTTTTGCCAGATAAGTCTCCCTAGCCTGACTGTCGAAGGATGCCCTCCACTGCCTTACCGCCCATTTGCATTCTGCTTTTGTCAGCCGCAATTCTTCCTCGAACCACGGCGCCGTTCTCTTAGTGCGGCTACCAGCCGTGGTGTGATAGAGCGGAGCAGTGCGGTCTAACGCCTCTGTGATGCGTTTATTGAAATTGCTATTAGCCGTCTCAACATCCTCCCCACCTGGCTGACCTCCTGCTAACAGTGCCTCGTTGAACCTTTCCCGGGAGAATTTAGCCCATTTCTTGCTCTGATGGTTCATGGGTGTCTGGTTAGGCCCTTTAGTGTCTGAGATATACATCGCAAACGGCACAAGGAAATGGTCCGTCCAGGGAATCGGTACTACCGGAAATACCTCAACCTCCCCCCAGTTCGCAAATATAGGGTCCAATAAATGGCCCTATTGATGGGTGGGGGTCAATACTTTCAATTCCAACTGCAAGGCCTGGATATCCCTGCGGAACTCCTCGACCCCTTTGTCTGCCGGGCTGTTTGTACTATCCTGGCTGAAAGCCCGAAACTCGTCCTAGGATGCTTGTTGACAGTCCAGGGGGGACCTGGCCTGGCAGTTTGGACTGGACTGTTGCCATTGGGCGCAGGGTCAAGACTGAATTGCATATGGCTGGGTCCAAACTGGAATGGCATGGTGAGCAAAAAAAGCTATGGATTTAGGCCCAGATCTCTGTACTGGGGTGAATGTATGACATTGTTCTGCATTCTGTTCATCAATTGCTCTTTTTACATTTGCCACCCGAGTGGGACAGGTATGCCCAGCCGTGGGTCCTGTGCTCTCCATGCCACTGGAGTCAGGCTATCCTGGCTGACAGCCCGAAACCGGTCCTAGGATGCTGGTTTCCAGTCCAGGGAGGACCTGGCCTTGCAGTTCGGGCTGGACTGTTCCCATTGGGCGCAGGGTCAAGAGTGATTTGCATATGGCTGGGTCCAAACTGGAATTGCATGGTGAGCAAAAAAAGGCCCAGATCTCTCTACTGGGGTGAATGTATGACATTGTTCTGCATTCTGTCCATCAATTGTTCTTTTTGCATTGAAAAAGGGAAGCTTAAGATTCAGTAATGAGCTTAAAGTTTCAGCCCTGTGAGTCTGAGCCTAGATAAAACATGCAGCGTTAAACCGTGACAGTATCCATGTGCTGCCAGGAGGATGGAGTTATCGCTGCAGCACTGTTAAGCCAATGGGATACTATAATGCCCTCGTTGAAAATTACTAGGTAATATTGACAGCTGTATTTTGGAAGGATTCTATGAATTGTTGAGTAGAGTCCCAGAGTGACCCGTCATATGTTCCAAGAAGGGCAGATGTGCTTTCAGACTTCAAGTTAACAGCATAAGTGCCACATTCTTTTAAGGCCACAGAATATAACTCTTCACTTTACTTGCCAGGGGGAACAGTAGAAAAAGGGGCTGTGACATGCAGTTTTTGGTCAGTACATACATTGACAGAGTACGGTGTGGGATCTGTATGAAGAAATGTTGGATCCTGATTTGGAGGTCTGTACTTTTTCTGTAGGCTGGATCGTGCAGCCTTAAGAAATGCTGAGTCAGGAATAAATTCTTAGCTGGTTGAATGAAACCTGGAAACAGAGGTAGCAACTGTCTGGAGACCTACCGTTGGTGCTGTGCCCCAAAGATTAAAGAAGTGGAGGTTGTGGTAGTTGTCAAGTGCATATGTTGGCCCCCTGATAAGAACTTTCTTGAAAGTATTGAAAGTATTAATCGACAGAAGAGATCCTCGCTGGTGGGGTGGACAATGTTTTAGAATACAGACCAGAAGACAAAGTCGAGTGATATGACTTTGAAAACCTTGATTTGGATGGAGCATCACATCTTCATCTTGAGCACGATCATCTGAATAGTAAGGACACCACTGAGATCTTGACAATGTTCTCAACCTTGACATGTTTCTGCAAGGTCTGATATGACATGAGCGAGATCTAGAGTGCCCGTGGTGGCTGAAAAGGACAGGCTGGTGGATTTGGTGGTGGGAATACCGTTGGAATTACTGGTCGTGGATGAGGAGGAAGTATAGTAGAAGAAGGAGGGGAAGACTCCCTGAAACACAAGTGGACTATTGAAGGCAAAGGACATGGAAAATACAGTATTATGACTGGAGACTGGTCTGGATGGAGTAGATAATGGAGTACTCTGAAAGCCATTCCACCATCTTCTCTTGAGAAGTGGTATGATGTCTTGACGTTGATGTTCTTCTCATAAACTGGTGTCTCGACGTTGAAGTACCTCTTGAAGTTGACAGCCTCCCCCTCAATGTTGTGTGTGTCCTCTACGCCGAACCACCCCTTGACGGTGCGCAAGGTGCTGTACCTCTTCTCTAGTTCGATGTCTTCTACCTCGAACAGGGATGTCATTTCTAACTGGATCTTCTCTTTTTGGATCTCCCCTTGCAGGAGAGCTCAGAGGGTGAGCTAGGAGCACTGCAAGAGGGAACAGTGCCCCTCGCCTCTCAGAAGTCTCTCCAGCCAAGGAATCCTGCCTTCCTCAGTGTGCCACTTGACCATGCAGGCAAATTTTCTTCCTCTCCCTCTCTTTCTCAATATATGTGCTAGACTTGGCATCTTTGTTGTGGTTTCCCCTGACTTTCTGCCTCTAGCTCCTGTATTTTTGATGCTGTGCTTGATTTCGTTTTTGCTGGATTAGATGCTTTGGGCACTTTGCCACTGCTGATCAGTGTCAAAGTGCAAGTGCTCCCTGTGTACTGTTGTTACAATTGGTTCTCCCTGATTGGCATATCTGATTTTTGGTAAGTCCCTAGTAAAGTGCACTGAAGTGTGCCAGAGCCTGTAAATCAAATGCGAATAGTGGGCCTGCAGCACTTATTGTGCCACCCACATGAGTAGCTCTGAAAAAGTAACTCAGGCCTGCCACTGAAGTGTCTGTGCACAGTTGTTAACTACCATGTCTACTTGGAAAGTGTACCCACTTGCCAGGCCCTAACCTTCCCTTTTTCTACATGTAAGGCATCCCTATGGTAGGCCCAAGGTACCCCCTGTGCAGGGTGCAGTGTATGTGAAAGGTAGGAAATGTACTGGTGCGTGCAACATGTCCCGATAGTGAAAAACTGCCAAATTTCGTTTTTCACTATTGAAAGGTTATCTTGTCCTATAGGACAGAATGGGAGTATATTTATAACATCTTATAAATATAACTTCCCATGGGGACAAGATAGAGAAGGAAAATGCTACTTACCAGTATGCATCTGTTCTTGGCATATAGGGCTGCCGAACCATGCACTATTGCATAGATCATCATCTGGTGGTGGGCCCGGATGTTTACACTTTGTTTTTCTTGGAAGTGTCTTTGTCTGTTGGATGACTCCTTCTATAGATCGTAGTGTGCATGGGCATCGACTCCATCTTCAGATTGTTTTTCCCCATTGGGCAAATGATGGAGTTGTATGAGTATAGAGAAGGATGTCCATGTATTGTGTATCTAATTAAGATATTACTGGAACAGATATAGGTAGCCGGGGAGGCGGGTGTGCATGTATGGTTCTGCATCCCTACATGCCAAGAACAGATGCATACTGGTAAGTAGCTTTTTCCGTTCGAGGCATATGGGCTGAAGACCACACACTATTGCATCGATTGCACAGCAGTTTTCTCCCTTAGCAGCGACCACCTGTATCTGTTGCAGTAGTTTGAAATAATGTTTTGAGTAAAGCCTGGCCCACAGTAGCTTGTAGTTTTGCCTGTACATCTACACTGTAGTGTTTTGTAAATGTAAATGTGCCTGGTGTAGACCATGTAGCTGCTTTACAGATATCATCTAATGGTATATTTCTTAGGAATGTCATAGATGCCCCTAATTTACGGGTAGAATGAACCCTATGGGGAATGGATAGAGTGCGTTTTGCTTTTTGGTAACATATTTGAATGCACTCAACAATCCACCTTTCAATGCATGATTTTGAAATAGGATTGCCTTTATGTGGAGGAGAAAAGGACACAAACAGTTGTTTTGTTTTACGAAGCGGGTTTGTCCTGTCAATGTAGTAAAGGAGTGCTCTTTTTACATCTAATGTGTGTAGAGCTCTTTCTGCAACTGTTTGTGGTTGGGAAAAGAATACTGGCAACTCAATAGATTGGTTGAGGTGGAATGGTGAAATGACCTTTGGCAGGAATTTTGGGTTTGTCTTAAGAACCACTTTGTTGTGATGGAGTTGTAAAAATGGTTCATGAATTGTTAATGCCTGAATCTCACTTACTCTTCTGAGTGAGGTAATAGCAACTAAAAATGCAACTTTCCTTGTAAGGAACTGTAACTCATCTTTGTAGATGAAGTAGGTAGCATATGATGTTTTGTATAGAAACATCTAACGGGTTAATGTTGTTATTTGTGCAATACACAACAAACCTTTTCCACTTGGCTGCGTAGCATGCTGTAGTGGTGGGGCGTCTCGCTTCTTTAATCACATTCATGCAATCAGGCAGAAGATTGAGGTATACAAATTATAAGACCTCAGGAGCCAAATCGCTCGATTGAGCTGCAATGGGTCTGGATGCATGATCTCTACATGGTTCTGTGTCAGTAGATGTGGAAAGAGTTTTAATTTTTGATGTGGTACTACTGATAGCTCTAGTAGTGTGGTGTACCACGGTTCTCTTGCCCACGTTGGTGCTTTGAGAATCAATGTGAGGGAATGTGGCTATAGCTTGTGTACCACTAATGGAATTAGTGAGAGAGGTGGTAACGCCTACGCAAATTTGTTTGACCAACTCATCCATACCCCATTGCCTTTGGACAATGGGTGTGGGTATCTGGCGGCGAAGCTTGGGCATTTGGAGTTGCGGTGTATAGCAAACAGATCTATCTCTGGCTGTCCCCACTTGTGAAAGAATAGTTGAAGAACTTGTGGATGAAGTTCCCACTTGTGTATCTGTTGTCTTTGACGACTTAACAGATCTGCAACTTGAATGTCAACTCCTGGTAGATGTTCTGCTAACAGAAAGATGTTTTGAGGAATGGCCCACCTCCATATGCTCTGCGCCAGCCGGGAGAGCTGTACGGAGTGTGTAATACATGGCTATCATATTGTCCGTACGGACCAGTACAGTCTTTCTTGAGAGGTAATGTTGAAAGGATTTTAGAGCTGGGAAAATCGCTAACAACTCCAGATGATTTATGTGGAGTAACTTTTGTTGCGGTGTCCGTGTACATTGTACATTGTACTGTGTGTTTCTCTAGATGCGCTCCCCACCCTATGAGAGATGCGTCTATGGTTAGCACCACCTGTGGAACAGGCTCTATGAACGGCCGGCCCTTGGAAAGGTTTGTGGTGTTCCACCACTGCAGAGAGCGATATGTCCGGTCATCTACCACCACCAGATCTGTTATTTGTTGTTGAGCCTGATAACACTGACTTGCCAAACACTATTGTATGGGGCGCATTTGTAGTCTTGCGTACGGTGCTATGACAATGAAAGATGCCATCATTCCTATCAACTGCATGAACCCTCGAGCTGGTAGTGAGTGTTGTGGCTGGAATTTTTGCATCAGAGCTTGCATGCTTTGTATCCTTGTAAGATTGGGGTATGCAATTGCTTTTGAGGTATCTATTGTGGCACCTAGATACTGTTGAGATCGGGATGGTTGGAGGTGTGACTTCTTTGGATTTACTGTGAATCCTAGCTTGTGCAACAGGCAGATTTTCTGATGCGTGTGCTGTACACATTGGTGGTATGATTTGGATTTTATTAACCAGTCGTCTAGGTATGGAAAGACATAAATGTTGTCCCTTCTCAAGTGTGCTGCTACTACTGCTAGACACTTTGTAAACACTTGAGGTGCTGTAGTTACTCCGAAAGGGAGTACTATGAATTGGTAGTGTTGACCTTCTAGCACAAATCGAAGGTACTTTCTGTGAGATTGATGAATAGGAATGTGAAAATAAGCGTCCTTGAGATCTAATGTGGCAAGGAAGTCGCCTTGTTTTAACAATGGCAGAACTTGTTGTAGTGTGACCATATGGAAATGGTCGGATTGTATGTACAGGTTTAGGGGCCTTAGATCCATTATAGGTCTGAGGGACCAGTCTTTTGGGTATGAGAAAGTATAGGGCGTAAACTCCCGTGTTTTGGTGGTGTTTTGGGACAGGTTCTATTGCATTCTTTTGTAATAGAGATGCAACCTCTTGTCTTAGGAGTATGAGATGTTCCTGTGACTTGGGAAGTTGTCTGGGTGGTATTGTTGGAGGAGTGGAAGTGAGCTCTAGGCAATAACTTGACTGAATTATTTGTCTTACCCACCTGTCTGTGGTGATGGAGTTCCAGACAGGTAGGAACTGTTGTAATCTCCCCCCGACAGGAGTGGAATGGTCTGGGGGGATGGAAGGGAAGACACTGTTTCGGAGTAGAGGCATTGTATCCTCCTCTGTAATACCCTCTACTGGGTGAGGTTTGGGTGGTCGCTTTATAAGAAGAGGAGGTGTTGTCAGTTTGAAACCCCTTGGAGGCGCCTCTTTATGAGGAGCGACGAAAGGACGCTCTAGGGGTTTGAGTTTGAAACGCTCCCATAGTTTTTGGTGTATCTGTACCTTTTTCATCTTTTCTACTGCACTATCAACTGTTGGACGTAAGAGATGTTTCTGGTCAAAGGGTTGATTTAATATACTGGCCTCTACTTCAGGTTTGAACCCAGAGATTCGTAGCCATGCATGTCTACGCAACAGTACTCCTGTATTTATGGCTCTAGAGGCTGTGTCTGCAGTGTCTAATGCACAGCGGATTGAGGTATTTGTAATAACCTTGCCTTCTTGTATTAGATCAGGAGCCCTGGTCTTATATTGCTCTGTTAAATGTTGCATGAGTGATTCTAACTCATCATAATGAGCTTGAACATATCTTGCTAACAAAGCCTGAGTGTTAGCAATTCTCCAGACATTGGCTGCTTGTGAGATGGTGGGTTTCCCTGAAGCATCTAAAAGCTTAGACTCTTTGTCAGGGGGTGGAGCATCCCCTCTTGTCTGCGAGTTAGCTCTTTTTCTCGCATTTGATACTACCAATGAGTCTAATGGTAGCTGACCTTTGATGTATGCTGGGTCAGTTGGAGCCGCTTTATACTTCTTTTCGAGTGTGGGGTTAATTACCCTGGCTCTGATGGGGTCTTTGAATACCTCTGGTGCATGTCTCACCACTCCACCAAGTATTGCTAATGTGGTTGTGGTTTTATGTGACGACAGTAGTGTATTCATGAGGAAATCCTCTTCCACTGGATTTGTGTGTAAGTCTACTCCCTGAAATGTGGCTGCTCTATGAATGAGCTGTGTAAACCCAATAGTGTCATCTAGGGGAGATGGTCTAGAAGGGTATGCGTCATCTGTGGCAGATCTGGCCCAGGAATATTGTCTGGGTCATCTGTGTTGTCTATATGATGCTCTCTTTCTACCCCATGTGAATAATTGTCTTCATCATAATCATCCTGTGGTACAATGATATGTGTGCTGGATGGTGAGTGTACTGGAGAAATATCTACTGGTATTTCTATTAATGGTGAAGGAATTATAGGAGAGGTTTGAGGATGCTTTTTGAGAGGAACTGGAGGGGGCTTAGGATAGTCCATTTCCCTCTTTTCAGGCACTGTAATAACATGTCCAGTTTTTAGATTAATATGAAGAGTCTTTTGCTTTGGGTCTGGTTGGAAAAGCTCTTCTGCTGAAAAATCCTTTTTCGGTGCTGATTTAGTGAATTTTGGTTCCGAAGACTTGGTCTTTCTCGGATCTGCGCTCTTTGGATCCGGAATCTTTCCTCCCGATCATCTACCTTCGGAGCCGAAGTGTGTTTCGATGCCGAAGTAGGCTTCGGGTTGACTTTTTTCGGAACTGGAGTGGTCTTCGGTTCGGCAGACTTGGGAACGTCTTTCGGGGCTGAGATTATTTTCGGCTTGACCGGTTTCGGCACCAATGGCTGCTTCGGTGCCGGGGTTAATTTTGGTTTGAGGACCTTTTGCTTGTCAGGACCGTCAGACTGACTTGAGCCCGAGTCGACTGGAGTTTTTTTGTATTCTTTGTTGCTGAGCCGGAAGGCGTGGCGTCGGAAGGTTTTGGTCGGTGTGCACCCGGACCCGGAGGTGGAGGTGGAACCGAAGCCTGTCCCGGTACGGGGAGGTGAACAGGGTCGACGCTGGTACTCACGACCTGCTGTCCAGCTGGAAGAAGATTGTCGTCTTCTGATCGGTCCTCGACTCTGGAAGCTGAATCCTCTGCTTCGGAAACGATGTCGTCCTGCTGCTGTTGTTTGGACTCTACTTCGATCGGAGCCTTGTCTATGATGAGGTCTGGTGTCGATGAAGATGACTGGGCCATGACTCTTCGAACTCGACGGTCCCTGATGGTCTTCTTGGACCGGAACGAAGCACAGGCCTCACAGTCTCGACTCTCGTGCTCTGGAGACAGGCACAGATTGCAAACCTCATGAAGATCAGTGTGACGGAATTTGGGTCCACACTAAGAGCACTTCTTGAAAGGTGTTCTTTTCATGAGCCAAAGGCCCAATGGCGCAGTTGGGCCCGACTGCCCAGACGAACGCTGGAATCGAGAAGTGCAAGCCTTTCTTCCACGCGGGTAACTGGAAAACTGTCGAAGACGATACTGATGGTATGATGAAGTTCTGGAATTTGAAAAGAGATTCATAACGGGACCGAACGATGAACACATCCGAGCCCGATGGCGGAAAAAAACAATCTGAAGATGGAGTCGATGCCCATGCGCACTACGATCTACAGGAGGAGTCATCCAACAGACAAAGACTCTTCCAAGAAAAACAAAAGTGTAATCATACGGGCCCACCACCAGATGGTGATCTATGCAATAGTGTGTGGTCTGCATCCCAAATGCCACGAACATAATGTGTATGTTTTCTGAACTCAGAATTTAAGAACACATATTTTAGTAAAGATGATTTTTAAATTGTGTGTTTGAAAATCCCCCTTTTAGAAAGTATTTGTACACAAATATTCAACTGCTGGACTAGGCCCTTTTGGCAGGTTCACTCCTGAACTTTTTGCCTTAAGCTCTGACATAGTGGTAGTGATTTTGTGGCCTCTGCGCACTTTAGAAATGTGGCCCACTGTAAAGTGTGTGTGCTCTCTGAGTGCGTGTGGTGAGATTAGCCTGCCCACCCATAGGAATGCATGCGGAATATGTGTGTCCATGCTAATTCCCGATATGAGAGGAGTGCAGGGGCGAGTTAAGTATGTGTGAACTCGAAAGAATAAATGCTGCGCAATGGTGTGCGCATGTTTATGGTGACGGGTGGAGAAATGCCACTTTTAGAAGTGATTCAGAAAAGGGGGTGGTGATGAATTAAGCAGACCACTCTTACCCAGTCCAAAGATCAGGGCTTGATCCATCACCGTTATTTAGCTCAC
Organism: Lissotriton vulgaris; assembly: GCF_964263255.1. NCBI lineage: Eukaryota > Metazoa > Chordata > Amphibia > Caudata > Salamandridae > Lissotriton > Lissotriton vulgaris. The sequence continues at coordinate 708,693,679 of NC_141687.1, read as the reverse complement.
TGCACCATCCCAGCTCAGAACCTGGCTATATGCAAATCAGTCTGTCCCTGGCCCAGTGCATCATGGGAACAGGGCAGACTAAACTACCAAGCCAATTCTTCACCAGAAAGGAGACAAGCTTCCGTGGACCCGTTTCTGGCATTTCAGCCGTCGTCGGCCCGGCTTGCTTGAATCCTGATGGTGCAGTGAGCAAGGGACTCATGTCTGAGTATACCCTGCCACACCTATAGTGGCCAAAAACGATTCAGAAAAGGGGGTGGTGATGATTAGAGTGTCTGAATGAAGCAGACCACTCTTACCCAGTCCAAAGATCAGGGCTTGATCCATCACCGCTATTTAGTTCACTGCACCATCCCAGCTCAGAACCTGGCTATATGCAAATCAGTCTGTCCCTGGCCCAGTGCATCATGGGAACAGAGCAGACTAAACTACCAAGCCAATTCTTCACCAGAAAGGAGACAAGCTTCCGGGGACCGGTTTCTGGCATTTCAGCCGTCGTCGGCCCGGCTTGCTTGAATCCTGATGGTGCAGTGAGCAAGGGACTCATGTCTGAGTATACCCTGCCACACCTATAGTGGCCCAAAACAATTCAGAAAACGGGGTGGTGATGAACAGAGAGTCTGAATTAAGCAGACCACTCTTACCCAGTGCAAAGATCAGGGCTTGATCCATCACCATTATTTAGCTCACTGCACCATCCCAGCTCAGAACCTGGCTATATGCAAATCAGTCTGTCCCTGGCCGAGTGCATCATGGGAACAGGGCAGACTAAACTACCAAGCCAATTCTTCACCAGAAAGGAGACAAGCTTCCGGGGACCGGTTTCTGGCATTTCAGCAGTCGTCGGCCCGGCTTGCTTGAATCCTGATGGTGCAGTGAGCAAGGGACTCATGTCTGAGTATACCCTGCCACACCTATAGTGGCCAAAAACGATTCAGAAAAGGGGGTGGGGATGAACAGAGAGTCTGAATTAAGCAGACCACTCTTACCCAGTCCAAAGATCAGGGCTTGATCCATCACCATTATTTAGCTCACTGCACCATCCCAGCTCAGAACCTGGCTATATGCAAATCAGTCTGTCCCTGGCCCAGTGCATCATGGGAACAGGGCAGACTAAACTACCAAGCCAATTCTTCACCAGAAAGGAGACAAGCTTCCGGGGACCGGTTTCTGGCATTTCAGCCGTCGTCGGCCCGGCTTGCTTGAATCCTGATGGTGCAGTGAGCAAGGGACTCATGTCTGAGTATACCCTGCCACACCTATAGTGGCAAAAAACTATTCAGAAAAGGGGGTGGTGATGAACAGAGTGTCTGAATTAAGCAGACCACTCTTACCCAGTCCAAAGATCAGGGCTTGATCCAGCACCGTTATTTAGCTCACTGCACCATCCCAGCTCAGAACCTGGCTATATGCAAATCAGTCTGTCCCTGGCCAAGTGCATCATGGGAACAGGGCAGACTAAACTACCAAGCCAATTCTTCACCAGAAAGGAGACAAGCTTCCGGGGACCGGTTTCTGGCATTTCAGCCGTCGTCGGCCGGGCTTGCTTGAATCCTGATGGTGCAGTGAGCAAGGGACTCATGTCTGAGTATACCCTGCCACACCTATAGTGGCCAAAAACGATTCAGAAAAGGGGGTGGTGATGAACAGAGTGTCTGAATTAAGCAGACCACTCTTACCCAGTCCAAAGATCAGGGCTTGATCCATCACCGTTATTTAGCTCACTGCACCATCCCAGCTCAGAACCTGGCTATATGCAAATCAGTCTCTCCCTGGCCCAGTGCATCATTGGAACAGGGCAGACTAAACTACCAAGCCAATTCTTCACCAGAAAGGAGACAAGCTTCCGGGGACCGGTTTCTGGCATTTCAGTCGTCGTCGGCCCGGCTCGCTTGAATCCTGATGGTGCAGTGAGCAAGGGACTCATGTCTGAGTATACCCTGCCACACCTATAGTGGCCAAAAACGATTCAGAAAAGGGGGTGGTGATGAACAGAGTGTCTGAATTAAGCAGACCACTCTTACCCAGTCCAAAGATCAGGGCTTGATCCATCACCGTTATTTAGCTCACTGCACCATCCCAGCTCAGAACCTGGCTATATGCAAATCAGTCTGTCCCTGGCCCAGTGCATCATTGGAACAGGGCAGACTAAACTACCAAGCCAATTCTTCACCAGAAAGGAGACAAGCTTCCGGGGACCGGTTTCTGGCATTTCAGCCGTCGTCGGCCCGGCTCGCTTGAATCCTGATGGTGCAGTGAGCAAGGGACTCATGTCTGAGTATACCCTGCCACACCTATAGTGGCCAAAAACGATTCAGAAAAGGGGGTGGTGATGAACAGAGAGTCTGAATTAAGCAGACCACTCTTACCCAGTCCAAAGATCAGGGCTTGATCCATCACCATTATTTAGCTCACTGCACCATCCCAGCTCAGAACCTGGCTATATGCAAATCAGTCTGTCCCTGGCCCAGTGCATCATGGGAACAGGGCAGACTAAACTACCAAGCCAATTCTTCACCAGAAAGGAGACAAGCTTCCGGGGACCGGTTTCTGGCATTTCAGCCGTCGTCGGCCCGGCTTGCTTGAATCCTGATGGTGCAGTGAGCAAGGGACTCATGTCTGAGTATACCCTGCCACTCCTATAGTGGCCAAAAACGATTCAGAAAAGGGGGTGGTGATGAACAGAGTGTCTGAATTAAGCAGACCACTCTTACCCAGTCCAAAGATCAGGGCTTGATCCAGCACCGTTATTTAGCTCACTGCACCATCCCAGCTCAGAACCTGGCTATATGCAAATCAGTCTGTCCCTGGCCCAGTGCATCATGGGAACAGGGCAGACTAAACTACCAAGCCAATTCTTCACCAGAAAGGAGACAAGCTTCCGGGGACCGGTTTCTGGCATTTCAGCCGTCGTCGGCCGGGCTTGCTTGAATCCTGATGGTGCAGTGAGCAAGGGACTCATGTCTGAGTATACCCTGCCACACCTATAGTGGCCAAAAACGATTCAGAAAAGGGGGTGGTGATGAACAGAGTGTCTGAATTAAGCAGACCACTCTTACCCAGTCCAAAGATCAGGGCTTGATCCATCACCGTTATTTAGCTCACTGCACCATCCCAGCTCAGAACAGGGCAGACTAAACTACCAAGCCAATTCTTCACCAGATGCCCTGATCTCTTGACTGGGTGAGAGTATTCTGCTTAATTCAGAAACTCTGTCCATCACCACCCCTTGTTGTTAAACTTTTAGAAGTGGGCATTTGAGTGTGCTGTGTGTCTGCCTGCCTGTTGTGAATTGCATGTCTGGCTTGTGATTGACAGGTGCTGGATGATGTGGGTGGCTCCAGGAGCCAAGATGTGTCTGCCCAGTGGTGAATAGGGAAATCTGCATGTAGATGGGAGGGAGGAGTTGCACCTGGGACCTGAATAGGAATGTGCCTTCCCTCCACAATGCCGCCCCCCCACCCCCTGTGGTGCATCTAGTCCCTGAGCCCCCACCTGATAAAGAAGAGAGGAGCTGAGTAAAACAAAGTGCCCACAGCTCCCCTGAACCAGTTGTATCTGGTTCTCCCATGCCCTGCACTTTTAAACAAAGTTAAATGTTGTATAAATATAGGGGCCGTGACCCCATGAAAATGGTCAGTTCCTGGTTGCTGTTCCTGCCAGGGCGTGCTGCTGCTGGGGCCCAGGGGGGCTACCATGAGAGCTTGCCTTCCTGGGCCCCGCATTGCCCTTTTCACCTGTAAGGACTTCTTGGAGCCCTTTTGCCTTTTATTCTTCACAGCTTCCAGGAGTTTGAAGGAGCTTGTCCTGATCCTAGTGCCTGGTAGGTGCTTTATTTCTGAATTCTCCAGGGTGCTTTATTTTCCCACAGGAGAGGGAGAGCCTGGGGCTGCGCAGCGCTGTGTGGCAGCCCCTTTAGGATGCCAAATTAGTGGGTGTCCACTCCCTTATTTTTATATTTAACTGCGGGTGCCCACCTCGCTTTATATTTTTAATGGAGATGGAGCCTACCCCTCATTGTGCCCGGAGTGAAGTTGCTGCCGCTGTGGCCGAGCCGCGGCCACCCGGAAGACAGGCAAGTCTGCCCGTGACGTGGGCAGTGCCGGAACAGGCGCAAGAGTTGAGGGCTTACACGGGGCACCCATGAGCTGTTTGGAGCCCCGGCGCCGGAAAGAAAGTGCAGATAGAGGCTTGCGGGCTCCATTATCGCCCCCCTCCTTGTCTTGAAGGGAGGGATACAGGTTCGCCATCCGGAGCTGTGCCGGCTCCCGGTTAAAGCCCCGGGTCCCAGGAGGGGGCCCGGGTGGTGCCGGTCGAGGCATAGTGTCCTTTCCCCATTTTGAGTGGCCCCGTCTTGCAGCAGGTCGCTCCAACGATCAGGGGGCATGTCTTTATATAGAGCCTAGGTGGCTCCACCGTTTGGCCATAGCTGTTTTAGGAGCCAGCCTGCTCCAACGGGCCATATCTGTGTAAAGGGCCCCAGTGGGGGTCCTGAGGGCCCGTGGGCCCATGCTGCCCCATATTGGCCATTGTTCTCCATCTGCCCGTCATGCAGGGGTCAGCTGCAAGGCTATGGGGACATTATTTGTTTACAGAGCCCCTTGTGGCTCCAATGTTTGGCATATTTGTTATCAGAGCCCTGTGTGGCTCCAACAAAAGGGGCCCATTTGTTTAAAGGGCCATTGAGAGCCCATGCCTCATTATAAGATTACTAGCTGCCCAGCAAGTAGTGGGCAGCTGCACCGTTTAGGTTTTTCTTTGCTTTAGAAGACATGTTGAAGTTAGGAATGAGACGCACTCTTTCGCCCCAGCCTTTTCACAGCTGCGCAGCACTTAGTGCCAGCTGCAATGTTCAAGTTTGCACAATTGCGCACCCTTGACTTTCGCTGCATAGGCAGCGCGCCCTGACTTTTGGAGATAGGGCATTTGAGCCCCTTAGAGATGGCCAGTTGGCCCGGGGGACTGTTAGAATTGTAGGGCGCCAGGCCCTAATGTGATTATGAGATGCTACGAAATGTAATGTATGCAGTATGTTTTACGCACCCTGTTTGTACCTCTAAATGTGATTTTTATAATTATGAGGTTTGTTTGCATATTATGGTTTATACTAGGGAGATTATGTTCTCTGTGATTCATGCCCCTAATGTGAGTTACGCTTAGGAGGTTAGGGTCTAATGTATTTAGACTTATGAGATTATTGCATAATGTGTTTATGCTGGTTAAGTTGGCGCAGAATGTAATTCGCGCCTGATGTGATACTGTGCATAATGTAGTTTATGTTACAGGCTGATGCTAAGTACAGTGATTACCAGTGGTTACTGGTTGTACGTTTATGATGATTCTGACAGTGGTCCAAAGGGCCCTGTCAGGTGTATATAATCCCTTGTAGATGTGACCGAGTGCCAGGTGGCACTATGTATATTATGTGTTTACTATTCTAATGTGTTATGAGAATACAAAGGCTATTTTTGATATAACCTTGTGTGGAGTTCCTTTTGTAGTGTGCCTGGGATGTTGTTGCTGTGTGCGTGCGCAAATGCTTTACACATGGCCTCCGGGATAAGCCTGACTGCTCGTGCCAAGCTACCAAGGGGGTGAGCAGGGGTTATCTTTGGCGTGTAACTCCCTTGGCCTGACTAGAGTGGTGGTCTCTGCCTGGTTTTGGTGCAAGTCTTAGCCAACCAGAGATCCCATTTCTAACATCAACCAGTCAAATTCACGAAGCAACCCTACTCTGAGTTTATTGTCAGATTTAAATAACATTCAAGGGTTGCCGGCCAAAGGGAATAGTGTTCTAGCCCACGGGTTTACATATTAAAAAATAATCCACTGTGATGCTCTCTCTGTTTTTTGCACTTCTTTGCCCTTTGGTATTGCGTGCCGACGCGGTTCAAATCCCAGTACAATTTTTGTGATTATCTTCAGGGCTAGGACGGGTTAATCTCTAAAAGAACAAAAAAGCAAAAAAGAAGGTTTCTTTCCTTTTGGGAAGTGCTAATTCGCTCGAGTTGCCAACCATCTGGTCTGAAACACAAACGTTTCCATTAGCCACTAATATTGATTCAAAGAATGTCCTACATAGAGTTGTTAAACAACACAGTCAATTGACTTACTGTTGTATGTATTATGAACGGCTTAAATGACAGCCTCAGGTTTGCATTGCGTTCCCCTCGGTGGGACTTGCCAGTTAGATTAAGGTGTTCGTTTTCTGTTATCTGTAACAGAACGCGATTGCTACAATTGTGTCAGCTCTTGACTTTCAAGTTAGAATGCTTAGCGGTTGCGCTCACTTACTTAAAGTGCGAAGCGTGTGGCTGCTTCATCTTCACTCACGGCGTCCGGGTCAATCCGGTGGGGTGTTTACAGCAGAAATGGAATTTGCATACTTGTATGCTTGTAACTTGCGGTTTCGGAAGGGCGTGCCCACGAACCATCAAAGTGGAATCTGGATCTTGTGGTTTATAGTTAGTCATTAGGACAGTCTTTCATGTGGAGAATTACTAAAAACTTCTATACTGTTTGCAACAATCCAACCTAAAGGATCTTGTGCCATGCGGTTCGTTCTGGGAACTACCACTAATGGAGCTGGAGATTTAGTTCTTATTGCTTCGCCTTTCCATGGTTTAAAAAGCCTCCTCATGGAATTTTAGCAGTTGAGCACACGCTGTTTATGTTCTCGAAATTTCTGACAGTTTGTTCAAGCCTGTGGTTGCACTATTGAATCTCAAAGTCAAGAACGGCTCCTTCTGCAACAACTGAACTTCAACATCTCCTCCTATGGAGGTTTGTTTTATGGCACACAGAACAGTTCATTTGAAATCTTTCTCAGTGTGGTTGGCTTGGGTAAAATGCTTGACCAATAGTGCATTTTGGACCCTAGTCCGGATTCGTGAACGATGTTGTACGATTCGCAACCTGAATTCTTGGTTGGTTTTTTCAATGTAGATTTTCTGGCAGGGGCAAATAATTGCGTAGAAGACATCCTTTGTCTTACAGTTTGAAAAGGTTTTATGTACCCATCTGACACTATTATGCTCAAATTCTAGTCCTTCCATGGTGGATTCACAGGAGACAGAGTTGCCACATTTGTGGTGGCCTTGAATTGGTTTTAAATTCCATTGGAACAATAGATCTTGTTTTTCAGACAATGTTGGAATTTCAGCCCATACCAGCTGCTGGCCTATGCTGGTATCCTTTTTCATGGCGAACATTGGTTGATCAAAGGGACATTCCAGATTTTGCAGAAGGTGCCAATTCTTTAATACTGTTTGATGAAACCTATTGGTGTGTGGCCCATAAGTGGACACGCAGACCAACTTTTCAAATGGTTGTTTTATCTTTTTGGACAGAAGGCTTTCTCTAGGTGTAAACCATGCTCGTTTCGTTGCATGCTTAAGCAGCTGTCGGGGATATCCTCGGTCTCTCAGTTGGTAGTGATAGTGTCCGTTGGCTTTCGGAGTAATGTTGTCCTGAGCTCATTCTCAATTGGTCTCACCTCAACATGTAAGAATGATAGTGATGTCTTGCTTTTTGTCAAGGTGAATTTGATGTTGGGATGTTGTGTGTTCAGCCAATCAAAGAACCTTGTGATTTCAGTTTCTGGGCCATTCAAAAGGCCCCAGATTTTGTCTATATATCGGTACCACTGTGTAAGGTGTTGTGCAAACGGATTATCATAATGGATGAATTTGTCCTCGAATCTAGCCATGTAGAGAACGACCATTTCTGGGGCAAAGGGACAACCCATTGCGTTCCCTTTCGTATTGTGTGCAAAATTTGTCCTCAAAATTGAAATGATTTATCTTCAGTGCCAATGATGCCAATTGAAGAATAAATTCAGTAGGAACCTGGTGTGGTCGTTCACGGTTCTCCAAATAAAACTCTAATGCTTCTAAGGCCTCATCCTGGGGAATCTGTGTATACAGAGACAAAACATTGTCTCAAATGAGACAAGCATTTGGTTAGTGGAGTTGAATTGATGGCCTTCGATCCTATTTCTAAAGTACACTGTGTCCCTCAAGTAGGACAGAACTTTTTGTAGGAAAAGTCACAAAAACATGTCCAAATATTTGAAAATAGGCTCCAAAAGAGAGTCACACCCAGAAACTATGGGTCTCCCTGGTGGTTCCATCAGCTGTTTGTGGATCTTAGGTAAAAAGTATATCACTGGAATCTTTGGATTTTTTTTGTTCAGGAAATCATACTCTTTGGGTCCTAATATTCCAGATTCAAGCCCCTCCAAGAGAACGGATTGGATGGTTTCCTGTGTATCACGTGTTGGGTCCTCTTTGACTGGTCTATACCAGGCTTGATTCTGTACCTCGTTAAGTCCTTCCTTAAGGTACATTTCTCTAGGCCACAGGACCACTGCTCCAACCTTGTCGACCATCTTAATCACTATAGAGGCATCATTCTTCAGAGCTTGTATGGCTTAAAATTGTTGTGGCGTCAAGTTACTTGGACTAAATGACTTTTTGTACTCAAACTGTTGGATGTATGAAAGAACCACCTGTTCAAAGGCAATTGTTTCCTTTAGAATTGCATGCACAATAGGAATGAATTTGGATTTGTTCGCAAGACCTGGGATCTTTGTAGAAGTGGTGTTGTCCTTATTGTGAAAAAATGCTTTAAGCCTAATTTAATGGACAAATTCAATGGCTTTTATCTTGAGTCTTGTGAAGTCAGGTTTTTTTCTTGGGAAAAATGTTAGGCCAAGTTCCAGCACAGATGTTTCATCTTTAGTTCAAAATGTTTGGGATAGATTCATGATGGAAGAAGGAGCAAGGTTTTGTAGAATTGGCATCTGGTTCTCATTTCCCATGGCTGGGTTTTGAAACGCACTTTGTTTTTTTGCTTACCCTTTGTGGATTTCTATTAGATGAACCTTCACCAGGATCTGAATCCCCCGAGGAGTCTGATGAAAAGGTCTCAGAGAATGAGAGAAATCTATTTTTTGATCTTACTTGGTAGTCTGATAAAGCTCTTCGTGATTAAATTTTGGCATAATATTCCTCCTTAAGGGAGGGATACACTGACTCAATTGATAATACTTTTATCTAGAAAAGGGTCAGCAAAAAACACAAGGTGCGCTTCAAAAACCAGCAATGGGAAATGAGAACCAGACGCCAACTCTGGGGAGGTTGAGGTGTGCCTGCTCCTTCCAGGATGACTCAGAGCTGAGCTGAATAGACCCTGGCTGAATATAGAGTAGTGGGAGGGGATTTTTTTTGCACCTGAATAGGGCATGTCTCCCTTGCACAACGTTGTCTACACCCTTGCAGTCATGCTGCACCAATGAGGACAGAACTGTTTTGGACTGGGCTCAGAGACCCTTGCACAAAGAGAACAAAGACAATGGGGTATAAGTATTAGTCCTAAAACTCTTGAACTTTAGACTACTTCTGGAATCAAGAGGAACCTTTGCCAAGGAGAAGGGCTGGAGGAGTATTGCCCCTTTGCTGTGTGCTGTCTGCCGTTGGCCTGCAGTAACTGTTTCTGCCATGGAAAGGACAAGAACTTTGCTGTGTGCAGAGTCGCCCTGCTTGAGGAAGATCTCCAAGGGCTTGAGTAGAGCTGGCCTCCTGTTTTGAAGTCTCAGCGACACTAAGACTTCACCCCCAGCTACCCTGAACTTCCTTGCTGGGAGTTCTGACCTGCCAAGAGGTACCCGTGATGGACCTCTGGAGGCTGTTCCTGCTGTTGGGAGCTGGAAAAGCAACGCAACTACAAGGAAACCGACATATAACTCTTCTTGCTGCTGTTTTTCTGATGCAGCACCACTGTGCAAGAAGAATCTCCATGCATCGCTGAAGAAACCGTAAGACATTGAGGGTTCGCAGCTGAAGAAACCGATGCATCGCCGCATGATGCCGCTGCAACGATCGCTGACGCATTGCGGATTTCCACGCATCGTACCGGTGAGGCAAGCTTTCCCGACGCATCACCTGTGGACCACAAGCGTCCCAGAACCGACACATCACTTCTCCTGCATGCAGCAAAACTGTCACAACGCATCTCTTTGTTTTTCAACGCTTCCCATCTCTGCAGCTGTTTGGCCTTGTGAATTTTGTCGCAATTACAGGTACTTTGAGAGAAATCCCTCATCCAAAGTTTTCTATGGTCCAAGTATGCCTTTCATCCATCCAACTGTACGGACAAAACCTACTACAGTGCCATGAAACCAAACGGTGTACGTGCCCTTTACAAATCATTCTTAACATTAACATTAACTTATTTGAAACCTTTTAAAAGTCATAGTCTTATTAAATGTATGTTGGATTTTTCTCATTTTGGTCTTGTTGAGTTTAGATAAAGATACTTTATTTTTCTAAAATGGTGTGGTGTCCATTTGTGGTGTTATCACTGTATTACTGTGTGTGTTTGAGTACAAATACTATACACATTGCCTTTGGGATAAGTCTGTCTGCTCGTGCCAAACAACCCAGGGGGTGGACAGGGGTTATCTAAAGTGTGTATCTCCCTTACCCTGACTAGAAGCAAGGGTCCCTATTTGGACAAAGGTACCTACCTCTGCCAACTACAGAATATGTCTGGAGAGGGTCATGCGCTGATAACATGCCTTGGGTCATGTGAATCCGGCAAACAGAGGATACAGATCCTGTGTGGGTTTGTTTTTGCCATTTTTCTGCCAAACTCTGGGCATTTCGCAAAAAAGGGAGCACAATTTGTGGCAAAAAAGATATATTTCCTGTCAGGAATAAATCAGACAACACTCTTCTCCCTAAAGGATGTCAAGTGAACAGCTTGTGGAATGCTTTTGGTGAAATGTTTTCAATGAACAAGACTTACAAAGTCAGAGCCCTGCTCTAGGATCCTGTCAGAAGGAGTGGAATATAGAACTGGCAAAAATGCCACTTGCAGGACATAATGAGATACTGGAGGTCAAGGAGCCCTTAAAGGCACAGTATTCTACTCTCACTGTTTTCAATGTTTCAGCCTATGAAATTACATTGTCCTATCTCTCCCTATCATTCACGTTAACAGACATCAAAAAGAGTTTGTGGATTACATTTTACAAGGTCACTTTAACTTGTTTTTAGTGACTTTTAAAGGCTGTATACCTTTTTGATTCCATCGTTTAAAGTCAAATAATGGAATTGGCGAAATAGCCTGTCTTGGGGCTGTAAAAGTTTACATTTTTTGTTACATGTACCTTCTGGCCTTTTTGAAGTAAGGCAGTTGAAAGAACTGCTCTGAGGTCCCCACATGGGGCAGGAATATTCAGTGCTTATGATTATCAAAGTAGATCTGCTGAGAAAGAAAGACTAATTCATTAAAGTCTGCTGGGGCAAAGTATTAGCAAACCCACAGAGTCATTAAGATTCCCAAAGTTTAGATACGGATTAAGAATCGTATGGGACCTCTATGTCAGATGCTGTTAACAAAGCAAGCATCTCTCAGTGATGTGAGTCTGGTTAATGGGAACATACTGCAAACTAGCTGGAGATTAGCAGATACAAAGAAAATGTGAGAACCTCCAGAAGAGCTTTCAACCATCTTACTTCTGGTGGTTTGTCAGGTTGCCAGTGACCACCCTAGTGAATGCAGTACAATGAGGTCTGTTTTGAGATTAGTAGTGTTAACAAAACTTCAGAATATAAGGAAATACTGTGTCCCATTTAAAGTGCATGGACAAAGAGAAAACACTTACAGTATTATCCCATCTATACCTATTTTTAGAACTATGAGCACTAAAAACACTATTGAAACCTCTGCCAATCAGAGGTGTTCTATTTTCCTTGCATTGCAAAATAGCTGCTAGGCTAACGGAATCATCTAAAAAAGGCTTTACATTTTTCTGTGTCAAAAAGAATGTATTTTGTGATGTTTTCTTAAGTCATTCTTCTCTGTACAACAAATCCTAATGTGCTTTCCCAAAAAGGCATTGACAGGCCAAATTAGTCCAATCACGTCAACCCTCTAGAAAGACCCTGTTGGAAATGAAGGCATTTAGCCATGGTGCACAATGCCCAAATTGATGAGTGGGTAGAAAAGTTCAACAACACCTTAAAGTGTGAAATCAAGAAACTGGTGCTGGACGTAGGCCATGGTCTAGCAACACTTTAAACCAATCTAACCTGCACTATAAAAGAAGAGGAGTATCTTATACATGAGGAAAGAGAGCAACAACCCTGAACCAGAGGCACAATAAGCAGCTATGTGTAAACCAAACAAGAAAGTAAGGGTGAGGTAAGGGTTTTGGTCCACAAGAACCTTTCCCAAAGTCAGCAAAATTAATATTAACATAGAGCTTCCCTTTGGAGTTTAAGTTAAGGGTCAAGTTTTGAGGCAGCCATTCTAACAAACTACTGTCTCTGTGGAGAGGATGCTACTGGATCAGAAAGACATCAGCAAATTTACCTAACTCATCCACCAACCAAACTGCCAAATTTCTGAACAAATTCTACAAGTAAACAGACAAAATAATTAAATCTGCTGGTAGATTTGAAAGACAGAAATATATATATATATATTTTATGCAGCAAATGAGCCATTAAACATCGTTTGGAATATGATTCACGGAGTCAGCGCCTTATTTTGATGGAAAGTTTGGTTTGGTGTCGATATATATATATATATATATATATATATATATATATATATATATATATGTATATATATATATATATATATATATATATATATATATATATATATATATATATATTCATTCCGATGTCCTGTGCACGAAGGACGCCACTCCACCAGACTTGGTTCACCGAACTTTTTATTAACAGCGGACAGCTTACAACAGAGTTCATTTGTGACTCCCTGACGCGTTTCGAGACCATGTCTCTTCTTCAAAGGGAAAAGCACGCTGGTGCGCGGCTGCGCCTTACAAACATTTAATCCCATTTGCATACTGCTCCCACCTGGGTATTGTGACAGCATGCTGGGAGTTGTAGTGCATTGTCAACCCTCCCGTGGGTAATTATAAAGTTCAATTATCCTGCCGGGCACCAACCTCCAATGTCGCTTTTTCAGTCTATTAAAGCCCTCCAGTGGGCCTCCGTTTTCAAAGTTGTCCGTGAATTGATTTACAACTCTGGTGCCGCGCATTATGCCCGCTTGTTTCAGGCATGCAGCCCCGCCATTCCTTCACGCTGGCGGTGCATCCTTCCACGGCCGGACTGCCGTGTCCAAAATTCATTCCGATGTCCTGTGCACGAAGGACGCCACTCCACCAGACTTGGTTCACCGAACTTTTTATTAACAGCGGACAGCTTACAACAGTTGGGAGTTGTAGTGCATTGTCAACCCTCCCGTGGGTCAATTCACGGACAACTTTGAAAACGGAGGCCCACTGGAGGGCTTTAATAGACTGAAAAAGCGACATTGGAGGTTGGTGCCCGGCAGGATAATTGAACTTTATAATTACCCACGGGAGGGTTGACAATGCACTACAACTCCCAGCATGCTGTCACAATACCCAGGTGGGAGCAGTATGCAAATGGGATTAAATGTTTGTAAGGCGCAGCCGCGCACCAGCGTGCTTTTCCCTTTGAAGAAGAGACATGGTCTCGAAACGCGTCAGGGAGTCACAAATGAACTCTGTTGTAAGCTGTCCGCTGTTAATAAAAAGTTCGGTGAACCAAGTCTGGTGGAGTGGCGTCCTTCGTGCACAGGACATCGGAATGAATATATATATATATATATATATATATATATATATATCTTTCAGCAAAAACGTTTCAGTAAAGAAACACGCCGCACACTACTCCATTAGTTAAATGCTTAGGTTTATTTTCTGTAGGATCCCCACCTACGCGTTTCGGACAACAATCTGTCCCTGGTCACGGTACAAACATTAGTCCATCATTACTTTCCACAATAAATACCTGTAGTCACCACATGGCAATTATGGTTATGGTGCATTGTGGGCACAGTAGTCTTATGGATTGGTGTAACTCCAAACCATGCAATATGGAATACCGGATCCCAGCATTTTCACGACATAATTTGTACTCTCTTAATTGTACTTAATGGTGAATGCCAAGGCGCAAAGTATGGTCCACGGACCGTTAGTGATGTGGCTGAATTTGCTCACATCATTTTGCGCAAATTATCACCTCTGAATATTTAAATATGCAGTAGTGGACTGAGTGTCCATGTTTTCGGTAATGGCTAAGTGCCTTAGAGTATTGATTATGTCGCTACCTGCTGTAGATCAACAGTACTCACAGTGCATGGATAGTTAAAATCAAATCATTTTCTACTTGTCACATACATTGAATTCATGTTGCTAAAGTTTTAGAAACAGAAATATCTTTACTGTTGCAATATACCCTTCTCTCCATATTTCAACGAGAATAGAGACTTTTTTCATTTCTTCGTCAAAACAAAACACAATAAAGCAAAGTAGGAACAAGCACCAGACTTATAAATGTACCAAATGTTCCAAGTTCTCCCTGGATGTGAGTCCAGGGGAAGAACCTTTGACATCAGGAACAAAATTACTTGTGACAATTTTACCCCTTTAACACACAATAAATCATTTGTTTATAAATTCATATCCATTTTGATACCGGGAACCACAATTTCTGGCCAATTATCTTTCTTCTCCTGCCTTTTGACTTTTACATCGCAGTCTCCAGATGATATATCGAAAGCAGTCTAGATTGCCAGTTATTAAAAACTGGTGGATCTATATCAAGCCATTGAGTGGTTATACATAATCGATAGATTGACATACATATAAAAATAAACCCTTCCTCAATTTCAGACCTAACCCCCCTAAATTTTCTTGCAAACCAAAAATAACCAGTTCCGCCGATAATTGTATACAAATGCCTAAACTAATATTAAAAAAATATTCTATATCCTTAATGAATTGACTCAGTTTAGGACACTGAAAAAACATATGTATAGCATCCGCTGCGACTTCCCCGCATCGGTTACATTTACTTCCTCTATCAGAATTCCATTTAGCTAATTTTGCAGGGGTATAATAGGGTCAAATATAGACATGAAATGCTGACTCTTCAACGACCCATTTAATAATACTTTCATAGAAACTTCAATTATTCTATCCATATCAATTTTTTCCACCACTAATCTACGTTGCCATTTATCGTCCCAGGCCGATATATCATCCTCTAAATTATTGATCATTTGTTGATAAATAAGACCAATTCTTGATCTTAATCAGACAGCTTCCAGAATTTTACCTCTGTTTAATATAACCTGATTATACTGCGATATTGTATAAGGGACTAATGCTGGCCCACTTGGGCGCAATCCCATTGTTTTGACAGTATGAATGAAGTAATTCACGACTGCCTCGTGCTATTTGCAAGAATACCACAGCCTGTGCATCTACCACGCATGTTTTTCACTATGCCCACTTGGGCTGCACTGCACGCAGCGACCTCATTTCGGGGCGCTTTGGAACCTTCAGGTATAATAGCACCTTATTTACTCTGACCCGTTTATATGGACACGTATGAGCAATTGTGGGATTGCATTGTGCACTTTATCTTAAGTTCCCATTACAAACGCATGAATTCAATTATGCCCACTTGGGCTGCACTGCTCGCAGCGACCGCACTCTGGGGCGCCAAGATATAAGCACTGTCTCGTTCATTAGGAGACTTGTAAATAACATTGGACTGCGTGTACAGTATACTTACTTTCAAATGAGAAAAGTTTATTACGTTCATTCTTTTGCACTAATGAGTATTTACATTGGACACAGCCCGAAAATGAATTGGTAGTCTGTTTTCCATGTGTATGATGGTAATACCATGTGACTGTACCATGTGATTGTATTTAACATGCACTTCTTGGTTGGTTCGATCTCGTGAAAAAGCAGTAGTTACTGCGAAACGCGTCGAGAAAGCCTAAATAAACACGCTTTGCACTTCAAAGTGGCCCGGATTCCTTTTTCCTTACTGGAGAATTATTGGCTGGATATTTCTGGGATTCGCTATCCCGTCCGAGGCCCGCCTTTGAGAAAGCGGCAGGGTTCCACAGCGACTTTGGTGGTTTGGAATTGTTTGAAAAGGAACCCCGCCCGCCCCTTTTCTGAACTCTGACACGGCTACATTGTGTCAAACGCTGAGCGCCAAGCAAACAACGGAGAACTACTTGGGGATTTCCTTTCCCTTATCAGCAGCGGAAGTGAACTGCAGAAACGCCGATCCAGCGACTCCTGCCAGCGATTCCGGTGAGTCCCTGTGGGCTGTGGTTCACCATCACACGGCTGTCTTTTGCTTGAGAAATAGATGATCGCGAGCTACGCAATCACAGCGGTGTTCGGAAGGGGCTAAAGGCTAGACACGCATTGCACACACCTGGATGCGAGTGTGTCTCGAATGCAAAACGGGCGGAAAAGTTACGTTTCCTGCACACACCTGAACTGCACTTACTATGGCTTCTGGCAGGAACCAACGGCGGAATGAAGCAGCAAGCCGCATGTTTACCGAGCTGGATTCATCAACCTCCAGAGATACCGCTGAGAATACCAATCAGAGAGGTATTGGCCCAAACAAACAGAACCTATGGAACACCTTATGGAAACTTTTGGTAGCAGAACAAAGCAAGTGGTGGGAAGCAACCACATTGCAAAAGTACATCGAGGTAGACAGAGTACCGAGGGGGCTAAGAATCTACACTACGCCCACCCTTGCTGACCCGGACCCGGATATGGTGGAAGAATGGGCGGGGAACAGCCACGAATGTTCTTTGAGAATGTTGAAAATCTTGGTGAAATACGCCAATAAACACTGCGAAAAGTTGGCTTCAGAAATAGAGGCCATTACCAATCAGCTCAAATGCCTCTATGAAGACGTGAAGGACTTTGAGAGTGAAATGGCAAAATTTGAAATTAAACTTGACAAATTGGAAAAAGAAATCCGTGACAAAAAAGAAAGCAAATTCATACGTGACCGCAATGATTACGAGCGCGGGCAGGTGTGGACATTTGCAAAAAGATATGATCACCTACGATCTAAAAACACACAGGAGTATACGCAGTCCTCTTCTATCAACGAAGAAATTACAACAACAAACAAAGACCAGGGAGATACATTGGAGCCAGCTACAACTTCAGCTGGAGCGAGCAACATACCAACACGCAACCCTGAGCTTATGAGCCCAAAAGAAAAGATTTTAATGGAGTTCAACATGGTGGCCCAGGGAAGACTAACTGGGCAGAACAAGCCATCCGGAGGGGGAAAAGGACGAGGTCAAGGCGGGAGAGGCGCCGGAAGAACCAATCTAAATATGAACAACAGCAACATATCGAGCCCGGTGGGATCCAGGACAAGGGGCCAAAGAAAAGGAAAATAATGGAGTCCAACACCATCATTAACCTGTCCACCCGGGAGCTGAACACTGCTGAGAAAGAGGTACTTTCCCTAGGATTATCTTTCTGCCCTACATCCTCCTTTGACTATACACAAAGTCGTATTGACCTTTTCTACTTTACACGTAAGTTGCGCCTCAAGAAGTGGCACGCTACAAAACTTTCCTCTGAGGCTCGCGAGACTGCACAAGTACCTACCAGTATCACAGGCTATGATGTGGAAACACTACATCTGCTACATGAACTGGGAGGAGACTTGGACACGCTCGAAAATCCATCATTTAATGTAATTCCCGATGATGTCAATGTTGGTTTGCATGCTAATACTGGCTTTAGACCCAAATCAGTGTTTATGCCGCAAGTCATCAATGAGTCCATAGACATATTTGAAAAAGCTATGATCAAAGAATTTGATAAATTATCTAGAGCTAATAACCTTGTCAGACCTAATTTATCAAAATTACAATTTGAAGCTATTAAAGCGTTGAGTGATGACAGATCTATTGTCATCAAAAAATCTGACAAAGGGGGTAACATGGTGGTGTTGCCCCGTGCAATGTATGTGAATGAAGGTTTGTCCCAGTTAAGTGACTGTACCAAATACGAAAAAAGTAGCAAGACAGTATACACGACCTGTGCTGCCAAATATACTGAACAGCTTAATGACTGGAAAGAAAAAAAGCTCATCAGTAAGGAAGAATTTAACTTTATCCTTAATAGACACCCCAAACTTCCCGCCTTGTACCTCCTACCCAAAGTCCACAAAGACATATCCAACCCCCCTGGCAGACCGATCGTATCTTCCAGGGGCAGTTGTTGGGAAAACACCTCCAGATATGTCGACTTCTTCCTCCAACCTCTAGTAAATAACTTACCTTCTTATCTTAGAGACTCTGGTCATTTCCTGCAGAAAATCAACAACATGCCCTGGAACCCCGAATGGTTATTTATGACACTTGATGTAAATAGCCTTTACACCTGTATACCCCATCACCTGGGGATTGATGCATGCAGACACTTCCTCAAAGCTCGGTCCATTTCATATCTCCTTCATACCGAGATGATTCTCGACATGGCGCTTACTTGCCTGACAAAAAACTTTTTTCTATTTAACGAAACAGTCTACCATCAGCTGCTTGGAACGGCGATGGGGACTTGTTTTGCGCCGAGCTTTGCCTGTCTGTACCTGGGACTTTGGGAAGAGACGGTGGTATACCAGTCCCCAGCATTCCTCACTAAAGTCGCCTGCTGGCTGCGTTACATAGACGATATCTTCGTCGTGTGGAAGGGCAGCCAGCAGGAGGCAATGGAATTTGTCAAGGTGTTGAACTCCAATGAGTTCAATCTCAGTTTCACTTGCAGCACTGACCCAATCACTATTGAATTCCTTGATGTTAGGGTCGAGAACAGGAACAACACCCTTACCACGACCCTATTTCGTAAAACCACGGCTGGAAACAGCCTGTTACACGCTGATAGCTGTCACCCCACCAATCTTATCAACTCTATCCCAGTAGGGGAATTCCTCAGGGCGAAAAGGAACTGCTCTGATGAACAAGACTTCGACAAGGAGGCTATCATCATGAGTAAAAGGTTCGAAGAGCGAGGGTATGGCCAAAAATGCATTTCCAGGGCCTTGGCCACAGTCAAAGGGAAAGACAGAACTAGCATCCTTAGCCTGAAGGCGCCTGAGAGTCAGTCCAACAAAGATACAATCTGTAGATTCATTACTGATTTCAGTAGTGATTCTAAGATGGTGAGGAAATCTCTCAGCAAATACTGGAACATTTTAAAACTTGACAAGGACTTAGCCCCAGGGATTGCAGAGCACCCCCAACTCACTTTCAGAAGACCCAAATCGCTTAAGGACCTTCTCTGTTCAACTCTGTTACCCAAAACGATTAAACAGAGAAATCCAGTACAAGGGTTTTACGTGTGCGGCAGGTGTAAAGCCTGTCGCAACAGTAAAAACATAAAGGAAATTCAGCTGTCAAAAGATACCAACAGTTTTAAAATTACCAAACATGTGACTTGTCTAACTGACCATGTAATATATGCACTGAAATGTCCCTGTCAGTTGCACTACATTGGCAGTTCAAAACACCAAGCCAAGAAAAGGGTGCTTGAACACATGCGAGCCATAACCAATGGGGACAAGCAGTATCCCATTGCCAGGCATTTTGCCACACACCACAAAAGTAATGCCAATCTACTTTCATTCTGTGTCCTTGAAACAGTCCCTGTAAGAGAACGAGGGGGAGACCGTATCAAAGAGATGAGAAGACTAGAATCCAGACTAATCATCAAATATAGGACAACTCAACCTAATGGGCATAATCTACATGAGGAATTGAATGCACATCTAGGGTAACATGCGTTTTTGTCTGTGTATATATCTGCCGTTTTTTAACCATTTCTGTGTTCGAATTTGTCACTTTTAGTACTTTCACTCACCGCATGTCTCTCACTTTGTTTACAGAATTGCCTGGGAATCTGTCCGGATTTTAAACCTCGGATGAGCATGAAATGTATGAATGGACTATACTGCGATATTGTATAAGGGACTAATGCTGGCCCACTTGGGCGCAATCCCATTGTTTTGACAGTATGAATGAAGTAATTCACGACTGCCTCGTGCTATTTGCAAGAATACCACAGCCTGTGCATCTACCACGCATGTTTTTCACTATGCCCACTTGGGCTGCACTGCACGCAGCGACCTCATTTCGGGGCGCTTTGGAACCTTCAGGTATAATAGCACCTTATTTACTCTGACCCGTTTATATGGACACGTATGAGCAATTGTGGGATTGCATTGTGCACTTTATCTTAAGTTCCCATTACAAACGCATGAATTCAATTATGCCCACTTGGGCTGCACTGCTCGCAGCGACCGCACTCTGGGGCGCCAAGATATAAGCACTGTCTCGTTCATTAGGAGACTTGTAAATAACATTGGACTGCGTGTACAGTATACTTACTTTCAAATGAGAAAAGTTTATTACGTTCATTCTTTTGCACTAATGAGTATTTACATTGGACACAGCCCGAAAATGAATTGGTAGTCTGTTTTCCATGTGTATGATGGTAATACCATGTGACTGTACCATGTGATTGTATTTAACATGCACTTCTTGGTTGGTTCGATCTCGTGAAAAAGCAGTAGTTACTGCGAAACGCGTCGAGAAAGCCTAAATAAACACGCTTTGCACTTCAAAGTGGCCCGGATTCCTTTTTCCTTACTGGAGAATTATTGGCTGGATATATATATATATATATATATATATATCTTTCAGCAAAAACGTTTCAGTAAAGAAACACGCCGCACACTACTCCATTAGTTAAATGCTTAGGTTTATTTTCTGTAGGATCCCCACCTACGCGTTTCGGACAACAATCTGTCCCTGGTCACGGTACAAACATTAGTCCATCATTACTTTCCACAATAAATACCTGTAGTCACCACATGGCAATTATGGTTATGGTGCATTGTGGGCACAGTAGTCTTATGGATTGGTGTAACTCCAAACCATGCAATATGGAATACCGGATCCCAGCATTTTCACGACATAATTTGTACTCTCTTAATTGTACTTAATGGTGAATGCCAAGGCGCAAAGTATGGTCCACGGACCGTTAGTGATGTGGCTGAATTTGCTCACATCATTTTGCGCAAATTATCACCTCTGAATATTTAAATATGCAGTAGTGGACTGAGTGTCCATGTTTTCGGTAATGGCTAAGTGCCTTAGAGTATTGATTATGTCGCTACCTGCTGTAGATCAACAGTACTCACAGTGCATGGATAGTTAAAATCAAATCATTTTCTACTTGTCACATACATTGAATTCATGTTGCTAAAGTTTTAGAAACAGAAATATCTTTACTGTTGCAATATACCCTTCTCTCCATATTTCAACGAGAATAGAGACTTTTTTCATTTCTTCGTCAAAACAAAACACAATAAAGCAAAGTAGGAACAAGCACCAGACTTATAAATGTACCAAAGGTTCCAAGTTCTCCCTGGATGTGAGTCCAGGGGAAGAACCTTTGACATCAGGAACAAAATTACTTGTGACAATTTTACCCCTTTAACACACAATAAATCATTTGTTTATAAATTCATATCCATTTTGATACCGGGAACCACAATTTCTGGCCAATTATCTTTCTTCTCCTGCCTTTTGACTTTTACATCGCAGTCTCCAGATGATATATCGAAAGCAGTCTAGATTGCCAGTTATTAAAAACTGGTGGATCTATATCAAGCCATTGAGTGGTTATACATAATCGATAGATTGACATACATATAAAAATAAACCCTTCCTCAATTTCAGACCTAACCCCCCTAAATTTTCTTGCAAACCAAAAATAACCAGTTCCGCCGATAATTGTATACAAATGCCTAAACTAATATTAAAAAAATATTCTATATCCTTAATGAATTGACTCAGTTTAGGACACTGAAAAAACATATGTATAGCATCCGCTGCGACTTCCCCGCATCGGTTACATTTACTTCCTCTATCAGAATTCCATTTAGCTAATTTTGCAGGGGTATAATAGGGTCAAATATAGACATGAAATGCTGACTCTTCAACGACCCATTTAATAATACTTTCATAGAAACTTCAATTATTCTATCCATATCAATTTTTTCCACCACTAATCTACGTTGCCATTTATCGTCCCAGGCCGATATATCATCCTCTAAATTATTGATCATTTGTTGATAAATAAGACCAATTCTTGATCTTAATCAGACAGCTTCCAGAATTTTACCTCTGTTTAATATAACCTGATTTTGAGATACTTTCTGTTCAACAAAACTGCGAATCAGGAGATATTTAAAAAACTCGGTTCGTGCTAAATTATATTTCTGTTGCAAGAATAAGAAAGAAACTACCTGACCCCCTTGGATTAGATCCCCCAAATGACGTATACCTCCCCGGTTCCATATGGCCATTACCGGGTCTCTAAACATGTCTGGTAATAAGGGACAATTACTTAAGGGAGTGTAATAGCTCAGATTCAATTGTAAGCCAATTCTCTTTTTTACCTTACGCCATATACCAAAGGCCGTCAAAATAATTTTAAATGTAGTCTTTTTATAGTAAATAGGTTCAATTATGCGTACTAAACATTGTCGGACCTCTTCACCCAGTACCATCTCGTATATTGAAGGGCTAACTGCCTACTCCCTATCGACATCTGGCAGCAGCAAAACCTCCATATGTTGGAGGAGAGCTGCCCAGTAATATAAACGAAAGCTAGGTATCCCCCAACCTCCTCAAACTCTGGGTAGTATGCACCATTTCTTAGCTCTCCTAGTCCTACGGTAGCTCCACAAAAACCTAGCACACATTCTGTCAATTTGCCCAAAAACAATCGCGGGAACAAGTAAAGGAATCGTACGGAATAAATACAAACATTTTGGAAATATGAGCATTTTTAAAACATTACTACGCCCATATAAAGAAGTTGAAGATTGTTCAACCGCTCTAAGGTCTTCTTCGCTGAGCATAAAATTGGATCAAAATTTAAACGAACAATCTCATCTATTTTTGTTGAAATTTTGATTCCTAAGTATATAGCACTTGAATCAAAATCCATATCATTTGGGCGCCCTGCTTTTGAATGAAGTAGCTGTGTCTATGCTACATTCAATTTATACCCCGACTGTCCCCCAAATGTGTCTGCAGCTTCCACTATCATGGGCAGCGCCTACTTAATATTTGTTGTGACTATGGCAATGCCGTCTGCGTAGGCAAACACCTTATACACTACATTATGTATCCTAAGAGGTTCAATTCCGATATTATTTTCTAATTTGTTTAAAAAAGGCTCGATGTATAATGCAAGTAACAGGGGGGAGCAAGGACAGCCATGTCTCGTCCCCCTTGTTATTGCTATGTTTCCAGAAAGCCTACCCGAGATGCGAATAGAAGATTTTGGCTGAGCATACAGAACCTGAATTGCCATTATATATTCCACCGGAAAACCCTTCCAGGTTAAGACAGACCATAAAAACCTCCAGGAAACCCTGTCAAATGCTTTTTCGACATCTAACAGGGCTACCGCTACAGGAGAGTTAGTGGCTTGAGACCAATCTAGCATGGAGATAATTCTTTTGATATGATCTGTTGTATCTCGATTCTTTATGAACCCATGCTGTCTTTTAAAAACTAAACTGGGCATTAAATCATTTAACCTGTTGGCAATTATCTTAGAGTAAATTTTACTATCAGCGTTGAGCAATGAAATTGGTCTATAAGACCCCATATCCATTTCCGGCTCACCCTTTTTCTTAAAAATTACTGTAACTGCTTCCAACCAAGAATCAGGGGGATTACCCGTAAAAGATTGCTGACAGACTTCTACTAACTCTTTTTAGTCTAAAAGTGCGATAAAATTCTAAAGGAATGCGGTCAGGTTCCATAGCCTTGCCTAAAGATAAGCCTAATATAGCAGCTTCGCATTCTTCCCAAGTTATAGGTGCGGACAGAAGTGTTCTTTGCACATATGTAAGTTCTATAGTCTCTATGTCTCTCAAGTAATCCCCTGCTCTTAAACCCCCTATCTCATCAATCAGTGCGCTATACAATGATTGATAGAACCGTTGAAACGCCTCTAAAACACCCTCTTTAGTCTCTTGAAGTACACCATTTATATCAAAGATCTTGGATATGTCACTAAACGCTGTTTTTTGCCTTTGTCTTTTTGCCACAATTCTGCCAGTTTTTCTCCAAATTCATATGCTGCTTTTTTATATTGGGCATATTTTACCGCCAGTTGGTTGGCCATATTAGAATACACTGCTGCTCTCTTAATTGCAGGTTCTCTTTGAGCCTTGGATACATCCAGCCCTTGTCTAATCGCATCTGCTAGCTTATGCTCCGCTGAAATCACCATTGCGCAGTCCTTCTTATGTTTTTCTCATATTTTTTTACGTCGCATATTTGCATAGCTGAGAGTTTCTCCCCTGACAGTGGCCTTCAAGGTGTCCCAAACAATTTTTGTCGAACCCGTCCCTTTGTTAAATCTAAGAAACTCCTGAATCACCTTTGCCATGAATTGACAATATTTATCATCCAATAACAAACTTCTTTCAAAAGACCAGGCCCGAATTCCCTCTCCCATCTGGGAGTCCAGTTTAACTTTAAGAATTACAGGATTATGATCAGAGATAAGTTTGGGTAAAATCTCCAAATTAACTTCCCCTCTAAATTGTGATGAAGTAAAAAAATAGTCCAGCCGGACAAATTTGCTATGCAGGGCCGAGAAGAATGTGTAACCTGGCTCATCTGCATGTTTACTATTCCAGACATCAAATAGCCTGTGATCCATCACTAATTCTCGTAAGGCTGTAAATACCCGCTGCTTTCTTCCCGTATACCACGTATTCTTTCTAATGTCAAAATTAGCCTCAATATGGATATTCAAGTCGCCACACAAAACCACTGGTTGAGGCCACTGAGCCAATTCAATATTCAAAAACCTCATGAGCTCAGAATCATCCAAATTCCGACCATACACCGTGCATAACGAAATCTTTGTTGGCCAATCTTGATCTCAGTAATTGCCCAAAGACCCCATTTGTCTTCCACGAGCCTTGTGCATTAGCCAAGACCCTGTTTCATGAGAATAGCTACCCCTCGCTTCACCCCTGTTTGTTTGGAGCAAGCTATCAGATCTAACCCCAAATTCTTCAAACATCCCCTCTTACCCCATGCTATATGCGTCTCTTGCAAACATAGTATGCTGATCGATGACAACTGCACAATTTCAGCTAACACATCTCTTTTCTTTAAGTCATTAAGCCCACAAATATTGAGTGAACAAATCTTTAGTTTTCTATCCATATCTCAACAGTAAAAGAACTGCCCAACCTGTAAAGCCATAGTTATCGGTGTTTCTGCCACTTTTATCTGGCCCATCCCTACAAGGTACTTTTTGAAAACAAAAGCCTAGCTTGAAAACCATCAGGACTGTTGCTGACTTTTCAACCCCCCTCCACCCAAACCCACACCCCTTCCCCTCATCCTCCAACCGGTGACCCCTTTCCACCACCCCTCCCACCCTCCCCTCCCAACCCACCATATGAGGCACCAGGACTGTCAGTCCCTGATGAGATGGAGTGCCGCCCCCTCCCCCCCTACTGGGTCGGAGAGAGAATACCACATTTTTTAAATCTTAATTAAAGAAACTTTTCATAGACAGTGACTCATGCGAAAGAAAGAAACGGAATTGCTGAATACAGGACCCAGCACTGGTTACAGAGAAGTCAAAAACTCTTTAGCCTCAATCTCGGAAGAAGAAAAACCTGGTCTGACCTTTGGCTATAATTTTAAGTTTAGCAGGATTTTGGAGATAAACAGTTACTCCTTTTTCCTGGAACCCAGGTATAAGCTGACGCAGATGCCAGCGTTTAGTTACAGTTGCCTGGCAAAAATCAGGTCTGACGAAAAAATTGCAATCTTTCGCCAGCCTCTTTTTATCAGGCCTCGCCAGCCCAAAAACAGCTTTCCTTGCAGGAAATTATTAAAACGCACAAGAATAGCTCTTGGGCGATCTTCTTCCCAGTGCCTGGGTTTCCTCACAGTAAACGGGAATCTATGTGCCGTTTGTATCTCCATTGACCAGTCCCAAAGAGTCAGTTCCGGAAAGGCCTCAGTAAAAAGTTCACAAACAAATCTTCGAACATCTGCTTCTTCCTTTTTCTCTGGGATACCTAAAATACGCAGGTTATTACGTCGGGCTTGATTTTCCAATTCAGATAATTTGTAGCTAATGTCGTCACGATGAGCTTTAATAGAACTTATTTCCAATTTCTGAGCGGCCAAATCGTCTTCTAAAGCTGAAATTCTAGATTCTGCTTCTGTGACTCTCAGGGCCGTGTCCGAACAAATTTTAATTACTCGCCGGACAGCATTTTGTACCTTATGACATGTCGCCTGCGTGCGAGTATTCTCTAATTTTATCTCAGCTCTGTGCTCCATCATAGTGTTGTAAATCATGGACAGAGTTATCTCCTGAGTCGAACTCTGTTCCTCCCTGATTAGTCCTGGATCAGGATTTATGGTTTCTACTGGCTCTATCTCAGCCGACATATTCTCTGCAAAGACTGTATCACCATCTCGTTGCTCGTTCTTAGAGTTTGAGCCTTGTGCTCCCTGGTTTTCAACTTCTTAACCGTTGTGACAGGGGAGGCCTCCTTTGACCTTAATCCGTCTGTACTACTACCCTCATCATGGTAATCTGCCCAGTCTTTGCTAAGATTGGTACTTTCATCAGATGAATGAGCCGACATAGAGTAAAAATTGTCGGCTGCTTCTTGCGACCCAGTCAGATCTTGTGAGGATGTCCCCTCCTTAAGTGCCAATAAATCTGTCTCTGCCACCAGACTGTCCTTACTACCAAGCAATTCTCCCGGTAGAACAGTGTTGAGACCACATCTCCCACAATGTCTCTCTCTGTACTTTTATTATTTGGAGTTTTTTTCTTCCTGTTCAGAGCTAATTATCGGCAACCTTGTAACTGCCTCGTTAGCTTCCAGAGATACAGTGTCACAAGACAGGGAATCGCTGTCTGCTGCCTGATTCAACATATCAATACTGCCCACAGCTGTTGCTACACCACACGGAGACTGTAGAGGGGCATTTTTCAGCATCTGCTTCTCAAATAATACCAGCAGAGTTTGAGCCTCTTATTTTGTCAAACACGTAGCCGCACTCAGCTTCAAGCGTTCATCCTTCTTCTGTCTAGCATTCGGAACAGTCTGGGGAGTGACACTCCCACCTTCCCCCCTCTCACTCACCATGTTCGCTGTCTTCATTGTCCTCCGCTGCGGCCGACTGAGTTTTTGTCTTCCCGCCCGAGTCACTGCTTTAGATGGCATTCTTTTAGATATGGCTCCTTGTGCACCTCAGCGCCCTCGAACCACTCTCTGCTGAATCCCCCCCAAAAAAGGCCGGGAGCCGCCAAGCCGGGGCTCTGGTCAGACGAAAAAGCAGCAGTCCAGACACCATCCGGCCGTTACCAGTGCAGCTGGAGTAGGGCAGCCTGTCCTGCAGAAGCCGAAGGCTCCTCCTCAAACGTTTAACGCAGACCAGCAGCCCGGAAAAAAATATCCATCTTCAGACACTTAAAGAAGAAAAGTATTTCCGAATATTTCAAGCGCCACAGTATCACGCCGTTGCACAGAGGTAAGCTCGCCGCAATGCTTCTCTCTCCGCGATCCGGAGCGGGGGGATCAAGCTGCTAACACAGCCCATGCCACGGCCGCCATCTTGCCAACTCTGTCTGAGAACAGCTTTTGAAGACTCTTCAGTATAAGGTGATGAATAACATTGAACTTTTACATGTCCTACTTTTTAAATAACATGTACCCTGCCTTATGAGTATTAAGGCCTATCTAGGGCTGACATATAAATATTTTAACATAGGGGTTGGACCTCTTAAAAGGAGTTAGTTTGACAGGCCAGATTTGTCGTTTTAAAACTGCATAGACAGGCTATAATAGTAGGTCTGCAGTCATGCCTACAATGTTACTGTAGTGGGCGGCACACTGGGTGTTGAAGTCCACTGTTGGTATTTAACTTTCAGGCCCTAGTTACATTTTGTGATACACTAGGAACTTATAGGTAAGCTGAATATTCTAATTAGGTGTAGAGTCAACTTGTTTTAGGGGTCAGAGCAATGCATGGGAACCTAGTTAGCAGAGTCACAAGACAAGCAGTATCAATCCAAAAAGATGTGTGTGATCATACAAAAATGGGCAATTTCCTACAGTACAAAACAAGCGAATGCTGGAACTCACATTAACGGAAAAAAACAACCACTGCTCGGATCTCTCTCTTAAGGTAAAACATATCCAATGTCTAAATAAAATAATTGTTTAAACAGTTAAGAATTCTGGGTCACTAGTTCCTCACCCTGGTCCCAACCATACCTCTAAAAACAATTTCCACTATCCAGTCTTAACAATCATACCACTCAGGTTTCATAGAGACCTCACAACATTCAAAGATTAATGGGCCTGGTACTGTGCCATCACCACTTACACACAGGTGCTTATTGAGAGATATGGTAATGTGTATTGTAATGTTAAGCTAACACCTATGACCTTTATCAGTGCTGTACAATATGTTACTATATAGCAAACACAACAGCACGAGATCAAGATACAAACCTAGAATACCTGGTAGGAGTCACCTCACATTCCACTCACTATAATTCAAATCCAAGCCCTTAGATCCCACACCAACTCCAAGTGCCAAAGTAAGAGATCAGGGCATGTGAAGATGGGTACCACGTGCAGCAGCCCTAAATTTAATGATGCATATCTAAGAACTAAACTTTGTGCAGAGGACCGAAGGAAGACTTTACCTTTTCACCAGTTCAAAAAGCTCTTTTGTAAAGAGAATATGTGGTAGCCCTTGATGTTGCATGCCCATTTGGAACATGTACAGATGTCCCAGAATTGGTTTAAAAGCAGTGCTTTAACAAGTACACAGTTGAGGGGAGTCACTTTCCTCTTTCTCAGGTGAAATGTTTTATTCCCTGGCCATTTGCTAACTTAGTAGGAAAGAAAGAATCACCTGTAAATCGGCGACTGAATCCTTTTGCTTCAAGGTCAAAGAATTAAACTGGTTCTAGACCGTGCTCCAATTAGTTGGATGTCCCACCATGTGAATAACATCCCTTGCGTATTGTATTGCTTTCTTGCTATACCCTTCTGCTTTTTGATATTCTATTAGAAAGGGTATGTAAGATCCAACATGAACTCTCTGGTGCACAGCCCTAAACTAATGCCCTAAACTAATACAGCATTCTTAAAAAGGCTGTGAAAAAAATAATTATATCCAACGTGGATTGTAGGATCACAAAACACGAAGGTCCTTTCACAAGGGTGAATTTATGTGTAAATGTACTCACATGTAATATCTACTCCTGCACTTCGGTCTAGATCTACACTTTTGTGCTATTCATCATTTCCAAATGCATATTTACGCCTAAGTGTAGAATTGCATGTGCCCATTTCCCTCTTTCCCGCAGTTCAGCATGTGTAGACAGCTAATATGTCAAAAAGAGTTAAGAGTAAAGAGTGGAGTATATTACCTATGTTCAAACAGTAAGTCTTTATTATCTTCCTCCTTTAACAAAACATTTTGGAAAGGAGGAAGATAATAAATACTGTTGCTGTGCTCTTCGCTTTGCCCTTTTTTACATATTGATTTAGATTTATCAGTACGGGCTGACTGATATCAAAACAGGCAGCACTAAGGCAGGTCTGTATATGTAAAAGCCACCTTCTAGGGGTGGAGACAACTAAGAATGAATTTACAGGTGTAAAGTTACTACTAGAAACCGCTCACATGTAAGTGAAGACCTCTGTCATCAAAGCAGACATAGGACTATGGGAAAGCATTACATTAGTATCAATAATTTTTTAAATATTTTTTAAGTATTAAAATATAATACATTTTTGTTAAATAATTTAAAATAATTATTTTTAACCTTGTAACCTTTTTAGGTAGGTAGAGAACAAGTTTATTTAGACAATTGTACATAAAACAGTCGAAAAATATATTTAACAACTAAAATCAAAAAATTAGCCTATTTAAATGTTTACCACCCCAGATAAACAGAACTAAAAAGATAAAGAGATACGTTAAAAGTAGGCCTGCATTTTATAATGGCTATAGCTCCTGTTTTTAACTACACTGCATTTTTAACCTTATTTCATCTGACAGAAAATGGGATTCGCACGATTTTGACTAACTTCAAAAATTTGCGGGGACTGAAATGGGTTTCTTATCTTGCACATATGACATATTTCATAAGTAAGGACATAATTCTAGAATATAAAATAGATCAGTCTTAACTGGAAATTCCCATAACATAAGTTGATCTAAAAATATGAATTGAAGTTAAATACTTCATTTCTAGTCTGACTGCAGTAATAAAGTCATGCTGCTACTCACTGAACCAACACAACACAGAAACTTGGCAAGGAAACAACCTAATAGCCGGTAGTTGCAAGACTTTTTAGTTATTAATTAATAAGGCTATATTTGAACATTTGACTTTCCAATGATAACTGTTAGGAAGCTTGAAAACCTAATTGGTTTCATACCACATATTTTATGCAATAATTATACCACTCTTCAAACCTCTGTACACACCATGAAAATTTTGTATCATGACAACAGATAGTTTTCAAGTTTATTTTTTCCAATTTTTTTTTAACCTTAACTGAGGTCTACAATCAACATATTAAACAGAATAAAACCCACATCTCAATTCCCAAGACAGCCCATGTCACTCATACAATCTACGTAATATTAATTAAAAAAACAGGTAAACATTTAAAACAGTTATATTCTTTAAAACCCCCAAAAAACATTTGGAGGATTTTGTAACAAGTCCATCAGATCCTGGTGCGAGTCCAGCTTAAATCTTTTTATCAGAAGTAGTCAATATGTCCCAATCCCAACCCCCCTAGCTCCGAGAAAGCTTCCTTAAGTAAGTCCAATATAAAAGCGCAAATGTCCTCCCCCTCCAGTCCTTCCTTGATCCCAAGAAAGCGGAGATTATTCCTCCTCTGGCGGTTTTGCCATATCTTCTAGCTTACACATTGCATCTTTTAATTGAGCTTCATGGGATGTAGAGACTTCACTTACAACAGATAGTTCTCTTTCGACAGCTTCGGTTCTCACTTCAATGACATTCATCCGTTCCCCGATCTCTGCGCAGACTTTGCCAACTTTCCGAACTGCGGTCTCCAACTTCTTTGTAGCTTGTCTACCTTTCTTGCCATCCGCCCTGGTCTCTGCCCGATGCTCGTAATTGATTCTAGAATCATACTTAGCGCAGAATTCATATCGGCTGACTCTTTATGTTGCCCCTCCGAGGGGCCTGCAACCTGACCCAACGCCAATTCCGTAGGACCGATAATCCTTGTGTGAGAGTAGTCCCATTTTATACTGGTGCCGGTGGAGCGCCTTCCATGTTTTTTTTGCATCTCTACAGGTCCCTTGTGCCCCTGAGCACCTTAGTTGTTTTTGGCGCTTTAGGGCAGTCTGTGGGGTCTCGAGAGTACTAGAATCCGAAGTCAAGATGCTATCCCCACTTTCACTATGTTCGGAATCTGAGAGACCTGATAATGAATCCTAGGCAAGTGAAAAAAACTTGTCTGTATTATCCGATATGATGTTCTCTGTCATTAAGCCATCGAGGGCTCCGATATACGCTGGATCCCCAGAAGCGCCTCCTGTATAGTTACAGACATACCAGATGAGGGGTCAGATAGGGTGCAAGGGCCGCTCACAGTGGCATCCCGCGCCATCTCGCCTGGTGTGCTGACCCAATGTTCTTCCAGAACTTCGAGCTGCATTGTTGAGATCTCGCCCAAGTTCACCAAAAGGCTGAGTCAGAGATTCTAGGTTCGTGTTCTGCATGAGATCGGGACTACATACATTTTATTTTATTAATATTTTTGGGAACCTTTATTATTATTTCAAGCATATACAAGCATGGGCCTATAACCACCCCGGCCGGCCGCTAGTCAAGTCGTAAATACAGCAAATCAATGTGGAAAAACATGGCAGCCCGAAAACCGGGGTCCAACAAGTGTCCAGGATATGACTTGTATTCAAGCGTACTGGCCGAGATGCAGGATTTATGAAGGTTCATTTTACAATAAAGAAAAAACTAAGGGTTAGTGCCATACAGTCATACATGGTCCTACAATAACAAGATTGAATCAGGAAATCCGCAAATAGTGCAAGTACAGTTGAAATATTGGGGGTAAGGCATGCGAAACAGGAGAAATGTAAGCACAAACCCGTTCCATAGCAAGGCTGCACCCCACCCCTCAAAACGAAACATACTGTAGGAAACATGAAAAACGACGACACCAAAAAGGAAGAAAGACAAAAGGGCCATAGAAACGAAGAACGGACAAACAAACCCCATCCCCCTACCCCCCACCCTGCACCCCTGCAGAAGGCCATGGCCTACCCCCCCCAGCAGCGTGCCTGTCGCCCTAAAGGAGACCCGA
Source organism: Lissotriton vulgaris (assembly GCF_964263255.1). Taxonomy (NCBI): domain Eukaryota; kingdom Metazoa; phylum Chordata; class Amphibia; order Caudata; family Salamandridae; genus Lissotriton; species Lissotriton vulgaris. The sequence continues at coordinate 708,661,289 of NC_141687.1, read as the reverse complement.
AATATAGAAAAAGAGGAGAAAGAAGAGAAGAAGAAAAAAAAGTGGAGAAGGGCCCTCGATATTTACACCCGCCCCCCCCCCACCCCCGCTCCCAGTAAGCATCCTAAAAGCAAAATCAGAATAGCCATGGAAAACATTAATCACCGATAGCACTATCAATAAAATCCCCGTCGAGTGTCCCCCAAATCACCGTCAGCCATCAATAAGTCCACTGGATCCTAGATGGTATCACCCCTGGCCTTGTCTATCTGTAGTACCGACGTACGTCCACCTATCAATCGGCATACAGAGCAGCGTGGAGGGTCCAAGTGATCCGGGCGGACCGGGCCATGTTATTACTCCATGGGACTTCAGCAACCAAAACCCAGCCCAATAGGTATGCCGGAAATCCGTCCGTGTCGGTATCGACCCCGAAACCATCCTCAAGTCCGAACACAGCCTCACCCTCCAAGGAGAGAGAGTCACACCATCCGGAGAGCGCTGAGACGGCACCGGGGCAGCCCAAGACGTAGATCGGCGTTGTTTCCCCAGCCGCTGATTAGATGTAAGTCACTCACATGTACTACAGATCTGTCCAGGGCGATCTCATGAGCCGGGTCTTCCAGCATCTTCATGAAACCAGGCGTAGCTGGAGCACTCTTCGCCGACATAGAGGCGGGCACGTCGGTACTTCCTTGAGATCGAGTTGTGCCCGTGTGGAACGGCGGGACAACAATGGCGGCCATCCGTCTTCCCAGGTCTCGGGCGTTACGGACCAGGACCGCATGCAGGGTCGTTAGAGCAGCCAATATATCTTTGGACGTGGGCTCTTTCTCGTGCCGCCAGACCCCTGAACTCTCCCGCACTGCGGCTTTTCTATCCGGGTGCGTTCTGCGTAAGAGGGTGCCAGCCGCCATTTTAACTAATCCGGCCTCGTCCTTCTTCACCTCACCTCAGGACCGGGCCCCACACCAGGGCGTAACAGGATGCACAGCGGGGACCCAGAAAGTCAAGGCAGGCTTCCCGGAGAAGAGTCATCAAAGGGCTAAACAAAATCTATGCCGCTCCCCGGGAGCCGCCCGCCGATTCCGGGGGAAGTCCTTAGTTATGCCTGGACACAACACTGGAAAGGGGGCCAAGGATCATGAACTCCCCACGATCCTGCTGTGCCACGCATCCCCACGAGGCACTCCGCTAGATGGACTGGGTCGGCACTGTCACCATCGGCCCATCAAACCTCCGGCGCCCTCCGGCCGACTCCACACCTCCACCAATGGCCGCTGTTGTCACGGGTGCGGCCGGCTGTTTCTCTCACTCGACACCCCGGTCCAAGCTCAGTGAGGGCCGCAGAACAGTCGGGGACATTTCTTCGGGACTGCCGCACGTAGAAGCCTCAGGAGCAAACGGTCAGTGAAAGTTTTCCTTCGCCTACCTAAATATGCTGTTACGGCTCAGGATAGTTGTCAGGATGTATGCGCGGGGCGAGAGGGATCACGAAGCCGAGCGTCTATGCGGCCATCTCGGTCGCTGGCTTGGCTTCTCCCCAGACTACATACATTTTGTATACCTTCCTTAGTTTTAAAAAATTCCGCAATAGCCAGTCGGGGCAGTGCAGAATTTGGGGCGAGATCATCCCAATCCGGGGTTGCCCCTCCTTCTTCCATCATCTTTGGAGCAATTGCTTTCCGTCCCCCAGTTTGTAGGCGTTCAGCCGGGGTCTTCTGCTTTCCAACTCCTCCACTATCCGCTTGTTTCTTCGGGTTGCGTGGCTCATTAGGCTTAGCTACCTGGCTCGATCAGGACTCCGGTCTAGAGCCCTGAATTTGCGTAGCATTTCTTCCCACAACTTCTTTTCCTACTCTCGAGGTCTTTGGAAGCATAATTCCAGGCTCTTCTGTGCATCTAGAGCCAACACTATTCTTTGAGCCCTCTGCACCAATTTGTGTCCAAAGCCAATGCAGAATCCAGCCACAACCTCCAGGTAGAACAAAATGTCAGAGATCTGTGAACCAAAGGGTTACACCTCCTCCTTGCAGTAACAGCCGACTTCACAGCCTGGCCCCTCCTCCATCCTCCCTCGCCTGGAAGTTCCGCCCGGTGCTTCCTCAGATTTTCTGCCGCCCAGCTGGTGCTCCGCGGCTGCTTGAGTAATGCAACCCATCCCCACAGCCAGAGGTGAGCAGTATTCTTCTGGAGAGGGCTAGCCTAGGGGCACATTCAGGCACTGAGGAAGGGGAGCTAACGCGGCGTACTACGCTGCCGCCGCCATCTTGCTTTCTGAAGTTGCTGTCATCCGTAAATCCTCTGGCAGGGGCACTAACCAGCTGAGGGCCATTTTAGTATTTTTTTGGTAACTACCTGCTTAGACAGACTATTTTTTTAAAAGCTCGTCCCGAAGCTAGAAGACAGTATAGTGACTCTTTCTTCTTTGTTCGCCTCGATTTCTGCCACATCATGGTGGAACGCAGATGGCAACTGCGACAACTGATCAAACCGTACCAAGATGCAGGCTTTGAGGCATACTTGCTGGCTCCGGCTAGATTGAAAACTGTTGTTAGAGGTTCATTTAAGTTCTTTACCTCTGAAATTCAGGCGAGAGAGTATCTGGAACAAGTCGGTTGGAAATAAGAACGATGAGAACTAGTTTTCACCTTTTCTCTTTTTAATGGGCCTCGGGACGGTTTTTGGCAAAATGGTTTGAAGAACAGAAGGGTGCACAGGGGGTTGGGGGGGTGCTGTGGTGCTCTTGCTACCTCCATCACTCTGACCATATGGGTCCGGCTGCTTTCAAAGGGAGGGTAGGGAGGGGGGTGGGTGGAGGGAAGATTTGGGGTGGGGATGAGTGGAGGCAAGGGGGAGAACTGGCTTAACTGGTGAAGGGTGAACAGCAGCTGAAGTGGATTTTTGTGTTTTATTGGATGGTATCAAAGACCAGGGACTAGGGACTATTTTTGATGGTTGTTAGGACTAGTGGATTTGACAGGCAATATAATGTTCAAGATAAAGAAATGTGGTGTTACAGCTTGAAAATTATTGTTTTTATTTTGAAAAGCTAAATGGCTAAATTACGAATTGCAACTATCAACATTTGTGGGCTTAACGATAGTGCTAACAGGAGAAAGGTTCAAGAAGATCTCAAAGTCCTCAAGGCCGATCTGTACTGTCTTCAGGAAACTCCTATTGCACGGAAAGACTGTGATCTGTATAAATCCTTAGGCTGAAGGTCTTAGAATACTTCGCAAGATGTTAGGGCTAAGGGGGTTGCCATTCTCTGGAAATGCAGTTCCATTATTTGGGAAAAAAGGTGGTGGACAGGAATGGTAGATGGGTTATAATGGAATGCAAGAATGGTGCTGGTTCTTTTAAATTGTGCTCAGTATATGCTCCAGTGACAGATGGTCCAGGTGTATTGCATTTTTTAGCTAATTAACTGCCTTCTTGGCCGGCACCATCTGTGGTCTGCGGAGATTTAAATATTAATGGCTCAAGAGGAATCCCTGGCGGTACTCGAGTATCTAGCAAAGGGCGTAACTGCATTTTATGAGGGATTATAATAATTTATAAAAAGATATGGGTCTGGTAGAAGTGTGGGCTAAATTAAAACCCGATGATCCTGCCTATATTTATTATTCGGCCCCACATGGTATATTTGATCGGCTCTATTATTTTTTAGCCTCCCCATCTCTCGTGCAGAAGGCTAGGGTGGACCTCTTTCCAAGAGTAATGTCAGATCACAACCCTATTGTTTTGGAGTTACTACTTAGTGGGATATGAAAGGAGTATACGAGCTGGACATTTGAGAGGGCACTCTTATCAGACAATGAATATGTTGATTATATGAGGGGTTGGATCAGAGAGTTTTTAAAGAATAATATAGGTAGGGCCCCTCCCGTGATGATGTGGGATACGTTCAAGGCAGCAATGAGAGGGGAGAAACTGCAATAAAGCCTGACCAAGCAGAAAAAAAGAGGCTGCACAGATTAAATTGTTTTATCAGAAGCTTGCCGGTCTGGAAACAGAATTGATATGCAAGGTGGCTAAGGGAGAAGATCTTGCCGCAACTCTGAATTTTATCACGGTTATTAAAGCTTGTTTGTCTGACTTCAATGCTGAAAAGACAGCAGGGAAGTACCTGGCCAAAAGGCAAGACTGCTACGAATTCAGTGAGAATGTCGGTCGTTTTTTGGCAGTTAGGGCTAGGCAACAGGTCGCGTCAGGTCCTATTGAACGGGTCAAGAAAATGAGGGGGATGGTAGTTACAGATCCTGGGGATATCAGAGAGGCCTTTAGGGAGTTTTATGAGGATCTATATAGTGCCTCTCCCTCTGCTACTCTTCTGGAGGAGGATGTATCAGAATTTCTCCTGAGTGGAATGGTATCCCAGGAGGCGGGTATACAATTGGGGCTGGCTATCTCGCAAGAGGAGCTATATTGTGCAATTCAGGACCTACCTGCAGTTAAGGCTAAGGGCAGCGATTGAGTTTTATAAGATTTTTGTTAGAGAGCTCCGTCAGGCTTTGCTTGGCTTACTTAAGGAGGTTAGCGAGGGAGCTCTTCCACCTGGCTCTTAAGGCACAGCCAATATTGTCATCTTCTTAAAGAAGGGTAAAGATCCTATCAGTCTGGGTTCATATAGGCCCATTACGCTGCTCAATAGTGATGCTAAACTGTACTCAAGATTTTAGCCACTAGGCTGAATTCTGTGATGTATCAATTTGTCTCAGTTTGGCAGCACAGATTTATACACGTCAGAACGGTAATTTCACTCTCTGATGCTACTGAAATCCTTTCCAAGCCTCTGGGGGTTGCATTCTTGGACGCCGAGAAGGCGTTCGATCGTGTGGCATGGGACTATCTATGGAAGGTCTTGGAGTCCAACGGCCTGGAGGTTTCATTCATTAATGCATTACGGGTTTTGTACATAAACCCCATCGTACGACTAAGAATAATGGGGGAGGAATGGGAGGCTTTTTCAATCAGTAGGTAGACCAGGCAGGGGTGCCCGTCCTCTCCCTTGCTGTTCGCATTATATATAGACCCCTTTCTTAGATGGCTGGATGCCTCGTCATGCATTACTCCGGTAAGTCTACACGACTGGGTCACTAAGCTCCTGGCGTATGCTGACGATGTGGCTATAATCACTTCTGACCCCGATGGAGCAATGCAAGCCGTAGAAAGTATAGCAGAAGATTTTGGGTCCTATTCGGGCTTTTTGCTGAATAAAGCTAAAACTCAGATCCTGACAAATAGATTTGTCATAGCTTCGGACACTCGAATTGTTGAGAAAGCGGTTTATTTAGGGATTTGTGTTACAGCTAAGGTGGAAGATATTGTAGAGTTAAATATGCTTCCTATATTGGGGAAAATTAAAAATGACCTCCAGCATTGGGACAACCTGTTGTATATCTTCCACACAATTCCTCTGGAAATACACAGTTTATGGTTTTGCTTAATTGAGGGAGGTAGCGAGATTTATCTGGTCATATGTCAGAACAAGGAGAGCTAATGCATTCCTATCCCTCCCAAATGAGAGAGGGGGATGGGGACTCCCACATTTTCAGCTATATTACTTAGCTGCATTATGGGCCTCTCTTTGGAGTCAAGGCTAGGGAGGGAAACGTTCCTAGTTACGTCCTCTCAATATTTGAAATCCTGATTGATACTCGGAGCATTCCACAGCAGATTGGCAGTAGGGAACAATTGCGCAAAATAGTATACAATATTTTCATTCAATTATATTTTAAGCTAGTGAATGCTCTAAAGGAAGGGATACAACCCCTACCACAGGTTGTAATAATAGATAGAGTTCCTATCTTAAATTATAAATACAGGATCTCAACCTGAGCAAAGACTAGCAAGTCACAAGTGTCCAAATTAACAGCAATTTATGACAAAAAATTATGGATTCCGTATCTTCTTTTGTTTTCTAATCCTTTTTTTATTTTTTCAATCCAAATTCATATTTCCATCAGTCCAATCCATGGGTTCAGATCATAAGGGTTTTCATTAACTTTACAAATAACCAATAGACGTTTACCAACACGTGTTTTATCTGGCTTCTCAGCCAATGAGTTTGTCAGGGCTAAAAGTAAACAAAATAGATCCTTAATTCACATGAAATCATATCATTTCGTAATCCTAATCTAATAGAGAAGGAACCTGCAAAACAGACCTACAAGTGCAAAGAGGAAAGCCATAAAAAGGAAGAGTAGAAATCATAGTTCTAAGTGCTACACCGATTTTGTGAGATAAAGAGAATTTATCTGAGGATGAATAGAATTTATATCCAGGTGATAAAATATCTGAAAAAAGAGCAAATGTCAGTCATGTGAAAAATACCACAGAGTTACAATCCAAAGGGTGAAAAGATATTATAAATTCAATAGTGAATAAAAGATATAACCCCTTGGTGATTTTCATTCAGTGTGAGTATATATTAAGTTCAGCTTACCAAGTTAACTAATTATCAGGAATATTATCAGAGCGAAGCGATTTATCAATCCTAGGGTGGCTCATCAAATTAATCGGTTTCCTATAAAAAAAATCTGATTAATTTGAACTAATGTTAAAACGAGTCATAAATTGAATCTCATGTTCATCCCAATCTAGTAATTTGATTGTTCAGTTTAGAAACAGAACCTGGATTTTTGTCACTAGTATACTCTAATTTAAAAATACTATTTGTAAACTCTAAAATTAGGATCAAGTTAACATTGTATGGTGTAGGGGCATAATTGTTCAGTTCAGAGACAGCACCTGGATTTATATCACTAGTATACTATAATTTTAAAAGTACTAGTTCTAAACTCTAAAATTAGAATCGGGTTAACATTGTATGATGTAGGGGCATGATAAGTATCCTGTATCTTGTTCGTATCGAGACGAACAAAGTTAATAGTTGAATTTTCGCCTATTTAAATAATAACACAGTCCATTATTTATAACATTTATATATTATATCTTACATGAACATCATTAGATTTATCCAAAAGCCCTTTCATAGCCTATTCATACCCGAACTTATTATAATCAAGAGAAAATGAATACCTGAAAAGGACGTATATTCATATGTTTCTCGCTAGATGTAAGTATTTCCGACCGATGCAGGTTATCATATTCTGAAATGCAATTTAAACATTATCGCAAAGGTTAGGATAAGTTATCTTCCATTAAGATAAAGTCTTAGAGTTTCTTTCAGAGGTTACCTGAATAAATGTAAATCATATCTCCTGCGCTCAAGTAAGAAAATATTTTTGCTTGCTGCTCAAAAATAGTTTTAGGTAAGGACCTAAGAGATAATCATAGAGATAAAAACCATTACGACTTAAAATTTATACTTCGTTTTCACCATGTCTGATCTTCTCAACCTAATAAATAATACTACCACGTTGGGCTATAACTTTACTAGGTTATCCCAATATTATTTCTCTCCGCTTACCGGCAAAATGATTCGGAGTACTTCCATCTAGCACATGTTTGGAGTGGCGTCTAGCATCGGCGCCATCTTGGGTAGGGACTTAAATACCCGATTTAGAATAGGTGTAGATGACTGACACCCAGTCGGGGTTTACGGACATCATTTATACAGAATAGTGTTTACAAGTATCGGATATATCCTTATTCCTAATATCCAAAGGATAGATCAAAGTTAATATATACTTTATCACCGTTTATAAAAAGTATATGCTGATAAAATTTATATCGATCCTAATTATTTCGGTTTCTATTTTGGATCTTTATGCTATAGATATTTGCAACCTACATATTTTAATTAATCATTGGTGTAATATAACTTCAATTGTCACCTACATCATGTTATATTCAAAGAGAAGAGAAAGAACTACTGTATGGCAGGTAGCGCCATCTTGGTAGTTTATATATCATATTCTACTCAGAGAAGAAGAAGGGTTCTAATACGGCAGGTAGCGCCATCTTGGTAGTTTGTAGATACGGAAGAGAATTTATTCAGTCCTATTGGTATTATGTAAATGTACCGTCTTGCTAAATATTGAGAATAAGTTGAAATTATTCAATTAGTGATTGTTAAAGTATATGATATAACTATATCGTAGATCGAATCTTAACATTTCAAATTGGTTTATTTCTAAGTTGAAGGAAGAGAGTTAGTCAGCCACTATAATTGATGGTAGATAGAAGCATTAGGTAAAATAGTTATTCAGATAGCAACCCATCACCATTCAGCACTCTAAATATACCTAACCTTCAACAAATGGATAAAAGCAGTCGCAAAATTGAAATAGAACATTATTTTACACATTAATGTATGTAAATTGTAACAGCTTAATAAGTAGGACCACAAGATAACATCACCCCTTACAATTATATTTGTCTAAATACGTAAAATACTTTTCTATTTCAACATAAGTATTGTGATTTTATGCTTCAGCTGTACTTTTTTTCATGATGAAATAAAAAATACATTTTTAAAAAAAAGAAGTAGTAAATATGTATTTCTGACCTCATTTAGTGCTAGTTGTAAGTACAAACGTGGAACATATTTTGGTTTCATTTGTGACAGAGGTCACAAATGGAAAATATTTGAGAATTCTTATTCCTCCTTTTCCAAGACATTCTTTAAAAGGTTATTTCCTACACAGAGGCACATAACAAAATGTCTAATACCATGGAAGATTCACAAAGGAAAATAGGGCTGAGCCCGTCCCAGTGATATATCTCTACACAATCTGTTATAGACTTTTAGGGAAGTTGCCTCATCAAGTATGTAACTTAAGTAAGGGAGACTGGGCTCTAAGAAAAAGTTGTAACTAGCCTAGCAACCATCTCCTCAACAAATCAACATTACACTCAAAGTACTCCAAGGCTCTATTAAAATGTCTCTAAAAACACTAAATAGGCAGAGCAGTCTTGCTTCATTTCTGCCATAAAAAGGGATCTCAAAGAAGGAGTGGCATTTTATAACCCCATCTAATTATATTCGCCAAAGACGGTACAAATGGGCTCACAATTCAAAGCTCGACTCTAATTGTATTGGTAGAGACCATTAAAATCTCCCCATCACTGTTGTTTACAAATATCAAGGATCTAAGCTGGGTATTTTCTATTGCATAAGCTATTGAGGGTGGAACTTTAGTTTTAAACATCTGAATTAGATGATCGAGACATCTGTTCCCCATAAAGCAATAAACATATGTAAGGAATTTGCATGGACTAATGCTTTATTGTATAACTTTGTAAAGAGCAGTGCATACTTTAGATTATCAAAGAAGTTTCTACCGTAATAAATATCGTTGTTAAGACTTTCTATACTTTTTATTTTTGATGTGTTCATTTTTAAGTGGTTTTGTGCATAGTTGTTCATCTCCATCAGACAAAATTAAAGACCTGATGATATCTGGTCTAGAAGGATAATGTCATCAGCATTTAGAAGAGGCTGGAATTGCCTAGAGCTCACCTTAAAGAGATAATGTGTTGCTTGATAAAGGGGGACGGGAAAGTAAGGAAGAGAAATGTACACTAGTATGGGTGCTAACACACATCCTGTTTTAAGCCATTTCGGATACAAATTTAATTAGTCAAGCCCTTGATTCCCCCTCCACCCAAAAAAAGTATTTTACACCATGTAGAGGATTGCGTAGACACTACAAGACGCAGTAAATGGCTTGGGATCCCAGTGCAGACATCTTCTGTAAAAAAATGCAGTTGAAAAGTCAACAAAAGCGGTATATAAAAATGTTTTCTCCTATACCGATATATCAGAAAAAAATGGTAGAACCGCTATATTGTCAATGACTGACCAATCTGCTCTATGATGACAGATAAGAAATATGTGAAAATAAAAAATGAAGTAGTAACTGCTTCACGTTCGTTTTGGTGGAAGCTGAAATTCAGAGGAACATTCAATAAATGACATTCCTGTTATTAAAAAAATTATTAGCTGTGATCCTTAGTCTTGTTTTCCAGCTAGCTACTGATGCACGACTTTACAAGGTGTGAAGTAGCGGCGCGACAGATTTCATTCAATTACAAAATATGAAATGTTTGAATTATAATACTTTGTTAAAAACAGGTGTTAAATCTCACCATTTGTCAATGCACTTCTGGCAAAAGCTGTGGGCGCATGGAAGGATAAGGTCTGCTCGTCCATCCATACAGATGCAACACTCTTCCTCATCAGTCAGTTGCTTAACTCTGTAAAAGAAAGCAAGATAGAAATAAGATAATCTCAAGACCGAAATATAATAACCGTGCGATTAGGGAAAGTAGTGTGTGACAAATTACTTGTTTCTAAATAAATCAAGTGTATCTGTGTATTTTTAGGATGAAAATTAGAAGCAAAGGTCTTTCTTTCATGTAAATAGGGATCATTGCTGACTTTCTATCTTTGGCCTAAAGATAACTTGCCACAAGGGTTTACCTAACTTTAAATTATGGGGGACTAGTCTAATATACCCTCAGGTAAGGAAACTGATGTGATGACTCCGTTCATTGTTAGAGATTTTATTTAGAATCGAAGGAGATCAACGTCTAGGGGTCAATTCCCAAGCATAACATTTTCAGAGCTTTATGGCAAAGTATGCCTATGCATTGCAGAAGCGTAAGACGTCACACCTGAATCCGGGTTTACCCATTATGTCCTTGTAACATACACAATATTGCCCGCTCAAATATCGATTAAACTTTGCACAATCTTTAAGAGTCTACAATGTAAGTAGATCATATAACAACCATTTGGTAAAGCAAACCTTTGAAAACTAAGATTCACAGAGATGCAGGAGACACCTTCTCTACCCACCCACCAAACAACATGTTAGGTTAAGGAATTCAAAACCACATTAAAAAGAAATGAGTGGCCAGTGGAAATTGGTTGAAATTCAGCTAACAGAAAGTAAGCTATCATATCTAATGGCAGATTTAAATACCAGGAAATGGATGGAATATGTGCACGCTGCGTATGCCTATTACTTCCCGACGCTTGTTAGGAGTCTACTGCTGCTGATAAACCACATGCAAAGGATTAAGTAAATAGTTACATTTTAAAAGTATTTGATTTACTTGTGCTCTGCCTGGAAAAATTTACTATATTAATTCTTCCTCTCTTTTTTAATGCCCTTTTCAACACTTTATGAAGCACTTTCACCTGAGTCATTCAAGTTTCAATTTAGAAGACGAAAAGGCATTGGAAATATTAGGCAATACCCTCAAAGTATTACTATTTCTCCAAGTGTCACTTACAACACAGAATAATGTGCACCTTCTGTGTGATTTCTCAGCACAATGTAATATTTCTGCATAGAAACCTAAGAGTCATGTGTTTATTCATTAGTCTGATGGGTTACATGCAGAGTTTACAACTATTTCCAAGGATAATTCATAATTAGGCCCTTATTTCAGTTTAGTGTACGGATATAATTCCCAGGAGACACTCCGCCTAGGCCTATCTCTCACTGAGAACAACTACTGGCCAAAAACCTGGAAGCTGAGCAGGGAAGATTTACATTAGGCAAGACTTTTCAACAGCAGCACAAGGAGGGACAGGACTTAACACTAGCATCCTGCTCTAAAAGTAAAAGGCTTTCTTTCTTCAATCTGAGGGTGATGAATTGTATTTTATTAGAATGGGTACTAGTAACATCCATTAATTACAGTACTTAAAACCAGCAAAACTGTGGGTCTGGGCAAGTTATTACTAGTTTGTAACAGATGCAAGTGGTGCTTTGATGAGAAAAATAGGTTTACTCACACTTGGTGGCCTTGCTCTCTTACACAACCTTTTTTAAAGTGGACAGAAGTTGGATTAGAGATCTAAAGGACACTACGTACCTGAAGTACTTGAAGTACTTCTCCTGGGCTAACAATATCCTAGTACATATGATCATTGTTCCCATTCATGTTTACCTGACCACTGATTTCCTACCAAACTGGCTCAGTGGTGCAAAGCAAACATGCTAAAAGCCAACTGGGAATATAATGGGCATGCAGAGTTTATCGTCTCTTTTTGATGGAGATTGATATTTCTAGCAAGAAAACATCATTTATTAGGAGAAACCTCATTTACTTATCCGATCCTCTCTTTTCTGTGCATAGCCTCTGCATGGAAATGGATGACTTCCATAGCTAATATGTTGGACTAACTCTACCCTCACGGATGTAGAACCACCACCATAGGTGAGAACATAGATAACTGTGGTGATGCTGACAGAATCTCTAGTATGATGTCATCAAGAGTGTTAACAAGTGCCTCATGCCACGGTTGTTCTAGATGTGTCAGTTGCTGCTTGTGCCTTGGAAGATCCTACAGTGTCCGTTTGACTTTCCTTCAGTGGCGACAGAAGACGGGATACTACACTTCACAGCGAGCATCTTTAATGTCTGAAGGCGGAACTGAATTTGCTTCGCTTTGTGAGGTACCGGTTTGAACCCCTTTGTCTCATACTCTCAGGGCACATGGTGGGCTTTGCTTCAAGAATGCCTCGTCCTGTAGAACGGAAGTACTCTGTTATAGAAAAAGAGCTTCTGGCGTGTGTTTGGAGTATTGAAAAGTTTAAACAGTACTTGTGGGGCAGATCTTTTGTGCTAAAGACCGATCATTGTCCTCTTGTTGACATCCTGTCTGGTAAAAAAATAAAATGCACCATTGCTCATTTGGCAAGATTGTCTGCTAACCTTTTGGAATACACTTTTAATGTAGAGTATATCCCAGGTGGAAAGAACTGTAGAGCAGATTGTTTGTCAAGACGTCCCATTGCAGATACGGAGGAACAAGATTAGGAAACAGAAGTTGAAGAGTGTTTTGTGGCTTGCATCAGTCAGAACAGCCTCTCCTTTGCTGAGGATAATTGAGCGGCTGAGTTGGACAATGATGCTATTCCTAATGAGGTCATGTCTTTGATTAGGAAAGGTTGGCCCAAGGATAAGTGTCTTTCATCGGAGTTACAAATGTTTTGGAAAATCTGTGATGAGTTATCGGTAGTGGGTGGCAAAGTAGTTAGAAGTGATAAACTGATTCCTCCAGAGTGTTCTCAGCTGTTCATTTGGATCATCTGGATTCAAGAGGAAAGTTAGAGCTGATTTTTGGTGGCCAAGAATGGATTCTCAAATTGATGAGTTAGTTAAACAGTGTGTGCAATGTAACACCAGTGACAAAGTTTTAGTTTTGGAGGGTGTGGTTGAGTCTCCTGTGTCTCCGCCTGGAAGAGCTTGGCAGAGATTAGGGATGGATATTCTATTACCCTTCCATATTTTGCCTTCTAATATGAGATATTTTCTGGTTCTTGTAGATCATCTGTCTAGGTGGGTTGAGTCCTCCCTCCCACTATGAGACGGGGTGACCTATGCATGATCCTGAAGCAGGGAGGGGACAGCCGCGAACCCTCATCCTATCTTCCAATCACTATTGATCAATGTGGATACAAAAAAAATTGTGCGAGCTATTTAGCTTCATACCAGGCCGCAACACTGCAATGAACCTGTGCTGCTTAACCCACATTATGCACAAATTGAGATACCAGGAGGAGGAGATGGTACTCGTGTCTATAGACCTAGCTAAGGCATTCTATACGGTTGACTGGGGGTACCTCTTGGAGGTCCTCCGGGTCGTGGGGATGGGCCCCAGATTCCGCTGGTGAGTCCAAATACCAAATGAGTCGCACCTGAGCTGCAGGCTCAGGTACGACTTGCAGGTGCCCGTTCTGTTGGGGCACGGCACCCGTAAGGGGTGCCTGCTCTCACCCCAGCTATTCACCCTGGCCATTGAGCCATTGGCGGGTCGGATGAGAGCGGAATTGGACAGAGGGGTATCCGGGTAGAAGAGACGAACCACATCATCTCCCTATACACGAATGATGCGCTCTTCTACTTAGCATATCCCCAAGCGGCTGTCCCCGGTCTTTTGCGCCATCTGGACAGATTCTGGGAGGTCTCTGGCCAGTGGACTCAACCGTAACAAATCATTGATCTTCCGTCTGGCGGGCATGACTGCTGTGCTGCTGGGAAACCTCCCAGAATTGGAGGTCAGATGGGAATGGGCAAACTTCAGGTACCTGGGGATCCAGATTACGTTGACCAATGCACAGTCAATAGACTTGCGGCCCTGCAGTGCTTGGTGAATTTCTGGAACACCCTTCCGTTGTCCTTAATGGGCAGACTTGCTATTTCAAAGATGGGAATACTCCCCAGGTGCCTTTATGCGCTTCAAAACTTGCTCTGCCTGATCCAGAAACGTGTTTTCAAGCAATTGAACACAATCCTGACCTCATTAATGTGGGCTGGGAAGCAGATTAGAGTAGCCCTCAATACCCTGACACATAGATACGAGAAGGGAGAATTAAAGACCTTGCGCTTTGACCTGTACTATTACGCCACCAAGCTGCAGCCTGAAGCTCGCTGGATGGCAGAAGGGGACAATTACTGTTGGCTGGCAGGGGGGACCCAGAGGCCCTCCAAATAGGGCTGATGAAGGGCAGGGTGGCAGAGGGGGACCTCCCATATATAGTGCCTCAAAAGGCAGGCATATGGCATCTGCTTGTGGAAAAGGTGCTACGTCGGGCACCATTCCATAGAGAGCTACCCATTTGGATCCTGGCCCTCATCAGAGATATGGGAACACACATGTCCTTCCAGGCCTGGAGAGACTGCGGCTGCATGGCCATTGCAGATCTTTTACCGAATGAGACCTTCATAACCTACGAACAACCTAGTAAAAGTTTTGCACTTAGGCAGGGTCATTATCTGCTATACAGGGGAATTCAGGAAGTAGTCAAGGTCACCTGGCCACAATATCCAGATATCCCCCAGCCGACACATACCGTAGATATTCTGCTTACATGTGGATCCTGTTGCAGGATGATATCTCTCCTATACAAAGGCATTAGGCAGGACTCTACTGCTCTGCCGCCACGGTCAAGGGCTGCTTGGGAGAGGGATCTTAACACCCAACTAGACGAGAGGGCTTGGGTGGCTATTAGTGAACTCACACATACAGTCTCCTGTAATGCTAGTTTCAAACTGATCCACTACAACTTCTTACATCGCTCTTACCTCACACCAGTGAAGTTTAGACACATCTCTCATTACAAGGATGGCAAATGTCCCAGGCGTGCATCTGAGAAAGCGGATTTTATACACCTGGAGTGGGAGTGTCCTGAGGTGTGACAGTTCTGGACACGGGTGGCTGAAAAGGTGAGCACAACCACAGGTCTTCTGCTAAAAGAGGAATAGCTGCAATGCCTGCTGGCACACATACGCAGATCTAAAAAGTGCAAACTGCCATATAAACTACTTCAGATGATGCTTGCACTGGCCAGATGTAGGGTGGCCATAAGGTGGATGGGTCAGAGGAGCCCAGACATAGCAACGTGGTTTAGACATGCCAGGGAATGGGCGTTAACCGAGGAAACACACATGAAACTAACACATAAAGTTGAAGGGCTACAGGCAGACCTCACAGAATGGAGAGAACTGTGCAATTCAGGGCTTGCATTGGGGGGTGGAGGGATGGAGCAAAGTGCCTCTGGGAGCAGCGGGAGTGACACAGGCTGAGAGGAAAGCCAAGGGAGGAAGGGCAAGGGCGGACTGATGCAAAGAGTGCTTGCCCCTAGGCAAATTGTTGTTAATGATATAACATAGAATGTGATACTGTTTGATAATCTTTTTGTGACTCTAAAATTCCGCACGTTGATTTTGGTTTCAGAGAATCGTGCCCAAAGCGCTTACGTAATACTGTATGCTGTAATGTTGATTTTATTTGTCATGATAAAATAGAAAAATAAAGTTTCTAAAAAAAAATATGCTAAAGCCCTTCTCCTGTATACGATTATCCCTGTGGTCTCATCCATTCATGCCAAATGTCTAAAGTTGTCCAGGAACATCACTTGTAACCTCAGTTCAGAGTGGGTGGGACTGCACTTGAAAGAAGACTCTGGATTAAGAGTACCCAAGGAATACTTTAGACTCTCCTATTTCGGGTTTTCCATACTAATGTCATAGGAATAACTAAGCTAGCATACCAGTAGGAAGTCAATGTTTAGGGTGAACCACGTATCAGGCCAAAAAGGTACAAAAGGATGCAATATCAAAATAAAAATCCCCACATGTGCCCAAAAACATTTTAGTGCAAGCACAAGGGCTGCAAATACAAAAGGTCCCCAGGGTTCACAGAATCATGCCCTCGATCCTATAAAAACCGGAGGCTACTTTTGCTTTTTTGGAGTCAGCATTACCTCCTAAAAGAAGGAATCTCCCTTGTAAGAGCAGCAAACACCAATACCGTCTAATCCGAAACAGTCACAAAACGGACACCAACTGTGATTATGTCCTCCATAAAAGCCATTTGATGCTACTGGACACTTTAGCGATGTCAATGTAATATCTCAATCAATCAATCAATCATAACACTTGTATAGCGCGCTACTCACCCGGAAGGGTCTCAAGGCGCTTGGGGGGGGAGGGGTCCACTACTGCTCGAACAGCCAGGTCTTGAGTTGTTTCCTGAAGGCGAGATGGTTCTGGGCCATCCGAAGGTGGATGGGGAGGGAGTTCCATGTCTTGGCCGCCAGGCAGGAGAAGGATCTGCCTCCGGCGGTGGCTCTTCGGATGCGTGGTACGGCGGCGAGGCTAGTAGATCGTAGCTGGCGGGTGGGTGTGTAGAAGGTCAGGCGGTCGTTGAGGTACTTGGGGCCCAGGTCGTGGAGAGACTTGTGTGCATGGGTGAGGAGACGGAACGTGATCCTCTTGTTGATGGGGAGCCAGTGTAGGTCTCTTAGGTGGCCGGAGATGTGGCTGCGTCGGGGGATGTCCAGGATGAGTTGGGCGGAGGTGTTCTGGATGCGTTGGGAGTCGTTTCTGTAGCTTGGCTGTGGTTCCGGCGTAGAGGGTGTTTCCGTAGTCCAGTCGGCTGGTGACGAGTGCCTGGGTGACCGCCTTCCTGGTTTCGGTCGGGATCCATCGGAAGATCTTGCGAAGCATGCGTAGGGTGTGAAAGCATGATGAGGAGACGGCGTTGATTTGTCTGGTCATCGAGAGTGAGGAGTCCAGGATGAAGCCCAGGTTGCATGCGTGGTCTGTCGGTTTGGGAGTGGTGCCCAGTGCGGGGGGCCACCAGGAGTCATCCCAGGCGGAGGGCGATGGTCCATTGATGAGGACTTCCTTCTTGTCCGAGTTTAGTTTCAGGCGGCTTTTCTTCATCCACTCGGCAACGTTTTTCATCCCTTCGTGTAGGCTGGTTCTGGCGGTGTCGGGGTTTCAGAGCAAGTCTTGGAAATTAGATTGGGTTCCTACATTCTTATAAGAATGGGGCATAGGCAAGAAGACAAGGAAATCATTTAGTTGATATGGAAACCCCCAAATTACATTTAAAACATGGAATTGGTAGCTACATTTCAACAAAAAAGAATGTACTGGAATTTCGAGGTCACGAATATTGTTCTATAAAAATATAAACTCAAGAATATTGACAACCACTATATCATCAACATGTATATATATAGTTCCCCAGCCGGCACAAACTTTTACACTTCAAATTCCAGAGTAGATCAAAACAGAATATTGAGGAAATTGAATATCAAGTGCTAGTAGGAAACATATGCGACTGCATTTTCAAAAAATATTGCAAAATATACAATTCTTATTAAAGAACGGACTCTTTATAGGCAAAATGTTCTCAGAAAAGTAAAGATGAATATCAAGAAAATACACAAACGAAAGTTCATAAATCACTAATTTAAGATGATATTTGAGTAAAACAATAATGTATTCAAATCATAACTTATTTTGGAAACGACCTCTTCACTATCTAATATAATAACCATTTACCAAGATTTGGCATAATATTTAGACCAGAGTGTCTGCGCTGTTGCAAAACCAGACCAGCATTAGTAAAGATTTTCGGTATGTATGTATTTTTTTCACAAAGTTTGCAGAAGAAAATATGCAATAGTAGTGAAATACCATACTTCTAGTTTCTTACTTTCCTTAATAGAAGCACATGATTAATAGCAATATCTAGCTTGTAATACATCTCATTAGTTAAGAAAAAGTTTTTTAAAAACCCAAACTATTTTTAAAAACAAAAATCAAAGGCCTGGTAGCAGAAGATGTTGATGTTTAGACATTTAAGTGCAACTAATATTGTAACCTTTGAAACACTGAAAAAGAGGAAAGTGTATTTTAACCTATAAAACTTCATGCACAAACAGAGCGATTTAAAATTTAAATAAAGCCTGTTTCCTAACAGGAGGCCAATGTCAGGAGGTCAAAGCCGATGAAGAAATATGGGTTCTGAGTACTACCACTAACCTAGCAGCATAATTGTGGACTAGTTGGAGCTTATGCACAGTACTTTGAGGCAGACAAACTGCTACATTAAATTAGGTGCTCAGACATGCAAGCATTCAAAAACTGCATCTTGTGGGGAAATGAGTAAAAATAGAGAACACATTTTATGGTTTGACTTTGAAGAAAGTAGGAGCTAACCACAGTAGTCATTGAGGGCAGTGGGCATAGAGGGCAGAATGAAAATGAACTACAAGGATTTTCACAGAAGGTAAGCCGACCAGTTGTTTGCCAAGAGAAGGTTCCACGAGCAGTTCCCAGAAAGGGAAAGGCCTAACAGGCTGTAGAATCTTGGGCTTCTCACCATTCAACTAGAGCCGATTCCAACACATTCAGGATTAGACTTTCAAAGTCATGAAAATCTGAGGTGCTGCTGGTACAATCGTCAGAGATTTTTCACAAAATGCTGTCTGTATATATAACAAGCATTTACAATGCAACGGTTTCGCCTTTGCAAAAGTTTGAGCTATTGGCATTGTAAATGACAACATTTTTATTTATGTGTTGGTTTTGAAAACAGATAAATAAATGGCATTGTCATTTACATTGCCAATAGCTTAATCTCTCGCAAATGTGAGACCTATTGTTCCCTACTGGACGAGCTCAGCAGACAGCAATTACTACCACACACACACACCCAGAGCCACAGACACCCAGAGCCACACATACACAGCCAGCCACACACACACGTTGACCCTTTCACCTGCCATGCTTATAACCACCTCCTCTCCCCTGCCTACAACAATCAGCCCCTCTCCACTGCCCTGCTCCCAACCACATCCTCTCACCTGTTCTGCTTACAACAATCGACCCCTCTCGCCAGCCCTGCTTCTAACCACCTTATCTCGCCTGCTCTGCTTATAATCTGCCCCTCTCCCCTGCCCTGCTTACATCCACCTCCCCTCCCCTGTGTACAACAATCGGCCTCTTTCCTCTGCCCTGCTTCCAACCACCTCATCTCCCCTGCTCCAAGCACCTCCTCTCCCCTGCCTTCAACAAAGGACCTCTGTCCGCTACCCTGCTTACAGCCACCATCTCTCACCTGCCCTGCTTACAAACGGCCCCTCACCTCTGCTGAACTGACACCCACCCCCCTCGGGATGGCGCAGCCCAGCTTCTCAGCCAACGGCTCTTGCGCCTCATCCTCTCTGCATCACTCAGGAGGTGCAGGGATCACCGGTGCAGTGGCACCGGGTCCCAAGCTTCCCAAGCTTCTGTGTGTTTGTGTGTGTGGTTCTCAAGTCTGTTAGGAGTTTGTGTAGTGAAAGAAATACATTTAAAGAAGCGGCCGGGGTGGGAGGGATATCTCGATGTTCGAGTGGGCAGTTCTCCTTCCAAAGAGAGCTTAAACGAAAAACACTTTCAAAGAAACAATGTTTAATCTAAACTAAATCGTCGGTATGTCCTATAAATGGTCTTAAATTTCCATCTGTCTTTTACTGTAGGTACAGCACCAGCAACCACTACATAACGATGGGTTCAGACCACAACCTCATAATGATGGGGTTACAAGCCTGGTCATTATTTAACCTTTTTCGGAACGTCCTTTTACTCAAACTCCCTCACCCTAATCTCATCCAAATGTGTTAAATGCTCAAAATATTTACTCCCAAGTCATTCAGTAGGTGCCCTTCATGACAGATACAAAACGTACCTTTACCAAAACATAAAAATGCATTACTTTTATTACATACTAAACTAGAAGCTAGGAACAAAGCTAGGATGAACTAGCTAGGAACGAAGGGCACAAAGTGGTCACACATGGAAGAAAAAGAAGCCAGTGGCATTTGTTATACAATTTGAGGTTTATAGTGCAATTTGATGCAGCAAGTGGCACCGTATATTACACGATGCATTGGCAGACCTCTAGAAGGCACAGGCCTCTCAGGACTTACAACTTGCAGCAGCACAAGTCAAAATGGCCGCTGTGAAAAAGGTATGAATGGTAGATATGGGTATGGAGTGTGGACGTGGAGCAAGGCATGTTGATGGTTTTCAATAATTAGCACAGACTAGGGTGTATCATTCTTAAAGCCATCCTACTAGTCGAACAGGATACTCTGCACAGCGTATGATGCCAAATCAGCTTAATGAAGCAAAGATGGCAGGGCAGCACCGGAAATAAGTCAGGTGTTCATCGAAGCCGTAACCTGCATCCAACCAGGATGCACCACGGCATCTCAAAGATAGCAGACTTAATAGAAGGGTAAAGTGGCTTTTTCAGGAGTGACAGCTCACTTGAAAGAGTCAATGCCAGATGTCATCATTAACCAACAGATTATTACAAGTTTTAATGTTATTGTGAAGCCGAAAAGCAAAATCTGCCCAGCCGGGAATCATGCCTGTACATGTGCTGTCTAGCCTGTTTACATTACAGCCTGCCTGTCCTACCACCAATTACTACCATGGAGCAACCACATCAAACTGTGCTGCCGTAGCAGCAAGTGGTCAATGACCCTCTGATCTCCCTTCCAGCCCCACGTCTCGAAATTAAAACCAGGGACAACCGCAGGAAATGTTCAAAATCAAAGACAATTGCGAGAAATATTTTTGAACTCATAGTTGCTAGCAAGAATTAAAAAAAAGTAGTATTTTAGTTGCTAAATAAAACGGGCAAACCTCAAAACGAAAAGAAAGAAAAACTACCAGCGAGCAACATCAAATTCTACCCCCAAACCATCCCCCAAAACCTACTTAGAATCTTTAAATCGCTGAAAACAAACTCAACACGAAAACAATAATGATTTTTGCTCCTTAGATCATGACTTCGTAGTACCTAAGTGGACGCCTTTATTGGTTTGGTAGCTTTATAAATAAATCCCTACAACTGCCTCTGCCTCCAGCCTCGTAGGCAGTCAGGGGATGCCATCGGGGGCCTGCGGTAGCTTTGCAGGAGCTCCACAAGCAGGAACCCCTCTTCACACATCCCGGTGTGCGCCACCAGTGCAGGGCGCTCTCTGGGCCTCGAAGGCAGCCGTCTGACTCCTCAACGCGTCCTCTGTAAATAACACTTGCATGGCAGGCTCTGGGAACTTCCCAGGCAGCCTAGCCAGCAAGGGATATTTCCCTGCTTCCTGAGTAAGGGATTTTTTCGTGATGAAATTGCCGCGTTTATGTTTTAGTGTTTAAGATAAAGAAAACGCAAAAGGTAAACTTTCTTCATGCGGGTAGGCATCTATGGAAAAAACAAGGAAGAAAATAACACGAAAAAGCAACATCGTAGTACTTCACCATTTAGTAAATGTAGACAAAAATACTAACAATTAGATACCATCAATAGGAGACAAAGAGATGGAATGACAAGAATTTGCTGTTTTCTGTAGTTACGTGAAGTAAAAAACAGTACATATGAGACAGCGCGAGACAGCTCGACTTTCAGACCAATCAGTAACATATCTCTGCAACCGGAACCGCAAGATGGGGGAACTCCCCGTTTACTCACCAGCAGGTGATCTACACGTGTATGTGCCTCCAACCTTACTACCCCACTGCCCTTCGATAAGGATAGCATGGACCGGCTATGTGGAGGGAGCCATCCTGGGCAGAGGTGCACCCATAGCTAGAGGCACTAGGATCAGACGGGTGGGAGATGGAGTGGGGCAGCGGTGAAGCGTCTGAGCCCACCAGGAGCACTGGAAAAAAACAAAAGTTAAAAAAGGGGGGCGGAACGGACACACGGACAGCGGGAGGGGTGCGGGAACGGGCCCAGGACAGGGGGGGCGGGAAAGGCGCACGGACAGCGGGAGGGGGGGGGTGTGAACGGCGGACAAAATACGTAAACTTACAAAGTGAAAACACATTTATAAACAAAATGCTTGCTCCTTACCTGATTGCCTCATGAGAACTCGAATCTTGCAGCCAACTCCAACAACGGGGGGGGGGGGGGGGGGGGGGTGGTGGAACGGCACAGACGACATGAGACGCAGCAAGCACTTACCAGAGAAAGACTTCTTCCGGTGGCGGTCGGCCTCGGAATGACAAAAGCAAACACGGACGACAAAAAAAAGAAACCCCGCCCACCGCCCGATGACGAGGCAAAAAGGGTGGAGAGGGAAAAAATCTCGGGAACGCTCCCGAATCTGGTCCGGCCTTGACGGACAGATCTCTGTTCCAATGGCTAGCCTCCATTTATGGAGCTAGCCAATGGAACAGAGGGCGGGACTAACAGTACACTGTAGAGACATTAGATTTCTCCTGGGGGCGGAGCTAAAGCTCCGTGCCCCAGCCGAAACCTAAAAAGGCAAAAGCTGAAACAGTGGATGAGGTACGCAAATGGGATCATACAGAAATTAAAAAGGAGCAGAGAGAAAAAATGAACCCTCTGGGACTCCACAGGTAAGAGGTCTAATAAAAAAGACGAAAGAAAAGTTTGTTGTGATCCATATCAAGGCAAGGATGTACCATCAACAAAATGATTGTTGAGCCTGGGCAATAGGATCTTGTAGGAGCGATCCTTATCCTTTTGACATCCGTGGACACCTACTTCATCGCTACAAGAAACTATGGATCACGCCTTCCTCAGACCAACAGACAAACCTACAGAAGCAAGTATGCATCGAACACATACATATATTATGAAATATTGCATTTAATTCACAAATGCAAACATCGAAAATTTTTATTTAATAGGAAGGTTGGGGCGTTAGAAAATGTATTTCTAAAAGATAAAGTGATACTCTAGACTTTAGCATTTTACAGTGTTTAATGCTTCTAAAGCATGCTCACATTTTGCGTGGGCAGACCAGTGCTTTAAAACAGGCAAACAATTATCCATAATATTCTGTTTGCTGTACTTGGGCTGCTCCCACAAATTAAGATAAGGATCCCAACTTAATTTGAGCCCCAGTTTCGAATTCCGTTGCCCTCAAAGAGAGTTTTAAAAGCTTCAATTTTCTTTTTTATGTATATGTACTTTATTAATCACTCTGCTCTCTTGACTCTACAGAGTTATAGTTAGCACAACTATGATCACAACACAATCAAACTGTTTTCCCGCACTTAAAGAGCTGACAAGCTCAAAGCTACTTTTTCTGTGATCTCAAGGAAGGCACAGATTACATCACTAGTGCTGCAGAGATTGTGCCAACTTTGACATCAATGGCAAAATCGAAATAGTGAATTTTCCATCTTCCATCTCCTTTGTTGTTATTGCCATACACCTGAATGGGTATAGGTAATTGTTCCAAATGTGTGGTTGAGGAGTGGTATGATGAATTTTTGATTGTGCACACTGGTCCTTTTCCGAATACCCATTAGTGCCATCAGGCGCTGTAACTCAGGAACTGTAAAATGCCATAGTTACACATCACCTACTCTAGAGTCCAGTTCCAATATTTCTCCTCACTAAGTCACTGATTGGCTGAAGTTGTGATAAAATGTAAACTTTGTCACTTTCCACAATCCAAAGTTTGGCTGGATATCACAGAGATTCATATTAAGGAAATCTTGCTACAGACATTGAAAATGTCTAGGTGATCGTTATACCAATTTATTTTTTCTACTGTAACAAAACATTATAGACTAAGCCTTTGATTTCATTACAAGAACGAAGGCTACATTATGTATAATATTTTAATGCAGTCTCCAAGCAGCCACATACATCACAATACCAGAGGTTCCAGAATAGAATATAACAATTACATAAATGCCATGAGCTGACAACAATCTGCCTCTTTCAAATGCGGCTCCGAGCCGATAAGTAACTCCTTTCTTATCATTTCATTACTCTTATAAGCCTTGTTTAAACCTTGTTTATCTATTGGCTTTACAACGGTTGATTAGCCCCCACACCCCTTCCCCTACCTCTCCCCACCGATCTCCAATTTACAGAGATCCCCCTCCCCCTTTTGTTCCTTCCTTTACTGGTAAGGTAAGCTCATAGAAACACACTGTATCGCACCTTTTTCATGTCTTACTAACTTTTTATTGCAGCTTTCACATAAGTAGTATCCTACTGTTCCCCTAGTTTCTTCACGTACTCCCAAATACGCCCTTTACATAATCACGCTCTCGGAGCTTCCGCCTTTAGCCCGGAACCCTCAGAGATGCCCTCCAAATATAGACACCCTCGCTTGGTTCCCGATGCAGGCCGCGACTGAGGAACGGCACGTCCCTGATTCGCGGTAGAAATTAAAGAAGATACCTTGGCAACCGGGACATCCCGTCCTACGGTTGCCAAGATTCTTTCCTCTTCCTGCCTTCAACTCGGGCTCCAGGCGATCGCTTGCGATCATCCTCATGACAAAGAGCCCTCGTGACCGTCAGTTGACGATCAGATCAGCTGTCTTCACCCAAGGCAAATTATACTTTTTAATGCTCTCCCTTTCCGAAGTAAGGCTAATTATTATTCTAAACGCTCCGCATGAAAACAAACAAAAAGGGGGGATTTCATTTAACTAGAGGCATTTGAACCTCTCCGAGTATTTAAGCAGTTTGATCCTGCCTTGCCCTTTCTCCCTCTGGCCAAATAATAATCCTTTCCTCTTAAGAGCCATACCCTTATTTTGGCCTAATACAATTAGTGACAATCTCCCACTTTTATAAACATTAAAAAGCGCAATGTCCAATTCTGATTCTGACTACGCTTCCACCCCACCCCCAACATCGATGAGGAATCCTTTAGAAAAATGCTGCAAAGGGAAATGAGGTCATGTATGTGAGACCTTAAACCAGGTCATTCCAGCCAAAAGACCACTCCCTACCCAGGAAGAAGAGGCTACTGATATTCTCATTGATGAGACCAGTGAGACAAGGAGTAATAGAATGTAAAAAAGTAAGAATATTGAGCAAACTACCCCTAGTAGCACTCTAGGAGGCCCTAGCAACTCATCCAACCTGGGAGGTCTTAGCACCTCAATACTAAATGGAGGTCCCCGCACCTCGAACTCCCTGGGTGTCCTTAGTGGCACAACCTATCTGGGTGCCCATGGCGGCACAAATTATCTGGGTGTCCCTAACGGCACAAATTATCATAGTGCTCAAAATGACATGGGAGATTACTTTTTAACGTTATTAAATCATCTGATATCCCCGATGAGTATATCTTAGACTTAGATGAAGAGGATGACGACTTCTACAATATTGAGGAAGAGCCTCCTACATCCTCTAAGGACAACATCCTTGACCCCATGGGAGAAGAAATGTTTTCCCCTCTAAACCTCAAGCATCCTAGATCCTCTGAGTGGTGGCCCCAAGGCCATGTTACCAAATTCATAAAGAAATGGATACGCAAAATACTCGAGAGGGATACCAGGAACATTCTCAGAGCAGAATGCTTGAGACCTTCCATCGAAGATAAAATCTGCCAAACTCCCAACCTCGACCCGAGCTCGTAAAATTCCTTTTAAAGCTCGGTAGGGACCCCAGAAAGGGGATGGAGAGATCCCTGAAAGGCTTCAAGGACCGTCTTCTCGACGTCCTGGGACCCCTTGCAAGAATAATTGATTCTGCCGAGGAAAGCCACATCTGTGGTACACCTCTCAATACCAAACTAATCAGAGGCTGGAGCCAGAGAGCCCTAATACTTTCAGGTAATGCAAACGCTAGCCTTAATGCCGAAAGGCGCAGAGTAATTCTCACTAAAATTAATCCAAAGCCTAGCGATATGGCGGATAAAGAGCCCTCTAACAACCCAAAAGGAGTACTCTTTGGGGAAGACCTTATCAAATCTCTTCGTATATAAGTATCAACTTTCACTGCTTTAGATAAAGTCTTTAACAACAACCTTTTTGGGCGTGCCGGAAGAAGGGCCTCTCTTCTGGCAGGTTTAATCAAAGGCCCTATCCAAGATCCTGTGGCTTCGGACGTAGATACCAACAATACTACGCTCCCGCTTTCTACCCCAAGAGAGTTAGAGGCCGCTGCTCAAGAGGATTCAGATCTTGTGGCTCCTCCACCGGCACAAACCCACCAAATGAGTACTCTTCCCCTCCCATCCCCCCCTTCTTTCCCCCTAAAGATGGGAGGCAGGCTCAAACATTTTGACCAAATTTGGAAGTTGATAACTCAGAATCCCTGGGTCCTAAACACAGTAAAGGGTTCTGTGATAGACTTCACGCATATACGTACACAAACCTCATTCCCGAGAGACATACCTCTCTCCCTAGATCAGCAAAAAAATAGTAGATCAAGAGATCTCCTCCATGCTTCAGAAAGGCACAATAATAGAGGTCCCCTTGGAAGCAATAGGATTCATAGGTACACTTTTTCTCGGACTGAAGAAAGAGAAAGGTTAGAGACCCATGATAAATTTAAGGGAACTCAACAAATACCTAGTCTACAGACATTTCATGATGGAGGGCATCCATCTCCTGGAGATCTTCTTTTGGACGGAGCCTGGCTGGTCAAATTGGACGTAAAAGACACCTATTGCACATCCCTATGGCCGAAGTCCATCAACGTTTCCTCCAGTTTATGTGGAAAAAACATCTATACCAATTCAAAGCACTTCCCTTCGGGGCTGTCCTCTGCCCCTTGGTGCTTTACCAAGGTCATGAGAATGATTGCCTCATTCCTAGGAGAAAGAGGTATCAGCATGATTACATAGTTAGATGAAATCCTTATAATGTCGCAAGACCCCACACAAATAGTCCAAGACCTGAAAACTGTAATGGATCTCTTAGAGAGTCTAGGGTTTATTATATGTTATGTTAAAATAGATTTGTAGAGTGCACAGCTACTCAACCGAGTGTCCCGGCGCTGAGATAGAAAGATACAGAGGCCATAAAGAAGAGAAACTCCGGTACCGAGATAAAAGGCCCTTAAACTGGTTGTTGAAACAGCCAGGATTTCAGTTTCCCGAAAGCCAGAAGGTTCGTAGCCTGTCTGAGCGGAAGAGGCAGCTTGTTCTATAATCTCGCCACTAGCACTTGAAAAGAACGTCCACCGCAGTGGGTCCTGAGACAGTTTGGAGTGCCAGTTAGGTGTTGGTGTGCTGACCTTAGGGGTCTGCCAGGCACGTAATGTGAAACTCTGCATATATAATGCGCCCGCATGCCATGCAGCGCTTTAAAGAGTATTCTGCATCGATAGGCAGCCAGTATAGATTCTTCAGATGGTGGGAGATCAGGTCTGTGGGTCAAAGTCTCAAGAATGTCCTGGCCGCCGCGTTCTGCACAACGTGCAGTCTATTCAGTAAGAACTCTGGAAGGCCCAGATAAAGGACGTTGGCATAGTCCAATCTGGAGGCGATAAGGGCCTGAACGACCGTCTTTCTGTGTAAGGTTGGCAATAGGAAGAGAACCCTATGAAGCATTTTCCTGGAGACCAAAACATGTACCTGCCACCGACTGTACTTGAGAAGTCATAGATAAGGCGTCGTCCATTTTCACTCCTAGGTTTTTTACCATCTTAACTGCTGACTGGGGGGGAGGGGGCATTAGTTATAATGGGGTGGCCCTGTGACCCTCAGAACCTGGGTTCTAAGTTTATATATGGAACAATGGTTCTGTTTGGAAGAAAAACAATTGCTTTGTTTGTCCTTAAGACAAATAAATCTCATAGAATATTTGCAGTGTTATTTTAGAAATACCAATACCCAATTTAAAACTAAGCAAATACACAATTTTTTTGGATTCAATCCTGTATATTCATTATTATGTAAACCATTAGTTTTATAAACAACATTGATGTACATATACTTAAGGGGTTGTCTTAAACAAAGTTCAACAAAAGCATACAATTGACTTACACGTGATTGAGTGAATAGAAGTGAAACAGTGACATTTACTACAATTCACAAGTAAACATACATAATGACAATTAAGAATCAGTCCAAAAATCACAGTACATTGGTTACAACCCTATTACAATTTTCTTTTGTTGTGGTTGAAACTTAGTAAGGACTGATGGGCAATACTACGTCGACGTTTCGACCCTATGTTACGGTGCTTGTTTTTTTGCAACCAGCTCGGGTCTTCATCAGGACTAAAAATACAAGTGGACAACCTATGGGGGAAAGGAAAGGCTTTTAGGGTCTTAGGTGTGTTATAATATACTGAGTGGTAAGATTGTAACCAATATGGTTATCTCACCTGTAGGGATCAAAGACCTGCGTCTATTTCTGAGACGAGGGTAGGAGGATCAGTATGCCGACAATATTCACTCCTCAAGGGTCATTCACTTCACGAGATCTGTAAGTGAGGTTTTATACTTTCTACGCTTGACTACCAAATTTTTTGTATACTGCTATTTAGAATTAGGACGTATTAATATTAGTACGTACCTTGTGCAATTTATGCATACGATTCAACCACCAGCCGGCGGAGAATCAGAAAATCACTTGTTAGAGTGCCACAATGCGATCACCTATGGCAACAGGAAGAGAGAGGACGACTTAGATCAAACTCTCTATAGATTCGTGGTTTAGAAAAACTTTGGCGATTTAATAAATGTGCCTCATATTTGAGCAGAATGGTTACAAAAAGGGGAATTATTGAATGCACTCAGTAACTAGATAGGGCTATAGAATTCAATAATTGTGCCGAATGCCTGGGCTCTAATGTGTCCATGAATTAGATAAATAGGCCTTTGCTGTGGAGTTAAAAATAATCAAAACGATTACAAGCTCTATTGATGTAAGGCTAAACGCTATATTCCCATGTAAAGTGAACTTGACGTGCACACCTGTTGTCGAGGCCAAGAAAAATGCTTAGAGCACAGCTCTCGTACACTAAAGTTGAAAAAAAGTGTTACGAGCACAGCCTCTCGTACACTAAAGTTGAAAAAAAGTGTTACGAACAATATGCAATTTAAACAATTTGCATCGATGTGCGTGCATATAAGCGAGTTAAACGGCAAAGTGCACTATTTAAAAAACAATAGAAATGTATTATCATGGGTGTTTCTCGCGTCGGGCAAGGTACTGACCCGAGCACAGTGGAGCTGAATCTTACTTACTATTCAGAGGTCAGAGGAACGTCTCTCTCTCCTTCGCGAAATAAATCGGGAATACTTGAGATCTGTCCGTTACGGAGTCTCATTTAAGCCAAACTTCACGCGTTTCACGTTACCATGTACCCGTAAACGACGTGATGAGGGGAGTGTTGTAAACCCCGGACTGGAATTTACGAAGTGACTCGAGTTAACATTAACCCTTAGATCTTGAGTTACCAAAGATATTATATGCAAATACAACGTATTGAAATTACTAGAGACCTACTTCACAATAATACGTTTCTATTTCTGTACTTATGAGGTAATAGGTGTATATCACGATAAATATCTACATCATGAACATTATTTACATTTTCAGCATCTAATGTAGATATATACTTCTCATAAGTCCTTTTAGCAACATTTAGGTTATATGCGGAATGTTCTTGCATTCATATAATTTGGAACATAAGTGCATACCACAATAAATATCCACGACATGAACACTTTACAGATTTAAAGCATCAAGTGTAACTATATACTTCTCATAAATGGTTTTAGCAACATTTATGGTATATAAGAAGTGTTCTTGCATTCCTATGATTTGAAACATACAATATATCACAGTATTAAATATAGACCAGGGGGTTTATATTTATTGGGCGTAACTGCATGTAATCTACCCCAAATTTACAGTAATCTCATAGTTTACTCATTTGTATGTAGGTCTCTTCTTGTTCATTCAAACCTTGTGCTACTGAATTAAGAATGTGTATCCACAAGCACTCTTTGTAATTCAAGGTGGAAGTCATGTTCCCTCCTCTCTGGTGTAAGACCACTTTCTCTATGACCCACCATTCTAGGTCTTCATGCGTATGATTTGCCATTTTATAGTGTTCCACTAGTGGCGCCCCTTGTGTGTTACAACGATTTCTACTCTGATGTTGCATGATTCTATTTTTTACTCGTTGAGTCGTTTGTCCCACATAGATTAGTTGGCATGGGCATTTAATGGCGTATATAAGATTCTGGGTATTACAGTTTGTAAACCTAGTCATCGTATACTGTTTTGATCCATATGTAAAATAATTTCCAGTTTTGGTGTGTTTGCACACTTTACAATGGCCACATCTCTGATGCCCTTTAATTGGTTGTAAGCCCAGTGGCTTCTGATGTCATCAGGTTTGGCAGTCTCCAAGAAAGATGATACAACATGATCTTTAACATTTTTTGCCCGTTTATATGAGCACATAGGAGGTTCTGGCATTCCAATTTCCTGGCCCACTAGGCTCCAGTATTTTCTAACCACTTTCGAGATCTCATGGCTCCTCGTATTAAATGTTGTAACGCAAATGAGTTTGTCCAATTCAGCACTTTTCTCTTGTACTTCTAGCAGTGTTTCCCTGGGGCGGTACCATGCCCGTTTGCGGGGTCTATTGAGTAAACCTCTAGGGTACCCCCTCTCTCTTAATTTACTAATGAGGGCATCACTTTCTTTGAAATAATCCTTGCGTCTTGAACAATTCCTGCGTAAACGTAAAAATAGTCCGTATGGTAGGTTATCCCGCAAATTCCTGGGATGGTGGGAGTTGTACTGCAATAGGGTATTCCGGTCTGTTGGCTTTTTGTATAGATTCATTAGAATCTTTCCATCTTCAATCTCAATAGTTAAATCTAAGAATGGTATTGATTCTTTGTGGAAGGACAGCGTGAAGGGAGGACCTGGCTTGGCAGTTAGGGCCGGACTGTTCCCATGAGCCACATGGTCAAGACGGATTTGCATATGGCCAGGTCTAAAATGGGGTGGCATGGTGAGCAAAAGAATGATGGATTTAACCCAGATCTCTTGACTGGGGGTGAATGTTTTGATTTGTTTTGCATTCCGTCCATTAATTGTGTGTCTTTTGCTTTCTTGCCCTAAGTGCGCCAGGTATGCCCAGACGTCAATCAATCAATCAAAGACATTTATAGAGCGCACTACTTACCCGTAGGGTCTCAAGGCGCTTGGGGGGGGGGGGGGGGGTGCCATTACTGCTCAAACAGCCAGGTCTTGAGCTTCTTCCTGAAGGAGAGGTGGTCTTGGGTCAAGCGCAGGTCGGCCAGGAGGGAGTTCCAGGTCTTGGCGGCCAGGTAGGAGAAGGACCTTCCTCCTGTTGTCGCTCTTCGGATGCGTGGGACGGCGGCGAGGGCGTGGCTGGCTGATCGGAGGTGGCGTTTGGGAGCGTAGAAGTTGATTCGGTTGTTGAGGTAGCTCGGGCCTAGATCGTGTAGGGCTTTGTGTGCGTGGGTGAGGAGACGGAAGGTGATTCTTTTGTTGACGGGGAGCCAATACAGGTCTCTCAGGTGTCCGGAGATGTGGCTGTTTCGTGGCATGTCGAGGATGAGTCTGGCTGAGAAGTTCTGGATCCGCTGGAGTCTCTTCTGGAGCTTGGCGGTGGTTCCGGCGTAGAGGGCGTTGCCGTAGTCCAGTCGGCTGGTGACGAGGGCCTGGGTGACGGTCTTCCTGGTCTCCGTGGGGATCCACCAGAAGATCTTCCGTAGCATGCGCAGGATGTTGAAGCACGACGAGGAGACGGCGTTGACTTGTCTGGTCATGGAGAGGGAGGAGTCCAGGATGAAGCCCAGGTTGCGTGCGTGGTCCGTCGGTTTGGGTGCGGTGCCCAGGGCGGGGGGCCACCAGGAGTCGTCCCAGGCGGAGGGCGAGGAGCCCAGGATGAGGACCTCCGTCTTGTCTGAGTTCAGTTTCAGGCGGCTGGTCGTCATCCACTCGGCTACATCTTTCATCCCTTCGTGCAGGTTGGCTCTGGCGGCGGCGGGGTCGTTGGTCAGGGAGAGGATCAGCTGGGTGTCGTCGGCATAGGAGATTATGTTGAGGTTGTGTTGGCGTGCGATGGCCGCGAGGGGGCTCATGTAGACGTTGAAGAGGGTGGGGCTCAGCGAGGATCCTTGGGGGACGCCGCAGATGACTTCGGTGGCCTCTGACTTGTACGGTGGTAGGCGGACTCTCTGTGTTCTTCCGTCGAGGAAGGAGACGATCCATTCCAGTGCCTTCTCCTGGATTCCGACGTTGCTGAGGCGCTGCACAAGGGTGCGGTGGCAGACAGTGTCGAATGCCGCGGAGAGGTCTAGGAGGATGAGGGCTGCTGTTTCTCCGTTGTCCATCAGGGCTCGGATGTCGTCGGTGGCGGCGATGAGGGCGGTCTCGGTGCTGTGGTTGGCTCGGAAGCCAGACTGTGAGGGGTCGAGGGATCCGTTCGTCTCGAGGAAGGCGGCCAGCTGTTTGTTGACGTGCGTCCTGGGCTCACTGTGGCACTGGAATCAAGCTATCCTAGCTGAAGAGGGGTGAAACACGGAAACCGGTCCTAGGAGGCTTGTTTCCGGTCCAGGGAGGACCTGGCTTGGCAGTTCGGGCCGGACTGTTCCCATGAGGCACAGGGTCAAGACTGATTTGCATACGCATAGGTCTAAACTGGGGTGGCATGGTGAGCAAAAGAATGATGGATTTAACACAGATCTCTTGACTGGGGGTGAATGTTTTGATTTGTTCTGCATTCCGTTCATTGATTGTGTGTCTTTTGCTTTCTCACCATTGTTTCCAGGTGTCCAGGGGTGGGGTGCCAAAGAAGATAATCTCAAACGTTTCCGGGTTACATTTAAGATGGTTGTGTCTGAACCAGGCAAAGGATTCTCTCAGACATTTATTTATCTTCTACCCGATGAACTCCTCCCCCTTGTTGCAAGTGAACAGCAGTTGAGTGTTGTCGGCATAGGATATAATCATAGCTTCACCCGCTTCTGCCAGGGTGGCCAGAGGAGCCATGTACAGATTAAAAAGTACTGGCTCAAGATAGATCCCTGTGGCACGCCAATGTTCAGTGGCGGAATACTGGCTGCAAACGGGGGCGACCAAACCTCTTGGTTTCTATCCTCCAAAAAGGAGGAGAACCACTTCAACACCGTGCCACCAAGTCCGCACTTCCACAACCTCTGTAGTAGGTGACCGTGGGGCACGGTGTCGAAGGCCCCAGAGAGGTCTAGAAGGACAAGAACCGTCTTGCCTCCTTTATCGAGGTTCTCTTTAATAGATTTGGAGACCTCCAGCAACGCCGTCTCTTTACTAAGGTTCTGCCTGAAACCAGACTGACTCGGTGAAGAAGGTTATTGGCATCAGCAAAGTCGCTAATCACCGAGTGAACGTATTTCTCAATTGTCTTTGCAAAGAAAGACAACAATGAGAGGGGTCTGTAATTAGATAATTCCCTGGGATCAGCTGTGGGTTTTTAAAATAGGGGAATTATTTTCGCGCTCTTCCACCTTACCGGGCCCTGACTGCTATGAAGAGACACATTCAGAATGCTATTCACAGTGGGATTCAAGATCTCCGCCACTGACGCCAAAAATTTAACAGGGCAGGGGTCTACAGGTAAGCCGGACTTGAGGTTCTTCATTATTGCCAAGGACGTCTCTAGGGGCATGGGAGGAAAAATGCAGAGAGAGGCACTGCCCATCTGATTCTGGGGGGCCGTCAATGAAGAGGCCTGGACATCTTTCCCAACCAAGACATCAGAAGAAGATTACATTGTTATGATCTTCGTATGGAAGAAATTAGCTACATTTCCAGTCCAATCGGCTGTGGGAAAGGA
Source organism: Lissotriton vulgaris (assembly GCF_964263255.1). NCBI lineage: Eukaryota > Metazoa > Chordata > Amphibia > Caudata > Salamandridae > Lissotriton > Lissotriton vulgaris. The sequence goes on along the minus strand of NC_141687.1, from coordinate 708,627,486 downwards.
GTGCCTTGTAACAATACTAGGTGAAGAGAAGCTTTTAACAATACTAAAAATGTCTCTGCTTTTGTTCATTCCGAACTCAATTTTAGATGCAAAGAAGCTCTTCTTAGTTTCTGTATCCTTTTATGGTAGTCTCTTAAGGCTTCTTTATAATTCCTTTTCTTTTCTTCGTTAAAATCTTTCCTCCATACTCTTTCACGCCGTTTACAATACCTTCCACACTGTTGCAAGATATCGCTATACCAGGGGGCTGAACCTCTTGCAATTTTAAAGGGGCGTGAGATAAAAGGTGCGGGGTACATGGTCCCATGAGAGACCCACTTTACTAGGGCCTCGGCATCCTGCTCTATAATGCTGCTTGGCGTGAGAGGGTGCTGGTCAAGTTCATATTTGAGGGCAGCCGGGGTAATTCTATGTAAAGGCCTAGATGTAAAAGACGGCCGCTTGACCTGGGTCAGTGGATGCTTCCTTAGTTTCGGTAACCTAAATCCCACAAAGGTAATCGTCTAAGTAAAGGTAGGGAAACCTCTTTCTGGATTTTGCAATTGGAAAATACTTGGTCCAGAGTATGACCTTTAACATGCATGGGGGCAGAGAAGTATGGGGCAAGATTGAGCACGTTCAGTGATTCCAACAGAGAGATGGTGTCAGGGGTATCCTGTTTGTCCAAATGTACATTAAAATCCCCAAGAACAAGAAAATGTTTGAATCTGGAGGCCACTGGCGCAATGGCATAGCTCATGGACTTCTAAAAGAGAAATCTATCCTGACTCCCTCAAGATCTTTGGAGTTCCTGGGCTTCACCATGGATACCTCCAAATGCCTTCTTCTTCCTTCTATAAAAATATGAAAGATCAAAAAAGAGGTAAGAGATGTCTTGAAACAACAAGACCTTCCCTTGAGGGAACGAGCCAGACTACTCGGTCTCCTCTCCTCCTCCATTCAAGCAATCATCCCGGGCCCTCTTAATTATCGGCCCTGCAAAGGATAAAAGGGAGATCCCCAAGATCTGGTCTCTGGTACGAAGATCGAATTACTCTAGACCAGGAGGCCAAATCGGAACTTACGTGGTGGCTAGACAACCTAGAAGCATGAAACGGCAAAGCAATTTTTGGCTCGAAGCCAGAATTTGTCTTAGACTCAGATGCATCACTCCACAACAGGGGCGCATGCCTTCTCAATCAAAACACAGGTGGAATCTGGTCGCAAGAGGAATCTTCTTACCACATAAATTATCTGGAGTCAACAGCTGGACTTTATGCCCCCATGAGCTTCAAAAATTCTCTCCAAGGGAGGTCAGTCTTCCTGAAGATGGACAACATGTCCGCGGTCGCCTATATCAATCGCCTCGGAGGTACCAAATCGGCGGACCGCTCCACTCTAGCCAGGAGACTTTGGATGTTCTGCCTGGAGCACAAAATCACCCTCAAAGCAGAATACCTTCCCGTCAAGACGAACATATCTGCTGATTGGAACTCCAGATTCCTTCTAGATCCCAGCGATTGGAACTCAACATCTCCGTTTTCAGGACTCTGAACAGAATCTGCGGTCCACTAGAGATAGACCTTTTTGCCAGCAGACTTACGGTCCAACTGCCAAAATATTTTGACCGATCCCGGTGCTCTAGCAGTGAACGCATTTCTCCAACCCTGGACAGGAATGAAAGCTTATGCCTTCCCTCCCTTTGCGTTGATCCAAATAGTCCTACTGAAAGTGAGACAAGACCAGTGCTCCCTTGTCCTAATAACTCCGTTCTGGCCATCTCAGGCTTGGTTCCCTACCACTCTGGAACTTGCATATAACCCCCCCCCCTTTCTTAATTCCTTCCCAAGAGATTCTTCTAACAGACGTAGACGGCGGATTTCACCTCCTAATTCAGACAGGAAGTTTGAACCTTCTTGCTTGGAAAGTGTCAGGAGATCTCAGGCATTTCATCATCAGGTGCTACACTCCTTAGAGAATCTTGGGCCCCAGGCACTCACTATAGATACAACAACATTTGGAGACGCTGGGTTTGTTAGTGCCTGGAAACGGGCTTAGATTCCTTACAAGCACCTATTGTTGACATAGTAACATCTCTGTTGGCCATATCCTTCTCAACGGGAAAACGGTAGGTAAAAATGTCATTGTATGCAGAGTTATGAAAAGCTTTCACATAAGAAGGCTTCCTAAACCCAAATATAAGACCCTCTGGGACGTAAAGTTAATCCTAGACCTTTGTTAATAACTGGCCAGATAATACCTTATTGAATAGAAAATACCTCCCTATCAAGCTTGCAACTCTTCTATGCCTTATCTCCTGTCGAAGAGTCTCTGATGTCAAAGCTCTAGAGATCTCTAACAGATCATATAACATCTTTGGCGTCAAGTTTGATATTTATAGAAGAACCAAAACTGTGTCTGATTCAATCTTCTATCCATGTTTTGATCCTTGCTCAAAACTTTTGGGAGTTATCTGCATGAGAGAGTATGATCAAAGAATGTCTAGTCTTTGCCTCGGGTGTAAATCAATTACTCATCTCTTTTGTTAAACCCCATAAAGCTATAACCTCAACATCCATTGCATGATGGGTTAAAACTGCAACGAACTTAGCAGGCCTTGACTTAACGAAATTTCAAGCTCATTCTGTTAGAGGCGCTATGGCCAGTAAATCTCTATGGTCTGGAGTTAAGTTGGACGACATCCTCAAAGCGATTGGTCAAACGCTACCACCTTTGCACGGCACTACTGCAAACCTATCGAACATATGTCTAATTCAGTCTTACAAAGCTACCAACATGCATAATGTAGCCTCCGTTCTTTTTTTTTTTTAAATATATTTTTATTGCAGAGTTATAAACCACAGGATACAATTAAGCAGCCAGTACACTTGTGAGATCCCCCCGTCCAATAAGAATTCCCAGTCGTACACAGCCATTCAGCCCGCATCCCGGAGGCCGGGCGGCATATTATATCGCTCAAGAGGAACACATCACAGTGCACGTCCCATAAGGACCCTGGTTGAAAGATCGTTTTGCGTATCTGCTTTTACCCCCCCACCCACAACAACATTCCCGTCAGCCATCCCAGTGATAGTCAGTGATGTCGCCCTTGTCGGGACCTGCCCTAGGCGCCATGGGTCGTCGCACCTGGCCACACTACCCAGCCATTCTACCCTCCACATAGTAACCACCGTCCCAGTAGATCCAAGGCCCTAACAGGTGACCATCTAATGGCTTCCGGCCCTCCCCGAACACCCAACAACCAACCCCCCCAAAGCCCCCCCCCCTGGCAACTGCTAAGGTGTGTGCCTCGTCCTGTCGAATTGGATGGGTCCACTACAGTGCGTGATGCTATACTTCTGTGTTCGCCCCGCGGTGTCCAGCGGCTTAGGTCTCGCCATCCTCATCCTCTACCAAGGAATCACGCATAGCCTGTACCACTAACTCCCATGCACGCGCCGCATCCAGTGCCTTCTCATTCCGCAACTTTACAGCTTGCTTCATCCGGAGCACACTCTCGCAGTCAGACCATCGCAGCAACTCATTCTTCCATCTACGCAGTGAGGGTCCCCCCCTGGACTTCCAATGCCACGATATTTCCCTCTGTGCCAATATCAGGCCCAGGTCTATGAATTTGCTTGTCACCCTGGTGTGCTTAGTATGCGGGAACCAGAGCAATAGGCACACCGCCATGTCGAATTCCACCTCCCTGTCAGTCACTTCATTCAGAAGTTCCCCTACCTCCGCCCAATAGGTCCCCAGTTGTGGGCACCCCCAAAACAAGTGGTCCATGTCCGCTCCCTGGGACGAACACCGCGGGCAACAGGCATCCGGCACCTGAAAGTACCGCTGTAGTTTCTCAGGAGTTAAATAGGCCCTATGGAGCACATAGAAATGCACCTGCTGAAAACGCGTGTTTCTAGTGCCCTTCCACGTGCGTCGCAGGATGTGATCCCATGCCGTATCCGGTATGGGCCGGCCGATGCTCACCTCCCATTTAGCCTTGAGCCCTTGGAGTGGTTCCAACCCCTCGTTCAGCATCCTATTATGGAGGCACGTCACAGCTTTAAACGTGCCAGCCGCCATCACCACATATTGGCACACCATAGTCGTCGTGGGTTCCAGGAGCCCCTCTTTCCAATGCTTTTGTATGGCAGCAACTACTGCCGCGTGTAGGAGAAAGCCCCCAGCGGGCAGCCCGAACTGGTCCCGGAGCACTTCGAACGGCGCCAAAGCCCCATCTATGTACAAGTCGCCCACCACCTGCAGTCCCGCCTCCTCCCAATCCAGCAACGGGGACCAATCTCCTCCGTGCGGCAATGCCGTCAACATCCCGATCGGGATCTCCGGGGCATAAGGCCGCGATGCCCTCGCTCTCCGAAGGCTCCGTTGCCAGCACAGCCGGAGCGTCCGCTCTTCCATGGTGAGGGCCCGTAACTCGAGCCGCTGCTGCATAATGATGTAGGACAGCACGTGGCGTTGCATTCCCCGATCCCGGTCCTCCTCCGGGCCCCGGAACACCCTGGCTACGTTCTGTGTAAGGACCTGCAACTGCGCTGCAAGATAATACAGCTCAAGGTCGGGCACAGCCATGCCCCCTTCCAGCTTGGGGCGAAGTAGCGTGCTCAGGGCTACTCTACGGCGGCCATGCCCCCAAAGAAAGCCAATTATCATTGACCGCAGTTCTCTAAACACCCCCTGGGGAATCCAGACAGGCAGCGTTCGGAAATAATAGAGGAAGCGGGGGAGCGCCACCATTTTCAACAGTGCTATCCTGCCCAGGACTGACAGCGGGAGGGTTGACCAGAAAGACAAGCTGCCCCGCAGCGCCCGGACACAGGGGCCGATGTTGCCCTCCAATAGGTCCGCAGCCGCGTGGTAAATGCGGACACCCAAATAGGTGATGCAAGAGGGTTCCCATACTACACCCAAATCGCTGCTAGGGGCTGGCGATCCCGCTCGCAGCGGAAACACACAAGTCTTCGCCCAATTGACCTTAAGGCCCGATAGCCGGCCGAACTCAGACAGCAGGTCCATCGCTCCAACCAATGCCCCCGAGGTGTCAGCCAGGTACAGGAGCAAGTCATCCGCGTATAGCGATATATAATGCCACTGCCCGTCACTAACTATCCCCGCGTATCGGTCACCTGACCTCGCTTGGACCGCCAAGGGTTCCATCGCCAGGGCAAACAATAGGGGGGAGAGAGAACATCCCTGTCGTGTTCCCCTGCCCACTGGATACGCCGCAGACACCAGGCCACCCAATCGTACTCTCGCCGTCGCCGAGGTATATAAGACCCTCGTCCACCTCCGAAACCCCTCGCCCATGCCAAACCTCTCTAGCACTCCATCCAGGAAAGGCCATTCCAAGCTATCAAAGGCCTTCTCGATGTCCACGGACAGAACCGCCGGTGCTCCCTCCCTGTCCAAGATGGCGTCCATTATTCCCACCAGGCGGCGGATATTCAGCGCCGTGCTCCTCGTGGGTATAAACCCGGCCTGATCCCTGTGTACCAGACCCGTCATGTGCGGGGCCAGCCTGGTGGTCAGGATTCGGCTCAGGATCTTATAATCCACCGTCAGCATGGACAGCGGGCGATAAGACCTCACATCCGCGGCATCCCGGCCAGGTTTGAGGAGCGGTACAATCAAGGCCTCCCGCATGGACCCAGGCAATGCCCCCGTCTCGAAGGCTTCCGTGTACACCACCAGCAGCCTGGGCGCCAAGCTGTCCACATATTGTTGATAGAATTCAATTGGCAGTCCGTCCACCCCGGGCGTCTTGTTGCGGGCCATATGTTTGATGGCCACCCGTATTTCCGTGAGCGTGATCGGGCTACCCAGCTCCCTCACATCTTCCTCGTCCAGGACCGGGAGCTGCCTCTCCCCCAGGTATTCCGCGATGTCCTGAACCCCCACTCCCAGCTGACTCCTGTACAGTTCCTCATAATACCCCCTAAATCGTTCCAATACCGCTGCCTGGGAGTACACCATCTCTCCCTGCGCATTATTAATGCCGAGGATCGGGCAGCCCCTAAGTTCCGGGTTAGCTAATCTGGCCAAGAGGGTACCCACCTTGTCCCTTTCTGCGTGTGCCCTGATGATGTACTGCCTATAGTCATAGCACCTCAAACGTTCCGTCTCGGTGGCAACCACTTCCTTCGCCTCCAACAACTGGGCCTGTAGACCTGGCCTAGCCGGCCTGCGGCGCTCCAAGTCCCTCAAAGTTTCTTCCGCTTTCATTAGGTCATTCAGCACAGTCGCACGAGCATTCGAGAACCTACCCAAACACACCCCTCTCACCACCACTTTCATCGCATCCCATTCAATAGACCTACTCGCAGCCGTGCCCTCATTCACTCCGAAATAACTATCTATGCCTTGCCGAACCGCATCGCTGAACACAGAGTCCTCTAGCGTCTCCGGCCGAAGCCGCCATGTTGGTATCACTGAGCGCTCTCTCCGCCACTGAATGTGCACTAATAGGGGGTTATGATCGGATATAGTCCTAGCCAGATACTCCGCATGGGTAATCAATGGGCCCAGGGATACTCCGCAGAGCACCGAATCGATCCTGACATGTAGATCATGGAGAGCGGAATAAAAGGAATAATCCCTGGCTCCCCTGTGCCGCTCCCTCCAGACATCCAGCAACCCCCATCGTTCCTGCCAGTCCTTCCTGTGCGCAGCCAGCCTGCGCACCGGAGAGTCCACTAGGGGGGGATGGGACCTATCCAGAGCAACATCCGTAATTGAGTTGAAGTCCCCCCCTAACACTATCGGACCCGCCAGGAAAGAGGCCAAGGACCCCGAGAGACTATCAAAGTATCGGCCCTGGTCAGTGTTCGGTGCATAGACACAGCAGAAAACCACATCCCGTCCATATAACCTCCCCTCCACCACCACATACCTGCCATCCGGATCTACTACTTGATTCAGCACCTGAAAGGGTATCCCCGCCCTCACCCAGATCAACACCCCCCTGGCATACGCTGAGTAAGTGGTGCCAAACACCTGGCCCCGCCATCTTTTCTGCAAGGCAGCGCACTCTTTTTTGGTGAGATGAGTCTCCTGGAGCATAGCAATCTGAACCCCCCTGCGTACCAGATATGCATGTACTTTGTGACGTTTCACCATGGTCCGCAGCCCCCGGACATTCCACGTTAGGCATTTCAAGTTAGGTAATGTCCCCATTCCAGCTTCGTACAGTCCAAATTAAAAAACAAAGGTCCATGGCCCCCCCATTGCAGTTGCCCCCCCCCGAACATTCCCAAAACTGAAACACTTCCCAAACCCCACTCCCCAGGACAGAGCACACGAACCCAGTGGCCGCCCCCATCCAAACCTTGAACCAACTTCTCACACTCTTACCCTGTGGTCTCCACCACAGTCGACCTTAAGGGCCCAAGGGGGGTGAGTCGCCGCCGACCCCAGCTAGCGGAGCCCGCACCCCGCACCTTCATCCCCTCCAATGCACACAGCTCCCCCTCCCGGCAACCCGCCCTCCATCAACAGGATATCACCCTACCATGAAGTCCCGATCTAGTCCCAGTTCTATCTCAGCCGCAGAAAATACCATCCGATGTCTGTGGGGTCACTATCGGCCCCTTCGAACTTTCCGCCTCTGAAAGTTCCTCTCCTGTTCTGCTGCCTTCCCCTCCCGAGTCCGTTTCTGCCCGTTCACTGTTCTGTTGCGACCCTGTAATGGCCGCCGTCGCTGCGAGCGCATCCCTCTTCTCCGCCGCCATTTGAGCCTCCCGCTTCTCCCGCTGGCGCCTGTTGCGGGATCTGATGCGTTGTGACTGCCTCACCCGGGGCTGCTTGGGTTGGTCTCGCCTACTTTGGTGTGACTTGTCCGTCCCCGCTCTATATGACTCGAGCCATTGCCAAACTTCGTCCGGAGTCTGGAAGAAGTGCGTAGTACCGTCCATAATGATCCGCAGCTTGGCTGGGTAGAGCAAGGAGTACTGGATGCCTTCCTCCCTGAGCTCCTTCTTCACAGCAAGGAACGATGCCCTGTTCTTCTGGACCGCTTGAGTGTAATCCGGGAAGATCGTTACCTTACTGTTCTCCACCCCATACGGGCCCGACATCCTGGCCCGCTGGATGAGAAGATCCCGGTCCTTGTAGTGGAGGAGCCGCACCACCATTGGTCGGGGGGGGCGGCCAAGCCCCGGCGGGCGAGCAGGCACCCGGTGAGCTCGCTCCAGAGTAAAAAAAGGAGTAAGCCCCTCCGGTGCCACCACAGTGCGGAACCAGTTCTCCATGTAGGCCACCGCGTCCTCCCCCTCAATCCGTTCCGGCAGGCCTACGACCCGCACGTTGTTCCGTCTATTGCGGCCTTCGGCATCCTCCGCCCTCCGTTCCAGTGAGTCCAGTCGGGCCAAAATGTCCGTGATCCTGTGCTCCGCGGTCACCACCGATGGCTTCAGGTCCAGCAACAGCTGGTCATGGTCCTTGACCCTGTCTGCCAGCTTCGCGTGATCCGCGCGTAGCAGCCCCAGGCCCGTGGCCACTTGGGCAATGTCATTGTGCAATGCTTCCTTAGTGGAGGTGATCGCATCAAGGATGGCATCCAATCGCCGGTTCAGCCGCTGTTCCTGGTCAAGCTCCGGGGAGGGACTCTCACTCAGCTGAGTTGATGTCGCCGAGTCCCCCTCGCGACTCCCGGGCATCGGCCCTCCGATCGCTGCCATGCCAGGGTGCTGCGTCACAAGTCCTGTCGCCCGTTTTGCGATTACGCCGGTGGGTCCGTGCCGGTCTCCGGGCACCAGGCAGCGCAATGTCCCCGCCGACGCTCTCAGGAACAATGGCCAGGTGGACGGGCTCCGTTCCGTCACCCCCCTCCGGCCTGAGGGGGGAAGGATAAGTCTCAGAGCGGTGGCCAACAAGGGTCCCCGGGCTCCTGGGTGAATCAGGTCAGCGTCCCCTGATCTCAGGACACAGCACCGCCAATCCTAGTGCCTCGGGCAGCCAAGTGCAGGATCTCGTGCCACTCGGCGACAACTTGGTTCAGGGCCGAAGTTCGGAACCGTCCGACCTCCTCGCCGCCATTTTCTTCTCACCCTCGGCAACACCTCGGCCGCCTCTTCACTCGATCTTCTCGGGGCCAGCAGTCCCCCAGTGACTCTCCGATTGCGCCCAGCTGTCCCCTTACACTTCAGAGGGCAGGAACGTCGTCTTCGGGTCGCCTAGGGTCCCGAAAACAGGAGAATTAGCGGGATTCCGCGCGGAGCTGCGAGCTCACGCCGCCATCCCGATCGGCGTCCAAGCCACGCCCCCATGTAGCCTCCGTTCTTGTAATGAAATTGCGAGTCTCCTATTTCCATGACGAGAGAATCTGGATTTTATTAAAGACACGGAGGCTGACATTATCCCACCCATCCCACCCCTTGGATGATTATCTTGACAATGTTTTCTTGCTTGTAATGACATTGCTTTATTGCTTAGCTTGTTATCCTTAATAGTTTTAGGGTATTTTTGCTCATCTCTGAATTTTGTTCTCTTTACATGTTGTATTTTATACTTGTCTTCTGGAGACATTTACTCTTCTCCCCTCTCTTTTCAGGTAACCCTTCATCTTAACTATGTGATGTGTTGGATTATCCTTCCTTTGGCTTCTTGCTCCTACGTCTCGCATCCTCGGCGACCCATTGGAAGGTTTAAAGTCTTCAAGTTGGAGTTCTGAAAGTTTATTCTTTTTCCTGGACTTACTCATTTTCTCCCCTAAATTTAAAAGAGGCAGATTGTTGTCAGCTCATGGCATTTATGTACTTGTTATATTATATTCAGGAACCTTTGGTATTGTGATGTATGTGTCTGCTGGAGACTGCATTAAACGATTATGCAGCCTCCGTGTCTTTAAATGGAAAAAGGAGAATCGCAATTTCAGCTCCAAATCCAACATCTAAAAATAATAATTTGGGTTGGAGTGTGCATACTCCTGTATCGTGCGCCTGAGGAATGTGATGAGCCATTCTCTAAACTTAAAGAAATACTTTGAAGAAAAAAAAACTTGCAGATTTCTGACACCAACCCTAGATGGTAGGAGAGTGTACACTATTAGATCTATAACAACAACAAATTCCACAAACAATTTTTTATTTAATCACACATACATTATATTTTTCATAAGAGGTCATCTGAGAAAACAGAATGTAGAGGTGGAAGATAGAGCATAGAGCATTGATAAGGTAAATATCATCTGAGATATACCGACACTGCCAAAAACCCCTCTGTTAGGTTTGTCATCTCATCAAACCCCCGTGCATACCTCATGTACAAGTTACATGCTAAAAGCTTACCAACGAATTTCTCAGTTTTTGACGTGATGATGAAAAAAACGAGAGAAACTATGATGAAAAATGAAGAAAATAAAATGGATTAAAACTGATTACTAAGGTGGAGGTGTATTATTTTGAGATACCAATGTGTATACGGCTGTGCAACCTATCTTGACCTGCGAATCTGCGGGCCACCATACTTGAATGAATTTCGCTCAGGTGCGGATGGAACGGCGCACTAATATGGGTGCTGCACGCCAAACGTTGAAAAAGAAAGAAACATGCACAATAATGAAGAATATTAAGGGTGTGCTTCTGGACATCTTTTGTCTTGTCGTGATACTTAAACTAAGCAGTCAATTGATAAAGGTCTGCCTCGGATCAACTGATGCATATTCATTAAGAGGCCCTGGATGTTCTAACAGAGAAAGACTTCACGTTTGACCCTTTGAACTGGTAAAATCGTTTGATGAATATTATTTTGCTATAGAAGCTTCCATGCTGCTACTGAAATGGTCCATTTCCAACTTCTCTTATGATTTTGTAAAATGCAAGCCTGATCTCAAAGCTGATATGTGCACATCAAAACCCTGACCTTGTAATGTCCACACTGACTTCAAACATTACGAAGGTATCTTGGGGACACCTTACAAGCACTTATGGAAAACATTCTGTATATACATTTCAGGGCAGATTCTTTCTCCCATACATGGACATTTCTTAACTTCTCAGATGAAGGTTCTCTCTCCAGACGTCTATTTGTGCACGTCAATATGTCATGGGACTTAATTGTTTTTCTAAACCATTTTGTCTGTTGAGAATAATGTTCAACACTTGGCATTAGCTTGAGACATCAACAGGAAACGCAGCTCGCCAAGAAAAAACTGAACTACCCCTGGATTACTACCTCACTAACTATACACAATGACATTAATCCTCTTGCTGCTAGAGATTAGGTGGTAACAATGTTGGCTACCTCCCTTTATTTACAACAGTTTTTGAATGAGCTGTTAAAGCCAATATTTATAAAGAGGTCAAGCATGTTGGCTTACTGCAATAGTGTTGAACTGACAATCCAACAATGTTTAAAGGTTTGACATCTCATCATGCTGATTGAGATACGTAGGATGACTCAGTATAACAATTAACTGGGACTTGTGTTACCCAGATCTGATTAATAAAAGAGATGCAAATAGGGTTCCTAGTTGTCCAGCATTTGGTAAAATCTAAGTCACTCTGCTATGTTTGAGCCTGCCAGGTAATATCAACCTTTTGGGGACTGTTAAAGGCTGACATTTATGACATACTTCGAAGCTCCCTCACTTTCAAAATAATATTCTACTGACGCCCATTCTCCAACTGCAACACCTGTAAGTCAAGAGTGCCTCTTTGCTTTGTGCTAGGTAAATGGTGTATAACTTTAAATAGAAGAGACGACCCACTTAATCCTGCAGACTGGATCGGAGACTTAACATGTTGGAAGGATATGGAAGAGTCTAATAAGAATGACAGGCATACACCACGAAGACCAAAGGGGCGCGGAGAAGAATTTTGCAATTACCACTTTGAAAGAAAAAAGTGCTTGAATACAATCTACCAAATATCAGGGCCCAACAAAGTATCACAAGAGGTGCAACCATTATATTCCTTAACTGTCTTGAATGTACATTGAGTATCTGGTGTCACGTTTAAGGGATCTTGCTGCTAAGAACATCTCAACAAACATTTGTGTCTGAGCTAACAGAGACAACTGAGCACACTTTAAAATAATAATATGTATGTCTATGTAATCACTTATTTGATGGAATACAACATCAAGTAATGAATCAAATTGTTTCTACGTGCATTAAAAGTTACCAAGTTTAAAATAAAATTTCTGTCACCTTAAACAGCCAGAAATAAACATCAGAATCCAAAAAAAACATTTGCAAAAGCAACTATAAAGACAATAAAAAACAAACGTGTGCACTAATACACTGTATTATACCTTCCCATCCAAATGCTGGCTTGGCAAGACTCTGGCGAAAGACTCTCAGCAGTTCCTTCAGTGTCAGCACTGCGCTGGGCAAACACTTCTGCTGCTTGACTGGTAATATCTTTGTAGAGCTGAATAAACTGATACAAATTCATAATTCTGGAAGCTTCCATGATGCCAGTGGTTTTGTTAATCTAAATACAAAAATGTAGTTTTTAAATCCAAAATTGGCCTTTTGTTTTCATAGTTTGAACAAATAATAACTTCGAAGATTTGTAATGAATATTTTTCTTTTTTTTTTTTATTCCATTGTTTGAACTGCACTACTTGGTGTGCATGTTTCTTGGTCTACTCAACTATGCAACTGTAAAGAAATGTTATTTGTAGGTAACAGTAGTTAGAAAACAAGTATTCATCTCCAAATAGACATGGTAGTGAAAAGGGCATTCCCCACAACATTCTTCAATACACATCTGTTATATTAAAGATATATTCAGTGATAATTATTTACTTTATCTTAAACCTACATGTTTTAAAAGCATTTCTTAAGTTGAAATGTATTTTATTTGGAAACTTCACAAGAATACGGCAACTCACACGATAGCAAAGGAGTGTAAAGCAGCTGATCGATCAGATATCACGCCACTGCAAGCACCAACTTCAAACTTTAACAGTAACTGTTCCTTAATGTGAAAACACACGAAAAGTGGGGGAACGAGATGACGAAGGAAAAGGGGGAAGCAGATTGTAGTACATAGAAAACAGCCATTTAGAAAACAAAGCTTCCAACAAAATACCTAATCGTAAATAGGGATGACTATACACTGGTAGGAACTGTAAAATATCATAGTTACAAATCACCTGTAAAGGTAATTGATTGGCTGAAGTTGGGATAAAATGTAAACTTTGTCAATTTCCACAATCCCAAGTTTGGCTGGATATCACAGAGAAGCACAGAAATTCATATTAAGGAAATCTTTTTTTGGTTTTGCTACACACATGTAAGATGTTTAGGTGATCGTCGTACCAATTTAATTTTTTTAAAGTACCTGGAAGAAGTAGTAGAAAAATAATGATTTTGGGTCAGGCCCCAATAGACATTTGCTTTCATTGGTCGCATTGACGCTACAACTAACAGCAAAGAAACCATTGCCATCACTAAAGAATTCACTCAGCCTCACCCTATTCAACCCCATACACAATCCCTCTGGACAACGTAATATGTGCACAAGCACATCAACATCCTCTCATAAGCCAACAACACGTAACTCACACTCTCGCTTTAGGACAAGACCCACAACACAAGAAACAAATTCACCACATGCATGACAAGTCTCTAACTGGATGAAAGCCAACTGTCTCGAGCTCAACACAGATAAAACAGAAGTAGTGATCTTCGGCAAGAACACCTCACCATGGGACTCCAACTGGTGGCCGGCCAAACTCAGAACCACACCCACACCCACATACAGCACCCACACCAAGCACCTCAGAATAATCATCAACAGCTAATTGGACACGCCAACATCATCACTGAATCCTGTTCCCACACCCTCAAAATGCAGTGGAAGACCCCTTAAATGGCTTCCAAGCAACACTAGAAAAACTGTCCCTCAAGCCCTGGCCACCACGGGAATGCCCTCTACACTGAAATCACCAAGCAACTCACTAAAAGACAACAAACTATTCAGAACTCGCCAGCTATGCTTATCCTCAATCTCCCATCCAGAGCCCATATAACACCACACCTCAGGGAGCTCCAGTGGCTCCTGATACAAAACCGGCTCATTTCAAACTCCTCACAAACATTCAAGACATGAAAAAAATTAGGCCCCACATACCTGAACAGCCATATCTACTTCCATCAACCACCCAGACACCTCCGCTTCGCATGACTACTCGCACACCTCCCACGCCCAATCCCAATCAACATCAGAGCCTCTTGCTATTTTCTTGAATTTCACAAGAAGCTGAAGACCAGGCTTTTCAGTTAACCGAGCTAACAAAAGACAGGGCTTGACACACACACACACACACACACACGATTCCCTTGTGCATGATAGTGCGCTTTACAAATACATATGACATACATAACGTCCCGTATCTGGGTAACAATAAGATAGAAATGTGGTAATACATGTATAAGCTTCTCTTTGAGACCAAAATTGTATCTCGTACATGCCACAGTCATTAGTTAAGGATTTTCAGACTTTATTTTGATATATTCTGGAATAAGTATGATTCTCCACTGCTAGCAGAGACAGAGGTACAGAGAAGTTCATAACTGATGTCACATTTGACAACCTTAAAGCACCAGCAACGGCATTCGGAGTAACGGCATTCGGAATAGGAGTGATAGTCTCCTTCCATTTATATCCAAGGGTGATGGAAAGTTGACACAAGACAAACGTTCTCTCTGTGGAGCAGGTCTTTCCCCAGTAATTAATGAATTTGAGAAGAGTGATTATCTGTTCTAAATGAATCCCCTACAAATCAGAAGCATGTTCAGCATTTCTATACATAATCTTTGGAAAAAAAGAAGACACCTTTTGAAAAGAATCATGAGAGCAATGAATTTATATGTAATTGTTCCCATTTCCAGCCTATGAATTCTGATGGAAATGTCTACTCTCGTTCTGCCCCTAGACTCATGGTAAATCTACTTCCCCACTCAGTACTATGACTATGCCACAGAGCCAGGACTTTTAGAACAAATCACTATCCGACTCTTTGGCCTCAAATTGAGAAAAAATGCTCTTATAATGATTAGACTCAGGCACTCGAAACAAGTACACAACCAGTGGCAGTGTGCGATGTACAATTGGAAATATTTGAACAACCTATCTCTAAATCAATTAAACTGTATGCCTTTCGTTGGAAGCCTCAAAACTTAAATTACCGGATCAAAATCCTGTTATTCACTGCTATAACAAAAGCATAAAACAAATGTTTTTCACTGTGTGACATCACTACAGAAAACACATACTTTTCCCATGTTTCTCTGCTTTGTCCAGGTCTCGACAGCTGATACTCTCACCCACCTTCAACCATCTCTCCTGGATCTCCACAAACACGAGGGAGGTGCCAACCACTAGATTGTTCTGCGGCATGTGTCTTGCTGATCAATGGTTCTCATTGTGCTGTCTCTATGCTCATGTGAGAGTTCACCAAGAAGGGTGAGAAAGGCATAGTGTCAGACATTTATAGGTTGAGCCTAGCAGCAGCACGCATGCACTGCTCGCTCCGCTAGACATGCTGTATTAGGGTATGCACTAGAAGCCCCTCACACTCTCGGCCTATACTTTGAATTGGCTTGTGCCATTGTCCTTCGTAAACACTGACTTCTGATTCATTATGAGGCTTGTTCGTCCCTCCTTGGTACCGCCTTCTCTACATTTGTTACCGCCCATGCGAACTGGACCTTTCACTGTTGTTGTTACATCCTCTGCTTTATAAGTTGGTGAGCACTATTTTCCTACATGCTCTTCCCCTATTCCACCCACGACATAGCAGCACATAGCAGCACGTCGCACCCTTACTACTGTATTTATTTAAATTACTACGCAGGTCGCATGAACTATAGCGGATGCACTTATTTAATTATTTATTTTACAGGTGGCCGCTCCCAAATTAGCGGCCGCGCCTATTTATTTTATTAATTAATAGTATGGCCACTTTCACTTAAGCGGCAGCGCGGAATGTTTCTTCATTATTTTATTTTTGTGAAACCGCACCATATGCGCTTTCAATTTAATATTTTCCGTTCCTCTTTGTTGAGACGCTGCTCACTGTAACCTGAATACCTTGAGCAGTGTCTAAATAAATGGGCGCGGCTGACATTAAAGTGCTATGGCATTTGCGAGAGTTTGAGCTATTGGCATGAAAAATAACAATGCCTTTTATATATGTGTTGGGTTTAAAACACATTTATAAAAGGCATTGTCCCACGATAAAGGGTTGGAGGAAGGGAGTGGACTGGTGCGGGATCCAAGAGGAAGCCATGTTCGAAGCTCGAGGGTGCCCAGGTTTATTCAATAAAGTGTGGGGTAAATGGTTCAATCTGCTTCCCTCATGAGGAACTTCCTATCTTCCTATCTCCCTACTCATTGTGTTTTTTACTTTATCCCCATCTATGTGTAATTATCCCTCGTGTATGATCTGCCATGTATGCCCTGAAGGACAGTCTTGCCTCATGTCAATTGTGTATAATGTTATTCTCTTTCCCGACCTACATGAACTGCAACCAATGAATTTCTTTTGTTGTGAAAAACCTAATAAAATTGATTATCAAAAAAAAAAGGCATTGTCAAGTTAAGTCAAGTCAAGTGAAAAAGTCAAGTCAATAAAAGGCATTGTCATTTACAATGCCAATCGCTTAAACTCTTGCAAAAGCGAGACCTATTGCATTGTTTTCAATTTAGTAATTGTGAGTTAATATACAGAGCGCGGTGTGTTGTAGGACACCATCTATTTCTTTTTAGCAGTCGAAGCAGTGAACCTTTGAACTTTTCCCACTAAATGGTAGAAGAGCATTACTTATCTCATCAATAATACCCTGCTTGCAGTCTTTTAATGTTTGTGCTGTGCTAGTTCTGGATCTGGAGGAGGGGGGAAATGTTGCAGAAGCTTAAAGGGGCCTCGTCTTCTAGTCATGCCACTCATGCTGCAGAACACTGGTCCTCCCACAGTCTAAGACCTCCAACTTTACCCTGCACACTTGCTGCTAGCAAGTTCAAATTTGAATACACTCTTTCACAATATAGCTTGTCTTTATCCTTTACTGATGATGGTCACACTTGAGACTCAAATGTGCCTCATTTGGTCAATGATTGCAACATGTGAGGCTGAATTAGCTCATGGAAGCTCACCCATAAACATCTGAGCTGGCGTGTGAGAGGTGGAAACAGCAGGGGAAAGCAGCTCATCCATGCCTGTTGCAGGTTGTAATGTTTGACTAAGCAGGCTCATAAGAAACGAACACCGCAAACAATGTGAACATGTAGTTCCTTCCTGACACAGGCATACCCAGGCTTAGAACATTACAATATCGCACCCCCCACCTATGTGTCAAGAAACAGTGTATTGCAAGCACCTTGAAAAACAATTTCGAGAAAATTAAGCGAGGAAGTAAGGAGTATGCCTCCATAGTGGAATTTGCAGAAAGTTGAAAATAGTAATTTCCTTCACTACAACAGGAATTGACAGTTTCCGCAATGATTGCAGAGCGGACACATGATTTTAAGAAAAAGAAGGGGAGGCAGGTATAGGGTGTCACCAGCAAACCCTGAAAGTATTTACCTCCCTAGTAAGTCCTGGGGCTGGAACATATGAGGACACTGGTTAATTGGTCTGAGACTTGCCTCAGGCACCCCAAGCTGCTGAGCCCCGTAGTGTAAGCCCTGATTTTATTGTCTGTCTCCACTGTCTTGCCTCATTTTAAAAACTACCTTTGCTGGGATATGTTAAAGATACCAGATTGATCTTTTTTTTGTGGGGTGGGGTGGTGGCAAAACAATTGGATGAGGGGCTATCGAGCTGCCAGCGATCCAGGTATGGTTAGTAAATAGAAACTGTATATCCACACAGCAAAAAACACTTTAAAGAAATTCCATCTAAAGTCGTTGAGGAAGGTGGTTTTCTTGTTTTCTCTGGAATTGTTCCCTTTTCTGCCACCTGTCCCGTTTCCTCCACAGCTCAGCTTTATAAACATGGCTAGATTTACAGAGGCTAATACGTAAAACTGTGAACTGTAGTGAAGAAGCCTTGCACCAGCAGTAGACCACCCAAAAGCCAGACTAAATTAATGGCCACTACACTCAGTTAACGGCTAGCCCACGTTTGGAAATAGCCTAATTACTTATGAATGAAAACTGCAATGGTGGCACGTCCTGGAAATATAATCCTTTGTGATCCTTTCCTGCTTTGAGCCTGTTTCTCATGTAATGGTGGATAAGTGAACAATGTAAGAGTACCAAGATTACAAAGTGGAACTATTTGTATCAAGGCCCACAGCTTTCATACTATGCTCCTTTTAATGTGAAGACTAAGAGGCTCAGTCCTGACTTGCCCTTGATACTATTCTAACCTAATAATAACTTAGCCTGTATTTGTAAAGCACACATACACACAAAGGGTAAATCGGCATTGAAATTACACGTGAATCAAGGTTTATTTGGATCGGTTATAGTTTTCTTAAATACACTGTCATTGTTTAGCCTTCTAAGTACCAACTTGATTTATTTCCACCAGAACATGAAGCAAAGCGTGCCTCCCTGATGGGTTTCGGTCTACTGACCTTACTCATGGACATAATCGGCAATTAAACTTGTTAAGCAACTTATGTAAATGAATACTAATGACAGTTGAGATGGGCCAGCCAACTGGAATTACTGATGCATTCTGGTCTCAGTAGTCAAACGCAAAATTGTTTCGCTCTTCAATGAGCAGTCCAACAGACACACATTTTGGTATAATTGTCGCTTTAATTATGATTTTCCAAAAAACATCCAATGGGTTCACTTTGATCACGTTTCATTTCAAAATGTATAAGCTTAATGTCGAATGGATAGCACAACTTGACAGGCAAACGCGGGCCCTCTATGTAGTAGATCTGTAGGTTTTCGGGTCTTTTCACAATTGGTGGTGGTCGTCTAGACTTCTCTGTGAAGATGGTTAAATACTTATAAGTTGAGGAGGAGAGAAGTTAATTGTTTATTCTTTATTTGAGTAGGGAAAACAAAGGATAGCTTCACAGAACAAACAAGTAAAAGTTTTTAACCTGTACTTAGAAGAGATGCAATTGTTTTTCATCTTATAAGAGCAAAGGGTCCATTTTATACGTTCACATGATAATTTTTCTTTTTTAATAGCTTTCGTTCATGAGGTGATTTCAGTCAAGCTGTCCTTCTGTTGGCCTCAGACTGGTGAGCATCATGATGGGAAGCAGCTGTTAAATATTTTAAAATGAATATACGCTTACGTTTCCCCTCTATGGCAGGGTTGCATATCACAGCCTTCCCGTATCATGAGTAGTGCAGTAACCACTGTTTTCCAGAGGAAATTGGCGGTCTCACCTTTGTGGACCCTTCAGATGAGTTCAGGCATGTAAAGTGACACAAAGACCTGGAGAGGTTTTAAACGTAATTTGCAGTGATTCTGCAGTTATTGTCAATGAGCTGGTGAACTGAGCAATTCAGTGCATCCTAACTTCACAGGAACTAATAATCACTAGTCCTGGCATCCTCTGAGAGAGGTGACTTCTTGGGTTTCTTTTGAGGACCTCAGCAGCAAATGATTTAACACCGAACTAGCAGAACTAAAAAAGAATAGAATGGGAACAGGCAACTGGTAAATCTGATGCAGACCAGATGATTTTTTTTTTAATCTAAATTCCCATGAGAGGTTATCACAAAGCTATAAACAGGACGGAGAAGATTTTCTTTGCCCAACATATACTGCAATCTAACAACTCTACCAGCAAGCTCTTCAAAATCTTCAGAGAAATCTCCTCCCAAAACATATCACCTATTTCAAGGAGAACATTTCCAAAATTCTAGTCAAACTAAATTGTAGAATTAAACATTTCAACTTTCTAGATCCAGCCCCTCTACCTCTTAGCACATAATTCTACAACTTCAAATCTATGGACCTGGCTTAAGTAGCTAGATCGCAGCTATAACAAAGCTTCAAACATTCTCACCTACCCATGTGCAGCTAAGTGGAGTAAGGAATTCTTTCAGTGACTGACACCACAAGTGACAAAAATCATCAACACCTCTATTCAGCAAAGAAGGATACCTGCTATACAAAGACAAGCAATCAGCAATCGTAACCCCTTCAATCAAATCCATCAGTAGACCCCACTGTACTTTTCAATTTCAGACCAGTCTCCAATCGGCCATTTATTAGCAGAATTGTGGAAAAGGAAATCCCCAAACAGCTTTAATTTTACATAGAGGCAAACAACCTCCTACATAATCGTCAACTGGGCTTCGTTTCCTGGAAAAGGAGTGGAAACAGCCTTGATAAATATATTAAAAACCTCTTGTCAACTCTGGATGCTAATCATTCAGCAGCACCGATACTCCTAAATCTCTTAGCTGCCACAGTGGACCATGACACTGATAAATAGATTGAAAGTTTGAATAGACTCGTCAAGCTCTGCCTTAGATTAGACCAAATCGCTCCTGTGTTTAAAGAAATACCATATCAGATTTAGCTCTATGGAATTCATATAAAAACAGTATATCACAGTGTCTTCCATGTATTATCTCTTATTTAACGCACACACAAGCTTCTTGACACAAATCAATTCATAGCAGATTACTTCCAGATTACTTCCAACTATACACATATAACTCTCAAATATTTCTCAGACTAAATAAATTGCTAAACTAAACACCTAAACAACTTCTTAGCATTTATTGAATAGATCATCTCTTGGATGAGACAACTGCTTGTGTCTGAAAGGGGCCAAAACCAAATTTGGAATTTCAAATACAAGGCAAAAAAGCACAACACTCTACTTTAGGTGGCCAAACATTGAGTCTATCTCTTCTACCACCAGCAAGTGCAAAACACATGGGAATTATCTTCGACAAGGTAACCTTTTGACCCTCAGATAAACTCTGTAGTTAGGAGCACCCATTCTCAACTGTCCAAGTGAAGTAGTGTGGCTCACCGGTTAGAGGCGGCAGACCCGAGAGCAGAGGACGGCCCGGGACCAGGGTTCGATTCCCGGCGCGGCAGGTTTCTGGACCAGGGTCAGCGGACTCGATAATTCTCTCGCCTCGGTGCCCACTCTGATCAGCGATCACACTCGGCAACTCTGGGCATTAGCTTGCCTCATCTTCACTAACGGCCCCACCAGACCGCCGGGGATGCCTGGTCTCACCCTGGAGATACCCATTAAGGGAACATCTCTCAGGGAAGCCAGGAAGGGTTTCGCAGCGGTCGAAGCGCCTTGGGACCCTACGGGTAAGTAGTGCGCTATATAAATGCCAATACATTACATTACATTACAAGTGGAGAGAAAAACAGATCTCAAATCCCTTCCTCCCATGTCCTACAATTTACAAGGACATAATCCTCCCTAAACTGGGTTATTTTTACTGTAGCAATAAATCCCTGAAAAGGTCTAAAATAAAAATAAACAAAACTATACAGGATTCAAAACCAAGCAGCCAGAATTTTTCTGTACTTCAGAAAATTCAAACCAACCTCACCCAAAATGATGAACCGCCATTGGCTCGCTGTATGGCACAGGCTAAAGCTCAAAATATTATGTATTAATCATACAGCTTTGCACAGCTCTGGACCAACCGTTGGTAAAACTCCACCAACCAACAGGTATCGCCGATCTACCAGTGCTTATCAGCTCTTTCTGTTAATGTCAAAAGACAAAAATGTGTTGGAAATCACTAAAATGCATAAGCCTAAGCCTTGAAATGCTTTTGTTCTGAGCAATAACACTGAAGCTTTTCATTCTCCTCCAGGAATGTAACTGTGAAAAGCTATAAGAAAAATGAGAATTCTCAATTTAATTTTACACGCCAACTGAATTTAATATGATGATACAGGTTGTTTTCTGAATTTGACTGACATAACTGACCCGTTAGAAGCGCTCATTCTCGGTCATTTACAAATGGAATTAACAAATAAAATGGTCTAAATTGCTCTCTTTTCACAGTGAACAGTGATACTGGACTCATCCTTATTCTAAAAAGAATATTCAGTAAACTCTTAAATTGTATGCTCTTGGAAGTCGAATATCACTTTGCATTCTCCAATCTCAATTAAAGCATACATTTGTTTTCTTCTGCTACCTTTTAAGATAATTCTCTTATCCTAAAATTCTTCTGACAATATACAATAAAGCTTTTATCTCTTTACTGGTAACGGACTACAAGAGGAACTCTGCAATGTTTAAGTCAGTTTAAAAGAGCATGTTTGTTTTCATCAGAGATCGCTCACATTACAATTAAAGGAAATAATGCCCTCACTTAAGATGTGTTCTGGAATAATACATCTTAACACTGGTGAGTAATAAATAGAATAATGATGCTTTAAACCACTACTTTATGTATTCTTGTCATATCAAGAAACAATTAACCAAGAATACAATTGTTTTGTTGTGTGTTCCCTTTAGGGTCCACTGTAGTTCTCCCCTATGTTAGCCTAACTATAGGTTGTAGGCCGCTTCTGCTTTGCACAGCCACACGTAACACATTTATTTTTGTGCCACAATATTAATTTAGAAATAGGCTGCAAATGTTATTATTGTTATGAAGCACTTCTTCCTAGGACTCAGTCTGGACATTTCATACAAGGTCGAACAACATCATGCCCTGTTTTTCTCTGTTGTCGGTCACTAACACATTCGAGCACTTAGAGTCATAGACATTACGGAGACCCAGCTGCTGATTTCTAGCATGGCATTTCTTATTATACAAGCAGAGACTTGCCATTTTGAAAACAGAGAGGAGGATTTGTAGCAGAGGAAAGTTCCTGGAAGAAGCAGGCTAGCTCTGCACAATCTTAGATGCAGACCAACTAGTGACAAATTCCAGGTCTGGGGTCCGGTTCTAAAACCAGAGATCTCTGATATCACTGTGCTCACATAGTGAGGTTAAGCTTCGGCAGATGTATCATTCGCCATGATAGGGATTTTCATTGTATACAGTTTATTAGTAATGACAATTAATCTGCTCAATTTCATATGTTTTCTAATTGCAGCACATGATAGAGAATGATAGTCTCAATAAATATAGTAAACTTTCCTTTTGTCTTGCATTTGTTTACTATGAACATGCATGAGTGAGAGAACGAAATGTAATGACCTGTTACCGCGGTTTCCCAGGGGGACTAGAGTGTTGTGCTCTGGGGTGCCAACTTACTTGTTACTCAAGGAAGGTTAGGAGGGGAGGTAAGGCATTATGAGCTAGTCAGGATTTGAACCAACAGGTATTGATGTGATACAGTGACTAAGTCCCTACATACTGACGTTCTGTGATCCCAGGCATAGTTCTGTTAATAAACCGAATCCCTGCAACATGAAGCCACTAACGCTTTGTCTGGTATTTATTCACGGGTCTCCTGAGTAGTGCTTGTGCGTGTCCTTAATGCCCTTACACCTACAACCGGAGATGTCCATGTTGTTGGGGATTCATCCTCCACAATGTTTTAGAAAGCACCTAATTCTGTTGGTTTTTCAGGCTTGAAAGTTTAAAAGGACAATGCCCATTTTGTGTTGCACTATGTTTCCATTGCTGTTTTTTTTTTATCATGGTGTAGCCACAACCTTTTGCAATAGCTGCTAATTGCAGACCTGCTGTCCATGCATTTTTACTAGTATAATAGAAAGCGAGAACTACCCTGCCAGGGTATACTTATATGGTCCCATTAACGAGATCCAAAGGAAGAAGGAGGGGTGACATAGATTAACGATTCGGAGCCAAAGATATATCAAAACTCATTCAGCACAATTGATTGAGAAAATAGAGAATTTTTTATTTTTTTAAAAATTGACAATTCATAAATAGAGTCCATGGGAAAACTTTCTAAAGTATATATACAAACACGGGAAAAATATTTTTCTCTTAGGGCTAAATAGGTGTCATCATTAAAAATGTTGTTGTCAATTAATTATTACTAAACATGGCCTTACTAATGCAGGCGGTGACTTTATTTTTGTGGTTGAAGCACACAATGGCTATCGCTTTGAAGCCTTTTATTCTTAGGTCAATTTTCTAGCTGTGGATGCTAATGCAAACACAATTCATGAATACATAGTTGGTCCACCACCCGCACCATACAGAGCGTATGTGCTCTTAGAAATACCTCTCTCTCATTAGGAACACACTACATGGTTTCGAGGCGCCAAACCCCATGTACTTGCACCAGTACGTATAGGTCCCTTAATGAAGGGGCGGCCTGGACAGGTTTAGACGGATGCACACCATACCGATTATGCAAATGCTACTGCTCAACAGCTGCAACCATTGCATGCTGATTTAGTTAGACTTGATGCCTAACTCAATATGTTTTGTGCACCTTGTTGGCACAACCAAAAAGAGTTGGCCTGCCAGGGCAAGCCCAGTTATCTGCAGTGCCTACAATAAGTCCTGTAATTCCATAATGGATCGCCCCAAAAAAGAAAACAAATCAACCAAATTGAAGCTGTGTTTCCTTTTATGGGACCACAGGGACAGAATTTTGACTGCGTGCTTACCCCACCTGATAGTTCCCACTATAGGTGACTGTAACACTTGGGGGACAGTCTTTGCTGCTCTATATATAATGAATCATGGCACTCCATCCATGTCAGTGTTGCCAGACGTTTTAAAACAAATAAGAATAAACACAGGCAGCTGCTGCCCCAAATTTGGGGATGAAACTAATGGGGACGTTTCCTTCTGTGTCCCTAATGATTCTGTTTAACATTAAAGGTGAAGCGGGATCTCTGTATACGCCAGTGGTTCGCAGCAGTTGCACCAGCCGACCGTGAACGTGAGCTGCCCATAATTATTGCTGATGTGTACACATCCTTAAGAGGCAATAATTTGGGCCACAGACCTACAAAACCACCTCTTGGCAAACCTAGTACAGACAAGGAAGCCAAGCAGGCCTGTGAGTTTGTTAAAAATATCATGGGATAAATCTAAACAAACAGAGAGAGGTAAACCTGGCAGAGGTTCTCCACCTCCTGAGCCCTCTGAGAGGCGCTACAATTTTCGTAATCACACTAAAATCAAGGCTCCAGACAGGTATCAGATTTCTGATATATGTTCTACTCATTCTTTGTAAGACTCATCTGAAAAGCAGTACAAGAGAGGTGAGCTATCTGAATGCAGAAAAGATGAGTATGTGAAACCAACAGGGAGACACCATGCTCGTCTGATGTGAAGACAAAAAAAGGAGGAAATAAACTCCTCAATATAAAGCCTCATTTCAGAAAAACGATAGTTGAGGCTATAACCACAAAATATGTCACAGACAGAGAACCCTCTTCCTGAACAGGATTTGGGAGGTGACTCTCCTCGACATCACGTCAGAAGTCACTATAGTGCGTCAGAATCTCAAGAGGTTTCTGGCAGTGAAAGCAACTGATAACTTGCTTACAGGTAAATCCCCAGTTAGGCACATAGCTCCTTTAGATAGGTTATATGACTTTGATATACAAATTGAGCAGGACATACAGCGCACCATTAAAACAACATTCTGGGAAAATGTAACTTTGTCTTATCACATCCTTTTAGCAGAGGAACCCTCTATTTTTCCAAACATCTCCACAGGGTGAGGATGTAATACTTCCTTCATTTTCTGCTCACGTCCCTGATGTAGTCAAACAATCTTAAGCAGTGGAATGGGCTCTTGCGCAATCATGAGGCTGGGACAAGGACTCTCCTTATAATGTTATACCCATTAAACGAGATGCTAAAGCACCTGTTAGATAAATACTCTCCCAATTGCAGTATCAGGGAGTAATTGAACCATGTGAATACCCTCTTTTTCCTGTTTTGAAACTGGATCATTCATCTCACATTCTTAGACTACAGACATTTAAATATTCATACAAAAACTTTTGCTCAAAAAAATAAACGTAGTACGGCACTGATTAATAATATAGTACGGGTTAAAGTGGTGAACCTCAAAGATAGGTTTACCCGGGCTCATGTTATTCATACATTGGTCATCAGCATGTGGGAGCACACGTTGTAGGGGATTCTCTGGCTGATGAATTGACCAAATTTGCAGTTACGATTGCTACTGATGCTGCAAATTCTCATTCTGAAACGAGAATAGATTCTGCTATCATGGCTGCTGTCAATACTAACTGAGGCGGCACCCCTTCACCTAAAGGCTTTCCATCTAAATATAGTTATCACTTAAGTGAACAAAACATTCCTCTTGTAAACATTCCAGGAATTGGTGATAGTTTGATTCCCAACCAAAAGCAGACTACCTTTACTGATAGCTGGGCATGAAGGTGTTGCTTCTGCACATGATGGTGTGGCAGCTACAATTTAGATGCTACAGCAACGTAATTGGTGGTGCCGCTTATATCAACAAGCCAATAAATATGTTCTATGTTGAGACATTTGTTAACAAATTAAAGCTTCCACCGTGACTCGTCCAAGGCAGACACACCTCTTAATTTCCAACAAGCCTTTCAGCTGCATTTATTTGGACCACTTTGGTCCACTGATTTCAGATACTGTGTTTAACTTTACCTTAGCTGCAGTTGATTCGTGTTCCAGGTTCCTCAGGATTTGGCCACAGCTTTCAGCTGATACTCGCCCTGTTATTATAGACATGCACGTTTATATTGGGACACATGCATGCAGTACATTCCACTAAAACCAGTGCCCAGCTTTTGCTTCTAAAGTGTACCAGGATACTATGGCTTCCCTGGGTGTACAAGTGCATCATTCTTCGCCATATCAGCTTGGGGACAATTATGTTTTGGAGAAGACGAACCGTGACTTAAAGCAGTCCTTAACAGCCAGAGTTTTAGGCACAGGGCGTAGTGGGGTGCAATGAGCACTTAATAACCTTCCTAAATGATCTCTGGGTGGCCGCACCCCATGCGAGGTACTTTTTGGAATCACAATGTACGTTCCCAACCATGACGGTCCAGACATTGTGGCGGGAGCCACTCCCATTGACATAAACGATCTTTGTGCTGTCTTACAGGATCTACAAAACATTAGTGACACCCAATCCAATGAGCAGTTGAAACGCCTGCTTGTGCAGGAATCAAGATGAAACCAGAACCTTCTGATAGGATTCCCAAAGTTTGGTTTCTCGTGTGAGAGATGGTGGCGGTGAAAAGGGAGTTTGGACCATCATACCTAGCACCTGTGCAAGTCCTTAGCATTCAAGGTACAAGAATTGTAATCTTACCACCGCCTCCTGATTCAAAAGACAATCGTTTTGTCTCCACTGATCACATCAGGTTACATCATGAGGCCGATTCTGAACTGGAGGCCATGAGGAGCCTTTGGTAGTTCACTAACTCCACTCGCTACCATACAGGAAATTCCTCTACAGCTGGTGAGTACCGCCAAAGCTGGTCCTACCCAGCTGGGAAGAGGGGAGGGCGGGAGCAGAGAATGCACTACACTTAATTCCTGCATCCGCTACAACTACCAGCAACACCACTAAAGTGAGTACTGTTCTTACTACTGTGTCTTCTGCAGCTGATGTCGTTTATACAGATCCACCTTTTTCGGATCCGCCTCTTCTGGATATTTCTGATCTTATTGTGGTACCTGAGGCCTTAGTTTTTCGACAAACTGATTCTGGGTATTATGATAGGTTTTCTTCAGAATTCTTTCATAATTCTTCAGTTTTAGACACCCCTCCTTCACAGATCTGTGATTTATTTTCATTGCTGAAACATACATATCTAGTCCCACCTTGGATATATGTTTGAATAACACTTTGTCTGTTCCTTTGGATTGGATTTGTGACTGTTTTATTCTTGCTAATTTATGGTCAATATTTTTCAGAACACTTCGCTACATTACTAGTCGATGAGATGTTGACGCCTCACTCATCTTCACAGAAGCTAAAAATAGACTTGTCCAGTATGAATATTTCAGCTGTTCCAGTAACTGATGGAATTGTTAAGGATAACTTTCTCTTTAATATATTCTATTCTATGGAGATCTCGCAGGTACCATATGTGTTTAGGGTTTATATGGGTGATGTTATTGTGCCTGGGTTACAGTCTGATTATAGGGATGATGAAACTGTCAACTCTAAGCTTGCAGAACTTGAATACTTCACTGTTTTCGAGTCAGATGATCTGTACTTAAATTCTGCTAATTATGGTGAAATGTTCTGAAACCACCATTATGGACATCACTATTGACATCAAGCTAGTGTTCAATGCACACTTTTTTTTACAGACAATGGGAACATTGCCTCACTCCCCCACAAGGAAGCTTCAAAACATTTAGAGATACATTTACATATTTTACTGGATAGGACACGCTGGACCCGACATGATATTATTTCAAGCTAGCCCTCCACTACCAAAGAAATACATGCTTACAGAAACTAAGCTAATATATACGGAATTACCTGTGAAAGGCTATGATTATTGGAAGGATACAATTGACATGAAGTCTATTTAGGGTACCAAAGCTTGTTCTGAGCCTATTTAATTTCAACACAAAGAGTTATCTAAATGACACTGTTAAACAGACCGCATGTCTAGAATTGGCTAAAAATAAAGACATGAATGCACCCAATATTCCATTCATTGCCCGGTTTGAAAATTGGCAAAAAGTGGCAAATTACACTGAAGAACAGCTCAAAAGCATGTTGCAGAATGGTACACTTAATTCCACACTTTCAGGTTCTCATGGGTGGGTATTGTGGTCAGTAGCCACAAATGGTTGTTATGCTCATTTTTTTTTTAATTCCACACCAGGGTTTAAGGCAAGCATACCTGACCTCTGTTATTCCCGCTCAGAACATTCAGGTATTGTTACCACCTATTCAGTGGGGAAATTGTGTGAAGAATGGTTGAAACATTCCACACTGTCTGCAGTGCAACAACATCTTTCTCTCCTGTCCAAGGACATGGACTTATCAGACTTCCTATTGAGTCCTAAATCGCCACGTTCTAAAAGATTTATTTATGCAACATATAATTAAATTTATAAATTGTCACAAATTGTCACACGTCTAAGACAAATTGATCAAGATCATTTAGATGAAGTGCTTGCTGCTGTTGATATAGTGTTATTCAATTTGTAAATACAAGACAGGGTATTAAAACTATAATGATCTGTAGTTAATATCATGCAAAGTGAAATGTCTACATTGTACCATGAACAAAGTCAGCTTGGATTTATCACACAGTTTAGCTTGACACTCCAAACTCTTAAAAATTGTCGAGTTCCTTGGTGTTATCTCAATTCCAGCCAGCTATTCCTGCCCTTCAATCTGCTATGTAAACTACAACTCATGGTTAAGAAAGATGCCGCATACACAATGTTACATCTGGAGAAGTTAGAACACCTCCCATTTACTTTTTAAGAAACACCTTCAGCTGTCTGGTTAATATACACGGCGTAACGTCTTTGCCGATTTCAACATTCCAATTCACAGCTTGCATGAAACATTTCCCTGTCTGTAGACATGAACCCTTAGAAGAAAGTTTCACTCATTAATTATGGTCGCTTCCATTTTTGTATCATTCTGAACATGCCAACAAAGAGGTCTTCTTACTGGAAAGGAATTCACCCCTTCTGACAGACATTCAATCATTTGCAAACACATACCCATTCATGGCATATGTACTGCGTATGTAGCAAATTTGGCTTGCTATCTAAAAGGACTATCTGCCCCTGCAAAACTCCCACTAATTACAGTCCTTTCAAATGGAAGTTATTTCATTTTAAGCATTCGGGACTGTTGAAGAATAACAGCTGGGATCCCATAAATGTTATTGGTTTCCCAGATAGTGACCTGCTGTAACAACGACCTCATCCCTCCCAATCAAGGGCATATGGATATCTCGTTCTGGCCTTCCATTCCACTTTGAAGGCTGATTTCAGCAAGGTAAGCAGACTCAAAGCACTATTTGTTTCAAAATATGTAGCATAACATCTGTTCAAGAAACTTTTGAATAACAAGTTATAAGGACATCCAGTGAAATACAGTCCTTGATGAACACCAAACTCCCCATTACATTTTGGCAAATTAGTCCATTGCATTTTTTTTGAAGACCTTTATTGTTCAAGTCTGCAAGACACAGTATAAAGCCTACAACCCAGGGGCCGGCTACGTTATGTGGAATTTCTTGTTCAATACTATCGGAGTGACACAGCCCATCAGCCGACAACCCTGGGGTCCGGCGGCACGATGTAATAAAGTGTACACTGATCAGTCAGTTCGGTTTCCCGGATAACCTGTAGGTCTACGTTTTTTTGTTGAACATTGAAACCATAACATGAACAATTAAACTTGGTAAAAGTACAGTCAGTCAAAGTTAATGCAGCAATCCGAAACCACCTTCCTTCAGTGAATGAGATTCATCGTTCCTAGATTATCCCAAACCCTCTACGTTACAAGTGCCCCACTTCTGCATCAGTCCACTTCTCTATCTATCCCTCACTCAGTTCCTCATCCATTTACTCATCTGCGCTATCCTCATCAAGTTCGGGCAGTGGGTCGCAAATGTCCCCTCTGAAAGTGTTCCACGCAGCCCATATATTATTCCACTTTTTCGGGTATTTTCTGGTTGCATATACAGTACGTTCAGTGACCATGGTTAGGTCCATATTTCTGCTCCATACTGTCAGGGTCGGCGCCTCTGCTGCTCCCCATTTCTGTGCAATGTCTCTTTTCACGATTATTAGCCCAAGTGTGACCCATATCAGGCCATATCGTGTGAGGTCGTTAGGCTCCCATATGTTTAACAAGCACCTTCTTGGCTCTGGCAGGAGTGACGTTTCTTTAACCTGTGAGCTAGTGCGTAGTACCTGTCTCCAATAGTGAGTTATTATTGGGTAATCCTACACTGTGTGGAAAAAGGTCCCCTCTTCCCCGCAGCCTCTTAGGCAAAATGGGTGTGTAGATCTTTGCATTTTATGTAGGGGTGCCCTAGTGTAATAGATCCTATGTAGGATTTTAAGTTGCACCAGTCGCAGCCGCGCCGAGATGCCTACCTCCTTGGGTGACGCCAGAGCTTCCCTCCACTCAGGGTCATCCATGTCCCCAACCTCTCTAGTCCACTTTTCCTTCAATGTCCCCATGGGGTCTGGAAGATTGTTAAGGAGTTTTCGGTATGTTAGGGAGGTGGCTCCCTGGGACATATGGTCCGTCAACAATCGATCTTCTAACGGGGAAGCCTCAGGGACTTCAGTGTCTGTTGGGAGTGCAGCCATTAAGGCGTGTCTTATTTGCAAAGATCTAAACTTTTCATTTTGGCCAAGGTCGTACTGTTGTTTTAACTGTGTAAAGGGTAACACCGTTCCTTTGTCCCACATGTCCCCAACCGTGGATATACCTATGTTGTCCCACTGTGTAAAGCCCTTACATCGCCTTAGCTGACCAAGCTCCTTGGTGTCCCAGAGCGGCGTTAGTTTCGTTATCACTCCCTGCCATCCCAGCTTGGCATGTGCTTTATGCCATATCAGTAGTAGGTCCCACTAGTTTCGCGACTAGGCACCTATTGTAGAGTACCGCCAGCATGTTGTTTGTGCCCAGTTGTGCCCTGTCTGCGCTGTAAGCCGGGTCATCATGTGGTACATGTATCCACTGGTTTATGGTTTTGAGCTGGGCGGCCCAGTAATGCAGCTGGAGGTTTGGGAGCGCAATACCTCCATCATACCAGCTGCTGTGTAATTTTTTCAGTGCTATGCGAGCCGGACGATTACCCCAAAGCAAGATGGAGACCTGTGCCGCTATTCGCTGAAAATATCGGGCGGTATTGGAGCGGGCGCGTTTTCTAAGGCATATAGAAATCTTGGGAGAGCTTTCATTTTAAATAGTGCCGCTCTACCGGGAAGTGTGAGGGGTAGCGATGCCCAGTGTGTCACGTCACGTTTTAGCCTTTCCAGCGGGGGGCCAAGTTCAGTAGGAAGAAGTCTGTGTCGGCTGCTGTGATGTGAATCCCCAAATATTTAAACGAGTCTTCTGCCGTCAGCAAAGGACAATCCTCCAATAACGTCGGTTTCGGTCCCCTGAGGACATACATGACCGATTTAGACCAGTTTATGGTATAACCCGATAATGCACCCTGCGTGTTACAGATGTTGAGCAGTTCTAGTATGCCTCTTTCTGGTTCTGTGAGATAGACCAGCATGTCGTCCGCGTAGAGCGAGACACGGTCCTCCCAACCCTCTCTCCAGGTAATGCCTTTTAGTAGTGGGGTTTGTCGGATTAACGTCGCGATGGGCTCCAACACGATCGCGAATAGTATTGGTGACAGGGGGCACCCCAGTCGCGTCCCTCGCGCCAGGACTATTTCCTCCGATATATGACCGTTGGCTGTCACTCGTGCCAGTGGTTTCTCGTACAGGAGCCTCACCCACGCGCAGAATTTAGGACCAAATCCCATAAGTGTTAGGACTTCAAACAGGTATTGCCACTCCACCATGTCAAATGCCATTTTGGCATCCAGAGACAATATCACCGCAGGTGTCGTTAGGGCAGAGGCTCTCGCCATGACCCCTTGTACTCGCCTAAGATTAAGTGCCATGTTCCTATGGGGCAGAAACCCAGACTGATCCGGGTGTATCAGCTGTGGGAGATGGGTAATCAATCTATTTGCTAATGATTTCGCTAGGATTTTGCTCTCTGCGTTTAGCAGTGAGATTGATCGATATGATGTGCACTCTGCGGACGGTTTGGCAGGTTTTGGGATCGCCAATATTGTCTCAGTCCGCTGGTCTATTGGCATTTCAGCTTTGGCTAGACTCTCCTCATACATGGCTAGGAGATGCAGGCTCACCGCCTCTGCCATTAATTTGTACCATTCCACGGGTATGCCGTTCGGGCCCAGTGCTTTTCCTGACTTAACGCATGAATTGCGGTTTGGAGTTCCTCTATCGTTAAATCTGTTTCTAGCGCCTCGGTCGCTTCCGGTGTTAGGGTGTTCGTGGCAATATGTCTGAGAGCTTCCTGTATGTCTGTATCCGCTAGACTTCTCGTGGGGGTGTACACCTCTCTAAAATATTCCGCTAAAGTGTTCACTATTTCTTCTGGGTGCGACACTAGCGTTCCTTCCTTTGTCCGTAACTGCTGTATTCCTCTCACCCCCTCCCCTCTCCTGTCTAGCCAAGCCAGCATTTTCCCAGCATTGTCCCCTACGTCGTATACCTTATCTCTGGTTGCTGCGATATTCTCCACCGTCCGCATTTTCAGATAGTCTCGATAGTGTCGTTGGCATAGCTTTAAGGTGTGGGCTGTGTCGTGGGTTGAGTCTGATGAGTGCGCTATGTCGGCCGCTAGAAGCGCCACTCCTAACTCTGTCAACTCCTTATGTTTTTCCCGTTTGTACCCAGTAATGGCCGCCATTGCCTGCCCTCTGAAAACTGTTTTATAAGCTTCCCACAATGTGATCGCCGAGTCCACTGAGTTCGCATTCTCCTCGAAATATAGTTTAGTCGTTTTACGGAGTGTCTTTTTTATGGCTGGGACCGCAAGATATCCTGGGTGCACGGGGAAAAGCTGTCTACGGGCTATTTCCTGACAAGAGAGAGTAAGTAGCATCGGGGAGTGGTCTGATATGCCTCTGGGCTTTATATCTACGCCTTCAATATTCTGAAGCCTAGAGTCTAGCATGAGAAAATAGTCTATACAAGATTGACTACTGTGAACTGTGGAGTGATAGGTATAGTGTTGCGTTCCGGATTGGAAATCTATCCAACGTGGCATCGAGTGTGGTGTTGAAATCCCCTCCTATGATGAGGTCTCCTTCCGGCAGGCCCAGTATAAATTCACTGAGTGCAGGCAGCACCACTGTGTGGAGTGCCGGTGGTATATAGACTGATACCACATTCAATAGCCTGCCTTCCCACTGTCCCTGCACCGCTGCAAATCTGCCCTGGTCATCTAGTTTTGTCTGTCGGATCATGAATGGGAACGTCTTCTTGATTAGGATCCCAGTGCCTCTAGAACCTGTGGAGAATTCAGAGAGCCGCCATTTTGTAGCCCCATCTATCCATCGCCTTGTATGCCGACCCTGTGGGATGTGTTTCTTGCAGGAGTACCAGCGCTGGATTATATCTTTTCAATGCTTGTAAGACCAAACCCCTCTTTATCCTGTCTCCCAGTCCCCGTACGTTCCAGGTTAGAATCTTAAGGGGGTTAACTACAGCCTCTCTTTCAAACGTGGGCTTTTCACCCGGCGGTGTGTTGTGCGTCATAGGTGTGGTGTAATAGTGATGGGTGCGCCAATGTGGTTACAGGATACCTCTGTGCGTCGTGGTCGTCTATCGTTGACCTAACTGGGCAATATCGAAGCGCTGCTTCAATATGGTCATGTGTGTGCGGCTTTCGGTTGTGGCAGTACCCGAGCAACATCTGCTGCACGTGGTGTATGTTGGAGCCATAAGCCTATCTGGTGGGCTCTGATCTATTTCGATGGCAATGTCTTTGATAGCTACTAATATGCTATGCAAACTGACTGTTGTGAACCAAATACTAAAGAAACCAACTCTTCCCCCCCTTCCCATCCCCACCCTCCCTGCTTTGAACTATCCTCCTCCCCAACTTAGCAGAGCGCTTTTTCCCTCCCAACTTCATAGTACTTGCGTGTCCGGGGTGTTAGGTCCAGTGGAGTGTCCAGACCTTCAAGTCCCCCCAAGGCCGGCCTGGCCCGCTTCCAGAGCCGCCACAGCCTCATGACTCATGATTGCCACGATGATACTTGTGTGTCTGTAGACTTTAAGCAAGTGTCCTTGGTTCGCAGCCTACTCTATTCCTCGCGTCCTGGAGAGTGCCCTGGAGTCGGACGTTTGGTTTGCTGTGAATCGGGCCAATCCTGTTCGTCCCGTCGGTGGAACTGTATTACCGCAGCTGTTTCCCGCTTGACGCCAACCATCAATCCAGTCCTGCGCCGCTTCTTGAGTGTCGAAGAACCATGCCTGGCTGTCAGCCACCACTCAGTCTCGCCGGGAAGAGCATAGAGTAGGGTAATTCTCTTGTTCTCAGTTCCCTCTTGACCTCCTGGAAATTCCTCCTGCGCTGGGACACCGCCGCCTTGTTGTCGGGGAAGAAGATTATGGTGGAGTTGTGTATACGCACAGGTGGAGAGGTCCTTGCGGCCTGTAGAATAGCATCCCTGTCCCGGAAATTAAAGAGACGAGCAAGTACCGGTCTTGGGGGGCTCCTGGCTTCGGCCTGCCACCAGGCACCCTATGTGCTCGCTCCACAGTAAAGAAATTGTAGAGTCCCTTAGGTTTCAACTCTGTCTATCAGTTCTTCGACGTACAGATCCATCGCCTGTTTGCCTTCTGACTCCGGAAGTCCAATGATGCGCACATTATTGCGCCATGCACGCACTTCCTGATCGTCGAGCTTGTCAGCTAGGGCTGCATTCTCTTTCTTAAGTTGAGATACTTCCGTTTGTAATTCCGACGTATCTGTCACCAGGGATTTCACCACGATTTCGACCTCTTTTACCCTGTCAGCCATTTTATGAAGATCTGCGCGCAGGAGTGAGCCATCTGTTGAAATCGTGCCAATCTTAGCTTGCACATTCGTTAAGGCTGCCATTACATCCCCCAAAGTGATCTTTTTCGGTCCCTCACCGTCTTGGTTCTTGCTCGCGGACAGTCGCCCTTCTGGGTGTCTCCCAGAGGTTTTCTCGAAGGCATATTTTTCCAGCTTAGATTGGGCGTTGTTGCCTCTAGGACCCCTATTCGCCATGGTCCGTCTTATGTGGAGTAGGTGTCACTCCGCGTATGGGCTCGGGTTCACTGTGCTCCTATGTCGTAGGGGAGGTTTGTGTGGCAAGGTTGCATATGCGGGCCAGTCACTTGGCAGTTCTTTGTGTCCCGTTGTTACCCAGTGGTGTAGCGATATAATGGCGGCGGCAGGATAGGCGTTGTGTCCCCCAGTGCAAATGCGTCAGCTGGGCACTTTCGCAAGCTTCAATGCACCACTGCGTTCGCCAGTCTCTCTTCTCTTTGTGTGTTGTTCCACCGGCTGGTACCGCTCGATCGCGGGACCTGGCTCCAGCTCTTGGGGGTCTGATGAACTGCGGATAAGTGAACGGATAGTCGGAAGGCCTGTGCTGTCCCCGGAGCTCTTAGGCTAAGCAGCCATCTTAGCCGGCTGTAAGCCACGCCCCTCAGTCCATTGCATTTTTAATGCATCTACTACTGCTGTCCTTGCTCACTTTTTAAAGTGTGGGTTCCGGCTTAGTCAGTTCCTTCCAGAAAATCTTTGGAGTAATAACGACTTTTATTCATTCCTTTTTTCCAGGGCATTCAGGGGAATTCGGCTAGCGTTATTTCTCATTTGTGGCATTTTGGTGCTATTTTTGCTTAACCATATTGGATGTTCCAATTGCAAGCCCACTGGAACTACCACCGCTCTAGCTGTTCTGTGAGCGCATGCTTTGATTCTTTGGAATCTTCTTGCCCCAGGAACTGGACCTTGATTGGTCATTGTGATTCTGACATGCCTGGCTTACCTGCGTACAATTTTTGATTCACTGCCTCTGGTGCCCCTTTGAATGGGCACTAGATGTTTGCCTGGCTCTGCAGATGCTGGCTCCCGTGGACAAGTGCCTGTTGATGAGTCCATTAGCGACCCATTTTCAGAGTTGTCCCTTGGGCATACAGCTTCTTCAGAATGTGAGCCATGAACCACTCCTTTCAGCAGAGAGGAGTGCTTCAGCAAATGGACCACTAACTGCTGGCTCTAAAAACACGGATGCTGGTTACTTGGATACTTTCTCAGCATTGACTGATACCAAGGAGCATGTCTGTTATAACATAAATTAAATTAACATAACACAACACAACACAACACAACATAACATAACATAACGAGGATCATGTCTGTTCCCTGGAGTTTGTGAACTGCGCTGTCTAACAATAATCGTATGCAGAGACGGAATCCGTTCTAGATTAATTGGCTTTTGAAATTACGAAGGACATCATGGATACCTCCAGCACACCTTAATGTGACATACTTTTCAAAATTGACATGTTCTGCTGAATCCCCAGATTTGCACCTCCTAAGAGACACACTCACTAAATCTAGGGAGTTAATAGTAGGTGGGGATTTTAATACTTTGTTTGAACCCTCATTCCTTCTGCAGCAAGTTGTCAGCGAGGAGGACTTGTTTTGGGGCATACCTCAGCTGCAAGGTCCTAACCTACAAACCCTTTTTAAGGTAGCTCTGCATATGCGGGACCTTTGTGTATTAGGTCACCTAAGAGCTTGTAACGTCAGGACTAAGTAGAACCTATTGAGGCGTCCAACATTTAGAAGGAGTACATACAGAAGCCGCATTGATTACACTTTTATAGACATTAACTCTTGGGATAGCTTACTTGATATGGAAGTTCTGCCCTGTTTCGAAAGTGATAATTTTCCACTGGCTCTCTCCGTTTGGGGTATTCCCGGCAATAGGGCCCAACATCCTAATCAAACACAGCCAAGCGGTGACATAACGACCAGTAATAATCGGAGGAAAATGAGGTGGGAGCAAGTGGCCAAAAACGAGAGAGGGCAAGCTCAATCATCCAGGATTGTTTTCCAATATTACTTTTTTCCCCTGAGTTAGATCCTAATGATGTCCTAGAGACCCACAGTAGGTGGTTTGAGGAACTGAAAAAACACTTCTTCCCCAAATTGCTCTCTGGCAAGAGCAAGCCCCCTGCTGTAGATTGTACCTGGTATAATAAAGTGTAGGGAGGCACAGAGACTTTTAGTTAACTCTCTTAAAGCAGGCTTCCTGGAAGCTATCCAGTCAGAAAGAACTTCCTGCAAATCAATCCTAAAGCATGTAGCAACTCTGTGGGACACATTCACCTAGACCGATATTCTGACTGCCTCAAGAGCAGGGGACCAATGCACCTTCTGGCACACAATATCTCATGGGGCTAAGACATCCAAATCTAGACCTGAAGTCTACATTCCCATGCAAGACTGGGTCAGCCACTTCCATTCTTTGTATAGTGGTCCGGGGGCCTCTCCCCCTTCTGTTTCTATGGGTAGGTTCACCTCAGCAATTCTTCCACCAGAAAAGCCTGACTTGACCTCCTTAGGCCTTTGCACTCTAGAAGAAACCTATTCTGCCATTAGCTCTCAAGAAGTCTAGCAAGAAACAGGATTGGATGGAAACCCGGCTGACCTATTCTTCTCTGAACCAGCTGTTTTAGCACCCCACCTCAATTGTGTAGCTAATGCTATAATGGTGGGCGCTGCCATTCCTGCTACCGGGAAAGGCACTGAAATTATCCCCATTTACAAGAAGGGAACTAAGTCCGATCCTGCAAACTACCGCCCTATTAGCTTTATTGACACATGCCAGAAACTTTTCTGCAAGCAGGCTCTGGATCACCTGCAGGCCGGGATTGATGACAACAAGATTCTCTCCCATTTTCAGGCTGAGTTCCGTTCCACAACCAGCCCTGTCGATCATGCTTTTAGGTTCCAGCTCTTGAGATGGCAGGAATTTGATATAAACAAGGGCAGTCTATATATTGCCTTCATTGATCGGAAGGCAGCTTTTGACATGGTTCCCTGGACTAAACTCTGGTCCATCCTTGAGGCTCTAGGATTACGGAGCCCCTTGTATGATATCTTAACTAGGCTCCATTGCGATAAATTAACAGAAATTCGTTGGGGAGCAAACAGGGAATCTACTGACCATTTTCAAGTTAGCAGGGGCGTTAGTCAGGGCTGTGTCCTTGCATTCACCTTATTTTTTCTTTTCATCAATGGCTGTGTTGATTTTCTT
This sequence comes from Lissotriton vulgaris, assembly GCF_964263255.1. Classification (NCBI taxonomy): domain Eukaryota; kingdom Metazoa; phylum Chordata; class Amphibia; order Caudata; family Salamandridae; genus Lissotriton; species Lissotriton vulgaris. The sequence goes on along the minus strand of NC_141687.1, from coordinate 708,588,806 downwards.
ACGTGCTGGGACAAAGATTCCCTGTTGCATGGGGGTACTAGAATTCCAGCGCTATTGTTCGCAGATGACACGCTACTGATTTCGAAAAACCCAATGGGTATTAAGACTCTTCTCCTCAGGTTTCATTAATTCTGTATTTCCTCTGGCCTGACTATAAACATATCTAAAACTAAGTTATGGCAATAAACCCTCAGAGTGGCTTTAGAGGGCCATTAACTCTACAGGGGCTTTAATTGGAGAGAGTTCTCCAATTTGACCAACTCGGAAACGGCTTTCTACCACCAACTCCTGACCCAGTCAAGTCTTCAAGAGCTCCCTTTGGCTAAACCATAGGGCCGTTGCTATTCTAAGATTTGGCGCTAAGACCACTTTTTACCTTGTCTCTCCACTTCTCGAAGTTTGGTGTGCCCAAGCAGTAGCAGCTGCTACCTATGGCACAGAACTTTGGGGAAATAGTAGTAAAATAGGTACACTGGGTACCGCTGAAAACAAATTTTTGAGGACGGCCGTTAAACTATTGCAGAGCACTCCTTTGATCTTCAGGCAAGACCTTGGTATCCGCCCTATAACTTCTCTTAATTTATTAGCTACACCTTTGGTCTGTTCCTGAGTTGTCTCACTACAGGGCGGGTTTGAGCAACATCCTGTGTAAACAAAAAAGTACCATGGCTGAGCTACATTAAGCAGACCTTCTACTTATCGCAGTTGCAAGAGCTCTGGGTAGACACTTCTGCCATCGCATCTTCCTCAATTAAAAAATGCAAGTCCCTTTATTGGAAACATGAGAGGATGAAGCTGATCAATCAACCAAATCGGGGGTTTCTTAGTGACTGAATTATAGGGTTTAAGCCCTTTTCAGCTCTTGAGGCCTATAAGGACTCCACCAAAGCATTGTATATAAGGTTTAGATTGGGCATTTTCCCCCTCCCTTCATTTACCTCTAGATGGAAATGTAACTCAGGAGCGAGGAGTAGCCTTTGCACAGCATGTAATGGGTGTGAGGAAACAGACTACCATCTGTTGTTCTTCTGTACCTTTTACCTGAAGCAGCGTAAATGCTGGATTCTTCCCCGTCTACGTTCGCTGGAAGTCCATCAGTATAGGGTTGCCCTGAGAATCTTTAGAGCGGATACCTCATTCATTATTGTGTTCTTGATCGCCACGTTTTTAGAGAGTGTTTGGCTGATCACCTCACACTAATCATCAGGGCGAATATACATGTTTAGCCACACAACTATTCTGAATTTAACCATTCCTCCTCTATGCAGAGTGTTTTAACTGCAGTATATGTACTAATTTTATCAGTGATTTAAAAATTAGAAATCTTCTCTTTTATGGGCTTTTATAACTGTTTTAAAATTTAAGGCATTTGTCCTGCTGTCATTTAAGTGAGACATATAATTTCAGGATCTCCCTTTAAAAAAAAAAAACCATTGTGCCCTGTTATCAATTGCGCTCTTAGTGGGCTCATGTACTGTACTTTTCTTTTTGATCCTTGACTTTTATGGTCAATGAACGCAATAAAGCTTAAACTGAACTTGTTATTTTTTTAATTAAGATTATAATTCTTTTTGTATAACATGCTTACTAGCAAAGCTTTGAGATTGCTTAGCTTGTCTTTTAGATTTTTATTATTTAGTTAGTCATTACATTACTGTCCCGACCAAGGAGGGGTTGGTGTGTTCCCGTTAGGGTTCACTGTAGTTCTTCCTTAGATTAGCCTAACTGTAGGTTGTAGGCTGCTTTTGCTTTGCAGAGCCACACTTAACACATTTATTTTTGTAGCGTGATATTATTTTAGAAATAGGCTGCACATGTTATTATTGTTATTTAGCACTTCTTCCTTGGACTAAGTCAATACATTTCGTGCAAGGTCAAACAATATTGTGCCAGGATTTTCTCTGTGGTTAGACACAAACACATTCTAACAGATAGACATAAAAAAAGAGACCCATCTGCTGCTTTCTAGCATGGAATTTCTTGTCATATAAGCCGAGACTTGCCGTTTTGAAAACAGAGAGAAGGATTTCTAGCAGAGCAAAAGTCCCAGAACGAGCACGTCAGCTCTGTGAAATCTGAGATACAGCCCAGCTAGCGACAAATGCAAGGTATGAGGCCTGGATCTAATTCCAGAGATCTCTGATATTTATCACTGTGCTCACGTAGTGAGGTTAGGCTTAGGCGGATATATCATTTGCCAAGATAGGGCTTTTATTGTACACAGTTTATTAGTAATACATATGTTTATGATAGGGCTTTTATTGTAGCACAGTTGCTACATGATAGAGCACAATTGTTTCAATAAATATTGTAAACTTTCCTCACTTCTTTCATTTGTTTATTTTGGACATGCAAGACTGAGAGAACGAAGGGTGATGATCTGGTACTGGGTTCCCCTGGGGACTAGAGTGTTGTATTCTGGGGTAACAGTTTACCCGTTACTCTGGGAAGGTTAGGAGGGCAGGTAAAGCACTATGAGCTAGTCAGTAGTTTGGTACTGATGTGGTATGATGACTCAATCCCTACAGAATGAAGTTCTGTGATCCCAGGCAGAGTTCTGTTTCCAAACAGAATCCCTGCAAACTGTTCATTTGAATAACCATTGAAAGTGAGACTTTCCTCACAGACTACTCTCGACCTCATGTGTCCCTATTATATTCAAGCATACAGCTGCCATTTAACACCTATGCCAGCAACTATCAATCAGTTTATGGCTAAGGTAAACATTATCATCCTGAACTTTCGATTTATCCAACTCATTCTTTAAAAACCAAGCTGTGCTTGAGGGATCTCCTATACCTAATGTCACTAGAGGACACATTCAACTAGTCGAATTTACCATGTTATCAGTGGAAATTACTGAAGGGCATATTCACAAAGGTAAACCAACACTTTTGAGTAACTTTATTACTTTGTGCTATTCACAAAAACCGAGTGTAAAGTTACTCATAAATGTAGACTTACATGTCCCCCCCCTCTGAAACAGGAAGTGGTGCTAAATTAACTAATCTGAAGTTCCTATCGCCAAAAAGGACAAGTAGTATCCCCAGCACCAGATATGGCCAAACACTAACAATGCAACATCCTCTAATATAAAATAATGGCAGTAGGGACTTAAAATAAAACCCCATAGGAAATAATGTTAAATTAAAATATTTAAACATATAAATAATTTTTATATAGTGTTGAAAAAAATATTTTAATAACCTTCTTTGAATTAAACAAATATGTTTTATTAAAATGAATGAATGAATGAATGAAAGTAAATTTCTATGGCGCAACTAAGCCCAATGGGCGTCAAGGCGCCTAACCAAAAGATACCAGCTATTAAAGTATACTCTTAATGTGGGTAGGCCTTGATAAAACACCAGGTTTTCAGCGCTTTTTTAAAAAGGGACAGAGATGGTTGAGTCTTAATCTCTTGGGGAAGCGAATTCCATAGTTTGGGGGCAGCAATGGAAAATGCCCTATTGCCCCAGCGTACCCTTTTGGCACGAGGAACCACCAGCAAATTCATCTCCGAAGATCTAAGAGATCTACAGGGCAAGTAACGAGTCAGAAGGGCGCCTAGAGGATCGAGTGGCCCGTCTGTCAGAACTCTGTATGCTAGACATAGGATCTTAAAAGAGATCCTCAGATGTATGGGGAGCCAATGGAGACTCTTTCTGGCCATTGTAGCAGAGGATGCATTGGGAAGTGCAAGAACAAAACGAGCAGCCGCACTTTGCACAACCTGAAGTCGATGAATGAGTCCCTTGTTGGAGTCTGCATAGAGTGCATTGCAGTAGTCCAACCTGGAACCCACCAATGCCACCACCGTCTGCTTACGTACTGAGGGAGAGAGATAGTGAAGAATTCTCTTGAGAATTTTTACGACCCCCCAGTAGGTGGCAACCGTTCGGTTGACCTGTATAGTCATGGACAGAGAGGTGTCAAAAATTATGCCTAGATTTCTAGCTGACTGGGAGGGCGATGGACAGGTTCCCAGCGAAGACGGCCACCACTCATTAGACCAGATATCCTGGTCTTTGCCAAAGACCAGGATCTCAGTTTTGTCGCCATTCAACTTCAGGGAATTCTGGAGCATCCAGTCAGAGACTGTTTGCATACAGATCCTGAAGTTGGTGGCGGATGTGGAAACTGAGTGAGCCAGTGACACCATGATTTGTGTGTCATCGGCGTATGACACCACTTCCATCCCCTGAGATTTTACTAACCTAGCCAGGGGGGCAACATAAATGTTAAATAGGGTCGGACTAAGGGCCGACCCTTGTGGCACCCCACACTGCAAGGATTTGACAGGGGAAAGGAATTCGCCAAGTTTGACTCTCTGCTCTCTGCGCTGTAAAAAGGAGTGCAGAAGGTTCAAAGCCGAACCGGCAATCCCTGACTCCCTCAACCGAGATGTAAGAGTAGAGGGAGACAGGGTGTCAAAAGCTGCTGTGAGGTTCAATAAGACCAGCACCGTGGTTTGGCCTGAATCCACCTTCATACGGATGTTATTTACCACCATAGTCAAAGCTGACTCCGTACTATGGGCCTTTCGGAATCCATGCTGGGAGCTGTCAAGAAACCCAGATGAATCCAGAAAGGTAGAAAGATGGAGATTGAGGTGAGATTCAAGCATTTTTGTGGGAGCGGGTAACAGTGAAATAGGTCTAAAATTTTTCAACTGTTCCGGGTCCAGCGTGGGCTTCTTAAGCAGAGGCTTCACTATCGGCCTCTTCCAGACTAAGGGGAAAGTACCTTGAGTTATGGAACCGTTCATCACTTCCAGAAGAGGCGGGAAAAGTGTGGATCTACATTCCTTCAGGGTCTTCAGAGGGCAGGGGTCAAGAGGGGATGAGGATTTTGTCCTATCAAGCAAGAGCTCAAGTCCTTCAAGGGTAAGAAGCGGGAAATCCGTTAGACTATTGGAGTGGTCTTTAGGCCAAGCTTCTAAGTTGACCAAGGTTTGGAGAGAGGAATCACCCAGGGTATTTCTCTGGGTTTCCAAGGCAAGATAGATATCCTCGATTTTCTTGTAGAAAAACTCTGATATGTTGTCACAGAGCTCTTGCGAACCCACAACTGGGTCAGGCACCTGAAGGGAGCAAAGGGAGTCGACGATCTTGAAAAGCTCCCTAGAGGAGGTGAGGGAGGCAGTGAGATTCGAGAAATACTGCTGTTTTTCCCCAATAGGGAGCAAAGGGAGTCGACGATCTTGAAAAGCTCCCTAGAGAAGGTGAGGGAGGCAGTGAGATTCGAGAAATACTGCTGTTTTTCCCCAATGACACTAGATTTATAGTCTCTTAACAGACCCTTATGGACCTCCCTTTCAGTAGGGTCCCACGTTTTCCTCCATTTTTTTCCTGTCTTCTGCAGCCTTGTCTGAGAAGTCTTAGTGATTCCGTATACCACGGGGCAGTGGGCTTACGGCGGGCCGAATATCTAAAAGATAAAGGAGCCAACTCATCAACCGCCTTGGTGATGTAGTCAGAATATCGTTCAGCTGCTTCATCCACATCTCCCAGGGAAGAGTAACTACTCTTCTCTATATATGGAGCCAGGGCATCATTGGTGATGTTCCTGAAACTCCTTTTCGGACCTCTGGTATTGGTGGGTGGTTCAGACATTACTTCCGAAGGATAGGCCATCAGGAGAGGGACAGCCAAATGATCCGACCAGACTAGGGGCACCGGAATATCGACAGAGAGTCTTTCGTCAAAATACAATGTACTTGCTATTAATTCCTTCACATCCTTTTTAATAATTATTGATGAATGATAAAAACGTCAGAAAAATAATTGTAATTTAGTATTTAAAATAATTAACAATATTTTTCAAAATTAAGTGCTGTAGCAATTCTACTTCTGTTTTTTGCATTTAAAAAATATAGAACAATAATTTACATTTTTATTTATCATACAAATATTTTTACTAAACTTTTTCATATACTTTACAATTGGCAAATTTAAAAGGTCTATTATTCTTACGAAATCACTAAATAATGTTTATGTTATATAATTAAAAATAACTATTTTACTGTCTGCAAACAGATAGGGATACATGGATGGGACTAATAATTCAACCTATGCAAAAACATAGTTTGCAATATCAACTTTAAAGGAAAATCCCAATAGTAAGGAGAGGAACAGAAGACAACGTATGTGACTTGGTTTCGAAAGGATGGACTTCAAAAGGTCAGGAAGGCAGTGTTATTTCTAGAACACCGTCACTTGTCATGTTTCCATGTTATCTGAATGATGCCCAATTCTCTACTAGCTGAACCGCTGAAAAAAAAAAATTCACTTCAATCCTTGAATGCATCAGTGCAGTATTATGGACTCAATTTTGGAAGAACAGGCAAAGGAACCACACCCATCAATAGTTTGTTCTACAAAAAATGGAAATGTTTTACAAAAAAGCGATAATAGAGAATCTAGGCCATGCGATAAAAAGCACATTATAATTATCACCTTGGTACAAACTATTCTAACAGCCACTTTCCAAAGAGCTGAGGAATCAGATCCTGGCTGCACGTCAAACAGGAGATGTCTGTCTTGACCAGATGCCAATTTTGCAGTTCTGAAAAATAAAAGCACGCTTCATGTTTATACAGGAAACACGTACAGTGCAGCAGAATTTTCTCACAGCATTCCTATGTCGTGGTATAATCAAAGAAACAGAATGGGAAGAAAAAAAGGGAGAAGAGGAGGAAGCCTTCAGTCTTTCCGGTGAGCTGTTTATGCCATTTTTAGCTAACAATTAGCTGCCATGTGAGACATTCACTCGTTTACTCTAACAAGCACATTTATAGTTTGACTGCCAAATCTGCTACTGAAATACAAAATATTGTTTCACATAAGATTGGGTCTGCTTGCTGACTCCCTTCAAGGTCCACAGGCAATCAAATAACTATTTTGTTTTCAAAGCATTGTGTGTACATGAATCACCAGAAACCATCCCGATTTCAAATTTCTTTTAATTTGTGAGGGTGCATGCGATAAAAAAAATCCCCCCCAAAAAATCACATACTTTGATTAAATCGATAATTATATAAAAATATAGTCTGATACCAGGACATGCAAAATGTGTGCTAAGTGGTGTCATTATTGTAGCAAGCCACCCGGCTCGAGCATGATGTGGATTGCATTACAAACAAACCAAGGATCGACCATGGCAGAAGGAATAAGACGTGGTCACGGGTGCTTTCATCACACTGCATAGCTCTTGGCAGGTGTGGTTCATTCATTGATCCATCTAGCCGCCCACACTTAGGGCCTGATTCTGATGCGGGTTGGAAAGCTTACCGACCGAATCGGTTTCGAAATGGTTTCCGACCCACTCAGATCGGGAGAGTCCGACCGACTGAGTACTATGCATTCGGATTGGATTGGATGGATTGGATTTAGTTTTTGTATAGCGCGATAGCTACCCGCAGGCGTCCTAGCGCTTAATGAAATACAGGTGCGTAAGGCAGGGTCGAGTTATCTGCTGAAGAGAAAGGTTTTTAGTTTTTTCCGGAAATGCAGAATGTTGGGTTCTGAACGGATAGAGATTGGGAGGGAGTTCCAGAGCTTTGCCGCGTTTACTGAAAACATTCTGCCTCCACTTCTTTCTCTTTTGAAACTGGGATTGATGACTTGAAAGGTATGGACCGACCTAAGCGGTCTGTTGGGGTGGTAGGGGGTGATCAAGGTGTGATTCAGGATTGATCCTTTCCTCCAGTAGGCACGGTGGGCAATACACATGCTTTTAAAATTAATTCTTTCCCTCACTGGCAGCCAGTGAAGGACTTTTAGTTCAGATTTCACAGATTGGCGGCGGGGAATGCGCAGGAGAGTACAAGCAGCGCAATTTTGGATCACCTGGAGTTTTTTCAGGGTTGATTCCGGGGCTCCTAGATAGAGAGCATTCCCGAAGTCCAGCCGGGAGAGGATTAGGCCTTGGACCATGATCTGTCTGGCCTTGAATGGGAGGAGTGGCAGGATTTTCCGGATGAGTCTTATAATGCCCATGCAAGTGGCAGATAATTTGGTTGCCTGGTAGCTGAAAGTCAGTGTATTGTCTAACCAAATTCCTAGGCTCTTGATGGTGTTCTTAGCTGGGGGTGCCGGGCCTAGTGCTGGTGGCCACAAGGAGTTCATGGATTTCTGTGGGGAATTACCCAGTACCATTAGCTCTGCCTTGTCTCCGTTCAGCTTCAGGTAGGACTGGCTCATCCAGGTACATACTGCTTCCATACAACCTCTTAAATCACTTGGATGAGAGCAGAGATGATTCAGGGTTACCACCAGCTGCGTGTCATCTGCGTAGGACACGATTTGAACGCCGAAAGGGGCGAACTATTTCAGCGAGGGGGCACATGTATATGTTAAACAGTGTGGGGCTTAGGGACGAACCCTGGGGGACCCCACAACTGAGTGGTTTACTGGGCGAGGGGATATTGCCCTCACAGACTCGGAATGAGCGCTCTGATAGGAATGATTGTAACCAGGCCGCTGCTTTAGAGGTTATTCCTAGCTCTGAGATTCTGTGTAGCAAGATATCATGATTCACCGTGTCGAAGGCGGCACTGAGGTCCAATAAGATGATGGCCGCAGTGCCGCCCTGATCCACAATCGTTCTAGCTCCTTCCATTACAGCTAGTAGCGCGGTTTCTGTTCCGTGCATGGGACGGAACCCAGTCTGTGATGTGTCCAGTAAGTTATTTACTTCCAGGAATTCTGTGAGAGATTGATTTATGTGTTTTTCCGCAATTTTGCTTATCCATGGCAACAGGGAGATCGGGCGGTAGTTCCTGGGTTCTTCTTATCTAGGTTGGCTTTTTTCAGGAGAGCCCTGCCTGTTGCCTGTTTCCACTTCGGAGGTACGAAACCAGAAGATAAAGAGTTGTTAATCAGATTTAGGATGGTAGGCAGAATGATGGGAGTAATTGTTCTGAGGGACTGAGCTGGGGCTGGGTCGCTGGGAGATCCAGATTTTACCTGGAGTATTATGGTTTCCAGGCTGGTAGGCTCCAGTGCTGGGAAGGTTTCCAGGATGGTAGGGGGGAAGGCCTGGTGTCATTCTGCCCTGTTTGGAGGTGAGGGGGTAGGGGAAGGAAGAGTAGATCGTGGCTATTTTGTTGTGGAAGTAGTCGGCCTGTTCATTGCAGCAAGTCTGAGCATTGAGAGGGTCTGGTAAATTGTCGGGAAGTTTGAGCAGGCTTTTCTCGATATGATATATCTCCCTGGGTTTAGATGCTGCTTCATTTATTTTATTTTCGTAAAAGATGGCTAGAGCGTTTTTTATGTAGTTTTTATAGAGTTTTATGGCAGCCCGATATTCATCTTTGCTGGCTTGTGAATAGTCAATGCTCCATTTTCTTTCTAATTTTTTGCATTCTTTCTTAAGAGTACGCAGGTCCTGTGAGTACCATGGTGCATTTCTTGGTCTCTGTTTAAGTTTGATGTCTTTGATTGGGATAATGCAGTCTAAAGAAGTGGTGATCCATTTATTGAAGTTGTCATTACTGACAGCCGGGTCAGGGTTCTTTTCTGGGACAGAGGCTTCCAATGTGGTTGCCCACAGGTTAAGATTAAGTTGTGACCATTTGTGATACCTCCTGGGAGCGGGGGGAGGTGTGGGGCGTGAGCCTGACGGCGCCCAAGTGAATGGGACCAGAAAGTGGTCCGTCCATGGGAGAGGGATGGGAGGGCTAACTGTGAGATGGATACAGTTACTAAAGATTAGGTCCAGTAGGTGACCTTTATAGTGGGTGGGTTGCAGCACTCGCTGGGAGAGTTCTAGTGCCTCCAGATTGTTGCGTAGTTTGGCAGGGTCATCCAGGTGAACATTAAGGTCACCTAATAGGGTGTTATTCGGTGAGTTACAGACTCCACTAGCTACCGCCGGTGCGAGGTGGTTTATAAAGTTAGTAGGGGTACCGGGCGGCCGATAGATAAGGGTCCCTGAAAAGGTGCATGTAGGGGAGAAGTCCAGCGAAAATGTGAGGTATTCGCAGCTGGATAGGTTAATAGGAAAGCTGCGGCAGGTGTAACAGTTCTTGTAAATGACAGCTATGCAGCCGCCTTTTCCTGAAGGACGATCAGCCCGAAGTATTTGGTATCCTGCAGGGAGTGCTTGAATGATATCGGGGTCGGAGTCTGTTTGTATCCATGTGTCCGTAAGAAATATGGCGTCAGGTTCTTTGTCAGAGATCAGCAGAGAAATCTCCGCGGCATGTTTAGGGTGAGACCTGCAGTTCACCAGGAACATATGGTATGAGGGGGGGATTTTGTTGGGCAGCTTTGACACGTACAGTGTTGGCAGTTAAAGAGTTTTGTGGTAGGATCCCAGGAAGCGAGGCAGTGGTCGTTGGTGGGGCCTCGTAGTTGAAGTAAGGTGCTGGTGGAGTAGAAGATGGAATTTTTTTGGCCAGCGGTCGTGGCCCCTGGTCCCGGCCCGTCGCGGACGGGCGCAGACGGGCTTGCCTTTGGCGCCGCCGCTGCGGCCGTCCGCTGCGCCTCCTGGGAAAGGGAACCATTATGTAGTGGCGAGGGCGTGAGGGTGGGAGGGGCCAAGCACTGGTCTGTTTGCTCGTGTTCCTCACCCAAGATGGCGGGTCCGGAAGTGCAAATGCGGCAAGTGAGCCGGAGGCTCAATCGAGTTCTCGGGGGGGGGGGGGGGGGGGGATTAGGATCCGCTCTAACTCAGCGGCGATCTCAATCGTAAGTATTGATTGTAATTAGTATTTTTAAAATGTGCAGTTTTTCCAAAAGTATGCGATTTTCTGTGCGCGTTTAAAAACAATTGTGAGCTTTTCGATCAAGCAGCAAAGTTTTAAACAGAGTCCCGGCTTCCGCCTCAGGACTAAAAAACAGCACACCACACTCACTCGTATTCAGATCCGGATGCTTCTAGATACGATTTGGTTGGACTCCCATTGTCTTCAATAGGAGCATATGTTCCTAACCGCATCATTCCCGATCCGATTTGGAAGGATCAAATGCCATTAGGAGGCCTTCCTAACCGCATCAGAATCCGGCCCAAGGTGGGAATGCTTTCCTAACCGCATCAGAATCCGGCCCAATGTATAGCAAATATGACACTGGGGCAGAAAAGCAGAGAGGCACTTACTGAAGTGACAGGAGTGATGGTTAGAGTAGCCGTGACAGCAGCAGGCACGATCGCAAACGGAGGAGCAGCAGAAAAGACATCCTGCAGAAACAATGTCCGCAGTGTGGCCTGAATAAATTACCAACTCACTGCCAAGAAGATATTGCCGACAATGTTTTGTGGTGTTGTAAGACTTGTAGTTTAATTTAATAATTCTTTTGTGTTTTTCTGTGGATTTTGTATAACTTCTCAGTAAAGTTTTGTGAAAAACGGATAGTGTAACAGATGACAACTCCATTTAGAAATATTTTTATGATAAAAAGATAAGAGTTAACCAAGTAAAATAAAATATATGGTCATATCAAGCGTCATATGTGATCATGCAGAGTGATGAGAAACTGCTATCAGTATTGGCACATGCTTTATTATGAGACTGTTACATGGGCCTAGCCTACTGATTGAAGACCAAACCCTTTATAGTAGAAAAAGATATTGCCAGCATGAGGGAAATACCCCTCATGCATGAGAGTGAGAGGAGCCCAAGTGGAAGCAGGTGTTGGTTGTGTTGTCCCTCGTGACCGGCAGTGTTGGACTGGCAGCGGCTGTGAGAGGAGCATTGGGACACAAGTTGCAAAGACTGCATAGTGGCTTTCGCCATAACCAGGAAGAGTGAACCAGGAACATGCTTGGGCAGGACTGAGGGCCAAAAGGCCATAAAGCTAAAAGCTGTGTCAAATAGGTTGCCCCAGAAGTCAATGAAACAATGTTTGTTGGGGGCGTCTCCTACATCATGAACATTAAAAATGAGGCTAAGCATGGGATGTTGGGCACAGTGTTGGAAGTGTTTAATACCAATCCATTGGGTATCCTCTCAAGATCATAAAATGGATTCTTGGAAAATGAACCTAATTGAATGGACTGTTGCAGATGAACTGCATATGAAAGACACATGGAGGGATGACAAATTGACCGAGGATCTTGCTGAATGGAAAGAAATGTTTACAAAATTAACAGACCCTACTAATACCAGACCATCTTGAGCCTGAAAATGAATGATGGTGGTTGTATGGGGAAAAAATGCATCAGGGGGATTTGTGAACATAGCAGTGAAAATGTGATCTATTTAGGATGCATCTTAACATAAAAGTCATCTGAGTGTTGGGTGGGTTGGTGTCATGTACTTGTATGTTGATGCTAAGGTGCTGTTGATTTCTTAAAAAATGCAAAAAAGTTTATTTAAAAAAAAAAAAATATATATATATATATATATATATATATATATATATATATATATATATGCACGCTCCTTCTTCTCACGTTTTAGATGAATAAAGCACTCATAGGGGTATCGACGTTTCAGCAAGTTTTATTTTTCAAATAATAGCAGCCACAACATGACGCGTTTCGGCTACTGCCTTACTCAAATGTTGTTCAGTATATATATATATATATATATATATATATATATATATATATATATATATATATATATATATATATATATATATATATATATATATATATATATATATATATATATATATATATATAAATAATGAGATAAACGAGACACCAAAACAGGATCTGAATCACAACACTACAACACCAAATAAAGAGACCATTGAACCACACACAAGTCTGACTGCCACAGAGGTTTTTTCAACATGAACTGTTAAACAGAAATCACTGATCAAAAAAAGTGACAGTTGACGCAACACGGAGAAGAGGCCCAGCGAAGAGGAACTGATGACACCAAGTACTAAGGACCAGCTGTGGAAGTTGTGGCAAGGTACCACACTCCCCAACCAGGTGCCCTATTTCTCAATTGAGTCAGGTCATCTCCAGGCCTAAAGTGCCCTGTGGAGGCAAGTTTGTGAAGCAGTTTTGCCATATTTTGTTGCTGCAGATTGTGGCAGCAGCTGGAGCACGAACGCCATCTTTGTAAACTTAGAGCGAGTGCGCATGCATCTGCAAGTGACTCCGCGCGCATGTACGACGTGTCGGTGACTCCCCGTGCATACACATAGTTTTAATTGCTGGCGCTCATGTGTCTTTTCCTGGCTACTATACGCCTGCGCACGTCAGAGACACTGCACATTTGCCAAACACAGGCAGGCCTGCACATAGCAGTGTACAGCTTGTCTTTAAAGTGTCTTTATTCAGTTGAAGTGCCAGTGTGCTTTCTACGGGATGACTTTTATTTTCCTGCCGCTGGCCGCGCGACCCGAAGGGGAGATAACGCGAGACAGCGTCTTAGTGACACATGCCTCGCGAACATAACGTCAGCAGCGCGACAGTCAGGGTGCCGCCCCCTTTGGGGGGTGGCCAATGCAGGGCAAGCATGTAAGGTGGTGGGCGGTCCTAGGGCCTTTATCTAGGCCAGCCTGTTGCAGTACTTCCTCTTTGCCGCCGCGTTTCATCGGGACTACTCTGCGCTGTTGTCCTTTGTGCGTCAGGGTGATCTGGAAGCAGATGGACAGTAAGGGTACCTCTGCGGCAGAAGGAGACAGCAATACCTCTGCCTGGCACAGTAGGGGTGCCCGAGCCAAGAACCTGGAGCCGAGGGGGTTCCAGGAAACAACGTCGGCGCCCCGTTAGTCCTTCGGGCGGTCGGGGGGCCTAAACCGACCGGGGGTGTGCCTCATCGCTCCGCCCCGACAGGGGGGGCGGGAGTAAACGAGAACTATTAAAGTATTGCACCGTCAAGAGCATCGACTTACCGTGCAAATTGGCTAATTAGGCAGGCGGGTCAGCGAGGGGCTGCCGTCTTGGATCGCCTGTAAGATGACCCACCTATCTGCTATTTGTATGCAAATAAACCTGCATCACCGTTTTCCCACAATTATGTCTCATGAGTCTTCTTGGTTGTGAATGTATTGGGTACAAGTGGAGCGAGCGATGGCGGTGTGGGCACTATGGCTGCAGCGGTCTTGCTGATTCCTGCAGCGTATCCTTACTGCTACTCTTCCTGATTTTTTGTAAGTTTCAATTTCAGAAAACTGTCATAGCTTACTTTGCTGTGTCCTACTCACTATTCTTAGACTTTTGCTGGCTAAATCTTTTTATTTATTCGCTTACTATTACTTCAAGTATTGCTGCACTATTCGCAGAACTTAAGCTGTGCCTTTCCTTTTGTGCAATCTGGCAACCCGTGTTTTTTTCTCTGTCTGTTCTTCAGCAGTCACTGCTATTTATACATTTATATCGAGGTATAGCTGATGAGTGTGTAGAGTGGACCAAGGTCCTCCTTAGAACAAATCCACTTCAAATGACTACAACTGCTCCCAATATTTGAGTTATAGTGTGCACCAGGTGAACCACCTGTACCATGGTTGCAGTGGAAGTAGTATTTTCAAAAAAATTATATTGCCATCATTGATCATGCTGGTTCATTATCAACAGTTAAAAAGAAGGGGTTTTCATTACATTCTGTAGGTCAAGTGAGACTGAGTATTTATTATCAACTGTCTACGAGGAAAATGTGGGGATGAAAATGCATTCAATGAAGTTACTGCACAATTGGATTTATATTTTTCCCCAAAGGTGTGCATAGATACAAATGTTTCCACAGGAAACAAGAAAAAAGTGGATCAATGGACGTATACATAACGGCATTGGAAAAACTAGCACTGGAGTGTAGCTTTGGGGGTTACAAGATGAGTTGATAAGAGAACAAGTTGTGATGCTTTTTCATGACCCAGCCATCGAAGAAGGACTTTGGATTAAGGGTAATGCTTGAAAGATGTAATGGGAATTGTAAGGGAAGAGGAATTATCTGGGAGCCATGCCAAGGCACTTACAAATAGTAGTACTGAAGTTGAAGGAGAAACAGTTGCTAAGGTTACAGTGAACAAATCCAAAGTGAAAGTATTCAAATCCAGTAATAGAAAAAGTCAAGGTAAAGATGTCAGAAAGAGGGTTCAGAATAAAGATGTTAAATGTTATAGGTGTAATAGCAGAAGTCACCAGACAGATCTGTCCTGCAGTAAAACAAAGATGTAGTTCTTGAGACAAGTTAGAACATTTCGCTCGAGTACGTAAAATGAAGATGGGCTAGTTAGAATGAGAGGGTTAAGTGTATTGCTGAAGGAGAGACAGATAGTTCTAGTGAAGAAGACGAAAATGATAATGTCTATGCTGAAGTATTGCACGTGAAAGAGAAAGTAGTGTTAAACATTGTTTGCATGAATAAAAACCTAATAAGCCAATGTGTTTCATGAAAATTGGTGGTGTGGGGGATTCACATAGCAGCGGATTCTATTACAGGACCGGAGGCTTCAGATTATGCTTCTCATTTCTTTACTGCAAAACACAGCAGCCAATGAAAACATGCAATTTAGTATAAAACAACTACATTGCCCATGATACACACACACACAAGCCACGCCTCCATAGTCCATAAGAACCTCCTGCGTGGTCCCATCATCCTCTTTCTTTGCTGCTCACAGCAAGAGTTAAGTGCACCTTTACATGTCCCCTCACTCTGCTATTTGCATGGGGGGGGGTTTCATTGTGTGGTTGCTGAATGTATTCTTTAATTTAAGACCTTGCTAACACTATTCCGTGTATTTGATCATTTTAATTGGTTTTGAGTGTTTATTTCAGTTGAGGAGCGTGCGCTCCGGTCTTTATGAAGTTTTCGGCCTTCTAGGCTTCATTAATTGTGGCCCGAAACAAGCAGAGCTTTCTTTCCGCTTCCGATGCACGCGTTTGAAGTCACGGTCTTTGACCAGGCAGTGCGGCAGACTTTCTTCACACACACACAGCCTTTATTACCCGGCATTGCGCAGGGCACCGGCGTCTGGGCTCCCTAATCGCCCTCCTTTCGCCATACGCGCCGGGTGGCTCTCGACTGACGCGCGCTCCTAAACAAGCTCAATTGGGCTTCATTTGGGCTGCTTTTTGGGCGGCGCGCCTCAACGCGATTTCCCCGACTGTTTAAACGCACATTTTAGATCGGTTTTGCCGCTCTGCTTAGGATCGCTTGTACCAGGTAGTAAAATACTGTCCAAAAGAGTGGCACACGCTTTTTTTATACATTTCACTGATTGGCCCTGGTCTCTGACCTCTTTGAATACAGCTTTGCTGAGGGGGTTATAATAATATATTGAGAGTTTCTGCTAGTGTGCTTGTGGGTTGACCCCCCCCCCATTACCCCTCATGGTGGCTTTGCATATTGCTGTCTCAGCATTACTATATAATATTACTTGGATAATATCCTTCAGTCCACCTGGATTATGGAAGACTGGGTAAAATACCCCAATGAGAATGATGATGAGGAGGAGGAGGTGTATGTCGGAGAGCAGGAGGCTGTCTTAGAGGATAACCTCTTTGAAGCATTGGACGCCTCGGTCCAGCCCGCCGTCAGTAAGGCAATGGAGACCACGGTTCCACAGACCGTTCAGCAGGCCCTGGCAGCAGCCCTGCGACCGATAAGGAAACAACTAGAGGGTTTCGAGGAAGTCAGAGGCTTCATCTTCGGGCCAGGGCACGGTTACCGCTAAACAATGGCCACATGCCCAGGCGCTGTCAACGCTGGCCGGCAGTGGGGCAGGCGGCCATTCTTATCCGGGGGTTAAGGCCAAGGCTACGCTAACAGCTTATATCGACACGGACACTACCACGACGGGACCAGACACCGATACCGACACCTCGGAGGAGCCTCCCCCTCCAAAGAAGGCAAAACCTTCACTTCCATCGGCGGCAGAGGCCCCGAGCACCCCTTTTACATTTGACCCGACTGACATCATGCACCCCCGATCCTCTGACTGGTCACCGCCTTCTGCGGTTTCTGAATATTTACATAAGAATCTTCGGAGAGGGTTTTCTCGGGAGGTGCACAATCGACTACGGTCCGAACGCCCACGCCCGGAACTGCCTGATAAAGTGTCTGAGACGCCTGAAATAGACGCGAGTCTCCTAACGTCCTTAAAGAAATTTTCTAAAGATCCCAAACGTGGCATCGACCGCGCCTGGCGCAGCAGCCAAGATAAGATGCTGGACGTTGTGGGTCCTTTGGCAAAATTCTTGGAGATGGCCTTGGCGGCCAAGGAAAGCGCTGCTCCAATTGACCCTGGCGGGCTGGACCCAACGGGCCATATGCCTCATTGGCAACGTTAATTGTGCGATTTCTGCGGAACGGCGCAAATCGCTGCTCATGAGGATGGACAGTAATCTCACGGAGTTGGCAGACGCCGAACCTGGTCCCTTGGCGGGCGGACAGCTCTTCGGGGAGCGCTTTGTTAAAGACGTTTCAAAGTATGTTGGCACGTTTACATCCGTGGACAAAGCACAGACTGGAATAAAGAGGGTTTTCCAGCAGGGTGTTTTTATCGGGCCGGACGAGGCAGGCGCCGCTTGTCAGGCCACCGTTTCCAGCCAGGCTCCCAGAGAGGCGACTTTGGGTGCGGCCGAGGGGACTGGGGACTCCACTCGTGGAGGTACCTTCTACCCATCGCGCCGAAGATTCAACAGAGGACGATTTCAGACCGGAAACAACAGGGCGAACTTCAAGGCCCAGCAGTCCTCAGGTGAGTGTCACAGATCACTCTCATCTTCCTTTGGGGGGTCGTAGCGAACACTGTCTGCCGCAGTGGCAGCAACTGACTCAGGACGCATGGGTTTTACAAACAGTCATGGGGTTTAATTTAGAATTTTAATCTCCTCCGTTTCAGAGCGTCCCCCCACCCGAGTCTCCATTTTTCCCAACAAGATCACAGTTTTATAGTTTTATAGACGACGAAATTGCATGGTTGCTGCAGGAACGCGCAATAGCACAGTGCAACGAGGGGCCTCATGGTTTCTACAGCAACATCTTTCTTGTGCAGAAGAAGGGAGGTGGGGACAGGCTTGTTCTGAACCTCAAGGATTTCAATCAGTTTCTCACCTACAATCACTTCAAGATGGAGGGGATCCATCTTTTAGCGGACTTATTTCAGGGAGAGGACTGGATGGTCAGGCTGGACCTCAAGGATGCCTACCTCTCCATTCCAATTTTCCGACCGCATTGCCGCTTCCTCAAATTCCAGTGGAACGGCCTGTGGTACGAATATTTGGCCCTTCCTTTCGGGCTCTCCAGCTCCTTGGTGCTTCACCAAGGTGATGAAGCCTGTGGTCGCCCATCTACGAGAGCGAAGGGTAAGACTGATAATATACTTAGAAGATATTCTGATCATGGCGCAGAGACAAGCCACCGCATCTGAACCTCACGACGACGCTGCTTCAGAGCCTAAGATTTTGAGGCCATAGCCCCTCTAACAGAATGTGCACCGAACATTTGTATGTCAACACCAGCTTCCTGATTTATAAATCTGAGCAATCTGGCAATAGTGGCAGCCGCCACAGGTTTGTACGGTTTCTGCAGAGCAATTAACAATTGGGAACAATTTTGAGGTCTCAATGCCCTTGTACATTCTTCATATGTCCTTAAACAATTCACTACACATAATTTCTCATTTTCTGGGAAAGCATTATAATCAATATGGCGAGACATTGTCTCGGTACGTCCTGTAATAGTGAAGGAAACCCCCTCTGGGGTAAACACTCTTCCTGTATCATTGGATGACGCTCCTGATGAGGGCCCAGCAACAACGAGTTCGACTCGGGGAGCAACCTGGGGAGATCGCAGCTCCATTGAAGTAACGTCAGAAACCACGGTTGGGACGTCCACCACGGCGTCACTAGGACTATTTCCGCCTGTTGCCTGATCACCTGTGACATTACCCTGGGGATCAGTAGGAACGGGGGAAACGCATACTGAATCGCGCCCGACCAATCCTGTAGGAAAGCATCGGTCGCCTGAGCCATTGGGTCCGGCCTCCAGCTGAAGAACTGGGGTATCTGGCAAGTGAGTCTGGAAGCGAAAAGGTCGGTCTGAAACGGACCCCATATGTTGTGAAGCCACTGGAAGACGTCGGGAAGCAACATCCTGTCGTTGAAGTCCCTGCGGTGTCTGGAATTCTAATCCGCCACCTGATTGAACTGTCCCGGGATGTACTCCGCAATCACTGAAATCTGGTGATTGAGGCCGTAATGCCAAAAATCTTTGGCTATCTCGACAAGAAGAGACGATCTTGTGCCGCCCAACTTGTTGATATACCTCACCGCGGACACATTGTCCATGCGGAGGAGGATGCAGCATGAGGTCTGCCTAGGGAACAACGTTCAAATTGCGAACGAACCGGCGACTTCGCGGTAAATAGCGGCTCCAGATTGCAAATTCGCAATTTTAAAATGGTTCATGAATTGCATTTAAGGAATCTCAAATTGAGATTCCTTAAATGCAATTAATCGCAATTTAGCGATTTCTAGAATTGCGATTTTTGCATTTGGGATGATGAATCCCTATTGCAAAAATAGCGCTCACAAAGGGCCAGATTCTCAGAATCTGGCCCTTTGCGAGCCGATTTTAGTTTGATGAATCTGGCTGTATGTCCCAGGCCTTCGAGACTGATGTCTGTGAGGCACTGGCTGCGAAGAAACCAGATGAAGGACAAGTAATGTCTGAAGAGAGGAGGGCAGCTTGGGCCCTGAGTTTGGAATACTAAGTGGAGTACTGGGAGGGAAACATGCCCTTCCCCCCACCCGCCCCCAAATGAACCACAGAGGAATGCGGGGCCCAATACTATGCTGAGACTGTAAATAAAAACATCAAGCACCACCAACTGCACTGCCTTTGACCTCACCTGGAGCAACAGAGACAATCCAGATTCACGGGTCGAGATGATTTGGATTACCCCTGACGACCAGCGGCGAGGAATTAGGAGAATCCTGACCTTGAGTGCTGCAAAGGGAGTTAATGGGCCTGTCCTGTGAGCATCACCTTAGCTCACTTTAATCTGCATGATTGTGAAAGAAAGGCATTTAAGGATTTCCAGACTAACAAAATCTTAAAATAGGCATAGCAGAGGAATACTGCAACCATTAAAAGACTTTTCGAAAAACAAGGAATAGTGAGAACATATAGGCAGCCATTAAAGACAAGCTCTGTCCTTGAGCACAAAATCCCCCTAAGATTAAATTTATACAGACCTTATAACAGTCAGACAGCAAACTAAACCTACTGTGGAGGCAATAGACAACATCAGTAACAACAGGTCATATACGTGGAAAACGTTCATCAAGGCTCAGGAGGTTACTCAACCTCTAGCATCAAGAGTTGAGAATGCAGAAGGAAAGTCAAGACACAATAACCAGCGCATACACGCATATAGGAGTGTCCAGCGACAGAGTGCCAGTGACCTCCACTTACAGTTTGCAACTATGTAGAATGTGTTTACTTCTGTTTAAGCAGATAATGGTGGCCCGCAGGCTTCACCTGTTTCCCCCAGAGATATTGGTGTTTAGCAGGATGTTCCCATGAGGGTGACCTGTATTTAGCATTGGTGGGTAGCGCACTCCTCATGCTATGGGCAAGCATTTTGGGTTCGCTGAAGGCTGAGCCGTGCCTTGGTATACTTGTATGTTCATATTACTAGGTTACTAAAATACAGGGTTAGATGACTGTATACAAGGGTATCTAGTTAGGGATTGTCACCTCTATGCTCTGCACTCACAAAGGGCAGTGTTCATATTTGAAGTAGTGCTGCTTAAGAGAGGTTTGAGTGCAAAACAGTTACCAGAACTGACTGGGAGGTAGAGGATGCCCGGATTGCAGTGGAGAGTAGAAAATATGACATACAAGAAAGAAGGCCTTCAGATGGCTCCCGAGCAAAACTAGAAAAACTGTCACTCATGCCCTAGTCACCAGCAAGTTGTACTACAGGATCCTCAAGCAACTCACTTGAAGACTACAAACTGTGCGGAACTTGGCTACCAGAATAATCCTCAACATCCCACACAGAACTCACATAACATCACACCTCAGTGAGCTCCACTGGTTCCCGATACACAAACGTGCTAATTTGAAACTCCTCACACATGCATTCAAGGCACTATACAACTCAGGCCTCACCTATCTGAACAGTCGCATCTTCTTCCACCAACCACCCAGACACATAAACTGGACTCCGACTCGCACATGTCCACACATACACAGAACCAGATCAGGACGACATGCATTCTCTTACATCGTTCCTAAAGCATGGAGCAGACTCAGCTCCACATACGAGCCTCCTCCTCAATTCTTGAATTCTGCCAGAAGCTGAAGATCTGGCTTTTCAATTAGCCAACTTACCAGAGGCAGGGCTAGGGACACACACTTGCTCAGTGTTAGGATAACCTTGCCGGTGATAGTGCACTTTACAAATACACATATAACAACGGTGTAAACTCCGCTTCATATTTAGTCAAACTAAAATAATTAACAGAAAATATAGAGGGACCAATTACACTAAGCATTATAGAGTTCTCTCATGTTCGAGGCAGCATGCTGTGGATGTGCAATTTCTATGATGCTACAGGGAACTCACCTCACTTAATATGAGCAAGCTTAATTGGTGAGAAAGTGGAGATAGTCTCTATATCCAACTTTGTTTTCCTACTTTTTTTCAAGAAGGGTAGTGATATAGGGCTAGATGTAGGTAATTTGGATTTACCGATTCATAAATACCGAATTTTACCGATTCGGTATTTATGAACTGGTAAATGCAATGTAGGTAAAAATTCGGTAAAAAATACCGAATCGGTATCGGCATTTGCCATTGATTCCTATGGGCCTGTAGGCCCATAGGAATGAATGTCAATTACCGAATCGGTAATTACCCCTTCGATAAATACCGAAAAATTCAAGGGTGGCAGGGTGTCACTTTGACACCCTGTTGCACCCCTTAGGGCATGTATGTGTGCCACATGGCACAGGTGTACATGCACAGATTTGCATATACACAGGTATTCGTTATTTACCACCAACTAATAGTTGGTGGTAAATAGCGAATCCTTAAAGCCCTGTGGCACTGTTTACAGTGCCACCTACATCTTAAAATGCAGATTCGGTAAATTACCGATTCGGTAAAATTACCGAATCTGCATTTTCTTATGCCCCTACATCTCAGTATCCAAATACCGGTCGGTAACGGCCGAAAATCGGTATTTTTGGCCGTTACCGACCGGTATTTGGATACCTACATCTGGCCCATAGTGCAGATAAGGGGTACTGCTCAAGGTACAAAGAGTAGTACAGGATAAGGAGGGCCAAAATCTGCTGACATGTATCAGCACACTGGAGGGAAAGGAGGCACGCGTGCTAGATGTGTATCATCACCCAACCATGGTTCGAGATACAGCTTATTCCCAGGGATGGCTGATGCAGTGATTCCCAAGGTTGGGACACGGATGGTCTGGGGAGGCAATTTTAACTGTGTTCTGTCAGGGGCAAAAGACAGGCATCCCCCTGTAGTTGGAATAAACAAAAGTTGCCAGTTCAAATTACTGCTCAGTTTAGGAAGGCAGATGTATGGAGTGACAGAATTTACGGATTCTATTCTCCACCACATGGCATTCCAGATTACACTATTCCTAATGAGAGATGCACTGAGAAAGGGTGTTTGATGAGGATCTGGTCAGACCATTCTTTGTTGCAATTAATATACTCTCCAGGTAGAGACAAGCCATGTAGCCCCCTATGGCGACTGAGGGCAGATATTTAACAGGATAATTAATTTTGGATAACAGTTAAAGGCCAACACTATACTTGGACATGAACTAGAATGGCACATGTGTCTTCCTCAGGACATGGGGAAGGGAGGACTCGGGGAGTTCAGCGTGGATCCCCCGGGCTGAGCCTAAACTGCTACTATCAGATGCTGTGGGCGATTGACTCACCTGTGATTGATTAATTTCACACTGCAGCCTCAACCCTTTTGATTTAGTCTGCACAAGGGACTGTATCCTGACTTTACCTTACCATACGTTGCCTCCCTTCCCCCTGTCCTGAGGAAGACCCGCCAGCAGAGGATGTAATTTACCCTCTATGCGTCTGGGTTGAAACGTAGACACTCTCCCCAGTGGGCCTGTACCTTATACCACCCCAGCCCTCCCTTCTCACAGATGATAGCTCTCTGTGCACCATCAAAAAAATCAAAAATAACATTTGGAAAATCTATGAGGGACAGGCTTATTTGTAAACTGGTGCTATAGTGAACCACAACCAGTTTATTAATAATAATCAAATGCAAAATTGATTGTTGAATCTGTTCTGACTGGATTCCCCTCCTTTATATCTGTCCTACTTCACAAGCAATTTCCTTTTTCACACTCTCCTTGGAGCCACATTTTTATTCATACATAGAATATGGTGATTTGTTATAAAAGTAACTAAGAAATAATAATAACAGTCACTATTGGAGCGATATTGGGTGCCATAATGTAATTTGAGGATGTACATACTTGCATTTTGAAGAAATTAATGGTGCATTAATGATCCTATGCTAATCATATACGTACCTGATCCTTTTTTTGACTAATTAATGTTTTCATAACTAAACTGCAGTTTCCAGAAGTCTGGGACCATTGTTTTCAATCCCAAGACAGCAATGATATAATAAAAGAAAAAAAACTCGGTATCCTCTATGACCAACTGAAAATAAATCTATTTTTGTGAACTACCAGCATTGCCTATATAATATAAATAAGGATGGAGACAAATCAGAGAGACTGCTTGCTTGGTTGCTGCTTAGAACAAGGTCACAGGGATACCTGCCAGTCAGATTCAATCAAGGCCTCACTAAGAGGTCATTTGATAATTACAAAAAGGTACATCCCAGCCCTGATGAAGGTGTAGCCCCGGCTGGGGCCACACACCGAAACGCGTGTCGGCGTTTTCTCATTTGGGGATATTTTAACTGATCTCCCTTCCATCTCACCGATGACCTGTGTTTATTTCTAACATCTAGACCTTTGCGGCTGTCATGTACTTTGGATACGTTGTTTGTATGTTGTATGGAATGTATGTAATCTTGGTATGTATGTTGGTATGAAAGTTATGTATGAGATTGGTATGTGGGACTGTTATGATGGACAATGTTCTGATTTTTTTCAAAAAACATTATTTGGTCTGATATTTATATGTATAAAAAAGTTTATATCATGTAATAAAATCTTTATACATTTGTATTCAACTGTTTCATGACTGTTCATGGGGCCTTTTTGTAATTATCAAATGACCTCTTAGTGAGACCTTGATTGAATCTGACTGGCAGGTATCCCTGTGACCTTTTTCTTTGTATCTTCCCCACTTACCTGCCTGTAATCTATTGGGGGTCCCCCTTCTTTTTGGTTGCTGCTTAGGGAAACACTAAGAGACCCAATTCTTAGAGTACATGATGACAGTGCACACCTCAGGTCACAGGCAAAGAATAACTGGTTATTTATTGATTACTTACACACGCTATATAGACACCAGCAAGGGAAATCCAATGCTTAATTAGCAGAATATATAAATAGGGCTAAGCTGCCAAGGCCATCATACATGATAAGGTGGGAACTCTAGTTTCCAGAAGACCTACAGACTGCCTTAGAGATGAAGCCAAGGACAAGATGCTGGGTTTGGATGATGATGAACATCAGCGGAGTTGTATATGTCCACCTTCGACTTTTTTGCATGAAAATTCTTTGGAGGTGTGGGCAGGGTCCTTGAGACGGACATGGTGCCTGAAGCGATTGTGGTGCTATTGTTGAAAAGGGGTAAGGCCCTTTTCAAGGGGTAAGGCCCCAAAATGGGTAAAGACACAAGATCCTATAGACTGTTATCCAAGATTAAGTGGATAATTAAAATGGATAGCAAGAAGACTTCAAAAAGGCTATCAAAGGTTATCAGCGACCTAGTTCATGGTGGTCAGACAGGGTTTATCTGGAGTAAAGGTGCATTAGTCGACATATGCTGGTTGGAGCATGTGCAGCACTTTCTTGAGATTAATGAGATGGAATATGTTGTCCTGTTCATTGACAGTAGAGTTTCCTATTTGATATACCGGAAAAGTATATCTCTGGTTCAGACTTCATCGGTTGGTTAAACCATTGAATTCACAAATTAAGATGTAGGTAAAAATTAACTGGAAACTGGGTCGAGAAACTATACAGGGATTACATTTGGCACCACTCATGTTTGAATTGGCTATGGAGCCCTTTAAGTGAAAAATGAGTGAGTGTGGACTACACATTTGTGATGAAACACGTGTGGTGTCTTTCTATGCCGAGGACACACTGATATATATATATATATATATATCAGATAAGACTCCAAATGCTGTATCAAGCACCATCAAGAGAAACAGACACTTCTATGCGCTGGTTGCTGGTGCAATGTAAAGTTCTTTATTCATTCATCGGAGAAATTCGTAAGACGCGTTTCGGCGATCCCAGCCGCCTTGCTCACATAAATGCCATTGTGCTGAACAACAAGTATTTTAAACCCACCCAGATGGTCATGTGATGGGCTGTCCCTCAACTAATGGTGAACATAGAAAAAATCATATTTGTAGTTCACTATAGAGCATTGGCAATGCACATAGCGTAGCAAAATGTATTGAAAGTAGCAGCAATGAAGTGAATGACAGTGCAAATACTATTCTCATGTAATCAAATTCATTATGGTCTAAAAATATATAGAAATATACAATATATAATTATAGCATAAATCCTCGACATCATGATAATAAATTACAGTACTAATACAGAGATAAACAATGCCAATATCGCACTGCCACAGGATAAGATAATTACATTTGATACTCAATACATTTGCTAAGCAAACTTTGCCCTACCTACGGTTGACGGCCCAAAAGAAATGAATAAAGTGCAAGTGCTGAAACAATTCAAAATCCCAAATTGGGCTAAAAAACTTACTTAGGTGTGCTAATAGATGTTGCTAGAGAAAGCAGCCAGTTATTTCATTCATCAAATCTTGAATACATATTCAAACAGAAACCAAAAAAAAAAAACACAATCTGACTAATCATTATAATACAGCTGGATTCTATGAATCTCCACCTGGAGGGCCACCCAAGCTATTAATCCCAAGCGATCCCTCTTGTTTGAAATGGTGATGGACAGATAAATAAGCCAAGATGTTACACAATTTGTAATTAAACAATGGTAATAGAAGTCAAAAAACAGTCAAACCGAAACACTATTGGTAGTCTGTGCAAAATACGCAAATTAAAATGCATAAAACCATCTACCCATAAAAAATTATAAATAAATGGAAAAATGCATAAAAAACGGACGTGCACGCAGAGACTAAAACCATGAAACATGAAACAGTGACATCCTATGGGCCCATATTGATAAAAAGGAGTGTAGTAAAAGGAAAGGCAAAGCAACAAGGCCAACATGGTATATATATATATATATATATATATATATATATATATATATATATATAGTCGCTCCCAAATCCAAGTGGGTAAACGTTCCCAAGACGGAAGGAAGCACTCACGGGGGTACGGTCCGCAATTTTATTATGCTGATCTCTGGCCAAACAAACGGGTTTCGGCTGACGCCTTTATCGATGTTTGTGAAGAGCATCTTGGCCGCCATTTCTTATATACGTGAGTGAATACACGCTTCCGTTAACAAACTGAAAGACGGACCATACTCGCAAATGTGTATGTTCCGCCATCTTAACACTGTCAAGGTACACTATACTGATAATGTATCATCAAAGATTTGGTCACAATCGAGTCACATACGCATATTTCAAATAAATAGTACATTTTTCATATTGTGTAACTTTAGGCAATCCTAATCATTCAATTGGATGAACTAAACTATCTCGCCCTGTATGACCTCACAGGTGCACCTAGCCAAATGTGGCAAACTCAATACCCATTATAGTCAAACATTCATGCCCTGGATGGGCTAACTATCAAAACAAATTGCTAACATGCTTTAAAATGTCATTTTATGTCCCAAAATGGCAACTTAGAAACGGTTTCCTGAACATGTTACATATATTCAATTTATCATTACTTAGTCATAAACGTTCTTAATTTATATTTATTTTGATTCAAAAGTAGCCTAAGGTGCAAAGGAGAGTAATTCCAAGGAAAGGGTCAACCCTTTTCCCTTCGAAGGAAAACAAAGAGACAGAAAGATTTTAAGATTTTAGAAAGAGTTTAGGAATTCGAGGACATGATCAACACAATAGAAGAGTAGTTCCCTGGTGCGTTGATGGGCTTTGTCAAAGTGTCTAGTGACAGGGTACTTCACATCCACATTTGTTATTGGCCTCATGTGTTCCAAAATTCGAACCTTTGTAGGGTGAATCGTGCTGCCAATGTATTTTAAACATAGCAAAACGGAACAGCTAGCCAGTCAGATTTACTTTTTTGTGATTTAGAAGGCACCCAGCCTGTATGTACTGAGTGTTCCGCAAATTCATTTGAAAAAAGGTTTTATTTTATTTTGTTCAAATTTTTCCTTAACTTCTTAGCATGTCCTCAAAGGCACATTTATCAAAACAATCAAGTAAACATTCAGACAATAATGTGCGCAATATATACAAGTGATGGATCTGTACACAATCAATACTCAAAATTCAGAGACACCAAAAACAAGAATATATACAAATCAATTGATGCATAAAAGACATTTAACACAAGCACCAGTCCTTCAAATTATATACCAAAAGACAGGCGGACAAGGAGATTCAGGGATACTGCTTGCCTGTCTCGATATGCCTGTGATTGGGTGTTTTGAGGATTGGACAACTAGGGGTAGTGAGGATGGTGTTATTTAGTCCCTAGTTGCACCCTTCTTCCATGTCACAGGCTGGGGGTCAACGCGTTTCGAACCACTGACAAATTGTGGGTTCTCCTCAGAACATGGACTGGATGAATCCGTTGCTGTAAAACAAGGGATTTAGTGTAAGTATTGTGTCGCAGTAACATAAAAATATGCTCTTTGACTGGGGTAGTGGATATGCAAAAAGTACCTGCAGGTAGCACGCAGGGGCTACAAGGGTGGTAGGCAGCCTCACGCAGTATGGAATTTCTGCAAAAAGCAATTGTTAGTAATGAGGGCTGTGAGCCAGGCTCAAAGAACGAAGCAAGGCGAGGTGCATTGCAAATTAGATAAACTGCACGTAGTCCTACCTGAACTTGAGAGCGAGTGAGAAACATGTTGAAAATTCAAACGCCCGGTAATTAGTCCGGAGACAACTTAGACAGTAAAATGTGTAGGGTGTTGTGCATGTAAGAAAATTCTTAGTCCTCTTGGGTTTATCTAAACCCGGGATGTTGTGGGACAGAACTTGTTTGCTCTTATAGTAAGCTTTACATTTCCCACATGGGAAAAAAACATTGAGTGATGGCAGCAATGGTTTTGTGACTTCTTTCACCTGGTGACTGTGGACCAACTCATTCCTCAGGGACCTCACCTTTTTAAATGTGACCAGCGGATTGGCAGGAAGGTCATTTCCTATCATAGTGTCGGACAGTAAGATATGCCAATTTTTTCTCAAGATTTTCTTTAACTGACCAGCATTTTCAGAATAGGTGGTAATCATTCTAAACTTTCCATCCAATTCAGAAGCATTGGTTGCTTTTTCGGAGATGTCTTTGAGCAAATCATTTCCTTTAAGAGAGTTAGGTATGTGTGCGTAATGCCTTTCAGAAAACGGTTAACAACCGAGGACTTAGAAAGAGAAGGCTGGTCTGGAAGCTGTAGAAAGGCAGAGATAGCCGAAAGATAACCTTCGATAATGCCCAGACCAGAGCCCTGCTGGGCCAAAGATAGAAGCCTGTGTCAGGACCCCATTGTTATATCCCTTTGGATTAAACCATCCCAGACTTTCTTTGGTGGCTAGTTGAAATTCTAATTCATTGGTACTATTCCTTTTCAGTCTCACACGTTCCCCATATGGTGTAACAAAATATCCGTAAGAGACATTCGTTAGTGATAGATTCCTTTTCTTAGAATATCCCCAGGTGTCAGACTGGATCCATAAAGTTTTTCCGTCAGCAGTACCCCTGCGCGTCGGTAGGAGTGGTTATGCGGCTCCGCGTCCGTCGCTAGCATCGTAAGCGCCGAGATGACATTATGGAGTCTACGTAGGCGCCACCCATGCGCGCTGACGTCAGTTCTGTACACGATTTTCCACACCAGGAACGCAGAGCCATGCAAGAAACTGACCACTGGTGCCATGAAACTAGGGCCCTGAAAGGGATGACCTTAACCCTAGAAATCAGTACGCAAAACGGGTAGGATGGGTGGGGCGGTAAGGAATCCATCACTAACTAATGTCTCATAAAGTATATCGTTAAACAAGTAGTAACTTGTGCATCTGAAAGAGACACGTTAGTGACAGATTCCTTACCTTAGAATAGATACCCCAGCAATACCAACCCCGGTGGTGGGTCTGCGAACAAGAGTATACCAGAAAGTTACAGAGAACAGAACGGCCAAAGAAGCTGTCTCTCCGGACTTGACTGTCAATGCAGTAATGCTAGGTAAACGTGTGCAGCGAGGCCCACGTAACTGCCTGACAAATGTCCTGCAGGGGAACGCCGCGTCCCAAGGCAGTAGAGGCTGCTGTTGCCCTGGTAGAATGGGCACGCAACCCCACCATAGGCTCCTTCCTAGCCAACAAGTAACAGGCTTTGATGTAGAGAACGACCCACCGAGAGATGGTCCGTTTGAGCACGGCCCGATCTTTTTGGGCATCCACGTAGCCAACAAACAGCTGGTCATCCACCCGGAACTGTCGTGTGCGCTTCAGATAGAACGAGAGAGCAGGTTTTAGGTCCAGATGGTGGAGCCTTTCTTCCTCTTTTGAAGGATTCGGAGGCGGAAAGAAGGTGGGCAAAGTGATGGTGTGCCTGATGTGGAAGGGCATGACAACCTTTAGCAAGAAAGAAGGACGGGTCCTTAAAACCACCTTTTCCGGATGAACAGAAAGGAAAGGAGGTTTGGAAGAAAGAGCCTGGAGCTCACTCACTCTTCTGGCAGCGGTGATAGCTACCAGGAAAGCCGCCTTGAGAGTAAGAAGACGCAAAGGACAGTTATGAAGGGGATCGAAGGGAGCGTACATCAGATATGTCAAGACAAGGCTTAAGTGCCAATGAGGCATGATGAACGGCATGGGAGGAAATGTGTGCGTAATGCCTTTCAGAAAACGGTTAACAACCGAGGACTTAAAAAGAGAAGGCTGGTCTGGAAGCCGTAGAAAGGCAGAGATAGCCGAAAGATAACTTTCGATAATGCCCAGAGCAGAGCACTTCTGGGCCAAAGATAGAAGGAACAGAAGGACTTCGGAGAGAGGGGCAGAAAGGGAATCCACAGACTTAGCTGTGCACCATGCCACAAACTTGTTTCACCTGCAGGCGTATACCGTTTTAGTGGAGGGACGCCTGGCTGCCAGAATGACATCACAGACATCTGGACGAAGACTGAAAGCCGTCAACTTTCGCCGCTCAATCTCCATGCATGGAGGTGGAGCCTGGACAGGTTTGGGTGGAGGACCATCCCCTGCTGCTGTGACAGAAGATCCTCCCGAAGAGGCAGTCGGATTGGGGGATCGAGTGCCATGTTGAGTAGCTCAGAAAACCAGTATCTTTGTGCCCAATTAGGAGCCACAAGAATGACTTGGGCCCGGTCACACCGAATCTTCTTCAGCATTCTGGGCAGAAGTGGTATAGGCGGAAAGGTGTACAATAGATCGCTAGTTGGAAATTCCAACGCGTAGAACTGTTGACGTTGCGCGTTCTCATCGGTGGCGAATAGATCCAAGGCTCTACCCACTCCTTGCACAACGTCCGAGTTCAGACGCCATTCGTAATCCATCATGCATCTGCGGCTGAGTTTGTCCGCCCTGGCGTTCATAGAACCTGCAAGGTGTTGACCCCCAAGGTAATGCCTGGATGTTCCAGCCATTTCAGAGGCGCAGAGCCTCTTGACAAGGATCCAGGACCTCACCCAGCCCTGTTTGTTGCAATACCACATGGCGGTGCTGTTGCCCGTGAACACCTGCACTACAGTTCCCAGGACATAGGGAAGGAATGCTTTCAGTGCAAGTCGGATCGCCCAAAGCTCCAAACGGTTGATATGGAGCTGGGACTCTGATCTCCGCCTCTCCCAAGTGGCCTCCCCACCACAGGAGGGACGCATACATCACCACTGTGTGCTCTGGTTGGGGAAGGGAGAGGCAGCTGCCATTGACCCAATCGCGATTCGAGAGCCACCACTGCAATTGTTGTGCAGTGCCCTCCGAGATCTGGACATGATCGGACAGGTTGTCCTGATGCTGTGCCCATTGGAACTTCAGGTCCCACTGTAGAGCCCGCATATGCCATCTGGTATGTTGCACTAGCAGGATGCAGGAGGTCATCAGGACCAGGAGCTGGGGGGTCATCCTGACTGAAACACAGGATAGAGGCTGAAAGATCGGAATCATAGTCTGAATATCCCAGACTCGCTGCTCGGGTGGATAAACCCGAAACCGCGTCCAGAACCGCTCCGATGAAGGGGAGCTTCGGAGAGGGACTCGGGTGCGACTTCGGCACGTTGATGGAAAACCCCAGCAAATGCAGGAGGTCGGCGGTAGTAATCTGGAGATGGGTGGCAACTGCTCGGGGCGAGCCCGCCTTCAACAACCAGTTGTCGAGGTAGGGGAAGACTGACACCCCTGACCTGCGCAGATGAGCTGCGACCACCATCATCACTTTTGTGAACACCCAAGGGGGGCTGGTAAGGCCAAAGGGGAGCTCGGCAAACTGAAAATGTTCCTGGACTACTGTGAACCGCAGGTAACGCCGGTGAGCCGGCAGGACGGGATGTGAAAATATGCGTCCTGCAAGTCCAATGCTACCATCCAGTCTCCAGGGTCGAGGGCAGCCAAGAACTGAGCCAGAGTCAACATCTTGAACTTCTCCTTCCGGAGGAAACGATTGACGTTCCTGAGGTCCAAGATGGGGCGCAAGCCCCCTTTGTCCTTCTTGGGGACCAGAAAGTAGTGGGAATAACAACCACATCCTACTTCTGGCCCAGGAACGCGCTCGATGCCCCCTTGGCCAAGAGGGCCATAACTACTTGTTGGAGAAGCACGAAGTGATCCACCGACATGCGGTGGAATTGAGGTGGCATGGCTGTGGGGGTGTGGGGGGGAGGGGGGCAGACTTGAAGGGGAGGGATTAACCCCTCCAGACGAGTTGCAGCACCCACTTGTCGGAAGTGACAGAACGCCAGTGGGGGAGGTGATGTTGAATCCTGCCGCCCACTGGCGTGGGGTGCACCGCAAAGCTCAGAATATGAAGGTTTTGAGGCAGATGCTGCAGGAGTGGAGGTGGATTGATTGGTTCTGCGCAGGCTTGTGACTGAACGAGCAGGCAGCGGAGCCACTTCCTTGGCCACGAAAGTAATGAAAAGTAGACGTGTGCGTGGTGGAGAGACCCAAGGACTTGGCTTAGCCAGAGAGTCCTTAAAACGCTCCAGCGCACTGTCAGCTTTATCGCCAAACAGGCCAGTGCCATCAAAGGACATGTCCATGAGCGAGCTCTGGACATCTGGCCAGAACCCGGTAGATCTCAACCAGGCGTGGCGACGAAGCGCCACGGTCGTAGAAATCGCCCTACTTAGGGAGTCTGCTGTGTCCAAACCACACCGAATTGTGAATTTAGCCGCATCCTTACCCTCAGCCACAGCCTGGGACATCACAACCTGGACCTCTTCAGGACACGGAGGCAACACCTGTGCAAAGGTAGCCTACACCACGTGGGAATTGCGGCCCAATAGGCATGCAGTGTTCACCGACCGCAGCCCCAGGCAGGCCGAAGAGAACCGCTTGCCGACCTGCTCCAGCTTCTTATCCGGCGGAGCCATGGGAAAGACACTCTGGGACGTCGAAACTTGGATGACAAAGGCTCTCGGGCATAGGATGAGTGGTCAAAAAGGCAGGGTCACCCGGCGCCGGGCGATGGCGCCTGGCGATGTTCTTATCCACAGGGGCCCCTGTGGCTGGCTGCGACCAAGTGCCCTGCAAGACGTCAGTGAGGGCGTCATTAAATGGCAGCAGGGGCTCTGACGAAGTGGATGCCGACTGGAGTACCTCAGTGAGGAGATTAGTTTTTAGGGCCACCGTAGAGAGATCACGGTTGAGGACCTCAGCTGCCGGATGGAGCACCACCGTGTAAGAAGTGCCCTCCTCCATGGTAGGCGGAGGAGAGGCAAAACGCGGATCAGAAGAGACATCAAGGCCGTCGGACTCCTCTAAGTCATCTGCCCAATCCTACTCAGTCACACTGACGAGCAAGAGGGTCCTCAGACCCCTCCCAGTTGTCCTCTACCTCCGCTGCATGTGGTGCAGACCGCCGCGGTGGGGCAGGGACCAGGAAAGGAACAAACGGCGTTGGGAATGGCACTGGACGGGGCCGAACCGGCGCTGTATCCCAATTCGGATCCCAGGTAGGAACAAAATAGTCCTGAAACAAAGGCAGGGGCGGAATCAACGGTATCCACTGCGGCGCCTGAGGTGTAGCCGAGGGTGGCGCCGGAGTCGAAGCCGGCAGCATGGGACCTTGTGGCACCGTGGGACCTTGTGGCACTGTGGCCGGAGCCAGCAGCGCAGGATGCTGCGGCGACGGGGCCAGAGCTACCGCAGGCCCAACAGGATCCTGACACAGGACCACGGGGCCCAAGGGCGCACCAGCGGGAGCCCGAGGCCTAAACAGACGGTCTAAGGCAGCAAGAAATTCTTGCACCTGTGCCGGAGTCGCCGACAGACCCGGGTAAGGTGGGTAGGCCGCGGGACTCCCATGCTCCGAAGGAGCTGCAGGGGCAGAACCCCTATCCCCCTCGTCGGCATCCGGGGACCGATGGGGGGGGACATCGGAGAGCGACGACGCTTCTTCGACTTCTTTTTGTGTCGTCTCTTACCCGAATCAGAGGGTGAAGACTTAGAGCCAGAGGAGCGATGATGGTAGCCCCACGAGCGTTCTCTAGAACGGCTCCTGGACTGTGAACGGCGCTGGGACGAGTGCTGTACCTCAAGCAACTTCCGGCACCGCTCTCTCAAGGCCTTCGGAGCCATGACCAGACAGTCCAAACAGGACCGGGAGTCGTGGTTGCGCTCCATGCAGTAGAGACAGACGTCGTGGGGGTCCGCCACAGATAAATTGCGACGGCAGGCCCCACAAGACTTAAAACTAGGCACCCCTACGTGCACCAGAGTAGAATTACAGGAGACAAAAAGTCTCAAAATGACTAGGGTATGTGCTCTAACCGGATCTGGGCTTACTGGCGCAGAAAAAGAAAGAACTGACATCAGCGCAGATGGGTGGCACCTAAGTAGTTTAGTACACAACTTACCCACATTTAGTTCTAAATAGTGGACTGCTTGAGAATTTACTTCTCCCGTGAATTATAGATTAATGGTGTTTATGCTTAGAACATCTTTATATGCCCATGCAGTTTCAGGGGATCCCCTCCAGATCACAAAGAGATCATCTTTGTTACGGTGCCATGTTATTTTTTGATAATCAAGTTTATTGATTTCAGAACATAAAAGCGAATCAACAAAATCACAGAGGACAATTATACTGTTACATTTGTGAAAACAAAAGCATCCCACCGTTACATCCCAAAAATACAAATCAATGAAGTGGTGCAGCCAGTCATTCAATATCACCCACAGTGCCCAGCCATTTACCCCACACCTTATGATATTTCTTATGGCATCCACGTGCCACGTACAAGGCCCTTTCTTGGGTCGCGCATCAGTACACTCCCTTGCGCCACCTACCCAGGGTCGTGGATCGGGGCATTTCCATGCCGCCACTATGTCGCGCTTGGCTATGATCATGGCAGTGTTGAAAAATAGCTTATCATTTCTGGACCCGTTCAACCCGTCCGTGATCCCCAGTAGTGAGTGTTGTGGGTCGTGGGGAACCTCACATCCCAGGACTTCTGTGGGTTCTTCCTCAATGGCCCCCCAGAAACCATCTAATTTAGGACAGGACCAACCTACATGAAAGAAATCTCCCGGGGTCAGGCCGCACCTCGAGCATTATGTGTCGGGGCGCAAGCCAGCATGTTGTACACGCAGTGGAGTGAGTAGGCAGCATATAGAAAGTATAGCTGGATTAGCCTAAGTTTGGCTGAGGCGGGGATTGTTGTGGGTGACATAAGGGCATCTCGCCAGTCCTCCTCGTCCAAGGGTCCCACCCACTCTCCCCATTGATCCTTCAACTTGTCCAGCGAGGTGGGGGTATTATTAACTAGGGACGGAGCCATGTTATTTATGTTACATGTCCACTTTTTATTAGACGCATCCCAGGCTACCTGCTCCTCCCACCAGCCCACAAATAAATTTGAGTAGCTGGGGGGCTAAGCAGGTATCCATAGCCGTCCCTGAGGTCTGTTTGAAATATTGATTCGGAAAAAGAAACATATTATTTTCCAGGCAAATTCTAACAAAAACCATTATCATGTCATTATGTTTTAAGTATTTCAAGGGGATCATATCCAAAAATAATTTTACTGCCCTTAGACTGTCTTTGTGGGCTATGCAGGTGTACAAACTCGTAATATCCAAGACTATCAATTGGATGCCATCCTCCCAGCATATTCCATCAATATGCTTTAAAAAATCTTTTGTGTCTCTGATGTAGCATCTCAATTTTACCACATGCTGTGAAAGAAAATAGTCTATGTAAATTGACATGTGTCCCATCACACTGCCTTGTGAGAAGACAATTGGTCTCCCCGGAGGATTGAATTGATCCCTGTGGACCTTAGGCAGGTGAAAGAATGTCGGATTCAGGCATCTAAGAAATAAATGTTTCTCTGTCTCTAACATATTTTTCTTGTAACATTTACATGTCATCAAATGATAATTTGTTACACTCTGATTGTTGACTTTTTCATTTATTCTTTCATAACAGTGGACATCCGATAGTAGTCGAATGGCTTCCAAATTATATCGTTCATGGGTTTGCAAAACATTATTACCACCTTTGTCTGATGGCTTACAGACTATTGTAATGTCTTTGCTCAGATTGTGTAGTGCCAATTGCTGTTCCTTGGTGAAGTTCCTCACCACTTCTAATCCTTTGCATTTGTTCTTTCGGAGAAGCACCAAATCTCTAGTCATCTATTCTGCAAATATGTCTATGGCGTCTACCGGCATCTGTGGTAGGAATTGTGAGGTAGGTTTAAAGAGGGTGTGGCCTGTACTTTGTTCTACTCCACTAATCAATATTTATGTCACTTCCCTGTGCATTCTCCCCACTAAAGTTCCAGAATTCTTAGAGTTTTCAAATCATTTCCTGTTAAGAGGTCTGTGTCTTTCCACACATGGCCAGTGTTTTTTGGCCTGTTAATTACTGGCTTCAATTTGGAGTATTTGTGCAGCTTTAGGTTGCAAGTAAATTTGAAAACGTCTATTCTGGTTTGTGTGTACTCAATCGGTTTATGGGGGCAGAAAGATAGACCAGGTTTTAGGACTGATTCTTCAGTACCAGTCAATGATCTTGTCGTCAGATTTACAATAGATAAGTTCTCATTTTTGTTTTTTATTATTTCTTCTTGTTGAAGAATTTCTGGCTCCAAGTGACAGGAGGTGATCGATTGCCTGATATGCCTCTCGCCGCCCCGCCTTGTTTTGC
This sequence comes from Lissotriton vulgaris, assembly GCF_964263255.1. Lineage (NCBI taxonomy): Eukaryota > Metazoa > Chordata > Amphibia > Caudata > Salamandridae > Lissotriton > Lissotriton vulgaris. Next base: position 708,552,189 of record NC_141687.1, on the reverse strand, counting down.
AGATCTTTGTTCTGAAGGTTTGCCCCAGGCTCCTTGCTACCATGATTGCAGAATTATTCAGAAAAGGGGGTGGTGATGAACAGAGTGTCTGAATTAAGCAGACCACTCTTACCCAGTCCAAAGATCAGGGCTTGATCCATCACCGTTTTTTAGCTCACTGCACCATCCCAGCTCAGAACCTGGCTACATGCAAATTAGTCTGTTCCTGTCCCAGTGCATGATGGGAACAGGGCAAACCAAACTACCAAGCCAATTCTTATACTGGGAAGGAAACAAGCTTCCGGGGACCGGTTTCTGGCATTTCAGCCCTCGTCGGCCCGGCTTGCTTGAATCCTGATGGTGCAATGAGCAAGGGACTCACATCTGAGTATACCCTTCCACACTTATGGTAGACAAAATGATTCAGAAAAGGGGGTGGTGATGGACAGAGTGTCTGAATTAAGCAGACCACTCTTACCCAGTCCAAAGATCAGGGCTTGATCCATCACCGTTTTTTAGCTCACTGCACCATCCAAGCTCAGAAACTGGCTACATGCAAATTAGTCTGTTCCTGTCCCAGTGCATGATGGGAACAGGGCAAACCAAACTACCAAGCCAATTCTTATACTGGGAAGGAAACAAGCTTCCGGGGACCGGTTTCTGGCATTCCAGCCGTCGTCGGCCCGGCTTGCTTGAATCCTGATGGTGCAATGAGCAAGGGACTCACATCTGAGTATACCATTCCACGCTTATGGTGGACAAAATGATTCAGAAAAGGGGGTGGTGATGAACAAAGTGTCTGAATTAAGCAGACCACTCTTACCCAGTCCAAAGATCAGGGCTTGATCCATCACCGTTTATTAGCTCACTGCACCATCCCAGCTCAGAACCTGGCTACATGCAAATTAGTCTGTTCCTGTCCCAGTGCATGATGGGAACAGGGAAAACCAAACTACCAAGCCAATTCTTATACTGGGAAGGAAACAAGCTTCCGGGGACCGGTTTCTGGCATTTCAGCCGTCGTCGGCCCGGCTTGCTTGAATCCTGATGGTGCAATGAGCAAGGGACTCACATCTGAGTATACCCTTCCACGCTTATGGTGGACAAAATGATTCAGAAAAGGGGTCGGTGATGAACAGAGTGTCTGAATTAAGCAGACCACTCTTACCCAGTCCAAAGATCAGGGCTTGATCCATCACCGTTTTTTAGCTCACTGCACCATCCCAGCTCAGAACCTGGCTACATGCAAATTAGTCTGTTCCTGTCCCAGTGCATGATGGGAACAGGGCAAACCAAACTACCAAGCCAATTCTTATACTGGGAAGGAAACAAGCTTCCGGGGACCGGTTTCTGGCATTTCAGCCGTCGTCGGCCCGGCTTGCTTGAATCCTGATGGTGCAATGAGCAAGGGACTCACATCTGAGTATACCCTTGCACGCTTATGGTGGACAAAATGATTCAGAAAAGGGGGTGGTGATGAACAGAGTGTCTGAATTAAGCAGACCACTCTTACCCAGTCCAAAGATCAGGGCTTGATCCATCACCGTTTTTTAGCTCACTGCACCATCCCAGCTCAGAACCTGGCTACATGCAAATTATTCTGTTCCTGTCCCAGTGCATGATGGGAACAGGGCAAACCAAACTACCAAGCTAATTCTTATACTGGGAAGGAAACAAGCTTCCGGGGACCGGTTTCTGGCATTTCAGCCGTCGTCGGGCCAGCTTGCTTGAATCCTGATGGTGCAATGAGCAAGGGACTCACATCTGAGTATACCCTTCCACGCTTATGGTGGACAAAATGATTCAGAAAAGGGGGTGGTGATGAACAGAGTGTCTGAATTAAGCAGACCACTCTTACCCAGTCCAAAGATCAGGACTCGATCCATCACCGTTTTTTAGCTCACTGCACCATCCCAGCTCAGAACCTGGCTACATGCAAATTAGTCTGTTCCTGTCCCAGTGCATGATGGGAACAGGGCAAACCAAACTACCAAGCCAATTCTTATACTGGGAAGGAAACAAGCTTCCGGGGACCGGTTTCTGGCATTTCAGCCGTCGTCGGCCCGGCTTGCTTGAATCCTGATGGTGCAATGAGCAAGGGACTCACATCTGAGTATACCCTTCCACGCTTATGGTGGACAAAATGATTCAGAAAAGGGGGTGGTGATGAACAGAGTGTCTGAATTAAGCAGACCACTCTTACCCAGTCCAAAGATCAGGGCTTGATCCATCACCGTTTTTTAGCTCACTGCACCATCCCAGCTCAGAACCTGGCTACATGCAAATTATTCTGTTCCTGTCCCAGTGCATGATGGGAACAGGGCAAACCAAACTACCAAGCTAATTCTTATACTGGGAAGGAAACAAGCTTCCGGGGACCGGTTTCTGGCATTTCAGCCGTCGTTGGCCCAGCTTGCGTGAATCCTGATGGTGCAATGAGCAAGGGACTCACATCTGAGTATACCCTTCCACGCTTATGGTGGACAAAATGATTCAGAAAAGGGGGTGGTGATGAACAGAGTGTCTGAATTAAGCAGACCACTCTTACCCAGTCCAAAGATCAGGACTCGATCCATCACCGTTTTTTAGCTCACTTAACCATCCCAGCTCAGAACCTGGCTACATGCAAATTAGTCTGTTCCTGTCCCAGTGCATGATGGGAACAGGGCAAACCAAACTACCAAGCCAATTCTTATACTGGGAAGGAAACAAGCTTCCGGGGACCGGTTTCTGGCATTTCAGCCGTCGTCGGCCCGGCTTGCTTGAATCCTGATGGTGCAATGAGCAAGGGACTCACATCTGAGTATATTCTTCCACGCTTATGGTGGACAAAATGATTCAGAAAAGGGGGTGGTGATGAACAGAGTGTCTGAATTAAGGAGACCACTCTTACCCAGTCCAAAGATCAGGGCTTGATCCATCACCGTTTTTTAGCTCACTGCACCATATCAGCTCAGAACCTGGCTACATGCAAATTAGTCTGTTCCTGTCCCAGTGCATGATGGGAACAGGGCAAACCAAACTACCAAGCTAATTCTTATACTGGGAAGGAAACAAGCTTCCGGGGACCGGTTTCTGGCATTTCAGCCGTCGTCGGCCCGGCTTGCTTGAATCCTGATGGTACAATGAGCAAGGGACTCACATCTGAGTATACCCTTCCACGCTTATGGTGGACAAAATGATTCAGAAAAGGGGGTGGTGATGAACAGAGTGTCTGAATTAAGCAGACCACTCTTACCCAGTCCAAAGATCAGGGCTCGATCCATTACTGTTCTTTAGCTCACTGCACCATCCCAGCTCAGAACCTGGCTACATGCAAATTAGTCTGTTCCTGTCCCAGTGCATGATGGGAACAGGGCAAACCAAACTACCAAGCTAATTCTTATACTGGGAAGGAAACAAGCTTCCGGGGACCGGTTTCTGGCATTTCAGCCCTCGTCGGCCCGGCTTGCTTGAATCCTGATGGTGCAATGAGCAAGGGACTCACATCTGAGTATACCCTTCCACGCTTATGGTAGACAAAATGATTCAGAAAAGGGGGTGGTGATGGACAGAGTGTCTGAATTAAGCAGACCACTCTTACCCAGTCCAAAGATCAGGGCTTGATCCATCACCGTTTTTTAGCTCACTGCACCATCCAAGCTCAGAAACTGGCTACATGCAAATTAGTCTGTTCCTGTCCCAGTGCATGATGGGAACAGGGCAAACCAAACTACCAAGCCAATTCTTATACTGGGAAGGAAACAAGCTTCCGGGGACCGGTTTCTGGCATTTCAGGTGTCGTCCGCCCGGCTTGCTTGAATCCTGATGGTGCAATGAGCAAGGGACTCACATCTGAGTATACCCTTCCACGCTTATGGTGGACAAAATGATTCAGAAAAGGGGGTGGTGATGAACAGAGTGCCTGAATTAAGCAGACCACTCTTACCCAGTCCAAAGATCAGGGCTTGATCCATCAACGTTTTTTAGCTTACTGCACCATCCCAGCTCAGAACCTGGCTACATGCAAATTAGTCTGTTCCTGTCCCAGTGCATGATGGGAACAGGGCAAACCAAACTACCAAGCCAATTCTTATACTGGGAAGGAAACAAGCTTCCGGGGACCGGTTTCTGGCATTTCAGCCGTCGTCGGCCCGGCTTGCTTGAATCCTGATGGTGCAATGAGCAAGAGACTCACATCTGAGTATACCCGGCCACGCCTATGGTGGACAAAATGATTCAGAAAAGGGGGTGGTGATGAACAGAGTGTCTGAATTAAGCAGACCACTCTTACCCAGTCCAAAGATCAGGGCTTGATCCATCATCGTTTTTTAGCTCACTGCACCATCCCAGCTCAGAACCTGGCTACATGCAAATTAGTCTGTTCCTGTCCCAGTGCATGATGGGAACAGGGCAAACCAAACTACCAAGCCAATTCTTATACTGGGAAGGAAACAAGCTTCCGGGGACCGGTTTCTGGCATTTCAGCCGTCGTCGGCCCGGCTTGCTTGAATCCTGATGGTGCAATGAGCAAGGGACTCACATCTGAGTATACCCTTCCACGCTTATGGTGGACAAAATGATTCAGAAAAGGGGGTGGTGATGAACAGAGTGTCTGAATTAAGCAGACCACTCTTACCCAGTCCAAAGATCAGGGCTTGATCCATCACCGTTTTTTAGCTCACTGCACCATCCCAGCTCAGAACCTGGCTACATGCAAATTAGTCTGTTCCTGTCCCAGTGCATGATGGGAACAGGGCAAACCAAACTACCAAGCCAATTCCTATACTGGGAAGGAAACAAGCTTCCGGGGACCGGTTTCTGGCATTTCAGCCGTCGTCGGCCCGGCTTGCTTGAATCCTGATGGTGCAATGAGCAAGGGACTCACATCTGAGTATACCCTTCCACGCTTATGGTGGACAAAATGATTCAGAAAAGGGGGTGGTGATGAACAGAGTGTCTGAATTAAGCAGACCACTCTTACCCAGTCCAAAGATCAGGGCTTGATCCATCACCGTTTTTTAGCTCACTGCACCATCCCAGCTCAGAACCTTGCTACATGCAAATTAGTCTGTTCCTGTCCCAGTGCATGATGGGAACAGGGCAAACCAAAATACCAAGCCAATTCTTATACTGGGAAGGAAACAAGCTTCCGGGGACCGGTTTCTGGCATTTCAGCCGTCGTCGGCCCGGCTTGCTTGAATCCTGATGGTGCAATGAGCAAGGGACTCACATCTGAGTATACCCTTCCACGCTTATGGTGGACAAAATGATTCAGAAAAGGGGGTGGTGATGAACAGAGTGTCTGAATTAGGCAGACCACTCTTACCCAGTCCAAAGATCAGGGCTTGATCCATCACCGTTTTTTAGCTCACTGCACCATCCCAGCTCAGAACCTGGCTACATGCAAATTAGTCTGTTCCTGTCCCAGTGCATGATGGGAACAGGGCAAATCAAACTACCGAGCCAATTCTTATACTGGGAAGGAAACAAGCTTCCGGCGACCGGTTTCTGGCATTTCAGCCGTCGTCGGCCCGGCTTGCTTGAATCCTGATGGTGCAATGAGCAAGGGACACACATCTGAGTATACCCTTCCACGCTTATGGTGGACAAACTGATTCAGAAAATGGGGTGGTGATGGACAGAGTGTCTGAATTAAGCAGACCACTCTTACCCAGTCCAAAGATCAGGGCTTGATCCATCACTGTTTTTTAGCTCACTGCACCATCCAAGCTCAGAAACTGGCTACATGCAAATTAGTCTGTTCCTGTCCCAGTGCATGATGGGAACAGGGCAAACCAAACTACCAAGCCAATTCTTATACTGGGAAGGAAACAAGCTTCCGGGGACCGGTTTCTGGCATTTCAGCCGTTGTCAGCCCGGCTTGCTTGAATCCTGATGGTGCAATGAGCAAGGGACTCACATCTGAGTATACCCTTTCACGCTTATGGTGGACAAAATGATTCAGAAAAGGGGGTGGTGATGAACAGAGTGTCTGAATTAAGCAGACCACTCTTACCCAGTCCAAAGATCAGGGCTTGATCCATCACCGTTTTTTAGCTCACTGCACCATCCCAGCTCAGAACCTGGCTACATGCAAATTAGTCTGTTCCTGTCCCAGTGCATGATGGGAACAGGGCAAACCAAACTACCAAGCCAATTCTTATACTGGGAAGGAAACAAGCTTCCGGGGACCGGTATCTGGCATTTCAGCCGTCGTCGGCCCGGCTTGCTTGAATCCTGATGGTGCAATGAGCAAGGGACTCACATCTGAGTATACCCCTCCACGCTTATGGTGGACAAAATGATTCAGAAAAGGGGGTGGTGATGAACAGAGTGTCTGAATTAAGCAGACCACTCTTACCCAGTCCAAAGATCAGGACTCGATCCATCACCGTTTTTTAGCTCACTGCACCATCCCAGCTCAGAACCTGGCTACATGCAAATTAGTCTGTTCCTGTCCCAGTGCATGATGGGAACAGGGCAAACCAAACTACCAAGCCAATTCTTATACTGGGAAGGAAACAAGCTTCCGGGGACCGGTTTCTGGCATTTCAGCCGTCGTCGGCCCGGCTTGCTTGAATCCTGATGGTGCAATGAGCAAGGGACTCACATCTGAGTATATCCTTCCACTCTTATGGTGGACAAAATGATTCAGAAAAGGGGGTGGTGATGAACAGAGTGTCTGAATTAAGCAGACCACTCTTACCCAGTCCAAAGATCAGGGCTTGATCCATCACCGTTTTTTAGCTCACTGCACCATATCAGCTCAGAACCTGGCTACATGCAAATTAGTCTGTTCCTGTCCCAGTGCATGATGGGAACAGGGCAAACCAAACTACCAAGCCAATTCTTATACTGGGAAGGAAACAAGCTTCCGGGGACCGGTTTCTGGCATTTCAGCCGTCGTCGGCCCGGCTTGCTTGAATCCTGATGGTGCAATGAGCAAGGGACTCACATCTGAGTATACCCGGCCACGCCTATGGTGGACAAAATGATTCAGAAAAGGGGGTGGTGATGAACAGAGTGTCTGAATTAAGCAGACCACTCTTACCCAGTCCAAAGATCAGGGCTTGATCCATCACCGTTTTTTATCTCACTGCACCATCCCAGCTCAGAACCTGGCTACATGCAAATTAGTCTGTTCCTGTCCCAGTGCATGATGGGAACAGGGCAAACCAAACTACCAAGCCAATTCTTATACTGGGAAGGAAACAAGCTTCCGGGGACCGGTTTCTGGCATTTCAGCCGTCGTCGGCCCGGCTTGCTTGAATCCTGATGGTGCCATGAGCAAGGGACTCACATCTGAGTATACCCTTCCACGCTTATGGTGGACAAAATGATTCAGAAAAGGGGGTGGTGATGAACAGAGTGTCTGAATTAAGCAGACCACTCTTACCCAGTCCAAAGATCAGGGCTTGATCCATCACCGTTTTTTAGCTCACTGCACCATCCCAGCTCAGAACCTGGCTACATGCAAATTAGTCTGTTCCTGTCCCAGTGCATGATGGGAACAGGGCAAACCAAACTACCAAGCCAATTCTTATACTGGAAAGGAAACAAGCTTCCGGGGACCTGTTTCTGGCATTTCAGCCGTTGTCAGCCCGGCTTGCTTGAATCCTGATGGTGCAATGAGAAGGGACTCACATCTGAGTATACCCTTTCACGCTTATGGTGGACAAAATGATTCAGAAAAGGGGGTGGTGATGAACAGAGTGTCTGAATTAAGCAGACCACTCTTACCCAGTCCAAAGATCAGGGCTTGATCCATCATCGTTTTTTTAGCTCACTGCACCATCCCAGCTCAGAACCTGGCTACATGCAAATTAGTCTGTTCCTGTCCCAGTGCATGATGGGAACAGGGCAAACCAAACTACCAAGCCAATTCCTATACTGGGAAGGAAACAAGCTTCCGGGGACCGGTTTCTGGCATTTCAGCCGTCGTCGGCCCAGCTTGCTTGAATCCTGATGGTGCAATGAGCAAGGGACTCACATCTGAGTATACCCTTCCACGCTTATGGTGGACAAAAGGATTCAGAAAAGGGGGTGGTGATGAACTGAGTGTCTGAATTAAGCAGACCACTCTTACCCAGTCCAAAGATCAGGGCTTGATCCATCACCGTTTTTTAGCTCACTGCACCATCCCAGCTCAGAACCTGGCTACATGCAAATTAGTCTGTTCCTGTCCCAGTGCATGATGGGAACAGGGCAAACCAAACTACCAAGCCAATTCTTATACTGGGAAGGAAACAAGCTTCCGGGGACCGGTTTCTGGCATTTCAGCCGTCGTCGGTCCGGCTTGCTTGAATCCTGATGGTGCAATGAGCAAGGGACTCACATCTGAGTATACCCTTCCACGCTTATGGTGGACAAAATGATTCAGAAAAGGGGGTGGTGATGAACTGAGTGTCTGAATTAAGCAGACCACTCTTACCCAGTCCAAAGATCAGGGCTTGATCCATCACCGTTTTTTAGCTCACTGCACATTCCCAGCTCAGAACCTGGCTACATGCAAATTAGTCTGTTCCTGTCCCAGTGCATGATGGGAACAGGGCAAACCAAACAACCAAGCCAATACTTATACTGGGAAGGAAACAAGCTTCCGGGGACCGGTTTCTGGCATTTCAGCCGTCGTCGGCCCGGCTTGCTTGAATCCTGATGGTACAATGAGCAAGGGACTCACATCTGAGTATACCCTTCCACGCTTATGGTGGACAAAATGATTCAGAAAAGGGGGTGGTGATGAACAGAGTGTCTGAATTAAGCAGACCACTCTTACCCAGTCCAAAATCAGGGCTTGATCCATCACCGTTTTTTAGCTCACTGCACCATCCCAGCTCAGAACCTGGCTACATGCAAATTAGTCTGTTCCTGTCCCAGTGCATGATGGGAACAGGGCAAACCAAACTACCAAGCTAATTCTTATACTGGGAAGGAAACAAGCTTCCGGGGACCGGTATCTGGCATTTCAGCCGTCGTCGGCCCGGCTTGCTTGAATCCTGATGGTGCAATGAGCAAGGGACTCACATCTGAGTATACCCTTCCACGCTTATGGTGGACAAAATGATTCAGAAAAGGGGGTGGTGATGAACAGAGTGTCTGAATTAAGCAGACCACTCTTACCCAGTCCAAAGATCAGGGCTTGATCCATCACCGTTTTTTAGCTCACTGCACCATCCCAGCTCAGAACCTTGCTACATGCAAATTAGTCTGTTCCTGTCCCAGTGCATGATGGGAACAGGGCAAACCAAAATACCAAGCCAATTCTTATACTGGGAAGGAAACAAGCTTCCGGGGACCGGTTTCTGGCATTTCAGCCGTCGTCGGCCCGGCTTGCTTGAATCCTGATGGTGCAATGAGCAAGGGACTCACATCTGAGTATACCCTTCCACGCTTATGGTGGACAAAATGATTCAGAAAAGGGGGTGGTGATGAACAGAGTGTCTGAATTAGGCAGACCACTCTTACCCAGTCCAAAGATCAGGGCTTGATCCATCACCGTTTTTTAGCTCACTGCACCATCCCAGCTCAGAACCTGGCTACATGCAAATTAGTCTGTTCCTGTCCCAGTGCATGATGGGAACAGGGCAAACCAAACTACCAAGCCAATTCCTATACTGGGAAGGAAACAAGCTTCCGGGGACCGGTTTCTGGCATTTCAGCCGTCGTCGGCCCAGCTTGCTTGAATCCTGATGGTGCAATGAGCAAGGGACTCACATCTGAGTATACCCTTCCACGCTTATGGTGGACAAAAGGATTCAGAAAAGGGGGTGGTGATGAACTGAGTGTCTGAATTAAGCAGACCACTCTTACCCAGTCCAAAGATCAGGGCTTGATCCATCACCGTTTTTTAGCTCACTGCACCATCCCAGCTCAGAACCTGGCTACATGCAAATTAGTCTGTTCCTGTCCCAGTGCATGATGGGAACAGGGCAAACCAAACTACCAAGCCAATTCTTATACTGGGAAGGAAACAAGCTTCCGGGGACCGGTTTCTGGCATTTCAGCCGTCGTCGGTCCGGCTTGCTTGAATCCTGATGGTGCAATGAGCAAGGGACTCACATCTGAGTATACCCTTCCACGCTTATGGTGGACAAAATGATTCAGAAAAGGGGGTGGTGATGAACTGAGTGTCTGAATTAAGCAGACCACTCTTACCCAGTCCAAAGATCAGGGCTTGATCCATCACCGTTTTTTAGCTCACTGCACATTCCCAGCTCAGAACCTGGCTACATGCAAATTAGTCTGTTCCTGTCCCAGTGCATGATGGGAACAGGGCAAACCAAACTACCAAGCCAATACTTATACTGGGAAGGAAACAAGCTTCCGGGGACCGGTTTCTGGCATTTCAGCCGTCGTCGGCCCGGCTTGCTTGAATCCTGATGGTACAATGAGCAAGGGACTCACATCTGAGTATACCCTTCCACGCTTATGGTGGACAAAATGATTCAGAAAAGGGGGTGGTGATGAACAGAGTGTCTGAATTAAGCAGACCACTCTTACCCAGTCCAAAATCAGGGCTTGATCCATCACCGTTTTTTAGCTCACTGCACCATCCCAGCTCAGAACCTGGCTACATGCAAATTAGTCTGTTCCTGTCCCAGTGCATGATGGGAACAGGGCAAACCAAACTACCAAGCTAATTCTTATACTGGGAAGGAAACAAGCTTCCGGGGACCGGTATCTGGCATTTCAGCCGTCGTCGGCCCGGCTTGCTTGAATCCTGATGGTGCAATGAGCAAGGGACTCACATCTGAGTATACCCTTCCACGCTTATGGTGGACAAAATGATTCAGAAAAGGGGGTGGTGATGAACAGAGTGTCTGAATTAAGCAGACCACTCTTACCCAGTCCAAAGATCAGGGCTTGATCCATCACCGTTTTTTAGCTCACTGCACCATCCCAGCTCAGAACCTTGCTACATGCAAATTAGTCTGTTCCTGTCCCAGTGCATGATGGGAACAGGGCAAACCAAAATACCAAGCCAATTCTTATACTGGGAAGGAAACAAGCTTCCGGGGACCGGTTTCTGGCATTTCAGCCGTCGTCGGCCCGGCTTGCTTGAATCCTGATGGTGCAATGAGCAAGGGACTCACATCTGAGTATACCCTTCCACGCTTATGGTGGACAAAATGATTCAGAAAAGGGGGTGGTGATGAACAGAGTGTCTGAATTAGGCAGACCACTCTTACCCAGTCCAAAGATCAGGGCTTGATCCATCACCGTTTTTTAGCTCACTGCACCATCCCAGCTCAGAACCTGGCTACATGCAAATTAGTCTGTTCCTGTCCCAGTGCATGATGGGAACAGGGCAAATCAAACTACCGAGCCAATTCTTATACTGGGAAGGAAACAAGCTTCCGGCGACCGGTTTCTGGCATTTCAGCCGTCGTCGGCCCGGCTTGCTTGAATCCTGATGGTGCAATGAGCAAGGGACACACATCTGAGTATACCCTTCCACGCTTATGGTGGACAAAATGATTCAGAAAAGGGGGTGGTGAGGAACAGAGTGTCTGAATTAAGCAGACCACTCTTACCCAGTCCAAAGATCAGGGCTTGATCCATCACCGTTTTTTAGCTCAGTGCACCATCCCAGTTCAGAACCTGGCTACATGCAAATTAGTCTGTTCCTGTCCCAGTGCATGATGGGAACAGGGCAAACCAAACTACCAAGCCAATTCTTATACTGGGAAGGAAACAAGCTTCCGGGGACCGGTTTCTGGCATTTCAGCCGTCGTCGGCCCGGCTTGCTTGAATCCTAATGGTGCGATGAGCAAGGGACTCACATCTGAGTATACCCTTCCTCGCTTATGGTGGACAAACTGATTCAGAAAAGGGGGTGGTGATGGACAGAGTGTCTGAATTAAGCAGACCACTCTTACCCAGTCCAAAGATCAGGGCTTGATCCATCACTGTTTTTTAGCTCACTGCACCATCCAAGCTCAGAAACTGGCTACATGCAAATTAGTCTGTTCCTGTCCCAGTGCATGATGGGAACAGGGCAAACCAAACTACCAAGCCAATTCTTATACTGGGAAGGAAACAAGCTTCCGGGGACCGGTTTCTGGCATTTCAGCCGTTGTCAGCCCGGCTTGCTTGAATCCTGATGGTGCAATGAGCAAGGGACTCACATCTGAGTATACCCTTTCACGCTTATGGTGGACAAAATGATTCAGAAAAGGGGGTGGTGATGAACAGAGTGTCTGAATTAAGCAGACCACTCTTACCCAGTCCAAAGATCAGGGCTTGATCCATCACCGTTTTTTAGCTCACTGCACCATCCCAGCTCAGAACCTGGCTACATGCAAATTAGTCTGTTCCTGTCCCAGTGCATGATGGGAACAGGGCAAACCAAACTACCAAGCCAATTCTTATACTGGGAAGGAAACAAGCTTCCGGGGACCGGTATCTGGCATTTCAGCCGTCGTCGGCCCGGCTTGCTTGAATCCTGATGGTGCAATGAGCAAGGGACTCACATCTGAGTATACCCCTCCACGCTTATGGTGGACAAAATGATTCAGAAAAGGGGGTGGTGATGAACAGAGTGTCTGAATTAAGCAGACCACTCTTACCCAGTCCAAAGATCAGGACTCGATCCATCACCGTTTTTTAGCTCACTGCACCATCCCAGCTCAGAACCTGGCTACATGCAAATTAGTCTGTTCCTGTCCCAGTGCATGATGGGAACAGGGCAAACCAAACTACCAAGCCAATTCTTATACTGGGAAGGAAACAAGCTTCCGGGGACCGGTTTCTGGCATTTCAGCCGTCGTCGGCCCGGCTTGCTTGAATCCTGATGGTGCAATGAGCAAGGGACTCACATCTGAGTATATCCTTCCACTCTTATGGTGGACAAAATGATTCAGAAAAGGGGGTGGTGATGAACAGAGTGTCTGAATTAAGCAGACCACTCTTACCCAGCCCAAAGATCAGGGCTTGATCCATCACCGTTTTTTAGCTCACTGCACCATATCAGCTCAGAACCTGGCTACATGCAAATTAGTCTGTTCCTGTCCCAGTGCATGATGGGAACAGGGCAAACCAAACTACCAAGCCAATTCTTATACTGGGAAGGAAACAAGCTTCCGGGGACCGGTTTCTGGCATTTCAGCCGTCGTCGGCCCGGCTTGCTTGAATCCTGATGGTGCAATGAGCAAGGGACTCACATCTGAGTATACCCGGCCACGCCTATGGTGGACAAAATGATTCAGAAAAGGGGGTGGTGATGAACAGAGTGTCTGAATTAAGCAGACCACTCTTACCCAGTCCAAAGATCAGGGCTTGATCCATCATCGTTTTTTTAGCTCACTGCACCATCCCAGCTCAGAACCTGGCTACATGCAAATTAGTCTGTTCCTGTCCCAGTGCATGATGGGAACAGGGCAAACCAAACTACCAAGCCAATTCCTATACTGGGAAGGAAACAAGCTTCCGGGGACCGGTTTCTGGCATTTCAGCCGTCGTCGGCCCAGCTTGCTTGAATCCTGATGGTGCAATGAGCAAGGGACTCACATCTGAGTATACCCTTCCACGCTTATGGTGGACAAAAGGATTCAGAAAAGGGGGTGGTGATGAACTGAGTGTCTGAATTAAGCAGACCACTCTTACCCAGTCCAAAGATCAGGGCTTGATCCATCACCGTTTTTTAGCTCACTGCACCATCCCAGCTCAGAACCTGGCTACATGCAAATTAGTCTGTTCCTGTCCCAGTGCATGATGGGAACAGGGCAAACCAAACTACCAAGCCAATTCTTATACTGGGAAGGAAACAAGCTTCCGGGGACCGGTTTCTGGCATTTCAGCCGTCGTCGGTCCGGCTTGCTTGAATCCTGATGGTGCAATGAGCAAGGGACTCACATCTGAGTATACCCTTCCACGCTTATGGTGGACAAAATGATTCAGAAAAGGGGGTGGTGATGAACTGAGTGTCTGAATTAAGCAGACCACTCTTACCCAGTCCAAAGATCAGGGCTTGATCCATCACCGTTTTTTAGCTCACTGCACATTCCCAGCTCAGAACCTGGCTACATGCAAATTAGTCTGTTCCTGTCCCAGTGCATGATGGGAACAGGGCAAACCAAACTACCAAGCCAATACTTATACTGGGAAGGAAACAAGCTTCCGGGGACCGGTTTCTGGCATTTCAGCCGTCGTCGGCCCGGCTTGCTTGAATCCTGATGGTACAATGAGCAAGGGACTCACATCTGAGTATACCCTTCCACGCTTATGGTGGACAAAATGATTCAGAAAAGGGGGTGGTGATGAACAGAGTGTCTGAATTAAGCAGACCACTCTTACCCAGTCCAAAATCAGGGCTTGATCCATCACCGTTTTTTAGCTCACTGCACCATCCCAGCTCAGAACCTGGCTACATGCAAATTAGTCTGTTCCTGTCCCAGTGCATGATGGGAACAGGGCAAACCAAACTACCAAGCTAATTCTTATACTGGGAAGGAAACAAGCTTCCGGGGACCGGTATCTGGCATTTCAGCCGTCGTCGGCCCGGCTTGCTTGAATCCTGATGGTGCAATGAGCAAGGGACTCACATCTGAGTATACCCTTCCACGCTTATGGTGGACAAAATGATTCAGAAAAGGGGGTGGTGATGAACAGAGTGTCTGAATTAAGCAGACCACTCTTACCCAGTCCAAAGATCAGGGCTTTATCCATTTAGTTTAGTCTGCCCTGTTCCCATGATGCACTGGGCCAGGGACAGACTGATTTGCATATAGCCAGGTTCTGAGCTGGGATGGTGCAGTGAGCTAAATAACGGTGATGGATCAAGCCCTGATCTTTGGACTGGGTAAGAGTGGTCTGCTTAATTCAGACACTCTGTTCATCACCACCCCCTTTTCTGAATCGTTTTTGGCCACTATAGGTGTGGCAGGGTATACTCAGACATGAGTCCCTTGCTCACTGCACCATCAGGATTCAAGCAAGCCGGCCGACGACGGCTGAAATGCCAAACCGGTCCCCGGTAGCTTGTCTCCTTTCTGGTGAAGAATTGGCTTGGTAGTTTAGTCTGCCCTGTTCCCATAATGCACTGGGCCAGAGACAGACTGATTTGCATATAGCCAGGTTCTGAGCTGGGATGGTGCAGTGAGCTAAATAACGGTGATGGATCAAGCCCTGATCTTTGGACTGGGTAAGAGTGGTCTGCTTAATTCAGACACTCTGTTCATCACCGCCCCCTTTTCTGAATCGTTTTTGGCCACTATAGGTGTGGCAGGGTATACTCAGACATGAGTCCCTTGCTCACTGTACCATCAGGATTCAAGCAAGCCGGGCCGACGACGGCTGAAATGCCAGAAACCGGTCCCCGGTAGCTTGTCTCCTTTCTGGTGAAGAATTGGCTTGGTAGTTTAGTCTGCCCTGTTCCCATGATGCACTGGGCCAGGGACAGACTGATTTGTATATAGCCAGGTTCTGAGCTGGGATGGTGCAGTGAGCTAAATAACGGTGATGAATCAAGCCCTGATCTTTGGACTGGGTAAGAGTGGTCTGCTAATTCAGACACTCTGTTCATCACCACCCCCTTTTCTGAATCGTTTTTGGCCACTATAGGTGTGGCAGGGTATACTCAGACATGAGTCCCTTGCTCACTGCACCATCAGGATTCAAGCAAGCCGACTGACGACGGCTGAAATGCCAGAAACCGGTCCCCGGTAGCTTGTCTCCTTTCTGGTGAAGAATTGGCTTGGTAGCTTAGTCTGCCCTGTTCCCATGATGCACTGGGCCAGGGACAGACTGATTTGCATATAGCCAGGTTCTGAGCTGGGATGGTGCAGTGAGCTAAATAACGGTGATGGATCAAGCCCTTGTCTTTGGACTGGGTAAGAGTGGTCTGCTTAATTCAGACACTCTGTTCATCACCACCCCCTTTTCTGAATCGTTTTTGGCCACGATAGGTGTGGCAGGGTATACTCAGACA
The DNA here is from genome assembly GCF_964263255.1 of Lissotriton vulgaris. NCBI lineage: Eukaryota > Metazoa > Chordata > Amphibia > Caudata > Salamandridae > Lissotriton > Lissotriton vulgaris. The sequence goes on along the minus strand of NC_141687.1, from coordinate 708,536,300 downwards.
TGAGTCCCTTGCTCACTGCACCATCAGGATTCAAGCAAGCCGGGCCAACGACGGCTGAAATGCCAGAAACCGGTCCCCGGTAGCTGGTCTCCTTTCTGGTGAAGAATTGGCTTGGTAGTTTAGTCTGCCCTGTTCCCATGATGCACTGGGCCAGGGACAGACTGATTTGCATATAGCCAGGTTCTGAGCTGGGATGGTGCAGTGAGCTAAATAACGGTGATGGATCAAGCCCTGATCTTTGGACTGGGTAAGAGTGGTCTGCTTAATTCAGACACTCTGTTCATCACCACCCCCTTTTCTGAATCGTTTTTGGCCAATATAGGTGTGGCAGGGTATCCTCAGACATGAGTCCCTTGCTCACTGCACCATCAGGATTCAAGCAAGCCGGGCCGACGACGGCTGAAATGCCAGAAACCGGTCCCCGGTAGCTTGTCTCCTTTCTGGTGAAGAATTGGCTTGATAGTTTAGTCTGCCCTGTCCCCATGATGCACTGGGCCAGGGACAGACTGATTTGCATATAGCCAGGTTCTGAGCTGGGATGGTGCAGTGAGCTAAATAACGGTGATGGATCAAGCCCTGATCTTTGGACTGGGTAAGAGTGGTCTGCTTAATTCAGACACTCTGTTCATCACCACCCCCTTTTCTGAATCATGATTGCAGAATTAGTCTGAACTTCTAGTGAAAAGGGGTTCATCCTGTTGTTGCTGGCAATCAACTCGTACTTTCCTCTTCAGAAAGATCATTCTCCGTTACATCCGATTCAGAAGTGTCACGTGATTCAACATTGGACTGTGCTTTCTTGGTTAAGAATTCCCGTCTTGGAGTATCGAATTTTCGGGCCTTTCTCACGGTAGGTGGCACTACTTTTAACAACTGTTTTATACCATTTCCTGTGCATTAACAGTCCCATTGACTTCTGGGATTTGTAGTTTTAGCAGTATTTCATAACCGATCATCTTGTGACAGGTTCATTTTGTAAGCAATAAACACATTGTTATTACATTTAGCAGATACCGGTTTCTGTTGTCTTTAGTATATATAATTATGCATGATAACCAAAATTTGAGCATGTGAGTAGTATTTCTACAGGTATTCGTACGAAGGTTTTATGTTTAGTACATCTTTAACCAGTCTTAGGAGCCCATTAGGATCGCGGACAGACTTGCGTCCGTCCGCGGCCCCAGAGCAGGAGGGAACCTCCGCATGGCATGCGGAGTTCCCTCCTGTCCAATTAGGATGTGACCGCCACCCTGGCGGTCACATCCTCTATTTTTAACATTGCGGCGGGTGCGACTTCAAGCTGCACCCGCAGCAATGTTAAAAATGCACACATTGCATTTGTATGTAGAAAGTGGCAGGCACCGCGCGGTGCCTGCCGCTTTCTGCATACAAATGCTGGGGGGTACCATAGGTACCCCCCATGTGCAACCCCCATCCCCCCTTCACCTAGGGGGCCCGCAACGGGCCCCTGCAGTGAAGTTCCACATGCTTTTCCACGGCGGAAAAGCCGCAGCGGAAAAGCATGTATCAGAGCCCATCCTAATCTGGCTGAGAGACACCGTCACCATATTAGTGCTTTTCCGCCGCAGTTGTAAGCCAACCGCGGCGGAAAAGCTGCGGACGGAAACCAGGACCCACCAGCCATCCTAATGTGGCGGTGGGTCTTTGGTGGGTCCGCTGCGGATTTTCCGCATCCTCCGGGCCGGCGGTGGCTTCCGCCGGCCCAGAGGATGCGGAAAATCCGCAATCTTAATAAGCCCCTTAGTGCATGCATAGTCATATGGGCCTGATTGGGTTGTATATTTACGGGTTAATAAATTATAACAACTTGTAATTGTTCCAGATTGCGGCGTCCTTTGATTGAAAAAAGGACAAATATATATATTATTTTGCAGTCAAAACCAATTTGGCAGCCAAGAAAAAGGTACCAGCTCATGCAAAAGCGACAACGAGTGGATTACAAGCCAAAGATGCCAACCTCATGAAAACGATGCATCATCTTCGAAATGAGGGGGGCGCCGTCATGGACACGCAAGAGATTGCAACCGAGGAAGGAATTAATCTCAGTGACACGGCAAGCAGTCCCTTCAAGGCTCCTTCAACCTTCATTCCAAGCATGCCCAAAGACGCTATTGATACCTATGCGGAATTAATCACAGAAGGTCTGAAACAACTACAAACCAAAGTTATGAAATCACAAGGTTTGGCTAATGTGAAAATGAGACCATACAACAACTTAATGAAGAAACTGAAAACAAACGATAATGTAATTATTAACCAATCTGACAAAGGAGGTAATATAGTACTTTGGGGGAAAAAGGCATATATAGAGGAAGCCCATAGACATCTTGATGATCAATCTTGTTATGCTTTATCCGATGTGAAAACGACTAAATCTAGACAATAATCTCATTACAATGTCTTGAATCGCTGGAAACGGGAAGGACTGCTATCGAGAGATGAAATGAAATTTCTGTACAAGGAGAACCCGGTGTTACCTAATATTTACTTCATCCCTAAGGTGCATAAGGGACAAACTCCGGTACCTGGCAGGCCCATCGTCTTGGTGATTAACAGCTTATATGAAAATACATCAAAATATATCGATTTTCATTTACAGGATTTTGTGACTTCCCTTCCTGCTTATATCAAAGACACTAATGAATTTGTGCACTCCTTGAATCAATGTACTTGGTCGGCTGACTATCTGTTGATAACCATGGACATAGCCACCTTATACACGAGTATCTCCCATATAGATGGTATTAATGCCATCAAGTTTTACCTGGGTAAAAGACCATTGGAATTGTACAAACATAATAACATGCTCATTTCCATGGTGGAGAAATGTTTAAATAATAATGTTTTTCTGTTTGAGAACCAGGTATACAAACAATTGAGGGGGGTGGCCATGGGGGCATGTTTCTCCCCCAGCTACGTGGGGCTCCACGTTGGCTGGTGGGAGGAACATGTCCTCAGGGTTACACACTCCACATTCTGGCTGAACAACATTGTCAGATATTGGAGGTACAATGATGATGTATATATTGTCTGGAAGGGCTCAAGTGAACTGGCACAACAATTTGTCGAGAATATTAACAACAACAATTTAAACCTGACCTTCACTGCTAACATCAGTGCAAAGGAAGCAAGCTTTTTAGATGTGCAAGTACAGATAAAAGATAACATCCTTACTACCAGTTTATTTAGGAAAAGCACCGCTGGCAATTCCATATTGCATGCACAAAGCTTCCACCCACAGAACACTATTCGAGCTATTCCTTATGGTGAATTCCTGAGGATTCATAGGGCCTGTAGTTCCATTAAACTCCGGGACTATCATCAACTGGAAGCAAAAGCCAGATTAATAGCGAGGGGTTATAGCTCCCATACTCTCGATGTGGCGATGCAGAAGGCCAACCGCCTCAATCGTCTTGAATTACTAGATCCCTCTAGAGTATCTAATTCACGAACATGTGAGGGCCAGGATTGCAACAACATTAGACTAATCACTGGATTCAGTCGCCAAGCCCGACAGATTGCCTCTATGGTTAAGAAACAGTGGCCTGTCATACTTACCGACCCTATACTCAAAGACATTCTGCCCAACACACCAACCATCACCTATATGAGAGCTTCCAGTATGCGAAATGAGCTAGTCACTAATAGTCCAAAGGTATCTAAGAGCGATGACTGGTTATCCCCAAGTAAAGGCTTTTTCCGATGCAGTTTGTGCAGGGCCTGCACTTTCGGAATTAATACTAAGTCATATATAACCCCCTTCAATGTTAAACCTGTTTTTCTGAAAGCACATTATACTTGCAGGACAGAACTGGCAGTATATGTGCTTACATGTAGTTGCAACCTGAGATACGTTGGCAGCACCAAATTACCTGTGTACCAACGTAGACTACAACATCTGAAGGCCATTGTGAACGCTGACCAAAGCTACCCTGTAGCCAGACATTTTCAGCAGGTTCACAAAAAAAAATCTGGCACATTTAAAGTATTTTGTAATTGATGCTGTGACCACCTCTAAAAAAGGTGGGGATTATGAGACAAAACTCAGGCAGCTCGAATCACGATACATTGTGCAACTTAACAGTAAAACACCGGGGGGCCTGAACATGGGAGAAGATTTAAGTAATTTCCTGTGAGAATTTATTGACCATTTGTCTCGTGATGCCATATGACAAATAATATTATCTCTGGAAGTTACAATGCTTACTATCACTTGGGAAAATAGGGACCCCTGTATGTGATGGATTCTCTTTGTTGGCCTTATTGAAATTAATAGATATCTGTATTCAAAGAACATTACCGTATGTACTAGATGACCTGTTGAGAGCAGATTTTTGAGAAATTTTTCTTTTTTATTTTATTTTATTCATTATGTAAAGGATTGACCTTTCTTCATTATTATTTTTTAGTTGTCACGTTTTTCTCCTTAATGCACTAATTATTTGGCATTATATTGTTTTATACAGACCACTATCGTAATAGCATTAGCATACATAGATACTCTGTCTCATATTCACTCTGACAGTCCATTATGGAGGTTATAAACTCGCGCAGCCTTCCATGTATTTTATGTGGTGTGCACTACAGGGAATTCACTTTCTAAAAAAGCGGAATTATGAGCATAAGTTTGCACTATGAACATCTGATTGTCATATTATTGTGTTGAGCTGAATTGATAGTACAGGTGTACACATGTGCGTATTTGCACAGTAAGATAAAGAGGCACATTTGCACTTTATTATGCAGAATTTTGCACATATGAAAGTTTACATATTGCACTAGGCACTTTATTATCCAGTGTCACCAATTTCATTGATCAGGATGTTCAACATTTATATATGACTAAATTTGTAAAATTGTTTAAAATTATTATGTGTGATATCATATGCTCAATTTACCCAAATATTTTAAGTGCAGATTTATTAATGATCCCTGACACAATTTTGTGAACATTATATCTATATGTTTTTGTACGGTTATTGTGTGTATTCCACCACCTTTTTAGCAACTGATATTCATATCATTGGTGAGAAAATTTGCGCGAAGTGCTCTCATATGTGCATACATCAATTGTCCGAGCTTAGATATTAGCAGTCTGTTGTGAAATAGCTATATGTAATATTATATTGTGCATTGAAAGTGTTTTACTTTCACTCTTTCAAAATGGCGCCCATTTTCGTTAAAGTATAGGCCTAGGCAATATGTGAGCCCTATTTCTATCTCTATAACATGTTTTCGAATTGGGCGCGCTACGGACATTGTATGCTATAAATGTTAACAGTGGTCCACACCCCCGCCAACAGTGAGCAAGGACGCTTTGTCCGAAACGCGTCTGTTCGGCATTTTCACCCTGCACTTTATAGTTTAATAAAGCAGTGAATAACCAAAGACTGGCTCTGGCGTATTTCTGCGTCTACGTGCTGGGTTCTGTGCTTGTATCTATGGCACGGCTACCGGCTGGATTGTGATATATATATCCACAGTCCTGAAATTTGGGCAAACACACAGAAATGAGGTACGTACCACGAACGTAGATGGTGCAATAAAGTGCTTTATTCCTCAACGGGCAGCAGCATGACGCGTTTCGACCGGGTAAACCCGGTCTTGATCATATATATATATTCACTGAAAAAACCATAGGTTTCACACCAGTTATAGTTAGGAATTTGCATTTAAAAAAACCTATTAAATTCACTGAAAGAACCATAGGTTTGACACCAGTTATAGTTAGCTGGAAATTTTACTGACATAAAACCATTGAAATTCCCACGTTATAGTTAGTTGGACACACTATAACTTGCGCGCCTGCAATGCACTGCTGATGACGTCACATATTACATCACTCATGAATTTCAAAGTTTTTTTAATAGCAACTTTCTATTGCTATCAAATATATTATTTTTTATAATGAATCCTATATTGAATATTTATGTAATACTATTTTTTATATGTATATATTTTTTTTTGCCCTTGAGCGCTCCCGGTGCACGTACCGGTGAGCGTCCCGTTAGCGCTATTGCAGCGAACGAAAACATCATCGTGACGTATCGCGTAGCCACGTCCGTGTGATACGCACGGCGTAAGCGCACTCGAGCGCATACAGTCGCGCTACGTAAGCGCCCCGGGGCGCGTAGCGTAAGCGCGTCGGGTCATGTGACCTAAAAATAACACTTTTTATTGATTCAGGACAGTTTTGGTTTCCAAATGATGAAAGCCCGGGTCATGTGACCTGAAAATAACATTTTTCATAGGTTCAGGACAGTTTTGTTTTCCTAATGATGAAAGCCCCCACCCTTTTTCCTCATTCTCACTTTGTACTTTGAGTGAGGAAGACCTGTTTCCAGAGCTATTAGTACCTATTTGTACTCAGAAATGGCTACAGTAGCAGCAGGAGCATCTCAGCCACCACCACCACCACCACCACCACCACAAGGACCACCACAACACCACAGTGGTGGAGATGAAGAAGAGGAGGAGGAGGAGGAGAGGCGGCGCTACCTGCCAGAAGATACTACCCCCTACAAACCAAAGGAGCACATTGTGTGGGAATTTTTTTAAATCCCAAGGGGCTTCAAGAAAGTAAATGCGCCAAAGGTGACTTGTCTGATCTGTGGCACTGTACTTTCCAGGGGGAACCCTGCCAAAAAATATTCTTTTGGCAACAACACCATGATTCACCACATGCAACGCCGGCACCCTAACAACTATAGTGTGGCAGAGGTCAGAGAACTGACCAGAAACCCTCCCCAATCTTCTCCCAGCACCTCCCAAAGTACCCAACCCACTCCATCGGGACCAGAGACAAGGGAGATGGTCCCTAACATCCAAACCCAGTTTGGAAATTTCAAAATAGTTTGCGTATTTTGTGGGCGTACAATTTGCTATGGTGAGCAAAGTGTTAAACTCATCAACCGTGCTGGTGACAAACAAAAGTGCCCAAAGAAACCTTAATTTTTTCCTGTTGTTTTTTTGCTCCAGTTGAGCCGTTTACAACTCCCTGTTTTTTGTTTGTCCCCATAAAAATTCCCCCAAAAATATAAAATTGTTCATAAAAGCCAAAAAAAGTACAAAATGTTCAAAAAAACTATAAAAAAATAATTTAAAAAAACAGTTCTTTTTAGAACTACCTCCAATTTATAAAAAAATGCTACATTTTTAAAAAACTGTCATTCTTTTTTCCCCATGGTACGCTCCCCGGTACGCTCCCCGGTGCGCGTACCGGGCGCTCCCCCGCGCAAATCAAAAATTTTGTTAGTTTTTTTGCCCCGCGGGGTCCTTTTATGGCCCCCACATCAAATCTAGGGGGTCAGGGGGGTCTACCCTGCCCCCTTTTCGTCATTTCCCCTTTGTATTTGCCACCTCTTGTGTCTCGATCCTACCGAGACACAAGATGGCGGCCGCTCCGGACTGTTTGGAATGTTGACAGACACCCGTGAGCCAATCAGCTTTCCGCGCGCGAACTCGCGTAGTGCGCTGGTATGCGCCCCGGTGCGCGTACCGGGGCGCGCTTATAGATATATATATTTTTTTGAACCTAAATTACTCAAAATCCACTGGAGCACATATCTTGAGACATAGCAAAGGCACATCGGGCTACCAGTCCCTACAATTTTGCCAAGTTTGGTGGAAATCCATTCAGCCGTTCGGGCTAAAAGTGAGTCCAACCGCCCTTTGGAAATTAACATGGGGAAAACACGTTTTGGGACCCCCCTTTTATCTCGGCCCCCGCTTGACGAATCCCCCCCAAACTTACAGGGAAGGAGCGGAGCGCAGCGAGGCAAATTTCAGGAAATTTTCAGGCAGATTCCTCAACCGGCGCCAAAGTTATTTCCAATAGAATGTTGCGGATTCTCTATGGAAAACAATCCTAACTATAACTACCTACTGGCGACCTCCAGTAGGTAGGTAGATATATATATATATATATATATATATATATATATATATATATATATATATATATATATATATATATATATCGGACTCGCTCTCTCCTCCTGACGACAAGAGTGTGACACAGCTCCGGGGGTTTTTCAAGACACAGCTTTATTTATGTTAAAACGCTGGCATTAAAAGTCTCTGGAAACGCAGGGCAGACGCGTTTCCGCCTTCAATGGCTTTATCAGTGCCCATTCCAGATAGTCTCTTGTTGTTTCTGGGGGTCTTCGCATGTGTTATTCAAATGTATGACCACTCCCTGGTCATGCGTTCATCGGCCCATCCCTCACCTCACAGGTGCCGGCACTTCCCGTTCCTTTCACCACTCAGCTGCATTCTGGTAAGTGAAGTCCTCCATAGGAGCCCACACAGTGATGGGTATTCCTTAAACATTGTTTGATGCCCCAATCTTGGTTGGCTGGTGACCCCACGCCGGGGCAGTCGTGTGGAAGGTAAAGCCGTCCTTGGTCCCCCTTCTCAGGCAAACATCTTAGCCTCCTCTCTCCCCATTCTGGCGTGAGTTGCCTCGTAGAAGTCTGACGCCTGGGGGGGCGACGCGTAACTGGTTGGGTACAAACATCGTTTGCAGGTACAACGCGTAGCTCCAGATCGAGAGGGCGCATCACTGGACCAGCACCTGCTAGCTGGGAAACATTGCGGACTCGCTCTCTCCTCCTGACGAAAAGAGTGTGACACAGCTCCGGGGGTTTTTCAAGACACGGCTTTATTTATGTTAAAACGCTGGCATTATATATCTCAGAGGAGCATGCATGATCGATCCAAGACTATTTATCTTGCTGGAGGAGTTTGGACGGTTCTCAGGCATAACAACTAACTGGTCAAATTCTGGTATGTGTGCGATGGGTGTACGGGAGGGAGTGTAAAATTACATGCATACATACATACATGAATTGGCCATGCAGCGGCAGAGTAGAGTCTTATAATATAAAAGGATCCACATGGCACATGAAGCGCAATACAATATTGCCTTAATTATAGGAAGAGTGTCAGGAAAGGGTCCTTCGATTTTGATCGATTTTTAGAACAAACCAATGTTGTTCCTGGGGGTAGTGGGGAGGGGGCTAAGTGGCAAGGGTCACGAGGGTGGTACTGCCTCGTAGGGAACAATGTGCCTATGGCCAACGGCACTACTCATTTTCTAAACAGATTGATTTACAAACTAATATGAGGCAGTTCAAGTACCCAAAAGAAAACTAGCCACTCTCAAACTGCCTTACGAGAAGAGCGGGGATGGGCACGCCCAGTTTTGGAGTGCTATCATGTACCACCTCAGGTGCAAAACCTGCTAAACTGGTTGACCAACTTTGAACCCAGTAATGAAAAAACATTATTAGTAGGCTGTTATGGATAAGGCAGCCCCTCCACCTCGTTGATGTCAGTTGGTGGAATTACGTCCAAGAACTCAAACCTGATAACATAGAGCTATTCAAATGCGATAAGCCAGTATGTCACGCTGTGGCCCTCAGCACTCGTTCTTCTGCCACCACTTTAGTGTTAATTATGGTTAACTCTGTTCCTTCCATATAGTATTACCCTTGTCCCTGTACCAAAGATATGCTTCAAACTAAAATAAAATTACACCTAATGTCACGTGCCTGTCCTGAGGAGACACCGGAACAACAGTACGGACAAAACGTGTTGCCACTTCCACTCTAGGGTCTGAGAGATTGGATTGATCTCTAAACTTCACACAACATATTCTTTATTTCCGGAATCTGGCTTAACACACCAAAGAGATGGGGTTAACCATAATGTTATGCAATCTGATTAATTCTTCCCATCATGAGTACTTAAAATCTCGGACTTGGCTATTACAGCTTTTAGTTATGCTTTCTAAGAAATTAAAAAAACTGTGAAACTGGCAGCTTCAGTGAACCTGTTAAGTCACAGATTGATCAAGGGTTAAGGCGGCTTCTTCTTCCTGCTTTCTTTCTTCTTAAGTGAATGTAAATTAATTCAGTATACAGTGCACTTTCTAAATGATTTGTGCTTGATGTGTGGAATTGCGAAAGAATGTTATTAACATGATTGTTGGAATGTATTCACATTCAGTTCCCTAGCTTATACTAGGTGACAGGCTAAACCCAGTTTACAAACAAGAGAGTGTGGCAATTGTTATTTATATAGGTATTAGTGGTCCAGCCACTAAACGCCTTAGAAAAGCCCAATCCCTATATTTGTACAATTTCCAACTGTGCATTGGTATGGAGCCACATTGTGAGTAATAATAAGACCTTAATGTACACCCTGTAAGTTTCACTGCACCAATAACTGACCCAAAATCCAAACCTCAAATTACAATCTGACCTCTGAAATACTAAGAACTCTTTACACCTATGAGTGGCCGAAAATAACATAATATTTTACCTGAAGACATTAGGAGTCGCGCCTCAAAAATGGTTGCACTTGTATTGTTGATGGTGGGTTTAACCGTTAGTGATATACACACACACACTCTTCCCTGTGCAATTAGGTACACACACCACATGCTATCCATAGGATTGTCACAAAGTCGTTTTTTTTACAGCAGTTGACTTCAGAATGCTTAATTTCATATGTGGCAGTATGAAATCAGGTGTTGTGCTGTAGAAAATATGCATCCATATATCTCAAGGAGGATCAAATTAAGGCAACGTTCATAATCATCAGTCGGCACTTCTTGCTGCTCACGATGCAGAAGCAACATACATTCAGGCTACGTACGATTTACTTCAGCCTCAAGCTGCTCCATGAGAGATTTTTATATTCCAACATTGAAAAAAAATATATATTTTCAGCGGGAATCACAGTTCTTTATCAAAGTTGTGTTGTACAGAGACAAGAAACAACAAATCCCAAATAAGTAAACCGACATACGATCCCGAAGGGGTGACATCTGATCCAAAATAAATGTCAACTGATAGGTTTTCAATAGGTAGACTGCTAAACCTCTGGTTTATCATTACTTATAGGTCTCTTGGAAATCATTGATCACTTACCTTTTCACAATGCCACTATAACTAGTGGTGGCTGGCACAGATCGTTGGTGGCGGGCTGGGCTGGGGTGAAATGAAATGAAATGAAATGAATGAAATGAAATGAAATGAAATGAAATTATATTTATAAAGCGCATGGCTGCCCGAAAGCGTCCCAGCGCTACGCATGGCTGCCCGAAAGCGGGGTGGGGGTGGGCAAGGTGTAAATTAAAAGAAATAAAATATAAATTTCAACTTACCTCCTCCCTGCAACCTCTCTCTACACGTCGCTCCTCTGCTGGCCGGAACAAGGCAACTGAAGCACTCAGGCTGAATCTTCCCTGAGAAAATCACTACGCTGCATTGCAGCGTTGTGATTGGTCTGAGTGCCAAACCACGGTGCTTGCAACCTGGGTAGAGAACATGCTAAGAGCGCATTAATGTTGGGACGGCCCTTGAGGGCCCACCAAATATTATTCATGCACACTTTAGGGAGTGCAAACCACTCCTTCCCGCCCATACTTTGTCAGCAGAGCAGCCCTGCACCTGCAATAGGAGAATAGGAAAAAATAAATTGATAATAACTTTCAGTTATTATCATTTTATTTTTTCTCCCACTGCTGAAAAGCAGTGGGGCGACGCTGCATAAATAAACTTACACAATACAGTTTTACGTCTTACTCAAATGGAAATTCTCTCTAAGAAACTTAGGGCCTGATTAGGATGGTGGGCAGACTTACATCCGCCCGCAACCCTAGCGGTGCTGGGACTGGCCGCCAGTGGTGCGGCGGTCCCGCACCTGCAGGATGCCACCGCCACCGTGGCGGTGGCATCCTCTATTCCCAGCATTTGGGCGGGCGGTGCTCACAGCACCGCCCGGCACAATGCTGGGAATGCACTATGTGCATTGCCATGCACAAGGTGACAGGCACAGAGCGGTGCCTGCCACCTTGTCCATGACAATGTAGGGAGCTACCATAGGTCCATGTACACCCCACACCCCCTCATTAACCTGGGGGCACGCAAAGAGCCCCCAACAGCAGAATCTGCATGCCTTTCCGTGGCGGCGATGATGGGTGGTGGGCGGGAGTGAATGTAGGGCGATCCGCCCTGCATTCTAATCGACCCCCTAATGTCAATGTTCTGCCTTCAGATAAAAATAATATAATTGCTGTTCAGGTTAGACATGATGCATATCAAACGTGGTTCAGTTGCAAAAAAAGTATTCCATTTTGGAGAGAGGTCTGCAGAATTAATATTAAAAGTAAAAACGTGTTTTCTATAAAGCACACCCACCAGCTGGTTCTAAACACTGCAAATAGTGAAAAAACTTGTGACTACTAATCTATTTACTGGTATTCGGTTCCTGAACTTCAGAAAAATGTTATTCTAAGTTGGCCTTGACCGAACTTTATTTTGTGACGCCCAGATCACTGCAAAGGTAAGTGTCAAGTGTTTAACTTTCTGAATATCCTCTCTCCATTTGAGATCAGGATTTTTATGTACAATTCACACTGACTGTCATATTGCCATGCTTTTGTGTCTAGGCCAGTGCACATTCATTTCACGTAACAAAACAATGTATTACTGCTAGCAGTGCTTAATTTTAGCCGGTGGTTGCAGGTGTGGCCCATCAGCACTTATTTGTGAGAGTCAGCACTTATTTGTACTCACCAGGCTTACACCCAGAACAAGAGACCGGAAAAATACAAAAGGCTGAAATAATGAGAAGGAGAAAGGAAGAAAAACAGTGAAAGAAAGAACGCAGGGATGAAAAAGAACCTGAAAAGGTAAAATAGAGGGGCATGTAGCAGGGTCAGGCTGAATTTATCACCTGAGGAAAAAGGAGATGGCAGAATAAAAGAACACTCAAACCAGGGACCATACTCTGACACTGCTCCCACCCAGAATGCATTCAGGGATACAGGCTCAACGAACATTGGTGTCTTCTTTGCTTCTCTTCATAACGCTCACAACACCTAAATATTTGCATACTGTGGCAATAAGTACCCTTTAGCATCGCAGAATAAACAACTGCCATGTCACAACCACTGACCTGCAAACTATTATACAATATAACCAATGCACTTAAACCAAATGCTACAAGCCACATCATGCTCTCACAAAACATCAGACACGACAAGCAGCGAGAGACTTTGATGAATGCCATTAAAGGGTTTTCGCTCAACAATGGGACAAAGGACACACATTTAAAGTCAAGGAGTAGTCCATTAGATGCCTCATATGCAGCACTTTGTCTACCTAAACTGCAAAGAATACAGCACTCCAAATGTAATGCGTCATGCTAGCGTATGGTCCAGCAGCTGAATCTCGCCCAGAGTGCACAGACTACCATTGAGGACCTGTGTTCTTCTAAGTAAACACTCACAGAGGCAAAGACAAGGCTGCACCAAACCCACTAACACATTTCTTTTAGCCCTTACAAGTGAGATGATATATCTGAAGATGAAAAACTACTCCCTCTCACAATTAAGAAAGAAGGAACAGATGAGGTCTAACTGGACCTATATTCAGACATAATGCATGTAAAATGAATATTGAGGAGTTCAAATGATGAGTCACATGTGAACATTACAGCATTATAGGAACTATGTAGACCCACTGATAGTAGGAGACATATACTTCACAACAGGTCTGACACATGCTTCAAAACATTACCATCAGTGGGCGACTATCCTGATGCCAAATTCTGACGACTCCTCTCAGGAATCCAACAGTCAGGTAAAAAGTGCTACATCAGGGTTCTGGAATAGATGCTGGGTGGTACAAGCCTGGGTGTTGGCCCATGAAACATACACATTGAACTAAGAGATAGTTCTAGCTCTGCTGGGTGTATGATACTAATGCGGATTCTGAGGTGGATGTGGGGAGGAGCCCACTTGCAAGGTGCATACAAACCTGTCTATTAATTTTTCCAATGGGTAGGGTTACTGGCATTCCACTGCTTAACTTGCTTTTTAGTAGTGAAAAGTGCTGTACTACTTATAATAACAGTAAGCTATGACAAGTTTAACAGGACCACACTGTCCTAATAAAAGTCTACCATTCTGACATACCGAGAAAATAAGAAAAGGAAATCAGAAGAAAAACAGAGTGGTGCTCTCAAATCAAGTTCTGCATAGTTAAAGCTCTTTAATCTTTTTAAATTAGTTAATAATATTTCTGTTATATATAAGAAATAAATAAATATTTCAAAAAATACTCCTGGGTTAAAGCAAGTGTGCCAACAGACAGTAGCAATTTTTGAAAGCAGCATTTTCTAAGGGAGAAGATTAGAACGGGTGATCATCAATAGGATGAGATATGGACCTCTGCGACCATGGTAAATGTCTGATGACCAGTACTCATGCCTTTCACAGCCACCTGTCATACAATAGTACCACAGCTCTGGCCCACACCCGACGCTTTGAGTAAACCAGGTCTTGCTGGTGTACAGGACTGGATTGTACACAATAACATCCTCCCGGTTCATGGACCTACCCAGTTCATCGCAACTACTAAAGTGCCTCATCCACCCAACTTGCAGGATCATGAATTAATTCCACCTCATTTTGGGATTGTCTGCGGAAATTCTATAGTTAACGGGTAGGTGAAGAGCATTTAAAGCTATTCTGTACAGTTGTAACAAAATATGAATGTGAGTAACCGAGTGCTCATTCGAGTAAAATTGTGTTTTTAAACTTGCTGTTCTTTATTGTTTTAAATTTCTTTACATGACCTTCCTCATACCCGCACTTTAAAAATTAATGTGGCACATGAGAGCCTTTGTTCTCTTCTTTCAGCATTTACGCCGTCTCTTTGCTGATTTACAGGTAGATTCATGAAGCCGAAATCGGCCCGCAAAGGGCCAGATTCTGAGAATCTGGCCCTTGGCGAGCGCTATTTTTGCATTTGGGTTTCATCATCCCAAATGCAAAAATCGCAATTATAGAAATCGCTAAATTGCGATGAATTGCATTTATGGAATCTCAATTTGAGATTCCTTAAATGCAATTCATGAACCATTTAAAAATTGCGAATTCGCAATCTGGGGCCGCTATTTACCGCGAAGTCTAACTACGTGGTAAATAGAAAAAAAACTTTGAAAAACGCACTAAAGTGCATTTTTCAAAGTTTCATGTTGCGCACACACATGCCCTAAGGGCATGTGTGTGCGCAACATATGTGCACACATCAATTTCAGGGGTGCAACAGGGTGTCCTTTGGACACCCCTGCACCCTTGAAATCGCAATCTCAATTTGCGAATCGCTAAATGCGATTAGCAAATTGAGTTGGTCTTCCCATTCATTACTATAGGCCCATAGGAATGAATGGGGAGATATTCCTTAATTGCGAGTCGCAATTAAGGAATTATTAGAAATCCCTATTTTTGAATGGATTTCTTGATGAATTGCATATTGCTATTCCTTAATAGCGAATCGGTATTTTTCGCTAATAAGGAATCGCAAAACGTGTTCTTGATGAATCTGGGGGTTAGTTGTTTTAGGGACTGTTAGTGCTTAGGCTACCACTAAGATGGCGCCGCTCTAACTACGCGTTCCATCCATCATAGAGTTACGAGGGGCTCACTAGGCAGGGCAACACTCTTGCCGCAGTCTTGTTGACACAGACAGAGGCAAGCTCGTCTGCGTCCGTCTGCGCCCTTACGTGACCAGCGCCCAGCCATTATACAGCATTGGATACACCTTTGTTGACTCAATATAGGTATAGTGCAGAAGAATTGCTGGTACTCAGAGGCAAAACCCCTTTATCCTGTGTGGTGTGTAACTTCTCCCAGCATAGGCTTAATTGTCTTAGCTGTGGCTTCAAGTTGGGACATAAGGGCTCGAACTTGGCAACACCGGTATCTGGAAGTAAAGAGAATTTTGTAATCAAAATCACCTCCCTTAAGGACGACAAACATCTCAATCTCTGGAGCATTAATTGCCACTCCTTCTCGAAGAATAAAGCACACATATTCGACTTTCTATCTTCTACGATGCCAGATGCTCTGCTCCTGACGGAAACCTGGCTTCATGCCAGCTCAGGTCCAGATGTTGCTAGTGCTCTGCCTCCAGGGTATGTCATCTCTAGAAGCGATCGAGTAACTAAGAAAGGTGGTGGGATCGCTGTAATTTTTAAGGACATTCACTCTTGTAAACTTGAGCCGCAACATTTCCCAGATTGCGTAGCTGCTCTGTTCAAACTGGCCATCTCTCCCCAAATGACTTTATCGGGCTTGCTTATCTATCGTCCGCCAGGGAATTTTAGAAACTGGCTATCTACATTCTCCGATTTAGTGGCCCCACTGGTAATGAAGGCTGCAATTTCACTATCTTGGGGACCTCAACTTTCATCTAGAGGACCCCCTAGATATGGGGAGTTCAACTCTGTTGGCTGATCTTGAAGCCCTCAACCTGCTGCTACATAATCAGGGTCCCACTCATCAGGCGGGTCACTTGCTGGATCCTATCATCTCTAACCAGCCGTGGGATTGTGGCGTACCGGCACTCCCCCTGAGTTGGTCGGATCATTATGCTATCTCATTCAAACTAGTAATTCCAGGGGATATTCAGTGGGCCAGCAGTGATGACTTAGGCAGGAAGCGGCCCTGGAAAAATCTTAACTTGGATTACCATAACAATTTATTGCGGGTAAATCTCCCAGATACTAATCTACCCTGTTGCTCTTTGAATACTGCAGTAACTGATTGGCTAGTTAAGTCTATTGATAAATGTTTGCCTTTGGCAGTAAAACATGATTCAACTCATCATCCTCCTGCCCCATGGTTCAATAATGAGCTAACCGCTTCAGCGCGGTGCAAATGTTCGCGCTGTGCTGAAGATTCCAAAACGGGCGTGGTCGTGACAGTTCCGTCACCAGTACAGCTCAACCGACGCTCGTGACGGAACCGTTCCGTCACAAGCGTCGAAGGGGTTAAAGGATATGAAATCAAAATGTAAACATCTAGAAAGAAGATGGCGTAAGACTTATTCCTTGACTAGCAAATTGGAATACAAGGCCTCCTTAAACAAATATCATCTGGCATGTAAGGCGGCGAAAACATCTTTTGTGTCAAACGCCATCTCCACTTCAGTAAACCGTCCACGGACCTTATTTGCCATGGTTAAGAAGCTGGAAGGATCCAAAACGATTCCCTTGCCTCCAACCTTAGATGACCTCCAATGCAATGATATTGCAAATTATTTTACCTCTAAGGTGGAAACAATATATTGCTCACTAAAGAATTCTAATCCTGTGAACACAATGAGTTCCCTGACTGAGGGGGCAAGTGGGAGTCATCGTCTTTCGGCGATGACGATTTCTACGTGATTGCCTCACGATGTTGAATCTTTCTTAGATTGTCTAAGTAGGGTAAAATCTGGCTCTGCTTTATATGGCCGAGATACCCGCCACCCCCTCTCAACACAATCCCCAAAGGAGGGAAACCGGAAACAGTTCTTGAAGTTTTTGGAAGTGGGATGGAGTGACCATCCCGGCCGTATTTATTAAAACAAAATTAAAACATTAAACGTTTCATGTTATGTACAATTTCATTACCATATTGCGATGTTTGGCTAACCTTAACAGATTCTCTAATACAGAGGTTCTCCTAGCCGAACTAGCATCCTACAAAACATTTCTTGACAACCTATCCAGACCTATCGGGCGCCTCTCATCCACTTTGCGACCCTCAAGGCGTTGCCACCCACGCAGCGCTTTCTGTACCACAAAAGACGCTGTCGGGTCCTGGATATTATGAGCCCTGGCAACAAAGGAAATGGCAGCACGATGCCTCTGGGCTGTAGCCACCGACTTCCCAGCCTTACGCAAGGACATCAGAAAATGTACTACCCAATCCTCATGCCCCCAAAGCCCCCCTCTCTCAGTCCCCAAAAAGGCTAAATAAGCCCGAAACGCCCCTTCGTATGCCTTCCTCGTCCTTGGTGCTAGACTCTCTCCCACGAGGTAACGAAGTTCGGGGCACCGAGAGACCAGAGAGCTTCGGGAAAGGGTGCTGGCTCTGGGTCCGCTGAGGGAAGGAAACCCGAGAAAGCCTGCATTTGAAAACGAGACAGTGCATCAGCAGCCTGATTCATCACCCCTGGGACATGTTTTGCTCTGAATACCACGTTCAGTTGCATACACAGTAAGACAATTTCTTTAAGCAGCCTTAAAATCATTTTACAACGTGCTGCCTGACTATTGATGCATTCTACAACGGTCATATTGTCAGACCAAAATATGACAGAGTGATTTTTGAATCCATCGGGCCAGGTTCTGAGGGCCACCAAAATGGGAAACAGTTCAAGGAAAGCAATATTACTCGTCAGCCCCTCTTCATGCCACCATGTTGGCCACCTTTGTGCCGACCATTTTGTGCCGAAGATGGCGCCGAAACCCATGCTTCCCGCTGAATCCGTCCATAGACCAAGCTCTTCAGAGGACAAGGCCGGTTTGTTCCAGACGACTCGACCATTGAAATCTGCCAAAAATGCTAACCAAATACGCATGTCTTGGCGGACCTCGGCCGATAATCTCGTGCGATGATGACCCTCTTTTAGGCCGACCATCGCCTGGGCAATTGAACGGGAGAAGGGGCGGGCCATCGGGATCACCCTTAGGGCAAAATTCAACTTCCCCACCAATTGCTGCAATTGATGCAGCGTAACTTTAGATGCAATAATACACGTTTGCAGGGCTGCCCTGAATTTCGACACTTTGGCAGCTGGTAAACGAAAACAACCCTCACTAGAGTCCAACTCGATCCCGAGAAACTCGAGGCAAGTCGTGGGACCCACAGTTTTACCTGGTGCCAATGGCACGCCAAATTGATTCATTAAAACACAAAATTCAGTCAAGGCCCGGGCACATTCATCATCCCCAGCGGCCCCAAGGAACAGAAAGTCATCGAGGTAATGCATCACATTTCCAAAACCCGTTTTCTTCGTGTAAACCCATTGTAGAAAACTACTGAATTTCTCGAAATATGCACAAGATATAGAGCACCCCATCGGCATACACCTATCCATGTAATACGAACCTTGAAACATGAATCCTAAAAGACGTTGGTCTTCCGGGTATACCGGGAGCAAACGGAACGCTGACTCGATATCTGATTTCGCCATCAGCGCCCCGGGCCCCAGGCGATTCAAAATGGCTACGGCCTCATCGAATGATGCGTACCGCACCGAACACATCTCTGGATCAATTGCGTCGTTTACAGAAAGGCCATGAGGCGCTGATAAATTGTGAATCAATCGAAACTCACCTGGGTCCTTCTTAGGGACCACCCCTAAAGGAGAACAAACAAAATCCTGTACCGGGGGAACACTAAACGGGCCGGCAACCCGACCTCGGGTAACCTCTTTCCGGATCTTATCCTGTACTACATTCGTATGCTGTAAGACAGAAAGTTGGTTTTTGCACGTCCCGACACCCTGAAAGTCCCCCACCGGGATGCGGAAACCATATGAAAAACCGTTTCGCAGCACCCCAGCAGAAGTACGATCTGGGTATTCGCTGAGCCAAGGAATCATCGCCAAGGTATCAATCGGGGTTGGTAAGGGCGCCCCTCGGACTACATTAGACCTGTTTGGCGCCTCCTCTACCCCCATTTTCATCCGTTTTGGCTCTGCACGAGGACTCAGGATGGGGGGCCCCGCAACCACTACATTCGTGCTTGAATTTACAGGATCCCGGGGGCCTAGTACATTTACCTTTGTTGAAATTGAAACAGAAACCCCTCTTCCCTGTGTTGCCAGCGGGTCTCGGATAATCGTCGGTACCCGCACCCGACCGAAAGGGCGTTCCCCCATATTGGCGGGAGGACTCACCCACAGTACTCCCCACCAACGGTATTTTCAACATCCCGGACTCTTTCATTTTATCCCATGTCAGAGAATCATAACAGTCCCAGGTTAAACTTTTGTTATGCTCCATTGCTTTCCTGAACAGGTTGTCATAACAGAACCATTGGTTACCTTGGTGCGATATCGAGTACCCCATAATTCGTGACTGATATACTGGGAACTCAGGGAGCAATTCAGGCCTACGTTCCCCTAAGATTGACGTAAAAATTCCCCATGCATTGCCCCAATTGCCAATATTCTCATTCACTTTAAAGGCGGCCATTTTTGCGCGCCAAACACTTGGATGCATCAGATCCTTCTGACTCTTAACAGTTTCAACTTCATAATGATCAACAAGCAAGGAGAAAATGTTTACGTATTCCCCAGCCCAAATCTTTTCCTTTATAGCCAAAGGAACATGTTGCCCCAATTTTTCTCTACGAGAGGGTGTTGACTCATCCCTCGCGATCGGCAATGGCCGCTTACCTGCACCGGACGCTGCTTCCGTCCCTCGTGGCTTGTCTATCGCCGCATCCGGCGCGGGCACCTTGGCTGCATCCCGTTTCTCGCGCAACTGCTTTATGAGTGCTTGCGCTTCGGCAGCCATGGCGCCCCCATTACTGTCCCCCAACCATGCTGCTAACTGTGCCGCCAACTCGGGAGGCATATCCTCGGCAGATGTCGGGGTGACTACGACGGGGATCGGATTCCCTTCCTTCGGTACCGGGGCCGGTACCGGAACTGGCGCCTCGAGCGGGGAACAGGGAACCGGGACGTCTCCCCCGACCGGCCCCCTTCTCGGCTTCTTTGGCCTCCCTCCGGCCGGTGGACGCCCGGATCCCTCTTCCCCGTCTCGCTCCGCCAACTGCCTCTTTATTTCGGACATGTCCTTCATAAGGGCCCGAACCATCTGGTCAGTTGACATTCCCTTCGCGCCTTTCTTGGGCATCTCTCAGACGAAGTATCTAGAAGACAAAAAGAAAGATTAAAACGCTCAAAATTGGCTCTTCGTTCTGTCCCGAGCTCACGTGCAGCGAGGAGGTGCAGCTTCAGAGCACAAGAACAAGAGGATGTCTTCTGGTCTTGCGTCCCTTTTTATCCGTCTTCAGGGCGGGCGTATACCCGCCCCTGCCTGCCCCGAGGGCGTGGCTGGCTGCGTCGGTGTCTAGGCCAGCCCATTCTAGGGCGGGAACGAGCGCGCCCCAGCTACGCCGCTTCGGGCATACCAGCTGAGACGCGCCTCCCGCCCAAAAATGGCTTCCCGGGGGGGATCGAGGCACTCGGCCATACGTTCGGGGGGACCGAGTTGGTCGCCCCTTTCCAGATCCTCTTCCCGCAAACATCTTGCAACACCTTTCCCAGGAAGCACATGACATTCTTAAAGCACTTTTGAATGCTTCCTTACGAGAATCTTGTGTTCCCCTTGAGTGGAAACGTGCAATGGTGGTCCCCCTGTTGGAAAAGTTGGGAGCGGATCCCACGCTTATGTCAAACTTCCATGCTATTTCACTGCTGCCAGTCCTTTCTAAGATCCTGGAAAAGCATGTGAATTGCCAACTTTCAGCGCACGTGGAACGTTCAGGCTTTTTGCACCCTTCACAGTCGGGGTTTAGGGCTCATTTTTCCACCGAAACTACTCTGTTGGGGGTCACTGAGAAGTTGCGTGCCTGCTTAGACAGGGGGGAGACAACGGCGCTCATTTTACTTGATCTGAGCGCCGCATTTGACACGGTGTCACATTCCATTCTGTTAAAAACTCTCCAGTCAGCAGGAGTTGTAGGGCCTGCATTAGCCTGGCTGTCCTCTTTTCTCTGTGACCGTACATTCCAAGTTTTCTCTTCTAACTCTTCATCTACCATCAGATCATCCACGTACGGAGTGCCTCAGAGGTCCACGCTGAGCCCTGTGCTCTTTAACATCTACGTGAGACCCCTGGCATCAATTGTAAAGGAGGCTGGCTTGTCCCTTTTTTCGTACGCCGATGACACGCAAATCATCTTTTCCCTGTCCTCTACCGAGGAAGGGTCCTCTTCTCCACTTCAAGATGGTTTGCGGCGTGTGTCGGAATGGATGAGTTCTAATTTGTTGAAGTTGAATGGAGAGAAAATGGAGGTGGTTATCTCAGGTAAACATAAGCATCTTTGGGGGCCCCAACATTGGCCAATGGAAATGGGTGCCTTTCCTCAACCGGTTGAAAAAGTCTGTAACCTGGGATTTATCCTTCAGAACACCCTCTTAATGCGGCAACAGGTGATTAGTGTTGCTTCCACATGTTTTACTATTCTAAGATGGCTGCAAAAGATTATCCCGGATGCTCCCTGACTTCACAAAAAGAACGATGGTCCAGGCGTTAATTACCTCATGCCTGGACTATGGGAACGTATTGTACCTTGGAGGAAATCAGGAGGTGCTGAAGAAACTCCAGGTAGTCCAGAATTCCGCAGCTCGTCTGGTACGTCATACCCCTAGGAGATCATCCATCTCTCCGGTATTGCGGGATTTACACTGGCTTCGCATTGAGAGTTGGATTACATTTAAGACACTGTCTTATTTTTTAAATCAACCAAGGGTCTGCCCCTCTTCATCTTAAGGAGATTGTCCATCCCTATGTTCCTTTCCGTCCTTTACGATCAGCTACTCAGGGCAACTTGGTAACATCTAGTTGTAGACTATCTAGAATGCGTGGTCGTTCTTTTGCATTTTTGCGTTCCTTGGACCGAGACTATGGAACTCTCTTACTTGTTCTATGAAACAGGAACAGTGTTATCTCAGGTTCCGGCGAGACCTTAAGACCTGGCTCTTTTCTCAATAATGAGTCGTCTGGTTACTCAGTTACAGTACTCCATCTAACTGCGCCGGGAAACCCTGTTAGGGTAGCTGTGCGCAATATAAATTTAATTAATAAAATAAATAAAAATGAATGTGGTCAATCAAGTAGAGTCCACTACTCTGATCCCACAGATATACAACACCCCTGCATCCGGTAGAGCATGTGCGGCTTAATTTTGATATTTTACTCCTCTATTCGATTGCACGTTATGCC
This sequence comes from Lissotriton vulgaris, assembly GCF_964263255.1. Classification (NCBI taxonomy): domain Eukaryota; kingdom Metazoa; phylum Chordata; class Amphibia; order Caudata; family Salamandridae; genus Lissotriton; species Lissotriton vulgaris. Next base: position 708,513,470 of record NC_141687.1, on the reverse strand, counting down.
ACTAGTCCAACTCATACCTCTGAGGGATAATTATGAGAAATGTGTTGTAATGTTTGAAGGAGTCTTCAATTTAGCAATCCAAAATTCATACATAAATTATTTTAAGATGGGCATGCTTCTTGCAATGAATCTGTATTTTTGATAATGCTAAATCTTTCCATCATGGTCAAAGCCTGGGGTAGAGCGGCTTGTAGTCACACATTCGTCAAAGCCGTCTCTGGTCAAAATTACCTACTTCTCTCCCTGGAGACGGCATACTGTCTAAATAATAGAGTGGCCTACTAGTTAGGTATTATAAAATTTTCATTTCCACCCACTCCACATCACTGCACTACACATAGTCTACAAAAAAAGTACTCCTACGTATCTCGCAAGTCGCAGCACACCTCAATCCGTAGAGAATTGAGAGGAACCCCAATGATGAAGCATGCCACCTAGGGGCAACCCTGGTGGGTGATCCGGCTCTCTAAAAAAAAAGTTTTTTTTCTAGATAATTCTCGTTGTATCCTATTTAATTCCCTAAGTGCAGGTTGCCATCGAAATACTCTATTTTTGTCATACTATCTAATTAATAGGGTGATAAACCGAGCCGCTACCTCTGGCTCCCTCTTTTGTTTGGTAACTAAAATATGAGATCATCGTCAGAACAGGACATGAGCAATCAGTATCTAGAAATTAAATGTAAAATGAGGGCTCTGAATAGAGCGAAATGGGGCCTGTCTAAAAACATTATTAAACGAGCATTTGCAATGCAATAGGCCTCGCATTAGTAAAAGTTTGAGCTGTTAGCGTTGCGAATAATAATGCAATGATAATAACTCAAACATTTAGTAATGCGAGACCTATTGCAGCACTGGTGCCGCAATTATACCACAAGTAAAGAAATAGAAAAAAAAGTCTATTTCTTTACATTTGGTATAATCGCAGCACCCGCGCTTTACTTTTAATGTTAAAAGTAAAGGGCCGGTGCCGCGATTATAGCAAAAGTAAAGAAATAGATGTTTTTTCCTATTCCTTTACTTTTGGTAAAATCGCGGCACCCGCACTTTACTTATAACATCAAAAGTAAAGCGCGGGTGCCGCGCTTATACCAAAAGTAAAGAAAAAGAAGTGGCAAGCGCGTCACGCCTGTTTCTGGGCGTGTGCATAGCTCCTCCCACCGCCAGTAAGCAGTGGGAGGAGCTATGCGCGCGCCTCTGGCCAATTGCGTGCAGTCTTTTACAATAAGACACACGCAAACGCCAAAGGGGGAGCTGAAAAGGAAACGCACACGCACAAGCGTGTGAGATTCCTAAGTCAGCTCACATTCCCCGTTTTTCACCTCCAAAATGCCTCGCGCTGCGCGAGCACTGCTGCGCAGTGCAACGCTAGGCGCGGGGCCTAAAAAGGAGGGGAAGTATTGCCTGTGTCGAATGTCAGGCGGGTATCAATCCCAGAAGGAGTAAGCCATATAGCGTAATAAAGGAATACATCCTGGAGTGTCCTGGAACATGGGAGAGAATTACATGAGGCGGACATAAACCTCACATTAGAAAACCTTGTTTTGGCGCATAGTGGTTGCTAAGATAGGACTGATCTGATCTCAGAGGGTCTGCTCAAGATCAGCCATGCAGCAGTGTTTTAGACTAGTATTTTAACCAGTTTGTCTGCAGAACCTAGGCGGTAAACATAATTTCAATAGTCTAGGCAGGCTGAGTAGGATACATTATATGAAAGAATGAAAAATAATATATTTTTCAGCTGTACAAAACAGGAAGGAGCCACTATGTTCATCTGAATATTTTGGAAAGGTCAGTACTGATTTGAATTCCAAGTTTAGAGACTGAGTTTACGGGTTTAGGAGATGGTCCAGCTATTTCCAGCCAGAGATCAGAGGACCAGTTGATAAACTCACTTTTTGTAATGATTAGGTCGGTTTTGTATGTATTTAACATCAGGTAATTGGTAATCCTCTACCATCTAATCACTCCAAGACAGGAAGGCCTAGTTTGAAGCTAATGTTATTTTTTCTGGCATTTTAAAATTTGGTTGGGTGGCATCTCTAGTACATGTACAATTGAACACTAAAGTCCTTCAATAGTTTTTTCAAGGGTAATATATAGATGCTAAAAAGTAGTGGCGACAGACTAGTCTATTGACATACACTGTGGTTTATGGTTTTACATTTGGAACTGAAAGGAGGCAGGGAGAATACTTTCCGTTACTCAAGTAAGACTTTAGCCATTGTTTGGGGAGTCTGGTAATGCCGATTCCAGGCAATCTTTTAAGGAGAATGGGGTGGTTGATAGCGTAGAATGCTGCTCGATGATCAAAAAATGTATCAGGGCTCAGACACCAACGCCATCTATAAAACTCCTGAGATCATCCAATATCGAGGGGACAGTGAGCTCTGTGTTGTGTCCTGTTGTGTAATTAAGTTGGGTCTTGCTAAAAGAGAAAAGTGGTTCAAGCTTTCAACTCTCTTCCTACAGTAGCAAAAAAAGAACAGACTAAAGCAAGTTCAAATGTCTGCATGGAAACTTGGATTAATAATGAAGATTACTTAAGTCCTGCCCTTTTTCTAGGCGATTAATAAAAATCTGAATAAAATATTATTAACAAAATGAGCAGGAAAGACATTAATCAAAGACTGTACAAAGGTGACGGCTCATGTGGCAGCAAAATACCATTGGACTTATTGGCTAGCACAGCAGATTTAGCACCAAAAAGCCATAATTTAAAATACTTGAATTCAATTCTGTGATCGAACAAGGAACAATAATGACTGCATTAAAATTAAACAAAAAACTACATTGACTCCTCAGATAACGAAGAGCCATGCTAAAATTCAGTTAGCATGAGGTGTAATATATGATTTTTTTAATGATGGATTGACATCTGCTCCATCCAAAGACTGATTTAATATTGTCGCAGGGATTCTGCTCCTACACAGAACTGTGCATAGAGACTTGGAACCTCAGTGAATTAGGGTGTGCCTAAACTCACCTTAGTAGCTAAAATCCCCTACCAGACTAGCAATCAGTGTCTCATTGGTTCTTCCATACTCCCAATGATTAGACAACCCAGAACATGAACTTAGAACACCTCAGGAAACGTGGAACACATGAAACCTCTTTCTTTATACTAACATACCAGTCCAGAACGAGGAATAAATAAAGACACGTGTAAGTTTGAAATATTTATTTATAATGCCGTGTTCTCAGGCGCAGTATCTTAGCTAATACAAGCAAACATATTATAAGCAACAAGGTTATCAGCATAGTTACTATTTCATAAAATACAAAGGGTGAAAGCATGTTAAAATGCTAAAGGGAAGAAGTCTAAATAGCACCTCAGCCTTACCCTCCCTTGCTAGTATATTATATTACATCAAAAAACTATGGTAGGAGGGGACCTAGGGGAAGTTTAAAGACCAAGCTCTGGATACTCTCCCCAACGAAACATATAAACAACAATGGTACCAGAGGGTCTCAAGAAATGTGCCAAGAGGAAAAGAAAAGCCAACCTATCCCTGACCTCTAGAGAGATGCGTCACAGAAGGCTCTCAACAGGATGAGGAAAATACCCATCAGTCACCAAACGGATCCGCCCTTCATCATTTGGGATTTTATCCGTACCACCCGTCTGAGAAGATCGGTGCCACATTCACAGGTCAACCCGGTGGTAAGGGGGTTCCTCAACAGATATAGGCAATGACAGTGTGGTGTGCCTCTCGATGTTATGAGTGGCCAACAATGGGACTGGGGTGTGCAGTGTTAGAAAGTGTGTGGAAGTGAAGAAACCAAGAAAGGGGTGTATTAAAATTGGTTCAGAAAGAGCACTAAACAAACTTTATTCTCTGTGTGCCTAACATACCAATATTAAAAATAAGTGTAACCCAGGGCTGTCTGATTATGTAGACCACCTGAGGTAGACGTGGTCAACTAGTTTCTGCAATTAAGGGACTATTGTGTCCTTGCATTCATCAGGACCAAAATATAAATAAAACTACTGCACCTTGTGGATTAAGTGAAGTGAAGGATGACACCAGGAAGACAAATGACAAGTGCATATGGTCACCTGAATGCTCCGGGTGCAGTAGCGGAGCGAAGAACCCTGAAAGTCCCTGATTTCTGAAAGAGGGTTCTTCGCTCCGCTACTGCATAATATATTTAGCTCAATACACCGAGACCATTTATTCTTGGCTATTTTGTAATAGGAGGTGTGATGTTTTCTGTATGTGCTCACTGTGTGTTACATGTGATTGACATGTCTTCTAGAGCGGTGCTTCATCTTCCCCTGAGCCGCTGCCAGGTTGCGTGAGGCCAGCCTACCTTACAGATCTAGGTAAGCGCTGAACAACATTTGGCTTATGAATTTTCTTTCCAAATGAATTAACATCAGGTTATACTCATTCTGAGTATCTGCATATCAATACCCTGAGTGTGATATTTTGTCTGATTTACATGAAATGGACTTTCTGTACAGCCCACCGGATAATGATAGCTATACTTAACCTTCTTCTCTTCTCCTAGTGATCAACACAGACTGTAAGGGCACCCGGAGCATTCAGGTGACCATATGCACTTGTCATTTGTCTTCCTGGTGTCATCCTTCACTTCACTTAATCCACAAGCTGCAGTAGTTTTATTTATATTTTGGTCCTGATGAATGCAAGGACGCAATAGTCCCTTAATTGCAGAAACTAGTTGACCACGTCTACCTCAGGCGGTCTACATAATCAGACAGCCCTGGGTTACACTTATTTTTAATATTGGTATGTTAAGCACACAGAGAATAAAGTTTGTTTAGTGCTCTTTCTGAACCAATTTTAATACAGCCCTTTCTTGGTTTCTTCACTTCCACACACTTTCTAACACTGCACACCCCAGTCCCATTGTTGGCCACTCATAACATCGAGAGGCACACCACACTGTCATTGTCTATATCTGTTGAGGAACCCCCTTACCACCGGGTTGACCTCTGAATGTGGCACCGATCTTCTCAGACGGGTGGTACGGATAAAATCCCAAATGATGAAGGGCGGATCCGTTTGGTGACTGATGGGTATTTTCCTCATCCTGTTGAGAGCCTTCTGTGACGCATCTCTCTAGAGGTCAGGGATAAGTTGGCTTTTCTTTTCCTCTGGGCACATTATTTGAGACCCTCTGGTTCCATTGTTGTTTATATTATATTACATCTACAGGCGGTCTCTTTGGGTTTTAGAAGGGCGGCCCATACCTCTGGTTTTAGTAGAAAGGGATCACATCATCTTGTACGCCAGCTCTCTGCATGCGAATATTCATCAAGTGTGTTTGCATGCTCTGCGCAGTGCATTATTAAACGCACCACAACCAGAGTTGGCCACAGCTGCATATGTGTTATGTCTAGGACATGCGCTGATCAGACCGAACAACAACCACTGTGTTGAAATAACCTTGAAGGCCTCGGCACTCACTATTCAGACATAGCTTACCAAGCAAAGCTGATACTATAGGAAAACATATTATTCTCTTGTGAAGCAAAATATTCTATTAGGCTCAAAGCATTAATAACAATATGTGCCGTGTGCAGAAGCAGCAGAAAGGAAAATGGTGTTTAAACTTCTAATAAGCTCATGCTAACTTAACACAGTGTGAAGGCAAAGCCTATCTCCATGACAATATTTTAAATTGCTTAAGTTCCTAATCTATCCAGAGGTGTGGAATTCTTATAGCCCGATGCTCAGAACATATTGTTTGGAGTCAAGGACACCATGTTTTTATGTTTATTTTGTCCTTGGAAAAAGTAGGCCCAACCCCCTTCAGCACAAACCTTTCGGCTGCCAAATTACAGTATCATATTATGGACCAGGGAAGGGCATTGTCTGCAGTTAAGGTAATATTTAAGTCTATATGTTCGGATTTGTATTTATTGTTCATTAATATAAAGCCTTTATCAATAGGGTGAGAACCCTAAGGAAACGTAAGTTCAGACTGCCCTACTGATAGTGGTTCCAATATAAAATTGTGTAGGCACGTTTGCAAAGATTAACAATATGTGGCTAGGTATAACGCTTCTGAATGCTCTCTGATTAGATGATTCTTTGCTTTCAAAATAAAATGTTCATAATAAAGTGCAACTAGAAACAAAACGTTTTTCTAAACTACTGTGAACTTTTAGATACTATTTCTCTGAAGCATCATTTAGTAAAATGTGTTGATGCATGCTAGTATTTCTCAAAAAATATTTACAATGGAAAAACGGTTTTGCCTGTTTCAACAGATTTATAAGAAACAATAGACAAGCATTGGCAAAGCCAATAGGTAGGACATTGGCGGTCATCCTTTTGGTTTTGACAATATGTGTCTTGACATGGATTTTGTACAACTTTTTTGTTGTGGGAGCTGCTGGGCCCTCATCATTATAACAAACATAGGTAATACCAAAAGTATTTTTGTGTCTCAAAAACCATGCATTGCCACAGTAGTACCTGGCATTGAACAAAACTAATTTGTGTGTCGATATGCTCCTTGTGAAAATGCAGAATGTAGTCACTTACAGTCAAGAGAGGAGAGGAGAGAATGAATTTGAATAAAAACAACAGGTCTTGGTTAACTCCAAAGCTAAATAGGGGTCCAATTCTTAAAGAAAGTCATAACAGTGCAGCCTTGGTTTATATCCCTGCATTAGTGAAGATTTACGGGTTTCATGAATTCACAAGAAAATACAGGAGTAGGTCAGGAAATATTACTCCTAGAAAATATTTGGGAACTGCATTTTAGCACGAGGAAGGTTTGCTTCTTCCCTTGTCAGGAGTACATTTCCAGCCTTTCTCTGTATGGTGAAATATTTGAGACGAGCTGATGAAAACTCATAAAACATGCTAATAGGTTTGCACGGACTCAAAAGGGCATCCCAACCATGAGGAAAACTGCTTACTGCTACCTCCAGGCACTGCATATAGATCTGTAGAAAGGTAGCAAATTAAGCGAACTGCAAGTATTCAAACCCTATTATGCTATGAGCTCTGGCGTAGTAAGAGAGGCTATTATCAGAGCTCGTACATAAGGAGATTGCCAACATAATTTTCTGCCGCACTACATGGCACCAAAGAGACAAGTGGATTTTGTTACAGGACAAGTAGATTTATGAAGCAACCTGTACCACTGACAAGTAGATACTTTATAAAATTCCAGAAACTGAAATCATGGCAGGAGTCAAATCTCTTAGAATGGGATGAATATCAATATCTCGTAGTGGAGAATGGGAAGATTGCCACCATCTATCTATCTTCTCCCAAAAATAAAAAGAGTATACAGAATCCAGAATGAAATAAATAAATAATCCACCAGGAAGACCCATAGTAAGCTCAGTTGGATCGCTATTGAAAAATACCTCCAGATACTTGGACTTGTTTCTGCAGGAGTAGGTAGTAAATCTTCTGTCATATTGCAAAGAAAGTACAGACTTCCTAAAAAAACTGAATCATATCCCATGGAAGCAGGAATACATAATGGCAACGCTCAACATAGTTTCACTATATAAATTCATTGATCATACTAAAGGAATTCAGGCATGTGAATATTTTTTAAGAGATCGTCCAGTAGAATGGTTTCATCACACACAAATGCTATTGGAAATGTTGAGGTACTGCTTTACCTACAACATTTTCAGTTTCAATGGTAAATATTACCTATAACAGAAGGTACGGCATGGGCACCTCCTTTGCCCCCACCTACGTGAATTCATTTGTGGGGTGGTAAGAGAAGGAGGTCGCCGAGACGACTGGACTGTGGGTCCGGTTCATAGACTATATATTCATCTTGTGGGAAGATAATGAAGCTGAATTGAACACTTTTTTTAGCAAACCTCAATCTCAATGATCTCAAATTGCAGTTCACAAACACACAGAGCTGTTCACATTGACTATTTGGATGTGGATTTGGAAGAAGCAGGTGATTCATTAACAACGAGGATGAACAGAAAACCAACGGCCACCAATTTTCTATTATAGGCGAATACTGACCATCCAGACGCTCTAAAATGGAGAGCTCTGTACAGCCAAATGTTAAGGGCGTAGAGAATATTCTCCACAAAGAACTGAGCAATAAATAAGTATGCGGTATGGTCAAGCATTTTCATAAAAGGAGATACCTTAGAAATGTGTTGGAAGATGCCAAAAAAAGAGCCAGTCCAAAAACAAGGGAGCCATTATTATATTCATAAAGCAATAACCAAAAAGATCCTAAAATGAAAGAATTGTTTTTAGAATTCCATATGACACTTCCAAGTATTAAGAAAATCTTGCAAATGAATTGGCACATTATGAAGAAGGACGAGCATCTTAATGATGTTGTGCAGATGGGTCCCCAGATAACCTCAAAGAAAGAAGGATCTTTTGGAGATATTTTAACATCTAGTCACTATGACCCAAAGAAAGAAGAAAAGAATTCGCTCTCTATGAACACGGGAGGTTTCATAAAATGCAGCTCTTGTAAAGCATATAAATATGGATCAAATTGCAAGAGTTATCGAACCTTTGAATGCCATGTGGTGACAATCAATGATAGAATTACTTGCAATAAGGGCTATGTTGGTTGTGTCCTTAGGTGTGGATGTGATAAACTGTACGTGGTCGTCAAAAAGGAGGGAGAAAGATCAGACGGACACCAATTACCACCCAAAGCGAGGGAGGAAGGTCCAGTGTCAGCTTGTGCCCGTGTGGATTACACGTTGAACAAAGGAGGGTGCTGAACTGTTCCTAAAGAAGATTGAACAAACTGGCTTGACCTAAGTTGTGTATGTTACATCTTTGGGCATCCATTATGTTGGACGTGTTTGCCTCACACACCCGAAAGGGTGTCATGCTTCATCATAGGCGTTGCTCCTCGTCGGGGAGGCGGTGCAATCCCCGACGGGCTCACCTCAGAGAGGGGCTCTTTGGCGGAGATCTTTTTGTCCAACAGCCTATTGGTGAAGTGTGGGTATGTGGGTCAGGGCAATCAGTATCCTGAAGAAAAAAGTGATTTAAAATGTAGCAGGGGGTGCCGGAAACCACTTTATTCTGGGGGTCCCCCTACTGCAGTTAAAAAAGTGGAATTAGCTCGCTGGGTGACGGCAGGTTAGGTAGCGTAACCCTAAGCGAGACTAGAGTGAGGGTTGGTCAACATGTTTACCGCATGGGAAGTTCCCGCGATTCGTCAGGACCTAGTGAGAGGTGAAATTTAAAAAAGGAAGAAAAGAAACCATGCTAGTGTCATGTGTCTCGTGTGATTTACCTCAGGGGTTAATCCTATGCCTAAACAATGGAGAAAAAGGAACATGGTTAAACATATTAAACATTCTCTTGTAAACGGTCACAGCCAAGACAACAACAAAGTGCAGTGAAGTAGCTGTAGTGTGTGGGTATTCACACGACCAAAACATGCCAGTGTTGTCGTCGGGTGTAGTGTATAGTGAACACTCTTCCACACTTTGTACGTGACTAGTGTGGTGTGGATTAAAACCAGTGTTATTAAAAAGCCGCAGCAGCAATCTCAAGGAGAGTATCATGGCTATAGAGGAGTGAGTGCCAACAGTAGTGGTGGTTTGATGCTGACTCACCTAAAGGTCTTGGACTAATTGCCACCTGAGTAGTCGGCGGGTCGGTACAACCGGGTTGTGCCTATAGTTCTGGCTGAGGGAGGGGAAGGAACTGTTAGCTTGGGATGGTATAAGTAAAAGAAACCCCTAATAGAGGTTGAGGGTATGTTGACTCCGGCATTAAGTATTGCCAGGTGTAGGATAGGAAGGGACTGTCTTACCTCAAGTTTCCCGTGTCCGTGCGGAGTCACCTACCCATCACCGCCGAGCTCGAATAAGTAAAGACGCTCGGGCGTGTACTATTTATAGGTGACCTCGTCATAGGGTTGCGCCAGTGGACGCCCACTATGTGGATAACGTGTTAACTGATGCGGAGACAGCCATAGTTAAGTGGTAGAAAATAGAGTTGAACTATGTCGCCCGACTACATTGGGTCAGTAATATTAAGGGTACGTGGTGGAGGCAGAGAAAACTCACAGGAACTGGTATAAGGAATGTAATGTACAGTATGGATGTGAAAAGGTTATTGTAAACCAGATGGTAGATGGGGCAGACAATGACTAGTTTATAACGAGTGCCAGGGAATATCTTCATTGAGTCCTTGTTTTTCTGTGGAGAGGCGGTGGACCCATCTTTGTTCTTTACGGAACAGGGCGTTCTTGGGGCAGTTAGGGCTGGATTCAAGAACCACCCACCGGATTGAGTCCGCGTTGTGGTTGTTTTCCACATAATGTTTGCACATTTTGGTGTGTGTTTTCTTACACCGAAAATTGCTGTGGTGTTCAATGATTCGTGTTTTGATTGGGCGGGTTGTCATCCCAATGTATTGGAGACCGCATGGGCATGTTAGCATATATATGCAGTTGGTGGTATTGCAATTAGTGTGGCCCCGGATTTCCCACTTAAAGGTTTCAGAAAGTTGGATTGTTTTTTGGGGTGTGGTGTATTTACATACCCCGCAGGTGCCGCATGGGTAATGGCCGGTGACCGGAGGTAAATTCCATAGGGTCTGTTGGGAGCATTTCTTGGTTGTTTTGGGTCTAGTGTTAATGAGAATGTCTTTCACGTTTTGTGACCTTTTAAATGCGAACCTGGGTTGTTCAAAGTTTATCTCACCTGTGTTAAGGATCCCCCAGTGGCGTTTGATTGTGCTCTTGATTCTGTTTGATATGGGGGTGAAAGTTGTGACGCAGGTGATAGGCTGGTTCTCGGTAGGTGTTTTTTCCCGTCTCTCCAGTAGGGCTTCTCTGTTATTGTTTCTGGCCCGTTTGTTAGCTTTAGCGACCTCTCTTTTTGGGTAACCTCTGTCGAGTAGATTCCTAGACAGGATGGTGGACACTTTTTTGTAGTCTGCAATATCACTGCAGTTACGCCTGATTCGGAGGAATTGCCCGAAGGGTAAATTCGAGCGTAAAGCTTTAGGGTGGTGGCTTTTGTAATGTAGCAATCTATTACGATCTGTGGGCTTCCTGAACATTGTGGTGTGAAGTCTGCCCTCCAGCAATTTGATCGTGAGATCTAGGAAGGCAATCTCATTTGTTGAGGAAGACATAGTAAAATGCAGGTATGGGTTGAATGTATTGACCCATTCAAAGAAGGCCTCATGCGAGTTGTGTGGGCCCGTCCATAGGATGAGGATATCGTCTATGAAACGTCTCCACATTTTGATATTGTCTGAGAAGGGATTAGATTGATGGTGAATGTGTTTCTCTTCGAAGTCGGCCATGTACAGACATGCCACTGACGGGGCAAAAGTGCTGCCCATCGAGGTCCCTTGGGTCTGGTGAAAATATTTGCCCTTGAACTCAAAGAAATTTTCCGTGAGTGCTAGGGTGGCACATTCCATGATAAATGAAGGTGGGGTGTTTGAGTTCCATTCCTCCAGTTCCAGTCGTGACTCAATTACCTCTAGAGTGGCCCTCTGGGGGATGTTGGTATAGAGGGCCTCAACATCTAGAGTAATCAGGAGATCAATGTGACCCATGTCTTGGAGTGAGTTTAGAAGCCGTAAGACATTGGTGGTGTCCTATATGTAGGAGGGAATGAGTTTCACAAGCGGTTGCAAAAAGTGATCGCAAAACTGCGAGAGTGGTTCCAATACAGAATCAATACCTGAGACTATGGGTCTCCCAGGGACTGGTCTTGTTCCCTTATGAATTTTGGGCAGTATGTAGAAGTATGGTACCCTTGGATCTTTTTTCGTCAGGAATTCTGCCTCCTTCTTGCTGATCCATTGCTCACATTCTGCAGTCTCCACTAAGCCTGTGATAGTAGTTTGTAGGCGTGGGGTAGGGTCACTGGGAATGGGAGTGTAATACCGTTGGTTATTCAGTTGCCTTGAACATTCAAGTTCATAATCTGTAGTGTTCATCAGAACCGTGGCGCCTCCCTTGTCAGCTTGTTTTATAGTGATCAGGGGATCGTCTGACAGTGATTTCAACACCTCCATCTCATTGCGGGAAATATTGGAGTGTTTAGTTTGTCGGTCAAGAGCATCGATGTCTTTGTACCGACCCGCCGACTACTCAGGTGGCAATTAGTCCAAGACCTTTAGGTGAGTCAGCATCAAACCACCACTACTGTTGGCACTCACTCCTGTATAGCCATGATACTCTCCTTGAGATTGCTGCTGCGGCTTTTTAATAACACTGGTTTTAATCCACACCACACTAGTCACGTACAAAGTGTGGAAGAGTGTTCACTATACACTACACCCGACGACAACACTGGCATGCTTTGGTCGTGTGAATACCCACACACTACAGCTACTTCACTGCACTTTGTTGTTGTCTTGGCTGTGACAGTTTACAAGAGAATGTTTAATATGTTTAACCATGTTCCTTTTTCTCCATTGTTTAGGCATAGGATTAACCCCTGAGGTAAATCACACGAGACACATGACACTAGCATGGTTTCTTTTCTTCCTTTTTTAAATTTCACCTCTCACTAGGTCCTGACGAATCGCGGGAACTTCCCATGCGAGAAACATGTTGACCAACCCTCACTCTAGTCTCGCTTAGGGTTACGCTACCTAACCTGCCGTCACCCAGCGAGCTAATTCCACTTTTTTACCTGCAGTAGGGGGACCCCCAGAATAAAGTGGTTTCCGGCACCCCCTGCTACATTTTAAATCACTTTTTTCTTCAGGATACTGATTGCCCTGACCCACATACCCGCACTTCACCAATAGGCTGTTGGACAAAAAGATCTCCGCCAAAGAGCCCCTCTCTGAGGTGAACCCGTCGGGGATTGCACCGCCTCCCCGACGAGGAGCAACGCCTATGATGAAGCATGACACCCTTTCGGGTGTGTGAAATAAACTGTACGTGGGCAGCACTAGCAACAAGGTAAAATTGAGGATTTTACAACATATAAGAGCAATAAAGAATGGTGATTAGAATTATCCAATGGCCTGCCCACTTTGAATAATGTCACAAAAGTTTTTGCCAACATTCAGCTATTGTGGAATCAAGCATATATCGGGTCCACCCAAGGGAGTGATCGAGAAACAGAATTGAGAAAGCAAGAATCACGATTACGTTTATCATTTGAAACAGAGATAAATTGTGGTCACAACAGTGATGCTGAATTGTAGGTCCATTTGCAATTAGATACGGAGTGGAATGTTTGATTTTTAGCTCATAATAAGAAATTTCTACATACAAAAGGAATCGTTTTATATTGTATTGTATAGTATTAGCATTAATATAGCACGTCCTACCACTGACGAGACGTCAAAGCACTTTTTCGGAGATTAGTACGCTACTCCAGAACCCATAAAAGATTAGAGGTAAGTTAGCATAATGAAATATGAAAGTAATTTGAGTAGTGGATAGGTTAGTCAGTTATTTAGATTGAGAAGGATAGTGGAGGGATAGAAGAGATAAAAAGGTTTGCATTTATATAGCACTTGCTAACCCTGATGGGGTGTTGTAGAATTATTTCGGCGATTAGCACACTACTTCAAAATAGTAGTGAGTTAGTCTAGTGAAATCTGGAAGTAATTTGAGTGGTGGATATGTTAGTCAGTTATTTGGATTGAGAAGGCTAGTGGAGGGATCGAAGAGGGAAAAGGTTTGCATTTATATAGCGCTTGCTACCCCTGATGTGGTGTTGAAGCGCTTTTGCAGCAAGTAACACGCTACTTTGGAACCCATAAAGGATTAGCGGTGAATTAGTATAATGATATATTAAATTAATTTGAGAGGTGCATATATGGATATTCTCTCATGGACCTTATCTTCCTTCTGGGCATTCCTTCCTTAGCTTTGCATTTTTCTATGCTTGTATTTAATGAACATTGCATTATTTCTATTTTGAGAGGTACTATGATGAACTAAGATGAATGAGGGGTAATGCCTTTTGCATAGCTTTCTCTAGCATCCCCATATTGAATGGACACATTGAGTTAACAGAGGAGTAATTTTTTAAGAATAGCTTAAAATATAACAGACATCTTGTGTAATCAGGCCTTATAAAAGATTTACAACCAAGCATGGTGCACTTTGTAAACAATATGCACCTTATATGCAATCAGAATGTGTAATTATGTGCTATGCGCTTTATGGATGGTAAGCACCTTATACACAAAAGAATTCTATAGTCTCATGAATTGCTTTGCACCACATAATATTTTGGAAGATATGGAACTATAATTGGTTTACAGTCATGCGCTGTGCACTTTACTTTGAATACTTGAGTCATACTATGATGCACTATGCACTTTACAGAACTTTTATGTGCAAAATCATTTTATATCAGATGCTTTTAATGCATAAGGCACTTTGCAAGATGGATACTTGAATTTAGAATTACATTCCCAGTGGGTTTATGTGTTTCCTTATTCGCACCTGAACAAAGGATTGTGTGTTCGGATGAATACCCTTCATTCCCATGTGAATCATGAATTTGTGATGTAAATGGAATTAGGTAATGGGCTGAATGCACTTCTGTCTTAATTTATGATTATGCCCTTTGGTAAAGAAATTATGCACTTTTTTTCTTTAAATATCTTTATTTGCTTTTGTAAAATAGACAGCTTACAAACGACATTGGGCCAAAATAAAAGGAGGTGGGAGAGGGGTAGCAAATGAGTTGCTACATGTGCACTTGTGATACATGTGACAGGCGCTGTAGTACCGACATTAGGATGTGTCCGGTACATTTGTTTTCTACATCACGTGTTCCTGCGGCCAGGGTTATACCACAGAGGTCGTGTGCAGACCACCGGATATCCAAGTGAGCACGTATCAGTGCCTACACAGAGTAGAAGAAGTGGTACACCCCATCTCAGGCACACATGCACTTGACCAGATACGGCTTGCAAACAAGCACTAAATTACAGCAAAGTCAGATATGATTTGTAATTATCATAGCTTTAACCATGAAACAGAACGAAACACACAAAAAGAAAAAAAGGGAAAAAATCATCATCACATTGCCATGCGCCAACCAGAGTGTGAAGAGCTATTGCTTCTGCTATGTAACCACCCCAAGCCAGCAGAGCCTCCCACTAGAATGATCGTCAAGAGGGCCAGTATTTGTGTCTGGGCTGCTTGTGCTCAGGAAATCACTCAGGTGCAGCCACCGTCTCTCGATCCTCCCCCACAGGTCGTCCAGCCTCCTGTGAGGAGCTGCACCCTCCGTCTCCCCCGCACCCGTTGGACTTGACAAAATGGCATCCCAGTGCTGAGCTATGGGTTACTTGCGGAGCCCTTCTACCGCCTCCCTGCAAAGAGCTGCGCTTTCTGCTTGGGCCCATACTAAAGGAGCGCTTCGCCACCCGGCCACTGCGGGCGGGTCGGCGCATTTCCAACGCTTAGTGATTAGCCTCTTAGCTACAATTAGACCCAGGTCAATAAATCTAGAGATGACTTTGTGTGTCTTGGGTCTAGGGTACAGGCCCAGTATGCACGCCTCCCACGTCTGCGGTAGCGTCCTCTCAGTACTTGTCACTAGCACCAGGATGACCTCCCTCCAGTATTCTTGTAGAGAAGCGAAGAGCCACAGCATATGCAGCAAATCCGCCTTTTCTTGCAAGCAGCGGGAAAATGCTGATGTGGTTATGTAAAAGGTATGTCCTGTGTACTATTTATGTTTGTATAAGCCTGAATCTGGCATTTTGTGGTATATTTGTGGGAGTGGCTAATATCCGAGCCCATTCGCTGTCTGTCCAAGGAGTGCCTCTATCCGCCTCCCACTTTGCCCCAAGCTGTATCCGCAGTTGTGTAGTGTGTGTTGGCATTGCTTCTGCCAGCTAGTAAATGATATGGGATCCGTTACCCATCATGTGCAGGTACTGTAGTAGTAGGTGAGTTTCTGGTTTGGTACTGACATAGCCCCATGCTGCAGTGAACGATCACAGGACAGAGGTACACAGTAAAAATTGGCCTGCAGGTAGACCCACATTGTCCGCCTGACTTTCAAATTATATTAGAGCACCCTCGATGTAAAGGTCGCCTAGGGTGTGTAACTCCGCCTCGTGCCAGCATCCGGCCGGATACAGTCGTCCTACCCGTCGGCATCCTCAAGAGTGGGATTGATGGGGCATATGGGGTCGCGTTCCTAGTCATGAATAAACTCCTTTTATAACAGTGATATGCCAGGGCAAGATACGTTTGTGTTGGGCATAGAGGCCTAGCAATGGGATGAAACAGGTGGTTGATCTGTGATTGAGACAATGGGGGTTGCATAGTAGCTGTGTCCTCTACATTAACACCCCCACCAGCCACTTCGTCACACACTGCAACTGTGCCGCCAGATAGTATAGGTCCTGGTTGGGTACTGCCAACCCACCCCTGTCAGTGGGAGAGTAAAGTTTACGGAGCGCCATCCGGGGTTGACCCTTATTCCAGATGATATCGCGGAGCAGTCGGTCAAGCTCTCGGACGGTCGCTACTGGGACATAGACCAGGAGATTGGCAAAATAATATAGGAGTTTCGGCAACACCACCATCTCAGTGAGCACCACTCTGCCCATTACGTTCAATAGGAGAATCTTCCAGAATTGGATCTGAGCCTTAATAATGGATATCGCCCTAGTCAGGTTGCCCTCCAGGGTGTCAGTAGGATCCCTGTGGATAAATATACTGAGGTAACAAAATGTGGACGGGTGCCAGCGGAGAGGGGAGCCGTTCATGTGAACAATGGGGTCGGGGTTCCGTCCCGAAGGGGTACAATCCCGACTTAGCCTAATTCACTAGTAGGCCCGAGATGTCTGCAAAGGGTCTCCGCGATAGTGGCTGGAATATCTTGCAGGTCCCATAGGTACAGTAGCAGATCGTCTCCCTATAAGGAAACTGAGTGCAGATTATCCCCAGTTGGATGCCCCAGTCTACCCCCCATGTAGTCACAACGCCAGTGGTTACATGGCTAATGAAACAAGCATTTACAATGTAATAGGTCTCGCAGCATTAAAGTTTGAGTTATTGGCATTGTGTATGACAATGCCAATAGTTATAACTTTTGCAAATGTGACACCTATAGCATTTGTAACGCAATATGTGTTGTACTTACGTGACTTACATTTATTGATATTACCAATAATAATGGCTGTTAATATTTTTAATAATTAATACTTACATAAAAGTTATTGCAATTGAGTCGGTGGAAAGGTGAAGTGGGTCGTGTCCCCGAGTGATGTTGTGGTGTAAACGACAATGCCTTAACAATGTCTTCACTGGGGCTTAATGCAGCGTGCCTTCACACATAAGAGGCCGTATTTGTTTCTTCAGTAATGAACCATTACCTCAGAAGCTACTGCGGTTTCTGTGCACACCTTAGGGACAGGGAGCTCGAACCAGGGCCTACTGCAGCTTACCAAACTCCTGACAATGGGCCAGACACCCCTCCCTCTGCACTTCCTCATTCCCCTGCAACCACAAACTTCTTTGCCAATTGGGGGACACCAGAGTCGCCGTTCTTTGGCTTTCTGTTTTCAAAGTAGTCAGACAGACTGTCATCACCAGTCCTGGTGCACTATCGCCATCTCTGCCCGGCCCGCTCCTTTGGTACTCTGCCCGGTCACTCCCGGTATATTAGTGCCCGCTCTGACCTCACTGTGCCGGTCCGGGCTTACCTTACCTTACGTCAGAATCCACAGTCCAAAGAACTCTCTCCGTGTCCCCAAGTAGCCCGGATCGCTGTCTTGACAACTTGCACCCACTAACCCGGCGTCACGGCGTGGTTGAAACATTTCCCAGAGCAACCGGCTCATGCCAGGGAGCAACTGCTGCCTTTAACCACGTGATGCGCGTGCACTGACTAAAACGAAACCAGTGGTGGCGGGGCGGGCTATAGCAAAGCAACGTCCACACACAGCAGAGAGCCCGAGGGAACATGAACCCAAAACACACAGCATTAGTTTCAAATCGAAGTGTTGGAGGGGTGGTTGCTAAGCCTCACCTAGCAGTCTCTGGGCAGCTGAGACCTCAGGTGGCTGCGGTCTCCTCTCTGGGCTCCGGCAGAGGTCGGCTCCTTGTTTTGGCCGCGGGTGTGGTGAAGCAGCTGTCAGCCTGCGGGTGTCTCCAGCCCTCATGGTCCGCCATTTGCTGGTCCGCCCGCTCTGGAGTCTGTTGTTCGTCCTCTTCCCTGGGCGGGCGCTGGACCGGGGGCGGGGCTTGGTGGCGGAGTCCCGCCCTACACGGACTCCGAGGAAAGCCGGTCCTAACGCTGCTGCCGCTGCGGGCCCCGACGATGAGAGAACCCTGAACCGCAACTCCCCCCGCTCCCCTCCCTACCCCGCGGATAATTAGAACTGCACCACAGAGGAGCCGGTGCGCGCACCAGAGGAGCGGGGGCAAGGGAGCGAGAAGACACTCTGAGATGAGGTAGGAGATGTGTGTGTGTAAGCGCCGGGGGTTCTGTGTGTAGGTGTGTGTATGCTCGGCAGGGGGGGGGGTTCTGTATGTGTGTGTATGCGCGGCGGGGGGGGGGTTGGGCTGTATGTGTGTTGTGCATGTGTTGTGAAGAGCCTGCCGGAATCGGAGCGCGTGTTCATGCGCGCGACCTGATCCGATTTCGGCAGGCTGCGTGCGCGTAACAGTCTCTTGTCCGCTTTGCCTAGTCCCTGAAAGCAAAAAAAGACTGAAACGATTACAATAGACTCGCTCTGCAATCGCAGGCGCAAGACCTAAAAAGGAGGCGACAGAGGGCAGCCCTATCTGGTGCCCCTGTGAACACGAACACTTTCTGAGATCAGTCGGCCGGTCAGTACTCAAACAGACAGTTGTGTATATAACAATTGGACCATTTGCAGGTAGGAGTCGCCTAGGCCGTACCCCCCGTAACACCTCAAATAAATATGTCCACTTAAGGGAGTCAAAGGCCTTTTTGAGGTCTAGTACTAAGCAGCCAGGTCTGAGGCATATGTCAGTAGCGTAATGTTGAATCCTGAAGTCTACGAATATTTAAAGCTGTGCTGCGGGTGGGGACAAAGCTGTTTTGATCGACATGTACCAAGGCCCGGACAAGTGGGGCAAGGCGGGCCCCTATAATAGATGCCAGGATCTTATAATCCGTATTGAGTAGTGCCAGCTGTCTGTATGAACCCAGTGCCTCCGGGTTTCTGTCAGGTTTGGGGCGGGAGACTAGCAGTGCTTTCTTTTGGGTATCAGAGAGCGTGAGTTCCGTCAGCGCTTTTAATAATTGTGGCACCAGGGTGTTCGCATAGGCTTTGTAGAACTCCGCTGGTAAGCTGTCTGGGCCAGGAGTTTTCCAACACCAGTGAGCGTATACCCGCCCAGACTTCCTCTAGGACTAGGGGTTCATCCAGTTTGTCTCTTTGCTCGGGTGGGATTTGTGGTAGGGTAATGTCTCCTAAGTATCGGTCTACGTCCTCAGATGTGAAAAGTGATGCACTTCATATAACATGATGCAATTTATGATAAGGAATTTCAAAGTTATTAAATGTAACTATAAAGCTGAAAAATTTGCATCCATTGTACAAGGAAAAGTTGTGAAATTTTAAACCTTTTATTTATTGTACAATGTGAAGTGCCATAAATTCTTAATAACCATGATGGGGTACTGAATTTGAGATATGAACTGATTTTCATGGTAATTGAATTTAATTCTTGCTGAAAAAACATAGGATATAAATTGCTGATATAGAATGTTTTAAACTGTCACTCTAGTGCTTAAGGGTCATGAAGGTGGAAGAAGGACTATTAATAAAATGCAATGCAATGTCTGTATGACCCAATCTAAGGCAGTAGACGAAACGTATCAGCCATTTAATTTTTAAACGCTTCTTTTGCCAAAATATATTTAGTGTTCGCTCAATAAAATTGGAATTTGCACAATATTTCCTGGATGCCAAAAATGTATGCTCTGCTGGTGGTTTGGGAGGAGAGAGCCTTGAACGAGCCGCTGTAAAAAGTCGATCGCCCCGCGATCCGGCACCACTTCATATTTTAAAAAAGGTATCACCCGCCATCGCTCCTACAATCCTCACCTTAATCAACACCTCCCTCTCTTCTAGTTTGGTCCCCACGGAATGGTAAAAAGCGATGGTCAGAGCACGTATTAAAAAACCTCATTTGGATCCCACGAACCTAGCCAATTACCGACCCATCTTGCTCATTCCTGGAGTAAGTAAAATCGCAGAAAACATATCAACAGCTCCCTCTCCACATTTCTTGAATCCCACAAACTGCTCGACCCATCTCAAACTGGTTTCCGTCCAGGCCAAGGAACCAAAACCGAGGTTAATGATGGTAGTAGAGGAAGCAATAAAGTTTCTCGATCAAGGAGGTACTTCTGCCATCATCCTCCTTGACCTCTGCGCAGCCTTTGACACAGTGAACCATCAAACCCTGATCCAACGTCTCAGGAACGTCGGTGTGTCAGGCTGTGCTCTTAAGAGGCTACAATCCTTTTTGGAAGGAAGATCATATCAAGTGTTCGAGGATGATGTCATCTCAGACCCTATTCCGTTGAGTTTTGGTGTCCCTCAGAGCTCCTCCCTGAGCCCCACCCTCTTCAATGTTTATATATCTCCCTTAGTGGACATTGTTGCCCCCTTCGGGATTAATATTGTATCATACGCCGATGATACGCAACTGGTCGTAGAACTTAATCAACCTTACCAGTCGCCCATTGACCTCCACTTCTGTTTAGAGGAAGTGGTTAAATGGATGAGCCTCTCCCAGCTGAAGTTAAACGGCGACAAAAAATGAGGTGATGCTGCTGGAAAATCAGAGCAGCTCGAACATCAACTCAATGTGGCCAGTATGCATGGGCCCTCCCCCAATCCCTAAACCAGAAACAAAAAGCCTCGGCATATGGTTAGATCAAGATCGTTCCTTTAAAACCCAAGCGAGAAAAACCGTGGCCTTCTGCTTTGGCCTGCTGAAAATGATTCGGAAAGTACTCCCACTACTTCCGTTTCCAGCAAAAGGATACTGGTCCAGGCCCTGATCCTTTCTAGGATTGAGTTTGGCAATGCTCTTTATTTGGGAACACCAAGCCCAGTGATCAAGAGGTTGCAGATTCTCCAGAATGCAGCGGCTAGATTGTTGACCAGTACCAGCCACCGCTGCTCCGCAAATCCAGCCATTCGTGTTTTGCATTGGCTCACGGTACGAGAAAGAATCCACTTTAAAACTTTATGTATCGTCCACAAGTCCCTAGTAGGGAATAGTCCTTCCATCATGAAAGCCCTGATTCGCCCTATAAAACCACTAGAAACCTTCGCTCAGATTCACTTCACCTAGCCGTAGTTCCTAGGATCAGAAAGGCAAGGAGTAGAGGTAGGCTCTTTCCATACAATGCTCCCAAACTGTGGAATGCTCTCCCACTGCACCTTCGTAAAGAACCTAACCACCTCGCTTTTCGGTAGCACTTAAAGACTTGGCTTTCCCCTTAAATCCTTTTATCCTGTTCTTCTTATGATTGATTAGCGCTGGGACACTTCCGGGTAGCCGTGCGCTCTACAAAACCCTTTTTCATTTCATTTCATTTTCATTTAATTTCATATATCTATATATACATATCTATACTACTATTATAAAGAGAGAACAGTGTCCTTTGAGCCAGGTAAACTCGAAAAGTACACCACCAATCCAAACACCCAATACATGTTTGAAAACGTCAGGGCAAGCAGAAGGACATAGGCTATATAAAAAAAAAAATTATACGTTATTTAAAAAATTTACGATTAAAAAAAAAGTAGTCCCTTGGAAGTAGTCCGGCCCCGACGTGCGTGCTGACATCAGCAGCGCGGGGCGGAGCAGCGTACAGGAGCGCGAGTAACAGCGGCGGACATGAGCGTGGGTAGGAGCGGCGCTGAAATGTCTCCACAGAATCAAAAGGGAGGAGCGGTGATCGTCGGACAAGCGGTGAGGCGGAGCGGCGCTGAAATGTCTCCAAATGTGTCCACAGAATCAAAAGGGAGGAGCGGTGAGCGTCGGACAAGCGGTGAGGCGGACAAGCAGGGAGACAGAATCAAAAGGGAGGAGCGGTGAGCGTCGCACAAGCGGTGAGGTGGACAAGCGGTGAGTAATATTGAAATGTCTCCACAGAATCAAATCATCGCTGTGTGTTGGGCTGCTGATGCAAGCCCCATCTCTATGCTAACGTGATGTACGATTAAAACGGGAGGCCCAAGCAGCTCAACACTGTGTATTAAGTAATGCGATTGATTGACACAGTCAGCAAAGTTGATAAAAAAAGGCTTTAGAGACACAATGTTAAGTGGGTTTTAGTAAAAACATTCATTGGCAAACGTTGGGGCGGGCGAGGGCCATGAACACTGATTGCTCGCAAGCCTTTTTCTCCCGGACAACGTCGGGACGGGCTGCTAGTATATCTATATTACTGCTTCCTTGTGCCGCCAAGTCGCGCACTCAAACACGGGTGCCTGTATGCGGGGAGCGTCACCCCTCTACTATCAAAGCTTTCCTCTCCCTCACCTTCGAAGAAGACACGGCACTCGCGGGAGGAGGGTTTAGTTTCTTTATTTTACCCTCAGAGAACCAGACGCGTTTCGGCTACTGCCTTTGTCGATGGTACATTGGCGCGCCATTTTTTTGTTTTTTTAAATTATTGAAAAGTAGTATGATGAAGAGATTGAAATCATATGAGGTCAAAATAAGGAAACGTAAACAAGAAAAGTTTGAACGTGATGAAAGAGACTATGAGGCAGGGCGTGTACTAACATTCGCCAAACGGTATGATGCACAAGTCAAAGCCCTTACATCGAAAGCCAAAAAAGTGACCACAGTAAGAGTGGATGAGTCGGGTGACACAACAGAGTCGGAAGTTTCCGAGAACGGAGAGGCAAGGAGAGACCAAGAAGCTGGGGGCGGCGCAGAATCACACAAACTCCCTTTTTGCGATGAGTTCCAAATAATCAGGGAATCGCGACATCAAGGAGGCAGGGGAAAACCCCCAGACCAACAAAGAAACGCCCGACGCGGAGGGGGGGGCGAGTGGAGGAGGAAAAAGCAACTACTCACCACCAATGACGCGCAGCAACAAGAAACGTCAATAAGGGATACAAGTCAAGAAAACAATTTGACTATCATGAATCAATGAGTAAACATGTCCTAACGAAAGATGAAGAACACGTTTTAAAACTAGGACTCTCCTTTTGCCCTTCAAAACAACTGGAGTATACGCAAACTAAGATAGACTTATACAAGTTCTCTAGAAAATTGAAACTGCACAAATTCTATAAACTGCGACCAAAGAAAATGTTGAAATCAACAGAAAAACAAGGCACTCAATTCATCAGAGTGAAGGATTTACCAACCCTAGAAGTGATGCAAGAATTAAGACTAGAAGGGGCGAGTCAACCCGAAAATATATCCCAACTGGACATAACTCAAAGAGGCGGAGAAACGAATTTCAAGCCAGCATCAACATTCGTACCACAGATGCCTAATGACAACATAGATCTCTTCATGGAATCAGTCTCCAAGGAATTACGGTATTTGGAGAAAAGAAGGAACACGAACAAACAAATGAACCTAACACCCGGACACTGACAGGCCATAAAAAACTTACAAGAGGACAAAAAACTGGTCCTAAAGCCTTCGGACAAAGGCGGGAATATAGTCCTACAAAATTATGAGGATTACAATGCGGAGGCCATGAGGCAACTGCAAGATGGGAAGTGTTACCAGAAAGTGGGAAGAAAGGAATACCAAAACAGTATCATGGAATGTCATGAAATGCTGAAAAAATGGTATGGTAAAGGGACAATTGAAACAGATGAATACCTTTTTCTGCGAACTTTAAACCCTACCATACCAGGTTTCTACCACCTACCTAAGGTGCACAAGGACAGAGTAAAACCACCAGGACGACCAATCGTAAGTGCACAGGGCAGCCTGTTAGAACATTTATCAATGTATATTGACTATTT
The DNA here is from genome assembly GCF_964263255.1 of Lissotriton vulgaris. Classification (NCBI taxonomy): domain Eukaryota; kingdom Metazoa; phylum Chordata; class Amphibia; order Caudata; family Salamandridae; genus Lissotriton; species Lissotriton vulgaris. The sequence goes on along the minus strand of NC_141687.1, from coordinate 708,489,559 downwards.
TTTGATTGATCATGTGAAAAACTTGCGAAGTTATTTAAAAGACACTAAAGATCTGCTGGGAAAACTAGAACATCTTACATTAAGAGAGGGAGATCTACTCATAGTAATGGACATTGCGAGCCTTTACACGTATAGGCCACGAGGATGGCATACACGCGGTGAATAACACTTTGGCAACAAGAGAAGCAAGTTTCGCAGATCATAATGTAATGCTCTTGGAATTCCTAAATTTCAGCCTTGAAAATAACATTTTTCTATATGAGGACCAGTACTATCGACAGTTAGTCGGTGTAGCCATGGGCACAAGTTATTCTCCCAGCTTCGCTAATATATTTGTGGGGTGGTGGGAAGAAAATGTGGCATGGAATGTAAGATATGCAGAATGGACTCAACACATACTAGTCTAGTACCGTTATATAGATGATTTGCTGATTGTATGGCGGGGACCCAAGAGTAAGGCGGATGAATACATTGATGAACTGAACACCAACACACATAATTTACACTTCACAGCGGAATTAAGCGACAAGAAAGTAAACTTCCTTGATCTTGAAATTAGAATAGAACAGGGAAGTATGCATGCACAGCTATTCATGAAACCCACGGCAGGGAACTCAATACTACATTCCAGCAGCAGCCACCCTCCGAAGTTAATTTTCAGCATTCCCTACGGAGAACTACTCCGGATAAAAAGAAATTGTACATCGGAAGATGATTATATCAGGAATGCCAGAGAAAGTGTAGAAAGATTTAAGAACCGTGGATATGGCTCTAGGTGTTTAGAAGAAGCAGAGAGGAAAGTCAAGAATATATCTCGCATAGAGATGCTAAAAGAAAAAACTAAGGATACAGAAAAGGAAGGGAAGTTTAGATTTATCACCACCTTTTCAGAAGGGGCAGGAGGGCTTAGGCGAATACTGAGAAAAACTGGAATTTGCTAACGACAGACCCAGTGATGGGGATGGACATTCCCAATCAACCTCTGATAACATATAGGAGAGCTAGAGCATTACGAAACACACTAACCAAAAGTTACTTACCTCGCCCAGTAGATCGACCATTTGGAGAACACAAACCAGGATTTTACCCATGTGGCCGATGCAAGGCATGTAAGCATAGCAAAAAAGTGCTATCATATGAAGTCAGAGGACGAATGCGTAAAATCAAGGCATTCTTGACCTGCTCAACCCCCTTCACAGTATACTGCCTTGTGTGTCCATGCGGACTACGATATATTGGCAGTACTGTCAACCCCATGAAAATGCGCATCTTAGAGCACCTTAGGGCAATCACAAACTGTGATCCCTCCTACCCTGTAGCCAGGCATTTTAAGCAACACCACAGGAGCAACTGTGACCTAATATCCTACTTCGGATTGGATCATGTACAAGCGAGTCCAAGAGGGGGGATAGATTACAGAAACTAAGAAGACTGGAATCTAGACACATAATAGATGTGGGAAAAAAGGTGCCAGGGGGTCTTAATAGCCATGAGGAGATGACAGTACATCTGGGATAGGGGGCTCCCTACCTCAAGATGGGTGAAAGTTGTGACAGAAGAGATCCTGAAGTACGATACTGATAAATAGACCTCGTATTTTAAAATAATTCACAATTTTATTTGGTTGGGGACATTATTTTGATTTTGCACAGTGGGGTTTTGGAAGATACAATGTCTTATAGAGGAATACAACAGTGTGAAGCCCATCCAGGGCGTAATGTGACAAAGTTAAAGTTGCCCTAAAAGGATATTGGAAAAGATCACAAGCCCATCCGGGCAAAATAATGTTGTTCTATCAGCTCATATCGCATGTGTATGAAGAACGCGGGAAATAACAAATGTGTTACCCATGCTGATATATAGCCAGATATAATTTGTAATTTACAATGAGACGAACATATGTCCTAGATAAATGTTTCTTAAGCATATGTGTATGCAATTGTATGCAATTAGACAGCAATGCCCATTCAGGGCGCGATGGATACATTGTTAAGAAAAACCATTACAAGATGGCAACTATGTAACAGTCCTTTGTTTACCTCTAAGACAATCACGTGATGGGTATTTAAAAAACAAAAAAATGGCGCGCCAATGTACCATCGACAAAGGCAGTAGCCGAAACGTGTCTGGTTCTCGGAGGGTAAAATAAAGAAACTAAACCCTCCTCCCGCGAGTGCCGTGTCTTCTTCGAAGGTGAGGGAGAGGAAAGCTTTGATATACATCTATATATCTATATCTCTCTATCTCTCTATATATATACACACATATATATATATATATATATATACTCCAACCTCCGTTCTCCTCTCGCAATCGCCTTAGCCCCGATCGCGCTGGAAACAGACACGGACCACATAAGATGCTGGTTTAAGATTTATTCAGCTGTCGTTATCGCTATATATATATATATATATATATATATATATATATATATATATATACACACACACACACACATCAGCTCCAATTCCTTGGTAGAAACTAGACACCAACACAAAGGCTCGATTTTTCTAGATTTCTCATGTTCTTATTCTTTCGCTGTGACGCATCTCTGCTTTGCTCACACAATGAGCGCAGTTACTTTCCAAACATTTAAGGCAAGAACTACAAGTCACATGATTTCTTGTTGCAACAAACATAGAAAACATACTACAAAAAGACCCGATATTCAGAAGATTCATGGAGTATAAATCACCTATACTCTCAATATAGAAATCAGTATTTTTTTAAAACTCCCTACTTATTGTTTAAGTTTTTCAATTTTCCTCATTTTTAATGTTTTCTGTTACGAATAAATGCATTTCTTTGTGAATAGACAAAATAGACATGGAGCACTGGAAGATTCGCGTTGATAACGTTCTCTCTCTCTATCTCTATCTCTCTATATATACATATATATGGTTAAACCTTTGTTATTGTTAAACATTATTTATCTTTTCAGTACCAATCAAACTTAAAATACACACTCATTACAAAAAAGAGAACAAGGGCATCAATGGTGTAGACAAGTCTGAAGCAGAAGCAAAGCAGGGGGAACATTGTTTGATGGTGTCAATCAATGATGATTTCAAATAGCCAAACAATATTCAAGTCTGATCCAAACTGGCTAATTAAAACAAATAATAATAACCTGAAGTACATAGCCAGAATAGTGAAGCCGCATAGGGATACACCTCTATCATTGTACACTGGTCTCATCTAGTTCAAGGAATAATCATAAGCTCTTTAGACCTGCTAAAACGCAATTGACAGTTTGATACATCAACTGATTAACAAAATGAAGTTATTTGATTCTGTCCTAGATTGCGCACCAGTTTTAGATTCACTGCTACAGCCCTCAAATTGGGGTGATGCCAGGCAAAGGCACATTAATTTAACAATAAAAGTTGTTTATCTGTGTGTTATTTTAATGCTTTAGTTAAATGTACATTTAAATATACAAGTCTTCAACTGTTGCACTGTATCTAAGGACATTTCCCATTTCACTGTTTTTACAAAAATTATGAGTCTTAGGATCACTTGCTTTTCATTAAATTTGAGACATAAATGACATGAATGGGTGCAGAGCATCCGTAGAATGCCAAATTTAATCGTTAACACAGGAAAAATATTTGTAAAACTTACACATCGTTAAGTTCAGCTACTCTGCCAAGAAACTCCTCGTAGGTTAAATAGCCACTTTCACGAACCAGCCAGAGATGCTTTGATACTTTTTCCGGCAGCTTGTTCATAGCAGTCTGTGTCTGGTTTGAAAACTGTTGTCCCATGGTTAAAACACCGCAGCCAGCTCTTTGGTGTGATCAGGATTCTGTCATTTATGCAGTATCTGTTAAAACAAACAATGTTGTTATTTGTTGTCTACAGCAAAATTAAAACTGCTCAACTACGATTAATTATTTTCATGTGCATGTCCTTTCTGTTACAGTGTTAGCAAACAAAAACGTTCCAATTAATTACACACAGCATTTGTTTCCACTTCGGTTACTGCATAAATAAATACTTTGAATCAGCTGCACTAGAAATTAATCAAAAAAAGTCTGAATAAACCATGCCGCCTATGGAATGACAATGGTTATTTGTCTTGTACAGGGTTATGGTATGGCTAGTTCGACAATTTCACCTCCTTTAAGGGAATTGAATTCGCTTGCAATCAAACGAAATTTTCTTTTTCCCATATCAAAAGATTAGGAGTATTTACTTCTGTATTTTATGTGTTTGACATCGTGCTATTCGCATCAATTTATCGCCACTTCAAAGCGCGGTGTGCCAATGATTTACTAATATTTTGGACGACAATACAAATGGCTACAGGTAAAGTATTATTAGTTAAATTTTAATTAGTTCTATTTCAGAAGAATTCGTTAATTCGTAGGCTTAATAATAACTTGCATTCCAGTAGAAATACATTTGTTTTTCAAACCGATAAATGGGATTAATTTAGTCTTTGCACCTTACTGCACACAGGCATCCTTGACGTCAGACACAAATCAACATAATGAACGTGGTTATTCAGTTATGGAACATATTTATATATCCTATCACATTCAAATCCAGACAGTCAATCCACAACCAGGCAGAGACACACAGAATTGTTAGAACAAAGAAACCAGCCACCTCTAAAAGCGTGGTTTCTAAAAGATGTGTTATTAAATTGTGAGTTCAGGCACACTAAACTTCACCTCTCCATCTTAAGCCTCTCGGAAGATAGGCTGGAAACATATTACACAGCCTTCCCCATTCCGTCCTATAACAAGATGGCCTTATAACAGTGAAAAACGGAATTGGCAGTTTTTCACTGTCAGGACATGGTACACACCTTAGTACATGTCCTACCTTTCACATAAACTGCATCCTACCCAGGGGGGTACCTTGGGCCTACCATAGGTGTGTCTGATGTGCATAAAAAGGGATGGATAAGGCCTGGCAAGTGGGTGCACTTGTCAGGACAAAAAGGCAGTTTAACGCCTTGGCCGTGGCGGTAATTACGCCGCAGCGCGAGGGAGAAGGGGGGTCACGCGGCACCGCCATGTTTGTGACGGAACCACTCCGTCACGAGCCACGGGCGCGCTGTGCTTATGACGGAGTGGTTCCGTCACGGCCCCGCCCACTCACTAATTCGCCCGCACAGGCGGGGAATCAGTGCCGCGTGGGTGGAGCGGCCGCTGCATGAAGGAAACACTCCGTCATGAGCGCAGTGCACCCGTGGCTCATGGCGGAGTGGTTCTGTCACTAGCACGGAAGGAGTTAACGAACTGCGTGCAGGCATTGCAGTGGCAGGCCTGAGTTCTCTCTTTAGGGCTACTTGTGTGGGTGGCATAATTAGTGCTGCAGGCCCACTAGTAGCATTTGCATTACCAGCCCTGGCACACATAGTGCACTTTACTAGGAACTTTACTAGTAAGGCAAACATACCAATCATGGATAACCAATTACCATAACAGTTTACACAGGGAGCACTTGCACTTTGACACTGATCAGCAGTGGCAAAGTGCCCAAAGCATCTAAGCCAGTCAATGGCAATCCATCACAGCATCAAAAATAGAGGAGTTAGAGTCAAAAAGTCAGGGATAATCACGCCAAGAAATGCCAGGTCTAACAGGTCTCCAATAAACATTGCAACCCCACTGGAGTCCTGGCCAGCAACACTGCATACAAGAGCACTGGTGTGGGACGCCAAGCCACTTTTGGGGCATCAGCAGCACAGATTGTAAAGTCTGGTCCACCCCATTTATAAATAAAGAAAATAACATGGGGGTAAGTACAAATCCTCACCGAATTCAACGTTTGATTGTGAAGTTGGTGGTACATTCACCCCGTGGGCCATAACGTACTTTACTCGCCAGATTCTCATATAGTCTTGCCAGAAAGCAGATGATTTGTAAAGGCACCCCCATAGCGAGCAAAGTGGTCCAGGGGATTGTATTGTCTACTAGGTCAAAAGAACTGCTCAGGTCAGCAAAGCAGATATATAATATTCCGCCTTTGGCATGTGTATACTTCCCTTTAAGTAAATCCAGATCAAACATCGCTCAAGGGTAACCACATGTTTCCTAAAGCCAAAGTCTGCCGGTGAAAGTATTGAGCAATCCCGGGCCCATTCTTCTAGTCTCTTGAGCAGGATTTAGCTCATCACTTTTGCCATTTAACTAACAATGAGATTGGCCAATAATTCTTAGGGTATGATTTATTACCCTTCTTAAAGATGAGGACTATAATAGACGTACCCCATGAAGGCGGAATCGTTGTTGTCGCAGCCATGTTAAAAACTCTAGTAAGGATTGGGGCCCATAAATCAGTGGTGATCTTAAAAACATCGACTTGGACCCAATCTGGGCCTGCGGTTTTGCATCCTTTACTTTCCTTAAGGGCCAATGACACTTCTTGGCGCGTATGTCCAGAGGTAAGGGGGGGGCAAGTAGACTGTTCCTTGTTCAAAGTGGTCACCATTTCAGCTGTTGGAGAGTTAAAAATTCTAAAATAGTGAGAAACCCAAGCATCACATGCGACAACAATTTGAGGAAGGAGTCATCCTTTAAAAAAGGAACTAACAGTATCCCAGAATAATTTACTATCTTCCATGTCAGCAGCACATGACAGTCTGCCATATCGTGTAGTTCCTTTTTTTTACTAGTTGTGAGCCCCTCTTATATTTAAATCTAAGTGATTTGAACAGCAAATTATCTCAAGGTCTTTCGAATAGGACCAATTTCAGATCCCTAGAGGCAGTAGTACATGCATGGTCGAACCAACCTTTATGTTTGGCGGGCCTGTCATAAATGGGCGAGTCAGTAGGTAATTTATTGTCTTGGTGATACCAGTAAAACCATAAAGTAACTGCTTAGGGGTAACCAGATCATCTAAGCAGGCAATAATCTCATTAAAACCCTTAGAACAAATATTGTGTAAAACTTCAGTCGGGTCCACTCCATCCTATTTAATGCGGACTTCATTAGGTCTTATTGGGGCAATGTTGGTAGCGCAACTGGGAGTTATGCCACCAACATTGCCCCAGAAAAAAACTGACAATATAATATGGTATGGTTCCTCAGGCCCGGACAGGCAATACTTGGTATGATACACCACTTGCATGCATTAGCAGATATTAGGATATGATCAATAACCAATGCAGAATTCCTCCTTATAAAGGTTGGAATAGGGACCCCATTACTATTGGGTTCACATTGTAATTAATATAAGTCAAACTTGGTAATTAACAAATTCAATTGGTCACCATAGTCATTGTGGGGGAAATGTGAGCAACTATTCCAAGCCTCATCACTGACCCCGCAAACCTGTGTTGTAGAGAATCTGCATAGACGGGTATTAACATTTCTGGCCCATATTCTTATAAAGTTATTGATAATCAACTGTAGTAAAGACTCCAATCCCCCTTCAAGGGCTAAAACAACCTTACCCCGGGTGTTGTTAAATACATTGTTATAAAAGTTAACCAAAACTGCATCCCGGCCTCCCCTAAAAGTTATCCATAAGATTAATGAGTGTGGGCCTGTTATTTTACTCTTTTTGCTTACCGGGAGCCTGTTCGATATAAGGGCCATAAGCCCCCCTTTTGCCCTCCCTGCTGTCGAAGGCTCAGCCACCAGCCAGTGTGTTGAAAAACCCTCAAAATAAACAGGCTCAGTGCACTCATTTTCTTGGATACATAATATATCCAGATAACGTATTATCTCCATCCACTCTGGTGTACCCTGTTTTTTTGCTAGCCCCCCTACATTCCAGGTCGCAATTTTATAACTGCTATCCATTCCTAGACCACTACTACTTGAAGATATCAGAATAGCTAGAGCGGCTGTTGGGAGTGTGTGATCCGCTATATCGTCAAAAATTTACGATGGAGCGGCTGCTAAAAGTATATGGACCGCTGTGTCATCAGAAAGCGACAGTGGAGCAACATATAAAGTGACAGCATTATCATAATTTCCCGAGATAGAAATATTTATATCCTCTTTCCTCCCTAAATAAAATGGAGGCTCATTCCCCATGGGTTGCCCTATCTCATGGAAGTCAATATCCTGGAGGTCACTCAGTATCTGATATCTGTTAGTGATTGGTTGACATGAGGGGGATACTGAGGCAGAGTAGTTGGATATTGATCCATATATACTCATCTGAGGCACAGAAGCCTGGAAGTGCCTATAGAAAAAACCCAAGGGCTGTAGAGACAATCTGTTCTGGATAAACATAACGTACCTCCCCCAATAGAAATCCCTTTACCCACCTTGGTTCCCTGAAATTAATTATAATGCAATCCCCCATTCAATGTTTTCTCAAGGGGCCAATCAAGCACACTCTCCTTGTAAACAGAATTTGGTGAGCTACCTCAATTGGGTATCAGCAGTTCCTATCAAACCACTGAACCACTCTGTTCTTTATTGAGTTGTGGGATTCTATTTGGCCCGGGAGCAAGGGGCGAGCAATAACTATAACTGCCACGTAGGGGCAGCATTCGGGAGGTAAATTCATGGTAACCTGGGTTTCTATTGCACTGGGATCTATTACATCGGCAATACTTTCCTCAGTAAGTTTAGAAATTCGTGAAATATAGAGGGGGTTTGTCTGTGTATCTTTGCCTTCGTTAGGGCTGTTTTAATGGCTAGAAAGTTGTAATGGCTAGAAAGTTGTAGAGTTCTATGTCTGGTAGATTGTGTTCTTTTTTCAGGTTGTTGAAAGTGTAAGGTGCTCCTTCCGGTTCTAGTTGTATTGGGAATTGGATCCCCCAGCTTTTCCAAGCACTCATATCTAAGGTTTTACCTCTGTATTCTAGTTTACGGTCTATTGTCAGTAGGGCCTGTTTTGTGAGCTTTAGGATGGGGTTGATGTTGAGTGCATTCTTGTTCACTGTTAGTAGAGTGAGTGGGGCAGAGTTGTTTAGCATCGCTCTCTCTATGGTTAGCCAGGTTGGTGTGTATTTTTGGGTGGGTAACCAGTGCATTCCTTGTCTGGCTATGAATGCTAGTTGGAATGTTTTAGGGTCCGCTATGTTGAGCTCGCCTAGTTTTTTTGCTAATCTGAGCTTGCGTAGGCCTATCCTCTCTTTTTTTCCCTGCCATATAAATTTGTTGATCATTAAGTCTAATTTTTTGTGGAAGTCTTCTGTCAAGGGCAGTGGGAGCATGTCTGCAAAATAGTTAATTATTGGAGTGACCATCATTTTGATTGTTTCTATGCGGCCCCACCAGGTGATAAACTTGGGTGACCATGAGTCTAGCAGGGTTTTAACTTTGGTCATTGTAACGGTCTCGTTCAGTTCTAGGGTGCTTCTTAGATTCCTTTTGAATTGGATGCCCAGGTATTTGATGGCCTTTGGTTGCCACGCTAGACCTATATTTCCTATTACTTCTCCGGTGGTGCGCACGTTGAGTGGCATGCAGTCGGATTTGTCCTTGTTGAGTTTGTAGCCTGAGTGTTTCGGATATGTTTCTATTGTGTTCATGAGTGCTGGTATGGATTTGGCGGGGTCGTTTGTCAAGATTAAAAGATCGTCTGCATAGGCAACGATTTTGGCTGTTGTGTTGTTTATCGATATTCCTGCAATTTGTCTGTTCGCTAGGGTACCCGTGATCAGGGGTTCCAGTGCCAGTAGGCATAGTAGCGGGGATAGAGGGCACTCCTGTCTCATTCCTCTTTCAAGTTCGAACGGTGCGGAGGATCCTCCGTTGAAGGCAATATTTGCTATGGGTTTTTTATATAGCGCCATTACTTTCTTTGTGTATTAATTTCCTACGTTGTATTGTTGCAGGCACTTCTCGAGGAAGTGCCAGGAGACTCGGTCGAACGCTTTTTCAGCGTCTAGTGTGATAGCTACGACCGGTCGCATGGAGTTTGAGGCATGTTCGATCATCTGACATAGCAGTCTGGTATTGTCATGCGACATACGGGATTTCATGTACCCTACTTGCGTGCTTCCGATTAGCTGGGGTAGGAATTTGTTGAGTCTGGTGGCTAGTACTTTTGCGTATAGCTTGCAATCTAAGTTGATCAGAGATATGGGGCGGTAGTTTTTGGGCCATTGCGTGTCCTTGCCTTCTTTAGGGATGACTATGATGTCAGCTTGGGACATGGTTTCTGTTGTTGTGCCCTCTGTCGCACATTGATTGAATGCTTTTGTCAGGACTGGTGCGAGGAGATCATTGAACTTTTTGTAGAAAGGTGCTGTGTAGCCATCTGGCCCTGGTGCCTTATTGTCTTTTAGTGAATATATGGCAGTTACTATTTCGGATTGTTTGAAATCTTGGCCTAATGCCCCAGCTTTCTCATCTGGTAGTTTGGGCAGGTTGAGTTTTTTTAAGTAGTCTATGGTGCCTGGTTCGTCTATGTTGTTGTCTTTGGTGTAAAGCTCTTTGTAGAACTCTCTGAAGGTCTTTAAGATTCCCGTATGGCTTGTGTGTGTTGTGTTTTGCTTGTCAGTAATATTTGAGATGGAGTTTCTGTTTGCGTTTGAGGTATGAAGCTAATATCTTCCCTGCTTTGTTGGCTTCGCATAGGTTGATCTGTGTGTACTTCTTGATCCACAAACCTGCCCTCTCGCTTAGGATTCTGTTATATTCATATTTCTTACTTTTGAGGGTGAGGAGGAGATCTGAGTTTGACATATCATCTATGTGTTTTGCTTCTAGTTCCTTGATACTGTCACAACAAGAGCTACACACCCTGTGGGCTTCCCCATCTAAGTGCATGATATCCCCAGTACTGGCGCAAACAAAATTCTGGCTATTACACCAAGCCTATTGGACACCAGCAGAGCTCGCATCAATAGGACTATTAGACAATGATAGATGCTGGAACTGCGGCCTAGAAAAGGGGGACCTAGAACATATCATCCTCAACTGCACTAAAGTCAAAACCTTCTGGAGACGGGTTTTAGCTTTCACCAACGGCACACTAAGTAGCAACATCAAGCTCACGTTTGCCTCTCTAGCCACAGCACAGATCTCACAAGAAGTCAATACGCAAGAAGACAAGAACCTCCTTGATTTTCTACTCACCACAGCAACAAAAATTATACTTACAAACAGGAAAGATACAGCCAAGGCCACCTTCAAAGGCTGGCTCAACTGGGTGATCTTCCTAAGGGGAGCGGACACCACTACCCTTAGAAACGCACCAGGTAGACACCACGACCGAGCAATGTGGACCAAACTAGACAAACACATGGACACATTCAAACCGCCATAGCCACACCTTTTCCTTCAACACAGGCCCACCGCCCCCTGACCGGTAACTGCCCTATTCCTGTCCAACAAACCGCCCCCAGTCTGGATTTATGTTTTGTGTGTGTATGTCTACATTTTTGTTTTGCACAAACGTCGGCGAATAACATTCAAAACGTCTGTTATATCTGTTACATGTAACCTGTAAATACTATTAAACATTTAAAAAAAAAAAAAAGAAATTTGTGGAATATCTCTTAAGTGTTAAATGAGCATTGATTGCATTGGATATCTTGGGCGACGCTGTACTAGGGGTACAGAGGTAAGCGATCGTTCACGGCCCCTGGGAATGGCTTCGGTCGGGACACCCACGGCCTTTGACTTCTCAGTGTTAGTGCTTGATGCCACTGTACTAACCCTCGATAAATTAGTCATTGTAGTTGTAACTGGAGCTAGAGCTAATGCCCTGTCAGACACCTCCTTAAATTTCCCCATAGGTGGTGTGAAGCAATGAGTCCTAATCTGTTTGACTTCAGCTATCAGGGACTCTTAGCTTCTCTTGAAATGGTACTAACAAGGCTTCCATTCTAGAGGTAAACCTAGCCAATAATGAGGACCATTGTAAAGCCCCGCATGTTCGTGTCCCTGCCTCTAAACAAGATGGGATAGCAGTTGTGGAGGTATATGATCCTCTGGGACCACCACTCGTTACAGTGTTTTTTTTACATTTCCTTTTCCTTTTGGGGGTAGGGAGGAGGTCGGGTGTTGTATTACAAGGGGATAGTGTAGCCTTGTCATTAATTTGAACATCCAAGTTATCGGCATCAATAAGGCAGTGGGTTGCCCTAGTTAGGCTCTCTGTTACTGTTGGTGTAATTGTGCCATTTACAGGGAAACCAGTAGTACAGCACCCATTCCCTCTCCCAGTTGAAAGCCGTCGTTCTGCTATATCTATCTCTTGGGAAATCACTAGGCTTGGGCGAAGCACTACGCTACGCTCGCGTAGTTTGCGAAGTTTGCGCTACTTCGCACTACGCAAACTGCACATAGCACAGTGCAAACACGTGTAGCGTAGTGCAGCTGTCATTTTTTGCTTATGCCGGCGAGACTTTTTCCTCGTTCGCGATCAGCAACATCAAGTTGCTGATCGCGAGCGTGGAAAATAAACCTCCCGGCGAGATTCTCAACGCGGGGAGGTCAGGTTTCTCATTGCGAGTGGTCACGTATGCTCGTGACCGCTCGCGATGAGAAACTACCAGTCCACGTTGAGAAAGCTGCGGCTCGAGTAAAAATCTACTCGAGCGGCAGAAAACTACAGCTTGCACAGTGCGAATAGGCTACTACGCAGTTTGCGTAGTGCTACGCGTAGCTCTCGAAGTGCACTTCGCGTAGCTTTGCAAAGCACTACTTCGCAAACTACGCCCAGCCCTAGAAATCACGTCAACTGCCAGCACTAGAAACAAATCAATAGTTGATCTAGAGTTAGCAGGTGCTGGCGGGGTGTTTGTTGCTTTACGTTTACCCATAATCGCCTGTTTGACTACTTGCTAAAGTAGAAGAAGGAAGAGAAAAGAGGGGAACAACAAACAAAAATTTAGCAATTAGACGAGTCTGTTGCAAGCCCACAGTGTAAAGTGTATGCAGGCGCTAGCCAGTTGTTGGCAATATGGTCCAGGAGATAGCTACTCATTAGCAGATATATCTCTCAGAAGTTCTATTGTGACGCTGGCGGCTATGTCAATTTACTATAGAAAGTCTGAGACGGGCCAAAAAACCACACAAGGAAGTAATCAAAAGACAGTACCTTTCAGTAGATTTAAGTCACATATGTCAGAGGGGGGCCCAGGCCGGCCTTCTCCGATCAGTGACAGGCAATGATGGGTCTGCGGGAGCCTCGCAGGTAATTTATACACCTCCGTGCACTTCGGGAATGACAGAGGAGCTGGGGAGTCAGAGCTTAGTAGTTCGCTCCTCTCTCCCTGGCGCTGTGGCAGCAGGCAAACAAGAAACATGCTCCCCTTCAAGAGTTATTTACATAAGGCAAGATAATACATTACAGTAGTACCTCACTCAATCTTAAGGCTTTAGATACATACAATAATGTATATTACAGAAACAATGTCAGAGACATAACACTTCATTACTCACAAACATGATGATGGTAGCATCGTGCAGATACAATGTGTTATCTTCATTTGTTATTCCCCACAAACATGATGCAGATAACATACTGCAGATGCATACTCCAGTAATTTCACCAAAACAGCTAATTAAATGTGAATTACTAATGTTTAAGCATTGAAAACAATGGAATGCCAAATGTTACAGCACTATATATATATCCCAGCTCCCAAAAAAACAACAGACCTTCGTCTGCAATGAAATCCTCAAAACTGATCAAGAAGGTAGCGAATGGAAAAGGCACTGTTAAGCCATAAATGTGGTGCATTAAATAACGTAGCACTTCAATACTGAATTGCCTTCAGTGCAATAATACACGTGGGCATGTTTCTCCTCAACAAAATGCACTGCTTGTTTGAATTAAAGGAGCTTCCCTCTAGAAATTGCAACTCAACAGAACCCACATACTCATGATACAGACCACACTGCAATAAAAGCTAATCAACACCAGTCTGTGATGGACAGTTATGAAAAGCCATACAGCAGACTACCAAAAGGCTCTAATGCCCTATTAACAGCACATTGTGTACTATCAAATTGGCCAAAACCGATCCTGAGTTGCTTGTGTTCTAGTTCAGAGAGGGCTTGGCAGTTAGGGCTGGACTGTTTCTACAGCAGCAGAACCAACGATGCTACCCCAAGTGATTGCCAGTGGTTAGACAAATTGCAAGCATTACTCCAACCATCGTTGGATTAAATTATGATACTTTCAACATGTCATTTTATCTCTTTACAGTGTTTTTTTTTTTGAAAACCTTTATTGGAAAATCAGGATATACATGCGCAAGCCCACAACCATCATGGCCGGCTGCAAAGACAGTCAATAAGAACAGGAGAGTAGCATGCAATAGGTCAATATACTAGCAGGATACATCAAAGTACATTATAAAGACTGTGGGGTGTGCGACATAGGATATGAGGTTTTCTTTTTTAAATTTAGAAGAAGAGAGGGGGCTGCGACAACAAGGACTACACACCTTACATAAAGACAAAAAAAGAAGCAGGGGGGATAAACCCCAGTAATATTCGGTGGTGGGCTATAAGTAAGCAACTCTACAATCAAGCAGCCATAGCGCAAAAACCTGGACAATAGCAACGATATAGAGGGCAACTTTACCAAGTCCGATCCCCGAAAGCCCACCCCTAAAAAGCGAGGGATAGAGAAATATTGAGATGCCAATTATAGAAAAAGAACAAAGGTGCGAGACCCCGTGACAGTCAGCCCCACTAAAGAGGAAGACCCTCCCAAAGCCGGAAAAGAGCGATAGGGACCATAGAACAAAACAAACTAAAACAAAAAACCCCCCCCGCACCCGCCACCCTGCACCCCTGTAATGGCTACGGCCTAACCCACTAACAGCGTGCCTGTCGCCCCGGAACTGCCCCACAGTAGGGAAATTATAAAGAGTGGAGGAGGAGAGGAGCGAACCCGCTCCCGGGCACCCAGTGCCCCCTCGCCGGCGAGTGAACATATCAGTACAAGGGGTAATCATTGAGCAATGTATACACAGTAGGGAAAACTACGAGCGGAGCGTGAGAATTAACACACCGAAAACAGGATTAATCACAAGGCAGTACAGTTCGCATTCCCAAAGCATCCATACCCACTGTAGTAGCGATGTCGTGAAGCAATACCCCCTGCAACCAAAAGCACAAGCAAGAATGGAAGCTAGCCTTTAGCAGTCCCTCGGCCCTTCTCGCACATGAAATTATTGAGCACAGTACATGAACCAAAGCAGCAAGAACCAGGTCAGAGTAGCATATCCGGGAACAGAGTCAACTCGGCGCAACATCATGGAGGTCAACGTGTCACTCAGCCCTCACAGTAGTAGCACAGAGGACGATGACCCGGAGGGGGGATAGTTATCCTTGTCCAGTCTTGCGTAAAGTACCAGAATCAGCGACAGTACCAATCTCCAGCAAGTGCGGCGTGTGAAACCAGTCAGTGATACAGCCCTTCCAAACTCCATTCCACGAAGCAACACAGGAGAGCCCCAGTTCAATGTTAAAGTACAGCAGGAACAGCGCAAGAGCATCAAGCGGCAGGTCGTTGGGGAAGGATATTGCAGCCAGATCCAGACTAGCATGTCCAAAACGCTCAGTGCTTCCAACAATACACATATGGAAAGTCCGAAGACGCCGTGATTCCGACCATCTAGCTGCGGTGAAAGGCGCCATCTTGTAACCTCCTGGCGCTGAAGACGGCGTCTCACTGTACAAGAGCGGGCCAGCCGATATCATTGACTCCACCGCTAGGATCGTGGTATCCAACTTGCCCCCCAACAATAGGGCGCCCTGCACCAAGGTTTCACGGAGGGCAGCCAAAGAAGCCAGTAATGCGTCGAGGCGCAAACCAGTGCTGTGTACCCCGTGCGGCATGGTCTCCTTCACCATAGTAGCGCGGGCAGAGCAGGGCCGGTGTGGGGCCGGGGTGCGGGCTGGAAGGCGGCGAATAATGTAGCCCCCCCGGCGGGGTCACCGAGAGCTAGCAAAAGGCGCCGCTGGGATTAGCGCAGGTGAAGGGCGGCTCGCGAGAAATTAGGGAGCCTCCCGCAAAAGTCGGGATGTTTAGAAGAATACCTTTGGGCGGAGCGGATACAATGTTGCACTGTCCGGGGAAGCGGGGGCACAGGGAGAGTCTCAGTCTTCGCATGTAGTCAGGAGAAGCGCCGTCACACGCCCCCTCAGAGCAGATCGGTCCCTCCAGGTCAGCGGCGGCCGTTGTTGTTTACTTGGGGTCCAGCCTCGCAAGATGGCCGAGTCCCCGGTCTTAGAGCTGCTGCGGGCCGCTGGAGTCGCCGACGTTTTCTCGCCTCCGGAAGCAGGTACGGACCTCGGGATTGCACCCTCGATGATCGGATGCTTTCATATCCCCGTACCCTCCGTTGTGCCGCGGCGATTCACGCAGGATGTAGTCTCGACAGGAGACGATGATCGGAGCCGAGGGACTAGGCGGCCATTGCGGTCGCCGGCTTGGCTCCTCCTTAGGACTCTTTACAGTGTTAATAAAAAGTACATTGGTGTCCGCAATGCCAATAAAATGTAGATATTATGGTCACATTACAGAGCTACCAGAGACAAGCTGAGAATCAAAACCGCACAAGGTGTAAAACATGATCACACCCCCAAACAGCATCAAACAAATAAGTCTGATCTGTTGCAGAAGGGCCTGGCAGGAAAGGGTTAATGGGATATTTCAATACTTTATTGTCTATGGAGGCTGCCCATGCTTGTTACTGGCAATTGGAAAATTACAATATTTAATATAAAAAAATGTGAAGAATACCCAATCCTCCCACAAAGTTATCTTTATATTGTGTGATTTGATTAACGTTGCTGGAACAATATACTTTAAACTTTATACGAATTTACAACTGTTGGGACAGAAAAGTTCCCTACATGGTGACGGATGTGCACCCCTGCCCTGAGTGCTCCAGACTGCATGGATATTTGAACACCTGGTACTGATTTTTGCTCATGGGCAAACACGGATTCCTCCCGAGAGCCAAGACCTAGGCTTGTCTCATGGTAATGCAGTCTCAAACTGGGAGGGGTGTGTTTTGATGCCAGTGCATTGGCATATGTTTCTCTAGTAGATTGTAAGGTGGATGGAACTCCAAGAGTCAATATCATGCAGGGAAAACCCTCTTGACCTATATTACTTTACTTGCGGCAAACGTTAGCTCATAGCTTGGGGAAAACAACAATGCACTACTACTCCGAAGGTTAATTTTTAAAAAAAATATTTCACATTTTATTTCTTTTTTTCTTTTTTCAATTATCAGCTTCAAATTTTATTACATTTTCTTTTCGATTGTACAGGTAATTTTTTACATTATTTACATTTGTACACCGATCAGAATTTCCTCTTGATGTATAGTCTAAGAGAGAAATGAGAGTGTTAAACAATTGTTTTTCAACAATACTGTAAGTACTCGTCCAATATCTCAATCTCTTCACTTATGATGTATCCTATTAACACTATGCCTCCTAATTTAGAAAATACATATTTACAAACCCCCAAAAGAACTCAATCATACCTCTACACACAATACTACAGTATCTCTTACACTCCTTACTTTCACACTATCTACCACACCTCAAAACTACATACACAGATGATAACCTAGGGGGGAGAAACTCTGCCCTCTAATACTGTGTTGTGAACTGGGGTCTCTCATATATACTGGTCAACACGCGTTTCGATGGTCTTTAATTTCTTCTTACACCATCTTCTTCAGGACCTGTTACTTTTACGAATATGTAACGGCTTGAATGTAGTGGGAATACACGAAAGCTGAAAGAAATTTTAATATAGAGCATTGTTTAGCTTCATTTAAAGAACCTTTTTTACATTACTCCTGCAACAAAAGTTTTTTTTTAAATGTTTGGCAAATGCACCATATATCATTGTTCTCTCAAGATGTAGAGTAGAGCCACCACCAGCGGATAATATACTAAAAAGATGTGCATATTTACATTGAAGGTGAGAAGAAGTAAAGCGAGAAGGAGTGAGCTTTTCAATGGTCCCTCCAAGAATTCTAATATTTACATACTAATAGATCACTGAGAATTTAGCTCTCTGATGTTTAATCATTTACCTTGTGCTCAGGAGCAATGTTTCTATTTGGGTTTCTAAAAATATCAATCATAAAGGGTTCTAATTTCACTGTTGCTACTGTAGTGGTAGGCTCTCTTGGGGGGAAGAGAAAGGAAAGGCATATGTTATACTAAAAAGAGTCTATTGGGCTATATATTGCCAAAGCATTTGGCTAGTATGAGGTTGTGTGTCTGAGTTACCTTTTTTCCTTTTTTTAGGATCCGGAAAGAAGGTGGTAAGCAGTCAATCCTTATAGGTTAAGTAACTGGGATTGAATCTCATATATCACGATTACCTGCATAAGGAAATATGTTGCAAAGCGTGTAAGAGAACCCCCTACTGATGTCTATTTAGAAATTACTAAAAATAGTGCTATTGGATAAAAATTATTTATACATACCTATATATTTCCAATATTGTATTCTTTGTATGTCTGTCTCAAAACTGTTATTTTTTCAGTATCAGGACGGAGGGCTGCACAAGCGATCTTTGGTTGTTACTGCTGTGCTTCAGCGTGACTAAAGAGATAAACATAGTCGAAGATACTAGTAATGTTATTTTATTTACATATGCGGTTACAAGCTATCTTATTACTCTTTGTGGCTCTCGGTAATGTGCCGGAATGTGAAGCAAAGATATAGTATGCACATGGGACAGTGTTCCTCCGTGACATTGCTAGCACTAAGGGATTTACTAATTAGCAATAGTTACACTCGCTTCTAGTGTAACCGCGTGTTTGTTATGCTCGAGATACTGCTAATACACACCGGTGCTGGTACTAATGAGGTTGCTACTTGTCGCTGGTTTCACTCACATAAAATTATTATTGCGTATTGTTTTGTGTTAATCATGCACAAGCGGCAAAGACCCTATTTGCCCCTCCCCTCAAAGAGTATTTAGCTGGCTTCGTAAAGTCTGAACCTGATAAGATTGTGCGTAGATACACAAACCGTGATAATTAGCCCTATCCCCTGAATTTGAAATATAGGGATACGGCTCATAGGGACGTATTACCTGCTAATACCAAAATTATATATCGGCTCACCTTTGTTAACTTTATGCCGGCAGCTCAATCTTCCTCAGTATGAACGTCCACCAATGAAAGGCAATGGCGACACTAAAAACTGCTTTTATACTCTACTGTGTACATGTGAGTGTTTACCTCGCGTCTCTATACCTGGTGCTGCTAATGATGACGACATGATGCAAGCGACGAAGTTTTAGGTATTAGTCCTTTCATTGTTTTCACTGTAGTGATGTTATCTAGGCGCCATCTTAAAACATGTTTATACGCTTTTAAGAGGACATGTACACAGTAGAGTATAAAAGCCGTTTTTAGTATCATGAAAGCAGATGAGAGCAGTGCCAACAGGTGGGACATTTTAAAGGAGCCTATCTGGTGAAGGACACTGTACCATCAGCACCTGTGATAACTAGCGGGTTACACATAGTGAAGGGACCCAAGAGGGCCCAGCTGCGCTCAACCTAGTGGTTATGGATAGCTGGAATAGGGATCCAGATGCTCTGAAACATATTGATCCTAACACAATGGGGTTTGTACAAGAATTCAGTACCAGTGAGAGGAAAGTGCCTGACCTGAGAGATACTGGAGCTTTCAGTACTATGACTGAGAGGAAGCATCTCAAGCCTGATGAGATTATCTCTAGTACCAAGGATACAGGTTTGGTAGCCAGTGGTGAAGACATAGAATACCCACTTGCCGGAGTTGAGGTAGAAATCAATGGCAAAGAGGCTATGGTATATGCATGGGTGAGAGAGAAGGAATGTGCTACTTGTCTCTTGGACAATCATTTGATTGTCCCTTGCTTAGTGCCAAGACCAGAAGCCTTCGTAGCTTGGACAGTAACAGCTGTGATGACAAGAGCACAGGTTGTGCTACAGTCTCAGAAGAACAATTGGATCATTCCCAATTTGCAGGGAGCAGGACAAGGTAATTTGCAAGGAAGGGCAGATTCCTGGAAGGCACAGGTTGCCAAGTAAGTCAAAAGGGAGGACTAAGGTGCCATTAGTGCCCTTACGTTGTGAGAGTTCTATTTCAGTGGGTGGGAATGGACATTTGTGATCCTTTTTAACCTTCCACACCGTTAGACAACAACTATATCTTGGTTGTAGTAGATCATGCCACCAGGTATCCGGAGGTAGTACCCCAGAGGAACACGATTACAAAGGTGGTAGTGAAAGCTGTCCTGAGGATGTTTTTTAGGTTTGGATTTCCAACAACGGTGTTCCTTTACTGAGGAGCCAACCTAATCTCCTCATAAAGGAGAGGCGTGGAAGCAAGCTGGGGTGATTTACCACTTCTCCACAGAATACCACCCATAAAGCAATGGTAAAGCAATGGTTACGTGGAGTGGTTCATCAAGTCACTCAAAAGCATGATGGGAACTCTACCAGAAACGCTAAAAAGGAAGTTGGATCTTTTCCTGACATTACTCTTGTTCAAATATAGAGAGATTCCACAGAAGGAAGTTGGGTTCAGAGCCTTTGAACCTCTTTATGGACACCTGGTGGGGCCGCACTCACATTTAGTTGGAGAAGAGTGGGAGGGAACCTCAGTCTCCACAAAAGGATGTGGTGGACTATGTGACTGGCCTCAAGAAGCTGATGTCATAATGCGAATCAGGAGAAAGAAAACCTTCAAGCAAGTCAATCGTTTATGAAAGACCGGTATGACCAAAAAGCTAGGTGGATTAGGTATCGTGAAGGACAGGAGGTGTGGGTGCTGAAGTCCAAGGCTTTGGAAGACAAGTGGTGTGGGCCATACAAGATAGTTCTGAAGGTTTCTGAGATCAACTATTTGGTGGACAACAAAGTTCAAACAAGGGAACCAAGGAAGGTGCCCTATGTGAACCGACTGAAGCTTTACCTCCAGAAACATTACACAGTGAATGTCATGGCTATGGCAGAGGAGATTGAGAAAGAAAATGAGCCTCTTCTTGACCTTCTATATAAGGACACAAATTATGGCACTGTGGAAGGGGTTCACATAGCTCGAGTCAACCCCTGAGCTGCAGAGAGAGTGTAGAGAGGTATTAGAATTGTATTCAAACCTCTTCTTGCTGACTTCAATCTGTGTCCACAACAGACACTCGTGGCAGTCTTCCAGTGAAGAGTAGAATGTAGACAATATCTGACCAGGTTCAGGGATGCAGCCAGCGCTATATAAAACTTTTCAAATAAATAAATAAGACGGGTGCTGCCAAGATTTTGGACCTGTGGGTAATTGAGAGATCTCTTAGTCCTTGGCCTAGTCCAGTGGTGCTAGTACCGATGCAAGCACCTTCAGATTTGCAGTTCTATGTATACTATCAAGCGCTCAAGGAGGTAGCCAAGACCAATGCCCATCCAAAGAGTATGAGCTATTGAATCGGTTGAGTGCTGCAAAGTACTTGAAAACCTGTGATTTGACCAGTGGGCACTGGCACATCTCCTTAGCACCAAGAGCGAAAAAGGCTGCATTTTCTAAACCAGAGGGGTTACATCAGTTCAAAGTAATGCCCTTTGGGTAGAAGCAAGCTCCTGCCACTATTCAGTGCATGGTGAACCATGTTCTCAAAAAGCTGGAGGAATTCTATGTGGCCAAACTACATGACAGTATGTATTTAGGAAATGATTGCAGGACCACCTTAGACACATAGGATACAGGAGGTGAAATAGACCACCAAGGCAACCAAGTGTCAGATGGGCAGTCCTCTGTAATCTACCTGGAGCATGAGGTGGGTAACGGGGAAATACTGGATATTTTAGGAACATTGATGCTAACATTGTGAGTCTAACTGTCACTGACTGTGCTGACTTTAAGGAAGCAGCCCAGGAAAGTGATTTAATGTGATGAAGAAGGCACTATGCAAGGCACAAATATGGTGACAATCACATAGAGATGCTGCAACATGCACATCCAGACTACAGTCGTCCTTCCATTGTACAGGTCTCTGGCAAAATAACTATACTCTTAAAATCACCTAGAAGACGAGTCCAAACCGCGAGTGGCATTTCAGAAATCCTATACTCCAAATCTGTTCATAAAGTGGTGTTTATATCATATGTTACAACTGTTTCTATAACAATGTGGTTTCAAGTACTCTATTAGAAACTATTTGGTGCAAGAGCAGTCCTTGAGAAGAGAAAACTCAAAGCCTGTTTTAAAGCGGTCTTGGGAAGGGGCGGATTGGCAAGGCGGGCATTTGGGAATGGGCCGAAGGGCCGGTGCCTCAGTGCCCTCTGTGGGCCGTTTTTTTCTCCCCTGTCCCAGTCCACAGAGAGTGGACTAGGAAAGGGAAGAAACATAAACGGCCCACGGAGGGCACGAGACAGACAGAGAAAATGAAAGCAGCCTCGCTGTGCGGCCGGACAGCGATTGTCATCTGTGGCCTCTCCTTCACCCCTGCCCTGCCAAGCAATCAAGCTGAGGCTGGGCTGGGGAGGGGTGATTGTTTGCAAGAATCGGCCTCCCTGGGGGCCAGGTGTTTCTCAGGCCTTTGAGCCATTTTCACCTCGGCCACCCTGGGGCCCATGCAGCCCAGAAACGGTGTTAGTCTTAGCACCTCGCCCACAGCCCTTCACATTCAGGGCATAGTGGACGAGGAAGAATGGGTCTTGCTGTGGGGGCCAGGTGATATTTGGAATTTTTTTATTTAATTTATTTATTTATGCGTTTTTATATAGCGCGGACTTTACCCGAAGGTGTCAGAGCGCTTCACACAAGGAACAGCAATAATACATGAGGAGAAAAATTACAAGTGGACAAATTACAAAAGCAAACGTTAAGTTACATGAATCAAAAGTGACAATAGTGAGCAACCAAAATACATGAGGTAGCAATCGGTACATTACAGGAGGAAAAAGTGATATGTGTGCAGGTTACAAAAGCGTACAAAGTACAAGTAGAGGTATAATACTGCAATAAATGGCAGACACTCCAGCACAAGAACAAACGTTACATAGGCAATGGTGGCACTTGTGCAAGTATCTAAAGCAAACAAAAGTGAGAGGTAGCATACAGTGTGATACCAGAGAAAAGTGACGTGTGCAAGTTACAAAAGGGTACCATACACAGGTACAAGGATAATACTGCAATAAATGGCAAACACTCCAACCACAAGAATACACTGGGAAGGCACTTCCCATGCACTAGCTTCACCCCAGCCTCCCCCCTGGCTACCTGGCTACCTTGGATGACCCAGAAAGCTGTGTTTTGTGCTCCCCTGCCAGGACATTTTCCCGAGGCCTGGAGGGCTGATTAATTTACTAATTGCAGGGGCCTTACCTCTGTTCATGTGCTCCTGAGCTGAAGGTCTGGGGAAGGCTAAGTAGGTTAGTAATAGCAGGGGCTTTGCTGCTTTTCAGGTGCTCATGTGCTGTAGGGCTGGAATAATTTTGTGACAGAAAGGGGCTTTGCTATTTTTTTTTAGTTGCTCAGCATGTAGGCCATTGGCACCTTTGCCCTGTGTCCTGTGCAAGAACAGTATCCTCCCACTTTCATTCCTTGTCTGTGCAAATAGTGTTTCATGAAAGGGCACGCCCCTTGAATGTGGGCCACGCCTCTTGAATGTGGGCCACTTTTTAGGTCGAAGCCTCCATTGCAGGGACTGGCCCTGCTGGAGGCAAAGACTTATTGTGAACAGGAGAATTTCAGTAATGCGTGAAACCACGCCCCCTTTTTAGGTCGAGCTGACGTTAGCATTCATGCGAAGCATGAATGCTGTCAGCTCGACAACTAATGTTATCAGTATTTAGGAGAGTGGACTCCAAAGTGTTACGAGCTTTTTCAGTGTCGGATTTCACCTCGGGAGCGCGCAGCATTGTCTGCAGTGGCAGGGTCAGTTTCGCTTTTTTATTACTTTCGTTTTTCCCGAGGCTGGCTGAGGCTGGCTTGGAATGAACAGGCTTGCTTTGAACATCATGATTAATTATTTTTAGCCGTCTTGTAATGAACATGCACGCTGGGATTCCTTTTAAAACACTTCTTTGTAAAGGCACATTTATAATTATCGGAAGCATCACAGTGAATAAATGGGTCAAGCTGCTGGTTTATTTATTTTTATTAACCTGGCTCCGTTAGCGTTGTAACTATTTTTGGAAGCCTGACGGCAGCGTTAGCTGGCAATGCAATGCTTACATTTAAATAATGTTGTCCATGTTTGCGCAAACTCGTTCCCGCACGTCGCCTTGCCCCTCTCGTGTCTCATTCCCTTGCGCAAACACACTCCACAGTCACGCATGCGCACATACCCAGCCACACACACTGCATACACACACTGCATACACACACGCAGACCCACGCGCGCACACACGCAGACCCACGCGCACACACAGACACATTGGAACAGACACACACGCATACACCCCCCTCCCCTCCCACTCACCGGGCTCTTTCGGCGTGTCTCCTCTGCAGCGCTGGTCGGAGTCGGACGGCTTCACTGCTTCCTCGGCGGCGGCGGGCGGAACTTCCTGCTGGGTTGCAGGCCCCGCCCCCGTCTCGGCCAAAGGTGCCTGACTTCTGGTTTTCACGGAGCAGGGCTGCGGCGGTGATATCTTTTGGGGGCAACAGCGGTAGGCACCCTCTATTCTGTTCTTCCAATACTCCTGCGATAGGATTTTTACTCGAAAGAAGTCTCAATTTCACAGCATGGCGTACTGGCGTAATCTCAGGCATTTGTAACGTTAGTGTTGGAAATTTTGCAAGAATATGCCTGTGTTTATAAAATACCACCCTGGCCTACTTCTAAGCTAGTGGGTGGAGGATTTCTTTTTATTAGCTTGATGGACCTCTATAATTTACAAACATACTTCTCAGGTTGAGTATATATACTGTCCACAGATAATGGAGCTTTTAATAAACCAAGTAGCTTTCTCCATCACTTCCTACTGAGGAAGTGTCATGTGGTTCATGCAAGATTAACCTGTCACATGCGTGGTTGTCCCTCAAAATTCAACCCCCATGTTAACTTATTTGTATCCATTAACGTTGCCATTTATTTTCTCTAAACAGACTTTCTACATCGGGCACGCTAACACCAGTCCGCAACCCTCAGAAGGTTTTGCAGAAAACATATCATTAATGAACACTAGAAAAATACATTATTGGTGCTAGCAGTGTGCGTCCCCGTTATGCCCTGGCTATTTCGAATATAATATAATATATGTCCTGTACAGCACCGCTGGCACGTGCTTAGTCTCAAATCCTTCGCATCCTCACCTTCTCCACACAGATGACAGACAGGTTTTGAGTAATGAGATTTCTTTACATCCTGTATATCTGTATTTATCATAGAACCCTTCTATCTGCTTGAATGTGAAGCAATGAATCTCACCATTTCGGATGTGTTGATGCTCCAGGCATCTTTCCGTTTGAGGTGCTTTACATTGCAGGGATGTGGTGCACATACACTCCAAACAATACCACTCAGTGCCACATAATTACACGCCACACAATTACACTCTACTGAATACATCATACACGCCACATAATTACACTGCACTCAACGCAACATACACTCCAAATACCACTGTGTCACATAATTACACGCCACATAATTATACTCTACTGAATGCAACACACTCCACACAATACCACTCAGTGCCACATAATTATGCTTCATAACTACATTGCACTCAACGCAACATACACTCCAAATACCACTCAGTGCCACATAATTACACTGCACTCAATGCACCATACACTCCAAATACCACTCAGTGCCACATAATTACATGCCACATAGTTACATTACACTCAATGCAAAATACACTCCGAATACCACTCAGTGCCACATAATTACACGCCACATAATTACACTCTACTGATTAGACTGCGCTCAATGCAACATACACTCCAAATACCACTCAGTGCCACATAATTACACTCTACTGATTAGACTGCGCTCAATGCAACATACAATACACTCCAAATACCACTCAGTGCCACATAATTACACGCCACATAATTACACTCTACTGATTAGACTGCGCTCAATGCAACATACACTCCAAATACCACTCAGTGCCACATAATTACAAGCCACATAATTACACTCTACTGATTAGACTGCGCTCAATGCAACATACACTCCAAATACAGTTCAGTGCCACATAATTACACACCACATAATTACACTGCACTCAATGCAACATACACTCCAAATACAACTCAGTGCCACATAATTACACACCACATAATTACACTGCACTCAATGCAACATACACTCCAAATACAACTCAGTGCCACATAATTACACGCCACATAATTACACTGCACTCAATGCAACATGCACTCCAAATACCACTCAGTGCCACATAATTACACGCCACATAATTACACTGCACGCAACATCTAAGTCACGTAAATACAACACATATTGCATTACAAATGCTATAGGTGTCACATTTGCGAAAGTTAAAACTATTGGCATTGTAAATGACAAAGCTATTAATTTTGGTATTTTCAAAACCAACAGATAAATATAAAATTTGTCATTTACAATACCAACAGCTCAAACTTTCCTAATGCGAGACCTATTGCATTGCAAATGCTTGTTCCATTGGCAGGCCTCTCGAAACGGAGGCCTGCCATTGGAAAAAGCTCCTGTTTAGCAGATTTGTCTGCTCTGGATCCCACCTCTCGAGGACTCCATGACCTGCCTTACGGTAGCACGACAATATTTTCAGAAATACTGCCTTGGCAACCATGAGGCAGGGCAGGGAGTCCTGGAGGGGCGGGATTCAGTATCCTGTTCCCGCCCCGTTTTTGTTTTTTTTGTTTCGTTTGTGCCGTCATTCCAGCACGTTTCTCGGCGGTGGAGGAGGTAGGGGAGAGGGGGTGCTGGTTTTAAGACTTGTTTTTTTTTCCTCCGAGCCGCAGCAGTCCCAGAAGCCATTGCAAAAGCCCTACAATGAAATTTAAGAAGTTTTTTCGGTTTCGGCGCCATTTTCGATTGGACGGAGTAGGTAAGGAGGGAATTTTTCTGGAATTATTTGCTTGAATTTTTTTCCTAATTGTGCCCATGGTCACAGCCGCTCTAAAAATACCGAAAAAAATCGTACTTCCTGCCCTTGCGTTCTGCGAGTGTCCGGGGCCCCAGTGTCTAACAAGCAGCAGAGCAGAGAGGTGCGGCTGAGCGGAAAAAAGGAGTGGGGGCCAGGGTAAAAAAAAACACGGTCAAAACCCTACTCTCGTCCGTTTTTTAAGTGCTAGTAATTGGAATATTCGAAGTAGCGCAAGAAAAAAAATGTTTGAATCGTTAACGGCTACCGACCGTTGTGTTCTTTACAGGATGTACACACAGCGAAGAATCTAAAGGGGAAAAACAGGAACAAAAGAAGTATTATTTTTGAAACACGTATTCCAGAACAGAGAAAGGTGGTTTGCGACTAAATCGCTCTCGTAAACATCCCTGACCGAGAAGTGCGGAAGTTTGCTGTATTGAAAATCTCATGTGTGCTAAATTGACATTAAATTAATTTGTTTGCTCTAACTTTTTTATTCCTTCATGATTTTTCTGGACTCGTTTTGAAAAAAGTTTTCCTTCTAATAAAGTGTGAGAATGTAAATGATACTATCTGTGGTGCTTTATATTTGAGTTGAGACAACCCGTGAAGAATGGTTGAGTTATGTTTTCTAACTGCTACCCACAGATGAACGGCAGCGGAGCCGGGAGGAGTAGTGACGCAGCCCAGCAATGACAAGTTTGCAACTTATTGTCTGCAGTGGTGGAGTCGCAGCGCAGGCTCCGCCGACTTCAAACTGCACCTTTCATCCTGTACCTTTAGATTGCAGTGGCCAAAAAAAGGTATAGAGTATTAAAAATATGCTCAGTTATCAGGGGCGGGCATTTAGTCGCGATGCACAGCTAAACGAGAGGTGCGAAGGTGAGAAGTAAACAATAAATGTCAACTATCAAGGGGCACCTTCTCGTTCCATATCGAATTAAACAAAAAACTTGGACGATTATTCGAAGATCTTGATAGTGTTACTAACCTGTTCAAATATTTTTATAGTTTAGTTTTAGTTTCTTCACTCTTTTCGTCGTGAAACTAAACTTTTCTTTTATTCGATATTACCGAAACGGTGTTACTTTTTGTTTAACTTTTTTTTTAAATGTTGACTTTTTTTGCAGTAGGTAATGCCCATTACTATTTTTTAACCAAGGTTTATAGTACGAATATTTATACTAGGTTAATGTATTAATCTAACGTTTGAACAAATGACTGTTTTCAGATCGAGTAATTGTTTTGGAGAGCGATTAAATTGGCGTTTGTGGCTATGTTTTGAGCGCTATATTATCTACATTGTTTTGATGTCTGTTTGTTGGTGACTTGTGTATCTCCAGATGTTATATTGGGAGGGGTAGGGGGCGTGTTGCCGGATTCGTATGTTTTACAATAAATCCAATTATGCTTGAGCTTATTACAACGATTTTCGTATAACAAGCGTGCAAACGATAACATGGAGACTGTTTTTTGCTAGTATAATTGCCATTGCTCATACTATGAGGTATCCTTTCAGGACAGTTGAGATCGATTTGCTTTCTGCAAAAACGTATTGCACAATTGTTTCTTGCGTTACTCGAAGAGTTGGGTTTTTTTCTATGTAAAACTGCCACCCCTTGGTTGACATGTGCTAACGGTGTGTCTAGGTGTTAGTAATTTGGCATAGTGGTGCTGTATGCAACACCAAGACAATATAATTGACTTTGGAACCTCAGATGAACATTTGCATAGATGTTATGAGCCTGCACTTCAAGAGAAAGATGCTAACCTTCACATGGCGTTTATCGATGAAGATTGCATGGTTATAAACGGTTCGTATACTGAACTTGAGTGGCTAAAGTGTCCTCATTTTAGTACAATGCAATCAGTTGTAATGCCAACAAAAAAACAAGTGACTGCTTATCCAAAGTTTAGTTTCCATCCCATTACCACTGGCATCAAAATGCACTTCTCTAACTTCTAGAATTGTTCCCTGTGGTAAACTTACATTTCAACCATGTACTCTCCCCGCCCACTTAACGGTGTTCTGCAGCTCCGAACACACCCACTCCCTGGATAAACAAATAGGGCTTTATTTACCTTTTTGAAGCACGTAATACAGTGTGTCCCGTGTGTTTTCGCTCTTTTATTTTTATTAGTGAAGGGAACCGTCACTGGCAGAACATTTTCTTGGGTACTCCCTCGCATCCCCTATAATGTATTGCCTAAAACAGCACATGCTGTTCGTTGTAAGACATTTTGGGGCATATTAGCCAGCAGGGTTTGAAAATTATCGCAATAGAAATCCATGTTCTGGTGTGAACATGGGCTTCTATTGGAATTCTCCAGGGTATATTATCAAGTCCATTATCGCCGCTTTAGCAGCAGTTTTCTGCCGCTAAAACGGCGATAATTTTAACGCCTTGCTTGATAATATGCCCCTTTGTTAGTTAGCAGTCCGCTTAAAGCCCATCTATTGGTTTTCTACATTGTAACTCATTTGCTTGCTTCTTATTCGTTAGATTTGCCTCTGTGGGCTTTAGTTCTGTACAACACGAAAGAAAGACATTGGCACAGCCAATTGGTTTCCGAGGTGAGACCTATTGGCTTTGTTAATGCTTTTTTTTTTCCTGCTGCCAAGCTGTACATGTTCGGGAAGAAAGCAAAGCCTGAACTATTGCTGCCCAATTTGTGATCCATGACTCCATGTCATGTATAATACTAAGTTGGAGTTGTGTCCTGATTGTTTTTGGATCTGCACTTTTTTTGGATCTTTAAAAGATTTGGATGCCATCAGCATGTGTAAAGTGTAGGGGAATACATTTTAATGGCTGTTTAAACATGCAGAAGAGCTTACACTGGATGTTCCTTTTCACCGTAGAGTACACTTGCTTATACGTTTGCAGAGTGATGCACAGTGAGGGATATTCAGGGAGAACTTCTCTGGATCAACAAAATACCTTAAAAATATTGAACTTGGTGGACTTGAGAATTATAAGACAAGAGAATAGTTTGAAGATAGTGGAGAGTTTTGTGAAGATTGTTGTTTTAATCCGGGATGGAATTACAACCTGGGTTAAGGACTGAGTTCATTAAGGAAACTTCATAGACCATACGGCCCAGAGGAAGTCGTGGAGCGCACCGCATCATGACGAAACACGTGTTGACTCGAAGGCTAACCAGCATTGGCAAAGCCAATAGATCTCACCCTTTTTGGCCTACTGGCTCTGCCAATGCTTTTTACCAATGCTGTGCAGCATCCTCAAAAACAGGAAAAGGTGCACTGATGTAGCCGATGTTGCTGGCTGCGTCTTATTTCAGGCATGCAAAGTGTTTGATATACCATCGATCAGAATAATACCTCTGATAGCACAGTGTTTGTAAGTTTGCATGTTTCACCGCAGGGATTTGACTTTACCGCTCTCGCTCTGGGTACATTTTCTCCTGTTTTATTTTACATTTCATTGACACTTGTCAGGCAAAACTCGCCAAGTATTATTTTTTGGTGCCCGATCTTTATTTTTTTCCACCACTGCAGTTCGCCGCTACCAGCATTCACTTCTTCACATTTTTCCTTGTGGGTTTCACCCGTGTAAAGCTTACGCGACTTCCATCTTTCACCCACGCTCACACTGGGAATGGCCGTTCAAGCCAGCATGATTTCAGCTCATTTGACTTTACCGCTCTCGCTCTGGGTTTCACCTTTTAGGGTTCCTCACTTGTATTTTCCAACTATCGTCGTGAATTGCACAGATGTAACTTCATAACTCTCCTCTTTTTTCATCTGACTCTACTGCACTTTTCAATTAAACATTATTGATGCATGTCCACCATATCACTTGTTGAATCGTTGACTCTCGGGAACGTCGTGACGTGTTTATTTTTACTTTTGAGGGAACATTACTCAATCCTTTGATCCACTCTACTGGTTTTATTGTACTTTTTTAATTAAAATTTCACAGCTTGTGTTCACCCCATTACTCACCGGAATGTATTCACTGAGTCTACTTGCTAGGGGACTTTCTGTTCACTGCTACCACACTCTCTCTCTCACACACACACACACACACACACACACACTCTCTCTCTCTCTCACACACACACACACACACACACTCTCTCTCTCTCACACTCTCTCACTCTCTCACACACACACGCACTCTCTCTCTCACATACACTCACGCATTCTCTCACACTCTCTCACTCTCTCTCACACTCACTCACACACACTCTCACACACACACTCTCTCACTCTCTATCACACTCTCTCTCACACACACTCTCTCACACACACACTCTCACACTCTCTCTCTCTCTCGCAAACACTCTCTCTCGCAAACACTCTCTCTCGCAAACACTCTCTCTCGCAAACACTCTCTCTCGCAAACACTCTCTCTCGCAAACACTCTCTCTCGCAAACGCTCTCTCTCGCAAACGCTCTCTCTCGCAAACACTCTCTCTCGCAAACACTCTCTCTCGCAAACACTCTCACAAACACTCTCTCTCACAAACACTCTCTCTCACAAACACTCTCTCTCACACAAACACTCTCTCTCTCACACAAACACTCTCTCTCACACAAACACTCTCTCTCACAAACCCCCTCTCTCTCTCACAAACACTCTCTCTCTCACAAACACTCTCTCTCTCACAAACACTCTCTCACAAACACTCTCTCACAAACACTCTCTCACAAACACTCTCTCACAAACACTCTCTCTCTCACAAACACTCTCTCTCTCACAAACACTCTCTCTCTCACAAACACTCTCTCTCTCACAAACACTCTCTCTCTCACAAACACTCTCTCTCTCACAAACACTCTCTCTCTCACAAACACTGCGCACAACATTTAGACAGTTAATGTAGCGCGTAATAATTGGGAGCTGCAGACTTAGACACACATTGAGTTATGCTTCAAAGTGCTTGTCCTTAGTGCAGTCAGACATTGTACTGTTTGTATCTTGTTTAGTGCAGACACAAAAAGACATCTGTAAATAGCACTCTGTTTATGATATGCGCAGTGCAGACAGAGGGAGCAAACATTTCACTAGGTGTTGCCTGTGCAGGGATACCAGACATATGCACTATAAAAACTGCCCTATGTTATAATGTGCCTAGTTTGGACACACAAATAATACACACTTTGAGCATCATATGCACAATAATGCAGCCAGACACCCGAACATAACCTATAAATACTGCACTGCATGTATGATGTGCTAAAGGCTCATGTAGACAGCCTCCAACCAATGCAAGATGTTTATCATGTACATGGTGCAACCTGACACACACACACGCAAACTATGCCACTGCATTAGTTCTATCAAATGTTTTGAAGTTAGACTGTAAACAATGCATACATTGAATTACGTGTTGAATTCAGACAGACAAACATACATCCTGTAAAATAATTGACATTAGTATTAAGTGCCCGGATTCGCACTGGAACAGAATATGGACCTGGGCACCACAGAAAACAAGCATTTGCAATGCAATAGGTCTCGCATTTACTCAAGTTTAAGCTATTGGCACTGTAAATGACAATTCCTTTTATTTATGTTTTAAAAACTAAAACAAAAATAAAAGGCATTGTCATTTGCAATGTCAATAGCTCGAACTCGCGCAAATGCGAAACCTATTGCATTGCAAATGCTTGTTTCGTCAGTGCCCGGGCCGAATTGTGATCCCAATCCGACCCTGGTCTTGGGTGAAGGTTGGGCAATTTCCCACAACCTGGTCCTCGGTCAAACCCCAAACCGTACTTTTTGGCACACACAAAATGTTTCAATAACTCTATATTTCTAAAGTTAGCCCGCAATCTAGTACCACTTAAATATCATGTACTCATTCAATAACAGATGATTTAAGTCTGCACTTATAAACGCTTATCACTTGCTCCTGACTATATGTATGGTGTGAGATTATACGAGAACCAGTAGGGACCGGGAAATACATATTAAAAGTTAAGGCACACAATTCCTGGACCTTGACATCTCCAGTATTGGCATTTTTGTACTTTAAAAGATTCTAAAACACATGTAAAAATGACCAAGTGATTTCTAAGTCTACTATTCGAACAGACCAAGGCACTTCAAAAAATAAAAACACGTATTTAATAAAATGAATAGTGAACATCGCCCCTGCTCTCAAATCATCGCGGTGGATGGCTTCAGGACCTCGACAGCTCCTCCTGAACGTGTCACGTGCCTAAATCAGGAGTATACAAGATTTGAGTAGTCGAGGGTCTGCCCAGCCCGAACGCGCCCCACCCACTTCCCTCATTCGTCCCCAAATAGCGGGGGAGCAGGGTAGAATTTGATGAGTGCGCAATTGGAAGGAGGGGTCACGAAGACATACTCACTGTTCTTTCAGAGACCCTGAGAGGCAGCAAGGGCTTGGGCTAGCTCGCGGGAGTTGGAGCTGTCCATTCGGCCCGCAACATGCGCGGAAGAGTGGCCCTCTGCGGCACCAGTACAGGTGAGGCTAAAGGCCCAGCAGTGGAGCAGAGGAGTTCGAGAGGGAGGGGCAGAGCGCACCACAACACTACGTGCGCGTGACAGGCCCACACAGTCCGGGTGGCTCTAGGCAGAGGACGGCGCTACAAATAGCCACAGCGATGCTGATTGGGTCGGAAACCAGCGTCGTCTATCTTGCCTGTCCAATTAACAATTGGCAAGCTATTCCGAATCAGTCTGACTCTGCAACCAAAGTAAGTCTGAGACAACATCGCTCAGGGCAGGAGTGTCCACGCCCAGTCCAAAGTCTTTACGCTTTCGACTTTTTCAAGATTACGTTTCTTTTCTGACGGTTGTGAGCACCGGTCCTCCTTACGCGAATCACTTTCTTGAAGGTCTAAAACAGGTTCTCTAAATGACTCTAAGGCTGGGGAACCTCGGCTCAACATCTTGTGATTCTGGGAAATCAGTTAATTTCACCTTGCCTACCGAAAATGAATGTGTCCCTGTGTAACGTAACCGGCGATCATGTAACAAAACCTTCGGGTCAAGTTCGCGAGTTGTAAAACTGCAAAAAATAAATAAATAACACAACCCGAAGGTATTGGAGCGCTTTACATGAGCACTCGTTTTGACACATTAGGGAGAACAGTATAGAGAGAGAGGGGTTTTGAGATAAAGGAAACACCCTACTGATCTGCTGTTAAATGCTCAGTCCCTTTAATATGATTCGTCTTTTGAGATCGCAGGTAAATTTGAGCCCAACCTACAATCTGATGAGCCACCAGGTTTAATTGACCAGATCTCATTTACGGCTCCTGCCTCCTTATATATGACATGACTACTGTAATGTCCGTCCTGATGAGAACGTGAATAGTTCAAATAATCTCCTGAAAGTGCACCAGAGTTTTTAAAATGGAAAAGGGCTCCCTCCAATTTCAAGACTTGTGACTTTCCAGAATTGACCACCTTCCTTAAATCGTCTTGGACTTGGAGCCACAAACTGCACCATGCTGGCATCAGTGATTATCACTATGGGAGAAGGTGGATGTAAAGGGAACCTCTCCGTGAGAGACTGAAGATTCAACCACCATACCATCTGTTGTCTTATCTGGGGAGTTATTGGAATTAGTTGCTCCCAAATCCATCAAGTAAGGTTTCCAGTGTCTTAGAAGGTGCAGTCTGGCTGAAGGCACCAGGAAGGCACATGCCAGCATGTGTACCTGTACCCATAAGCAAATACGTATGTACTTCCTTTAGCAATAGATGAAAACCTGAAGCATTCCTTAGTCTTTTTAATCTCTTTTCCAGAAGGCAGACCATCCCTACTGCCGTCCTGAACAGAGCTCTAATGAACGTCTTGTCTTGCTGAGGATCCAGATTGCTTTTCTTGTAATTTGTTAGTAATCCATGTTGTTCCACGTAATCTTTCATCACTCTGCACCAGTGCTTAATTTGGCATTCATTTTTGAGGACCGCACTTTGATTTCCTTTTCATGTATTGTCTGTGAACAAGAGAGAGGAAAAAACACAAACAGGAAAGCAAGAAGAAGAGAAAGACGGAAAAATGGACAGTAAGGTTGAAAGCAGGAACCTGCAAGAGTGAGGTAGGTCAGTAGAGTCTGGTAGTTGAGTAAAGAGGCCTGAGCTAAATTCAAGATTATTTAGCCTGGATTTTTGGTGT
The DNA here is from genome assembly GCF_964263255.1 of Lissotriton vulgaris. NCBI lineage: Eukaryota > Metazoa > Chordata > Amphibia > Caudata > Salamandridae > Lissotriton > Lissotriton vulgaris. Next base: position 708,454,477 of record NC_141687.1, on the reverse strand, counting down.
GCCGATTTTTTATAGCTCCACTGGAGCATCGCCTTGTGCACCAGCACTCATTCTTTTACAAATTAAGCATTGCTCTCCACCCCTGTACAGTGTCCTCTCTTGAAGATGTCTTGAGTAACTGTTTGTCCAGGTGTGGATATACATTTCAACCCTGAAGTTACAAATTGCAAGCGACCATGCCATGATCTTGTTAAAGCCTATTGGTGCTGATCATATTCCAGAAGGTAGAGCCTAAAACTGAAAATGTTTGTTCTTTACAGCAAACGTCAGGTATTTCCAATGCTTCCATACAGGTATAAGGAAGTAGGCATCCATCCAGTCTATTGGTATTCGGAAGGCACAGCCCTGTATAAGGGAAATTATTTCTGTATTGTTTCCATTTTGAATGGGTATCTCCTTGATGCAGCAGGTCAGATTACACAGATCAATAATCATCTTGTAATGTCCAGATGTTTTTGAGACAAGAAACACTCTCAGAAATAAACACACTTACCCCTTTCCAGCAGAGGTATAGTTGATATTGCCTTCTTTAGAAGAAGCGTCTTGATTTCTATTTTTAAGGCTTCCTTCTTGGCATTGTTCCTGGTGCAGAGCACAAATGTGGTTTCAGTGTTTGGTCAAATGGATCCAAAACCCTGCTTCGCAATCCGATTCGACCAGAAATCGGAAGTGGATCTTTCCCAGGCCTCTCTCAACTGAAGTATCGTCCCTCCAACTGGTCAATCTTTGCTATTTCCATGGTCATCAGGGGCGCTGAGTTCTAGCCGGGAAAATGCTCCTATTTTCTTTGTTGATTCTTATAGCCCTTCCCTTCGTGTCTCCTAGAAAATGATTGAAGATGCAGTATTAATCTTCTAGGAGGTAGACATCAAGATGATTTAGAGGAGCAGAAAGGAGAAATGGCAGAAGATTAACAGAAAGTGGAAGAGTGCTTATATTCTCTGAATAATATGTGGAGCATCTCTTCAAGTTCTGCTGCAAACAGTTGGACATCCCTAAATGGTATCCTCAGGGCCGTAGACGATTGAGCTGCATCAGTATACAATTCACATAGGTATACTTTTTTTTCCTGGCTGGAACGGTGGCTTCTTCAGCTATGGTGGCAGCTCCTAATTCATCAAACGAAATATGAGATATAAATTCAGTCTGTTGCTCGATAGCTTACAGGAGAGAAGAACACCCAGTATCCTCTTGAACACATTTAGAAAAGTCTTTAAAATCTGAAATAAGGGATTGAGAAGTGTTGGGGCAATAAATGCCAGCATGAATCACTAAATGGGACCCATAATGTGTTTTGTTGAGAGGAAAGTATTTTTTTTATGAGTTTGAGCCACAAGGATACTCCTTCCAGAGAATTCACTGCCACAGAATCTTACATCTTAGAGGCCCTGTATCTTCACACACACACACACACACTGTCATTGCAGGCTGTGTGTTTTGGTGCAGAACAAAGTGAAGGGACGAAATGGCCACATGCATATGTACCATGCCTACAACCCACTGCCCTGGCATAGTTAAGCCACCCCTCTAGCTGGGTACACTATAGCAGTGGTGAGGGTACTCGTGCATGAGCCCTGTACCCCTACAGTGTCTATGGGCCATATGTATGAAACAAAACTTTGTTCGCAAACGCTGAAATTTGCAGAATTTCTGCGTTTGCGATCGCAATTCAGGTAAGTGGGATGTAACAGGCTCGCAAAATAAGGAATTGCAAAAAAGCGATTCCCTATTTTGCGATTGCATTTAAGGAATTGCAAATTGCGATTCCTTAAATGCAATGTAAGAGGCACCAAAAAGGTGCAATTTGACCATAAGGAATCGCAAATTACCACCAACTTCAAGTTGGTGGCAATTTGCGATTTCTTTGAAAAATGCACTTTTTTGCATTTTTCAAAGTGCCATGTGGCACACATACATGCCCTTAGGGCATGTATGTGTGCAACACATGTACATGTACACACATGTACATTTCAGAGGTGCAACAGGGTGTCCTTTTGGCACCCTGGCACCCTTGAATTTGCATTTGCAATTTGTGATTCTCTAATTGAGAATCGCAAATTGCGAATATCTCCCCATTCATTCCTATGGGCCTGTAGGTCCATAGCAATGAATGGGGAGGTATTCCTTAATTGCGATTTGCAATTAAGGAATATGTAGGATTCGCAAAATTATTTGCTAATCCTACATACATAGCTTTTTCTCAAATAGCGATTCGCAAAAAATCGCTATTTCAGAATCGCAAAATGACTTTTTGATACATATGGCCCTAAGTCAATTATTAGACATTGTAAGTGCATGTTCAATGAATTATATATCTGATTTGTACCTCCAAAAGTTACAAATAAATGCTGAGATTGGTGCACATTGTGATTATGATGTAAAAATATTGTCAGTCATGAATATTCTTGCAGTAATATTGTTGTCTTTTATATCGTTATATCTCTTATCACAGATAAGAATATTTGTTTATTCAGTTTTTAATATATTTAATATTGTGTTTGTAAATATTGTGTGTAATTTAATTCATTTTATTTTTGTTAAGTTATTGTGTATTTTGGTTTCCATTGTTTTAGGAGTGAGTTTTAAGGTTAGGAGAACTGGGTGGTAAGTGTTAATTAAAAAATATATATATATCAAATGTTGCACTTGTAATTTGTGATTACATATTCAAGCCCTCCACAACATGATATGTTATATTGTTATTATCTAGTGACCACTATCAATGAATTTGTATTTACAGCTATAGAAAATATTATGCCTACTTGAGTACGTGTATGTTCACAATATGAAACACAGATCTGTCACATAAGACGATTTTCAACAGCTTTATAGTTTGTCTCACTGAAATTTTAATCTTTTTATGAATTGTACATTAATAAAATACTACGGATTGGTTCATGTTTGTATGCAGTTTATCATGAATGCATTTTTTGGTTCAAGTTATTTATGTGCAGTCTCATGCCCGTAATTTAAATGAAACAGTTTGTGTCTAAGAAACCTTTTTCAAATTATATTTTCTTCTCCCTGCTTTTGGCAAGCCATTCATATGCAGAGGACCCTCTTTTTTTCAAGCATTTGTGGTTTGTTGCATTTTTATGTGTATTGCTTAGTGATTTATATTTTTACTAATTATTAAATATTTTTGGTAATTTAATTTATGTAGAAATTCATTTTTAATAACAGTAAATCAACCCCCTTCTCCCATATTCCAACACTTTTCCCAATGTGGTTAAGTTTGTAGTGGGAATAGTAAATCTGCCCCCACTCAAACAGTTTCCTCAATGTGGTTAGGTTTGAAGGAGGAATAGTAAATCTGACACACCCAGTGGTCAACACTTTACTCAATGTGGTTAAGTTTGGAGCTGGAATATTAATCTACCCCTCACGTCAAAGACCAACACTTTCCTCAATGTGGTTAAGTTTGGAGTGGGAATAGAAAACATGATCCCTGCCGAGGTCCAAACCTTTCTTCAGTGTGGTTACATTTGGAGTAGAAATAGTAAATCTGCCCTCCCCCTGCTCCCCCCATTTCATCAGCTTAACCAATTTGATTAAGTGGCGGATTTAGAGTTTGACAGAAAGGGTACTCCTTTACAGCAGTGACCGAGTTCCTTCTTCACCAAAACTGAAGGTCCCTAAAACTGATATACAGTAATGGCGGACCTTGAGTATTTCTTTGAGGGTGACTGCCCCATCTCCATCACTGGCATACTCCACCACCGAAGTGAGGGCCATTGGAGGCTTGGTCATTCAGCTGCTCACCCGATTTAGAGTGGGCGGTCGAATGGACAATTTTTCCCTTACATCTGTGAGAAATGTGGTGGTAAGGGACAGGAAAAATGTTCAAAGTGCCTCCATGCCATGTGAGAAAACTCCCATGATGTGGGAATCATTCGTTTTGATTTATTCAAAACCAAAATCTTGCTTTGGTAAAATGTTTTTGTGTAAACAAAAACAAGTTAAAAGTTTGATGGCCTGTACTGTCATTTTGACAATATCATTCTCCACACTTTTAACTCATTGACAATTTATAGTGGCCACCTTGATGGCATTTCCTGTCAATGACTAGAGATGTCTGCTGGGCCGGAGGACATCTGTAAATTCAGACTACAGGTGCTCCAACAGAGGGACTAGTATTTTACTTATCATCCCAAGGGATACAATCTGTATTCTGAACCATAAATCAGGCCCTCAGTTTGGAGTGGGATAGTAAATCGGGCCATCTCAAAGTCCAACAATTTCCGTTATGTTATTCAGTTTGGAGTAGGGATAGCACATCTGATCACCCCCCTCCATTACTTTCTCCAATGTGGTTAGGTTTGGAGTGGGAATAGTAATCTGACCCCTCCCAACACATTCCCCAATGTGCTTAACTTTGGAGAGGAATTAGTAAATCTCACGCTCCCATAGGCTAACTCTTGCCTCAATCTGATTAAGGTTTGAATATGAATAGGAAAGTTGATCCCCATCCTAATTATTCCCCACTGTTGTTAAGACTGGAATGGGAATACTAAATCTGCCAATCCAGCTCCCACATTTTCCACAATGCGGTTAAGTTTAGAGTGAGAATAGTAAATATGACCCTACCAAAGTCCAATGCTTTCCTCAGTGTAGTTAAGTATATAGTGGTAATGGTAAATTTAACTCCTACAACCCCCAAAGTCCAATGCCTTCTTCAAAGTGGTTACGTTTGGAGGAGGAATAGTCAATCTGACTCTCCCAAAGTTGAACACTTTTCTGAGTGTGGCTAAGTTTAGAGTTAACATGCATTACTTAAGTTTCCTAAATATGGATTTAGATTGATAATGTTGGTTAGTTTGGAATTATTAAAGTTTTATTTAATGTGATTATGATATAAACTTTCATTAACATTTTTTACCATGTTTCTTATTTTTATACATGTTTTAAAAATAAAGAAACAGTTATTGTTACATTTTCTATTGAAGTTCATGCTTTATTTATAAGTGCAATTTTTAAAATTTCTAAAAAATCTATATACTTTTTACATATATATTTTTGTAAAGTATCTTTATGAATATTATTATTATTATTATTATTAAATTAGTTTTGTAACGCGCGCAGCTACCCAAAAAGGGTTTCCCAGTGCCTAGCACACAAATTGCTAGAAAAGGAGCAGTCAAGAACCATTTGCTACTAATGGAGCCAAGTTTTAAGATTTCTTCGAAAGCTGAGATAGGATGGGTCACTCTTCAAGGACACCGGAAGAGAATTCCAGATTTTGGGGCCAAGATAAGAAAAGGAACGGCCTCCCATTCTTGCAAGTTTAAATCTGGGAATCACAAAGTCACCGTGGGCTGTTGAGCGCAGGGGACGAGAAGGAATGTAAAGATGGATGAGCTCTTGCAGATAGGCTGGTGCCACACCTTGTTTGATTTTAAAGATGTAACACAGGGTTTTAAATTTAATTCTTTGATCAATTCGAAGCCAGTGAAGGTCACGTAAATACGGCAAGATGGAAGCCTGTCTAGGAACTTGACAAAGAAGGCGTACTGCAGAGTTCTGAACTACCTGTAGCTTTCTCAGTACCATTTGGCAGCTACCGAGATAGAGAACATTGCCGTAATAGAGGTGATGAGTGCCTAGACTACCGTGCGTTGGGTTGAGGCAGGAAGCATCCAAATGATCTTACGAAGCCACCTCAAGATCGTGAAACAGATGGCAACAACACTCGCCACCTTTTGTCTCATAGAGAGACTATTGTTGTGAATGTATCTAGGACCCTAATTAGATATTCCCGATTTATGCCCTTATGTGGTTATAATAAATCATATCCATATAAAGGCATAAGAATCATATCCATATTAAGTCATAGCCAATGCAGTCCAAATACGGCAAGGCTACTCCCATAGACTCCTAGAAAGTACAACGCGTTCTTAAACAAACCAAGCCTCCAGCAGCCCGGGAATTCCCCCTGCTTCTGTTTTGATTTGTCCTGGAACTCCTGAGAGTCCTAAATGACCTGCCAGTTCTTAGTGACTTCTTATGTCCAACCTTACGTCAAACTCTGCACCTTCAATGTATAAATATACCAGCATCTGCCTTAAGCAACACACGGTGGTTTGGAGCAGATCGGCTACCTACTTGCCTGACGCCCTGCTGATGCGAGTGCCGAAGGAAGCCTACGCTGTCTTTTCTCCTGCCGAGAAATCCAGCTCCAGTGTTTTCCGGTCACCCTTGCGGGTTTCTGGGAGATCGAGTCCTGAGAGAGACATACAAGACCTCCTTCATTCTATACCTAAGGTACGGAGCTGATTAGACCCACAGAGAATTCTTGATTCAGATTCTTTGCAAAAACTGTAACTCATCCACTCTTTCCCACGTATTAGGCTTAGGTTAGGTACACTGGGGTAGGTGTATCTTAGAAACACCAGTTGAGTACGTTTAGTCATTATTTTATCATTGTATGTATTTTATCCATTTTAAGTATCATATGGCTTAGAAACCATATAAATGCTTTTACAGTATTATTTCATAATACTCCTTTTACTGTACGCACTTTACTTTATGACAAGTATTGCAATTGTGGCAATTCATTTCTCTTGCATGAGAAAGAAGACTGCTCAATAAATAACCCTTTTATTCAAAACGCCCGTCTCTCTATTTCTCTGCATCTCTGGTGAAACGAAGCATGCACGATTGACTGAGTAAAATAGCTATCTATTGTTTCCGCGACTCTAGAGATATATTCCTTATTGCAGGGGGAACAAAGTTGTCATGTGATATGGTTGTCAGAAGCTAATCCCTTCTAGTCTACTCAGGAAAGCTAAACACCTTGTTTACTCGAGAAAGTTTCTAGTGACCTCTGAGCTAGCTGGCACACACAATTAAGTCTAACATATTCAATAGTGACCTAATCGACCTCAGTCCTACGTCTAAGCTATCGTTTATGTTATTCCAATGCACAGAGCCTATTGGGAATATAGGAACTACACTACATGGCACCCAACATTTGGTAAGGCTATAATTTAACGCTAGATACTAGAGTAACTCAGCCGTGCTTTTCACACAGACCTTTTTTCCCGTAAAAACTCCAATAGACGTCTGGAGTGGGTAAAAGGCTAATATCCGCAAAAACTTAGTAGGAAGAGATTCCTATGTATTAGTTTTTGATTTATTCAACGTTGAAGGATACAGTGTTCCAAAATATTGTGCACCTAATCTTTGTTTCCTTGAAACTTGTTCTGCAAACTTTCTGTCAGCAAAATGTCAGAGAGTGACGACGAAAGGGAGAGAGCTAGACCAGCAGCTCAACTTTTGATGGAAGACACAAGTCTCCAACAAGATCAACCGGATGCAATACTCATCCCAGTAAATGTAAGGAAAACCTTAACTATAAAACTTATAGAAAATGGTGTATCATCAAGAGGTGGTACAGTCATATTTGTTGTTGATGCTCATGAATATCGGCAGACAGAGGTATTCTATTCATGGATAACTTTTCCAGCAGCAAATGCTGTAACACACGAGTTCCACTACTACAAAGTAGGGGAACCTCCAGCGAAATACACGCCTTTCGAGGAAGTTGAAATTCCACTAACTTACCAAGAGCATGAGCTCTGGTTCAATGGCGCCCTAAAACATCAAAATCACATTACCAGGCTCGGTCCACTAGGTAGACCAGGAGCCACATGGCCGGTTCTAGCCAGCTATACACCACATCCTGACATCGAAGAAATTTCAGACAGAGAACTTTTAGTTCAACTAAAACAATTAATTAAAATACATAGACAATTGGTACAATATGTAATGCGGACGTTAACAGTCCAACCTGCTGTAAAAATTCCACAGCACACCCCTCACCAGGGGAACACTAATAAAATTACACCACAGACCATACAATCAGTCATTGGTAAATGATCCGCAAAACGGGAACAAATTCCGTTCTGGTTAGCTCAAAAAATTACCCAAATAGAGGCAGTATTTCCTGATACTACCCCTCGCGAAAAACACAGAATTCTGACCATCTGCCTACCAATGGGAATTGCACCACATGTGGAGGACTGTGACACTTGGGGAACTGTCTTTGCTTCAATCTACACAAAAACACATGGTGTTCCGTCTATGGCGGTTATACCAGATGTACTAAGACAGATTCAAAATGAATACGGTCCAGAGCCTGCTTTAAATCTAGGTATGAAATTACTGAAAGACTTTAAGCAAGTCTCGGCTATACTACTAGCCAACATAAAAGGAGAAGCAGCATCCGTGGCAATCCGCCAGAAATTAAAAGAAACAGATATAGCAGACCAACCTTTTGAACTTGCCAGAATAATTGAAAAATCCTATGAAGACTTAGGTAGAGACAGTTTGGGTGGGACACCACTAAAACCACAACTAACTGAAAATCCTGAAAAGACTTTCATTAAAAATAACTTAATAAATCCTAAAAAGAAGTGGGAGGGTAGTAAGCAAACCATTCCCAGGGAAAAACAGTCCCAGACCAGAGGAAGATCTCCCCAACGGAGAGATAGATCTCCAGAAAGGGGGGGAAAGTCTCCCCAAGGGGAACCCTCTGAAACAAGATATAACCTTAGAAATAGGGAACATTTGAGAAAACCTGACAGATATCAAGATATTGATACATGTCCCTCTCGATCTTTTCAGACTTCCTCACAGAAATCGGAAAGAAGAGGTTGGTCAGAACATAAAGAAGAGCGTGTCAAGTCCAAAGACAAAGAACCTGCTCATCAAAGTAAACATTTACAATTTCCCAAAAAGAAGGTAGCCAGTATCAAAGTAAAACATGCAGAGGATCCTGAGAACACAACTCAAGAACGGAGAGTGGGTCCAAACAATGCTAGACAGCGCAGCAAAAGTGACAATAGCTCGCAAGATCGTGATGAATCTTCTGGAGACAGTGGACACGAATGAATACATTCAGGTGGAAACTGCAGACACCAGAGTTAGCGTGCCCCATAAAGTATATGAAATAACATTACGTATAGAGGGGGACAAAACTAGGAAAATAAGAGGTCTCTTCTGGGAAAACGTATCTAAAGGCTATGATGTCCTTCTAGCAGAAAAAGACTGGCCACCAGAGTTTGTCAGGGAGTGCCCACATGGCGAAGAAATTATTATGCCTGCCTTCTCAAATCACATTCCAATTCATAAAAAATACACATATGCTAGAAAATGGGCAGTGGCCAAGCTCCTGCATTATATAAAAATCATGTAGGATGGGATGAGGATTCTCCTCACCATAAAATCCAGTTAAAATATCAAACTACTGCACAAAGGCAGGATCCTGTTAAGCAAGAAGCTAAAAAACAAGTCGTCAGGGAGATCTTAGATCAACTTGAGTACCAGGGGGTGATTGAAACATGCACCTCACAAATGAACAATCCTTTGTTTCCTGTCTCCAAGCCAGACGATTCATATCTTCTAGTTTTGGATTACAGACACCGAAACTCTTGTTGCAAAACATTTGCAGTACAAAACTCACACAGTGCAGCACTAATGAATAATATTGTGCGCAAAAAATATAAAACGACATTAGATATTTCAAATGTTTTTTTCTGCCAAAACATTGCACCAGAAAGCAGGTATTTGACCGCTTTCTCCAGCATGGGGGCCTCAAAAGCAATTTTGTTGTCTCCCATAGAGATTCAAGAATAGCTCAGGATTATTTTCAGCCAGGGTAACAGAGTTACTACAAATATATGATGATGAGGCATTATCCTATGTCGATGACATCTATCTTACAGACAATGACCTGGAGACACTTGAAAAGAGTGAACACCATCATACTTGGGTTTGCATCTGAAGGGTACAAATTTAACTTTAAAAAATCACGAATTGCCCACCTCACAGTCCTATTTTTAGGATATGAGTTATCAAGTGAAGGCAAAAGCCTAGCAGACAACTTCTTAGAGAAGTGTGCAGTACTCCAAGCTCGAAAAACGCTGAAAAACTTACAATCAATTCTAGGTTTCCTGAATTTCGGAAGAACTTACATTCTAAATTATGCAGAGAGGGTTAAACCACTCTACGAATTAATAAAATCTGATTTCAAACCAACTAATTGGACCCAGAAACACACAGAAATTTTAAGATCATTACAAACAGACATGTTAACTAAAGCAAAACTGCAAATACGCGCAAACGAACGCAACCTTGTAATCCGAGTCATCCTAGGAAGATGCGGATTTACATACCAGACCTCTAATGAGGGAGAAACAGTACCAATAGCTTACAAATCACACTTGTACACACAAGCTGAAATGAAACTCAGTTCTACTGAAAAAATTCTAGCTGCGGTTCAAACGGCTGTAGCAAAAGAAAAAGCCTTAGCTCATGGGAAGAAGATATCTGTTTTAACAGCAGTATCAGCCCTTGAAGCAGTAACAAGACCGAGCATTCCAAATGCTATGGCATTAGATCCAAAATGGATACAATGAGTTAATTCTCTTGATACAACTGAAGTGATACACGCATTTGATCCCAGAATGAAAAAGCTAGAACATCTAGAATACAAACAAGAATGTCCTCTGTCGATCGAAATTCTGCCTCTGGAACAGTACACCTGTGTAATATACGCAGATTGATTTGCACAACACTACGTTGTGGATAAAAAACGTTTACAATGCCGCGTGTGCGATTGTTTAAGGTCGCTGGCGCTTAGGTAAATTCAGACCAATGGTCACTAAAACCGAATCAATCGGAAACTGTACAGCTCAGCGAGTTGAACTACGAACTTTGAAGATGGCGCTTGAAAATGCAGATCGCGAATTCCCCACACTAATAGTGTGCGATTAGCATTACTGTGTCAAATCTTATAATAATTCCATGCACACCTGGATTAAAAATGGTTACAAAGATGAAAGAGGTGGCACAATAAAACATAAAAAACTTTGGGAACAAGTAGTTCTTTTGCAGAAAGAACTACAAAAGACTTACGTGATACATAAGCAGAGTCTTCAACGTGATGGCGTTCACGTTGCAGGGAATTCATTGGCTAATAAAGCCACAGCGGCAGCTGGTCACTCGGCTTCCGTAGCTACGAAAAAGTGTTCTAAAAAACAAATAGATGGTGAAACGCTGCTTCCAGTAAAAGCCTCCGTGGAAGGCAATTATGCGGCGTTACCTCTGAATTATCCACTCGGAAATACATACATAATTGATGCGAACTTTGTTCCTTTTGCTCAAATCCCTGGAGTGGGGGATAGAATAATTCCAAACACGAACCAGAGGGTTTTCTTGATTCAAGAAGCACATATGGGATTGGGTCTGAGGCACCAAGAGATCCTGAAATCTCTAATAGAATTACAATCAAGATTTTGGTGGCCGGGAATGAGCGTGCAAGTTTGTAACTTTGCAATGGAGTGTCAGGACTGCAATAGAGATCGCAGTTATGAACCGGACCAGATATCTGACTCTATCACAGTAAGACCAGCCCAGACACCCCTGTTAGACAGCAGTAGACTATCTACATGCAGGCGTCCGACTGGACAAATGCGATCCCATAAATATTAAGACGAGATTCATTTGAATGTGGCCCCAGCGCTCGGCTGACGCCAGAACTGTTATAAAAGATTTGCGAGTCTTTATCGGCACATACGCAATTGGCATGCTACATTCTGACCAGGGTCCTCCGTTTAGCTCTCGAGCTTACAAGGAGGCCATGGCCAGCATGGGCATTGCATTGCGGTACTCTAGTCCATTCCATCCTGAGGGAAATGCGGTAGAAGAGAGAAAAAACCGTGACATAAAGCAATCTTTAACAGCGAGGGTATTAGGTTCGGGTGATGGGTGGGTCAAACATCTAATAAGTGTCCAACGTAGTCTTAACAATCTGCCAAGAAATTCTCTGGGTGGAATCACTCCATATGAACTTTTGTTTGGTACAAGAATGATAATCGAAGACCTCGATTGTCAGACTTCAGTGGTGGAACAAAAAGCTTTTGATATCAAAGATCGTTTGGCTGTTTTACAGGACTTGAATGAAACAAGAAGTCTAAGTAACACAAAGCTAAAGCCAACGGCCACTGAAGAGAAACCACCTGTCCCAGCAAGACCTGTCTGGATTCCAAAGATTGGGGATCTGGTCAGAGAAAAGATCGCGGTGAAGAAGGAATTTGGGCCTTCTTACAGAAAAGCAGTACCTGTCTTAGCTATCAGCGGAACAAGATCAGCCGTACTACCGCCCCTTGCTGGTAAAAAGGAGAACCGAGTTGTATCAATCGACCTGGTAAAACCACAACCATGTGGCCAATAATAAGTAGTAGGCCCAGTGGACTCCCAATGAGTAGCAGAAGGCCAAACCTTGCTACAATCCAAGAGGTTCAAACTGAGAGACTAATCACATTTGATAAACCTGCAGTGAATAAAAAAGGACTATTCAACAAAGCCATGGAACTTGTGCCTCTTGAAACCCAAATTGCAACAGTTCGTCAAGAAACACCTGTCTACAATGATGTAGCCTCGGACTATTCAAATATGAAAAAGGAAGAAGCAACTACAAAGATTAATAACAATCCTGATGCCATCCAGACAACTGACAGAACTGCATCTGGCTACTTTATCAATTTCGATGACTTTTCCGATGATCCAAGTGAACATGGAGACAAGCCAGCAAACAAAACTTTCAAAGACAAAATTACAGAACTCTTTCATCAACTTGGAGAAACATACCTGATTTCACCGTGGATTGAACTGTGGATTGTGTTAGGTGTACTTTTCCTCCTGCTCTGGCTCATCTTAGTTTTAAGCTTGGGAAGAATTATTGATGGAAAATACAGTACAATGGACACAGCAAGTGAGAACATCAACTTGGTTCTAAAACTTCACAGATCCTCTCACGTTGAAAAAAGAGAACTATCATCAGTTTTTGTTTTTTTAAATTATTTTGATTGAGAGTTCATAAAAACAAGATCAACATTACAGAATACATTTGTAAAAAGATTTAGTACAGTACATGGCATATAAATATAAATAAGTAATCAGCGTTCAAGTATCCACAGCATGGTTATAAAGTGAAAAGTATAATTATAAAAGTGCAAGTGCATAAAAGTGTGTGAACCCAGACTAGTAGTTATGAAGATATACTTTACAATTCAAACACACTCCAAAACTTTTCATATTTCTTGAGCGCCCCTGATCTAAGCGCGTATTTTCTTTCCCTGCCCTGGATTCATAATAATTTAGCCTTCCAAGCCTGAAAGGTCGGTACTTGGTTGGTTTTCCAGGACTGCAGCACAAGCGATTTAGCTATTAGAGAAGCTATAAAAAGAAATTCGTCGTATTGGGTGTTGCTCGCTGAACAACCTAGAACAAGGACTAAATCATCGAATATTATAGAAGCTTTAAGCTCAAGAGAGAGGTCTTTTTTTAATTTCCTTCCAGAGTGGCTGAATTTTAGGGCATTCCCAGTCAATGTATTTCCAACTATCATCAGTGAACATCACAGCCATTCCTATACCTGGTGGTGTAGCATGGGACAATACTGATTATGAAATCTATGGCCCGGTTGAACTCTTGAAATATCCACACCAGTTCAGGATTTCTTTGAGTGACTTTGTATCACCTAGTACTTTCTCTGATGATTGGGACTTTGAAAATATTAATAATATGATGTCAGATTTAGAAATGTCAGGAAAATTTACAGAACATGATTATTTACAGGATTCATCGAATTATGAAGAAATGTATTGCTTCAATCATTTTGGGCATCATTATTTGCATAAATCTGCTAATCCTAGAAATGTATTCAGTTATAATCAGTGGGAACATTGTCCAACTCCGCCAAAAGGCAGTTCAAAAACATTTTATGAAAAATTTCCATACTTCTCAGGGTTTAATATCACTGATCCAGAAATGTTTTATTTTAAAATTATGAATAAGACAGGAATGAAACACATGTTGACAAACACTAAACTTATTTATTCTGAACAATTTTATGAAAAAATGTCTACATTTACTTTTGAATTTTGGAAAAACAACATTGAGACAAAAACTGTCTGGGGTACAAATGAATGGCAGGTACAAGGGTTAGAATCATTATTCAGAGCCTGCATGATCCCAGAACAAATAATGTTCCTGAATGATACCATTCAACAAACAACCTGTCTTGGTCTAGCCAAGATAAAAGATTTAAACAACCCGTCTATACCAAAGCCTATGCCTGATAAAAATAACACTACAGATGAGGGGTTAGACGTGTCCTATATTTTAAAACAGAACAGAACAAATCCTGATTGGAGAAAATGGTTGATCTGGCCCACAGACACTAATAACTGTCAAGATAGATTCCTGAACAAACTACAGGGGTTCAAACAGAATAGGCCAGACCCAAGATATTCCCAGAGACAACATCCAGGGATAATTACAACCTATAGTGTAGGAAAACTATGCCTCGAATGGCTACAGAAATCCACACTACCCGAAATTAAGCAACACTTAACTTTACTTAAAGAAGGTGCTGACTTGCGAGATTTCTTACAGGGACCTCACAAACAGCGTCAAAAGCGTTTCATATACTCCGGTATATACGCAGCTTACACTGAAGCTTGGAAAATAACACAAATTGAAACTTCTGAAAAAATACGAGAAATTGATCGTATTAATTTGGAAAAATCACTTTCTGTAGTGGACAATGGGTTAAAGACTCTGTCCTCCAGAATTTATTCACTGGACAGCATTGTATCTTCTGCTATTGATATAATAGAACAGGATATGCTAATGTTACAACATGGCCAGTCCCAATTACGTTCTATTGTACAGGTAGGCTGGACGTTACACAATTTGCGTTCAGGCAACGTGCCATGGTGTCTAATCAACACAACGTCATTATTTTCTATCTATAACCTTACTGATAGACAAATCTCTTTGGCAAAGAGAGGGGCAGACTATACGGTGCTGAGCATTGAAAAACTAGAAAAATTACCATTGACAATGTCAGAACGACCGGTGATTGAATGTATAATACATGGCACCATTACAATTCTGATAACAACTTTTCAGTTTCAATACTGCCAAAAGTATATACCGATTCAGAAAAGGGGGTGGTGATGAACAGAGTTTCTGAATTGAGCAGACCACTCTTACCCAGTCCAAAGATCAGGGCTTGATCCATCACCGTTATTTATCTCACTGCCCCATCCCAGCTCAGAACCTGGCTATATGCAAATCAGTCTGTCCCTGGCCCAGTGCATCATGGGAACAGGGCAGACTAAACTACCAAGCCAATTCTTCACCAGAAAGGAGACAAGCTACCGGGGACCGGTTTCTGGCATTTCAGCCGTCTTCGGCCCGGCTTGCTTGAATCCTGATGGAGCAGTGAGAAAGGGACTCATGTCTGAGTATACCCTGCCACACCTATAGTGGCCAAAAACGATTCAGAAAAGGGGGTGGTGATGAACAGAGTGTCTGAATTGAGCTGACCACTCTTACCCAGTCCAAAGATCAGGGCTTGATCCATCACCGTTATTTATCTCACTGCCCCATCCCAGCTCAGAACCTGGCTATATGCAAATCAGTCTGTCCCTGGCCCAGTGCATCATGGGAACAGGGCAGACTAAACTACCAAGCCAATTCTTCACCAGAAAGGAGACAAGCTACCGGGGACCGGTTTCTGGCATTTCAGCCGTCTTCGGCCCGGCTTGCTTGAATCCTGATGGAGCAGTGAGAAAGGGACTCATGTCTGAGTATACCCTGCCACACCTCTAGTGGCCAAAAACGATTCAGAAAAGGGGGTGGTGATGAACAGAGTGTCTGAATTGAGCAGACCACTCTTACCCAGTCCAAAGATCAGGGCTTCATCCATCACCGTTATTTATCTCACTGCCCCATCCCAGCTCAGAACCTGGCTATATGCAAATCAGTCTGTCCCTGGCCCAGTGCATCATGGGAACAGGGCAGACTAAACTACCAAGCCAATTCTTCACCAGAAAGGAGACAAGCTACCGGGGACCAGTTTCTGGCATTTCAGCCGTCTTCGGCCCGGCTTGCTTGAATCCTGATGGAGCAGTGAGAAAGGGACTCATGTCTGAGTATACCCTGCCACACCTATAGTGGCCAAAAACGATTCAGAAAAGGGGGTGGTGATGAACAGAGTGTCTGAATTGAGCAGACCACTCTTACCCAGTCCAAAGATCAGGGCTTGATACATCACCGTTATTTATCTCACTGCCCCATCCCAGCTCAGAACCTGGCTATGTGCAAATCAGTCTGTCCCTGGCCCAGTGCATCATGGGAACAGGGCAGACTAAACTACCAAGCCAATTCTTCACCAGAAAGGAGACAAGCTACCGGGCACCGGTTTCTGGCATTTCAGCCGTCTTTGGCCCGGCTTGCTTGAATCCTGATGGAGCAGTGAGAAAGGGACTCATGTCTGAGTATACCCTGCCACACCTATAGTGGCCAAAAACGATTCAGAAAAGGGGGGGTTGATGAACAGAGTGTCTGAATTGAGCAGACCACTCTTACCCAGTCCAAAGATCAGGGCTTGATCCATCACCGTTATTTATCTCACTGCCCCATCCCAGCTCAGAACCTGGCTATATGCAAATCAGTCTGTCCCTGGCCCAGTGCATCATGGGAACAGGGCAGACTAAACTACCAAGCCAATTCTTCACCAGAAAGGAGACAAGCTACCGGGGACCGGTTTCTGGCATTTCAGCCGTCTTCGGCCCGGCTTGCTTGAATCCTGATGGAGCAGTGAGAAAGGGACTCATGTCTGAGTATACCCTGCCACACCTATAGTGGCCAAAAACGATTCAGAAAAGGGGGTGGTGATGAACAGAGTGTCTGAATTGAGCAGACCACTCTTACCCAGTCCAAAGATCAGGGCTTGATCAAAGTATATACCAGCAGGCCTGTATAAAAGGTTGGGTAAAGGATACATCAAGTAAACCTGGAATTTACCTTATACACATAGATGTTGGAGTGGGGGCAAGAAAGAGGTATTTCTTAGTAGTAATAACTATAAAAAGTAACTAAGCAGTACACTTCTGTGTCAAGGAATTAACTTGCATGGAGCCTGCGAAGGTTAATCAAATAACCTTTCATGTAACCTGCGCGGCACCCCTGCTACACAGATAGAGCCTTTTTTCAGACAGCTTTCCAACGGCAGCTACGTTCTAATAAGTGACCACAGCTGTTGTGGCATGGTGCCAGGAAAAGCCTATCTTGTGAGTGTTACTTCCATGGTCACTTGTTGTATGCAAGTATTGTATCCAAACAGCACACCAGACATGGAGGCGGCAATATGGACTTCTTTGAATATCTCTTCTATTCGAATTGATACTTTAAGCAGAATGAAGTCTATTCTTTTACAAAAAACTGTGCCTTTAACCTCGTCTAGAGAAACGTATGACCTGCAAGTTGCAAGGACAGCAGCAGAGATACATGCATTATTATCAACAAATTGCCCCGTACATTTAGTAGAAATGTTAAGTCAAATCTTAAATATATCAGATACCAGTGGCATCGCACATGTATTTAAGACAATTTTTTCGGGACTGCTAACACCCTTCGAAGCAGTTCTTGGCATCTTCCCGAATTTTCAGCATTCTGTGTTCAACGGCCTGCCTCTCATCTTGGGACTCGTAGCAGGAATCTTATTTTTGTTCCTTCTGCTCCGATATGGCAAGTCAAGTCACAGACAAAACTCAGGCTACAATGGAAGACACAATCCTAGCAGTACAATACCGAGAGCGGATCACTAAAGTCCTCGGCTTGGCTCGGCTAAGAGATCTGAATACTACCTGGTTTCTTTCATTAAGACCACTCTGGCAAGATTGCATCTTACCTGTTCTACGATACCTGCTATGCGGAGAAGAATGCGTGTTAGACGTCTGTCTCACACTTCCATCAGCA
Organism: Lissotriton vulgaris; assembly: GCF_964263255.1. NCBI lineage: Eukaryota > Metazoa > Chordata > Amphibia > Caudata > Salamandridae > Lissotriton > Lissotriton vulgaris. Next base: position 708,436,642 of record NC_141687.1, on the reverse strand, counting down.
GTACCTATGGATGTCGATACTTTGCTTCGTTCGGTAACGGCTCATGCAACGTGTTGTCCTCAGCGGCTACCCATTCTGATGACGGTATTTGGTGAAACCTCACCATTACGATTAGGTGGCGTGAGGTACGAGATGAAAGCGGCACACAGGTACAACCTTCCATGACCATTGCTGATCTAATGATTAACAACCACAGGGGCTGTCCACAAACCCCGAACCCGGGACAAATGCTAATTATATCAGACAAAAGGCTCAGGGGGAAAGAAAAATTGATAAAACATTGGAAGAGTATCCATTATGATAGTCAGAGAAGCCCAGTAGTATCAAAATTATACATTTATTTATTTTACCAATTGAAAAAAGTTTAAGTTTAGACATATAAATAATCTCATGCAAGAAAAACGCTGGTATACAAAAAAAGCAATACATATAAACCAGACAAGTGGCAACAACAATACATATCCCAAAACAGAAAAAGGAACACCATAAACATAAATATTGTGTCCTTATAATAACTTAAGCCACAGAAAAGCGCCAACGGCGTTTCGACCGATACGTTATTTAGCAGTCATCTTCAGGACTCGAAAAGTATTCTTGAACAAGAGATCTTCTATTTTAAAATATGAGGCATAGACCGATAGACATTCAGGTGCTCCAGTATCGATATTCAATATCGCACTGAAAATAAATCACTGCACGGTAAAGCCTTGCTACTTGATAGCGTAATGTAGGAATCGTCAAAGACCTTAAGAGGGCCACTTAATGACCACAGTGGTGATATAGGAATTTATTCCCCAACACATCGTTTTGGGTGCATATTCATTTCAAAAACGCCAACTCGTTTCCACGTAACGCTTCATGCACGTGGAAACGAGTTGGCGTTTTTTAAATGAATATGCGCCCAAAAACGATGTGTTGGTGAATAAATTCCTATATCACCACTGTGGTCATTAAGTGGCCCTCTTAAGGTCTTTGACGATTCCTACATTATGCTATCAAGTAGCAAGGCTTTACCGTGCAGTGATTTATTTTCAGTGCGATATTGAATATCGATGCTGGAGGACCTGAATGTCTATCGGTCTATGCCTCATATTTTAAAATAGAAGATCTCTTGTTCAAGAATACTTTTCGCGTCCTGAAGGTGACTGCTAAATAACGTATCGGTCGAAACGCCGTTGACGCTTTTCTGTGGCTTAGGTTATTATAAGGACACAATATTTATGTTTATGGTGTTCCTTTTTCTGTTTTGTGATATGTATTGTTGTTGCCACTTGTCTGGTTTATATGTATTGCTTTTTTTGTATACCAGCGTTTTTCTTGCATGAGATTATTTATATGTCTAAACTTAAACTTTTTTCAATTGGTAAAATAAATAAATGTATAATTTTGATACTACTGGGCTTCTCTGACTATCATTGCTGATCTAAACACCGATGATGGCAATGCATCGCACATATGCACTATTTCCACTTTTTCGGATTTAGCCCAACTTTCACCTACTGTTGTAGACAAATCTTTTTCCAGCCTATCTGAGTTAATGTTCTCTCCTAACAACGAGAATAATTTTTGAAATAGCGAGCACACAGCGTTCCCTGAACTTTGAATTCGGCCTTCAGTTTTGATAAACAGAACTTCTAAAAAACATTGGAACTATTTTTCTTCCCGAAAGCGAAATTATTTTTTCTTCAGTTCCCAAAATATTTACCTTTTTTTTTGGCACATGATACTCTGCTTAAAGTAGAACTATTCTTAGAGAACAAGATTTCTATTTTTAAAATATCTACAGACAATATTTTGACTTAGCCTCTAGCACATGTACAGTCTTGTATAAATATGTGATGAAATGGTCTCGACCTTCTCTTCTGTATTAAGAGCCATTTCATAAATGTCAATTTTGTGATTCATTCAGTCAACATTTTAAATGTACACTATATGCATTATCTGAATGACACCACTGCTTACTAAAAGCGTACAGTATTATACTCATTTTTCATGTATATACCATTTCAAATTGCTTAGTATTTAGTAATGATGGACATTATACGTGGAGTGGGTGTTGTGAATGTATCTAGGACCCTAATTAAATATTCCCGATTTATGCCCTTATGTGGTTATAATAAATCATATCCTTATAAAGGCATAAGAATTATATCCATATTAAGTTATAGCCAATGCAGTCCAAATACAGCAAGGCTACTGACATAGACTCCTAGAAAGTACAACACGTTCTTAAACAAACCAAGCCTCCAGCAGCCCGGGAATTCCCCCTGCTTCTGTTTTGATTTGTCTTAGAACTCCTGAGAGTCCTGAAAGAACTGCCAGTTCTTAGTGACGTCTTATGTCCAACCTTACGTCAAACTCTGCACCTTCCAGGTATAAATATACCAGCATCTGCCTTAAGCAACACACAATAGTTTGGAGCAGATCGGCTATCTACTTGCCCGACGCCCTGCTGATGTGAGTGCCGAAGGAAGCCGACCCTCCCTGCTGACGCACTGAGAAAGACGCTGTCTTTTCTCCTGCCGAGAAATCCAGCTCCAGTGTTTTCCGGTCACCCTTGCGGGTTTCTGGGAGATCGAGTCCTGAGAGAGAGATACAAGACCTCCTTCATTCTATACCTAAGGTACGAAGCTGATTAGACTCACAGAGAATTCTTGATTCAGATTCTTGGCAAAAACTGTAACTCATCTACTCCTTCCCACGTACTTGGCTTAGGTTAGGTACACTGGGGTAGGCGTATTTTAGAAACACCAGTTGAGTACGTTTAGTCATTATTTTATCATTGCATGTATTTTATCCATTTTAAGTATCATGTGGCTTAGAAACCATATACATGCTTTTACAGTATTGTTTCATAATACTCCTTTTACTGTACGCACTTTACTTTATGACAAGTATTGCAATTGTGGCAATTCATTTCTCTTGTATGAGAAAGAAGACTGCTCAATAAATAACCCTTTTATTGAAAACGTCCGTCTCTCTATTTCTCTGAATCTCTAGTGAAACGAAGCATGCACGATTGACTGAGTAAAATAGCTGTCTATTGTTTCCGCGACTCTAGAGATATATTCCTTATTGCAGGGGGAACAAAGTTGTCATGTGATATGGTTGTCAGAAGCTAATCCCTTCTTGTCTATTCAGGAAAGCTAAACACCTTCTTGTTTACTCGAGAAAGTTTCTAGTGACCTCTGAGCTAGCTGGCGCACACAATTAAGTCTAACATATTCAATAGAGACCTAGTCGACCTCAGTCCTACGGCTAAGCTATCGTTTATGTTATTCCAATGCGCAGAGCCTATTGGGAATATAGGAACTACACTACACTATCATCAATAATGATATTTACATGCATATCATTGTTCACATTTTTGGACAGAAAGTCTTTAGGCTTTTTCATATACGTTCTCATTGTTTATAGTTTTTGTGTATTAAAAATACTGTAAATTAATAATAGTAATTTTTTTTAGTACACTATTTTTTAATATTTGGTTCCTTTTTATAGGAATAGTTTATACACTTTCTTCTTAAAATTATATTTTTCATATATTTTGCATGTTAAAAAAACATTCATATTTGTTTATTCCATTGGTATGCATAGTACGAAAATCCTATTTTCATTTTCATTGCCCCACCCTTTTTCTTACTGCATGTTTTACATCATAGTTTCTTGTCATTGTTTTTGGACCGCAACAGCAATGCAGGTGAGTGGTTCCTTGTTCCTGTTCTTTGAAAAAGGTGTGTTTAATTTTAATCTATTTTCTCTACTTAACATGTCTTAATATAGTCGATGTGTTGTTAGTTGGATTAGTATTTGTATGTTTGTGTGTTTTTAGGTTATAGTTAAGGTGTTTCTCTCTCGTAGTGGTCTGAAGTACTTGCACTAGGCCTAAATGTAATTTTTTGTAAATGTATTTTTAATAGTAGATACCCGGCCAACCCCTTAGGGTAGCTGTGCGCCTTACAAATACAAATGTTATTGTAAGAATGTGCCCCTTTTTCCATGGTTGCCCCCTACGTTTTGCCTAAGTGTTGATGTACTTTGACTGAGTGTGTCCTGAGTTGCTGCCAACCAGGTACCCAGGGCCTATGTTCTTTCCCTAAACTGTACTTACGCAAAATCCAATTGGCAACTCTCTGGCCACCTGTAAGTGCCTTGTAAAAGGTACCACGGGTACCAAGGGCACTGTGACCAGAGAAGACCTCTAAGGGCTGCAGCACTTAGTGTGCCACCCTTAGAGGCCCTGTATCTTTACACACACACACTGCCATTGCAGGCTGCGTGTTTTGGTGCAGAACAAAGTGAAGGGACGACATGGCACAAATCCCTGTGTACCATACCTACAACCCACTGCCCTGGCATAGGTAAGCCACCCCTCTAGCTGGGTGCACTATACCAGTGATGAGGGTACTGGTGCATGAGCCCTGTACCCCTACAGTGTCTAGGTCAATTCTTAGACATTGTAAGTGCAGTAATGCCTTAAGGAGTATATGATATGGGAGTTTGTCATTACAAACTCCACAGCACCATAATGGCTTTACTGAAAACTGGGAAGTTTGGTATCAAACTTCTCAGCACATTTGACCCACACTGATGCCGCTGTGGGATTTTATGAAAAAGGTACTCAGAGGGCGTCTTAGAGATGCCCCCTGAAAAATGACCTAACTTTAGTGTCCTGGCTGAGTGGCTGCTCTCCAGTTGCCACCACCAGACATGTTTTTGCACCCCTGGGTCGAAAGCCTGCCGCTCTCTGGGTCCTGAAACGAAGCACATCCTTGGACGAGGTGCCAAGCCTCCTCCCCCAGGATGAGCAGGGTCCACGAAGGGGAAGCTTCAAAGGCCTGCTGCCTTTGTGAGCTACCCCAGCCATTTGCTACTCCCAGCAACTGGCCCAACCTGATTCAGACCCCCACTTTGGGCGGGAGAATCGGTGGGAAAACCAAGACTGGAAAAGAGGTGTGCCCATGTTTGCCAACCCCACCCCTCAGGTGAGGGAGGCGATGTGAAGCACAACTCACAGTCCCTGCCATCTTGCAGATAAGGGGACTCAACCACCCGTACAGAGGCTCATGCCCTCCTCCTACTGGAGGGTGACATAATAGGGGCTGCACTCAACCCAAGGAAGGGACCCATTGGTCCCGACCTGTACCTAACTGTAACGCCCCTAAATTCAGTATTTAGAGGCAGCCATGAACCTTGCCTCCTCAGACCATACCCGAAAAAAAGAAGAAGGACCGAACAGCCATGCAGAGTGAAGAAGAAGAGTAGGACACAAACGGACTTGGCCCCAGTCCTACCGGTGTGTCCTGACCTCAGACTCCTCATACAGAACCTCAGTGTGTCCAGCAGTCCTCGAAAACCAGGATAACCTGCCCTGCCTTTGGAACTAAAAAGGACTTTGTCTCCTGTGAGTACCGGACATGCTCAAAAGTAACCGACTCTGACTCCGGCTGCCTCCATGAGCCTCCACCACTCTGCTCCTAACGCCTGAGCCTGAGTGAGCCAGTACCCTAACGAGGTCCCCCCAGTGATCCTATCCTGGATCCCAGTGACCCCTGAACCTCCATAAGTTCCTACAACAGCACTGCAGCCAACAACTGGAAGGTCCCCTCAAACGCGACCGAAGGCGACCTCCGGACCAACTCCATAACGAAGCAGCCCATAAAGTAGCAACTGAAACCCTCTGACCGACTCCATCACCGAACAGTTGCGATCACAGGACGACGACTCCTAAAGCCCTATTCACCTCAACAGCAGCTGACCGACTCCGAGGGAACCGTGACCGAATCTGCAGCATCAGCCAAGACCGCATCCTACACCAGGCCACCGCCATGCCGCTGGTGGTGTAGTTCTTGTGTTGGCCATTGGGCCTTCAGTGCTGATCTCGACCCCAGGAGCTGTTTGTTCCCCAATCTGGTAACCTGCTTGACTCAGTCCCACAACCTCCAACCATGCTTAGCCCTTTTGGCTGACGTGTGGTCCCTACACTCTGCACCCTGCCCTTCTATGCCGCTAGAGGTGCGACCCGAGTGCCAATTTGACGGAATCTTACCAGCGGACCCGTAAAGTCAGTTCTGCCTTTTCAGGACTAAATGTGGTTAGTGAGTAATACTGTAAACCTGTATTAAGTTTGCAAAATGCTTTAACTCATTTTTATTCCCTCAGGAATATACCAGCCTACTATCTAAAGATAAATGGCTGCGTTAGGAAAGTAATTGCAAAATAACTCTGACTGTCTGTGAATACAAAGTATTTATACTGTAACTCATTAATTGTTTTCAATCTGTATTTAAACTGCATATGCTTGCAAAGTGTTTCTATAGTGACCTGTCCCAGGCCTGGCTTGGTTCTAGAACATAAATATAGCAAAATAATATTTTTATACAAACCAATTGGTTGGAGCTTAGTCCTTGAGTGTGTGAAATCATCTCTTGCCTGAGTTGTACAATAAATGCTTAACACTACCCTCCGAGAAGAATTTACTGCTCTCCCACACTACCACAAAATAGAGAGTAAGGTGCTGTCTGCTTTAACCTCTGCCTACCTTTGGGGATCTATTGGACTCTGTTCACACTATACCTTTCTTTGGGATAGTATATATAGACCCAGCTTCCTACAGTTATGGTTTGAAATGCTTAAGTATTTTCATTTATGTCTTAATGTTTACTGGGATTTGTTTGTAAGGTGTGTCTTATGTGTTTTCTTTTACAGGTTTTGTATTAAAGGTCAAGATTCTGTTTTCGGTGGTGGATTCGTTTTTTTTTTTTTGTTTTACAAAGAAACATAGTTGGTATGCTTTAACCAATAGTTATTTTTTTTCCTTGTTTTTTTGTGATTTTCCAGGAGTTTTTTGTTGTCTTTTAAAAAGTTTTTGGGTTTTGAATAGCTTTCCTAGATTTCCATTTGGTCATATTGGATGAATAGTATATTTGAATTGTATTTTTTTTCTACATGTTTTTACAAATTTCTTATGCATTATATTTTATAGATTTCATATGGTCTATGGAGAACTTCAGCTACAGTATCGTGAGTAATTCTATTTTTTATTTATTTGCTGGGAAGACGGTTAAAGGCCGTAATGTAAGTCAGGAGGACTTGTGTCTCTTGCTTCAAGGTTATAAGTTCCCTATCGGAAGCCAAGAGATGCGACTTCCAGTCGAACAACTTGCGCATCTCCGTGCAGAAATCACTAAAGTTATATAACAACGGGTTATCCCTTTCTATTAAAGGGACAGACTAGCTGGCTGCATTTCCACCCAAGTATGACATGACGAAAGAGGTCTTTGCTTGGTCATCATGAAAGAATGTATGTTTGCACAGAAAATGTAGCCGACACTGGCTTAGGAAAATCCTAAACTTTTTTGGGTCCCCATAAAAGCATTCGGGAGCCGCCAGAGATATCTGGGGAGACTGAATCACCTGAATCGCAGCCTGCTCAGGAGCTGTTTGCGTGGTTGTAAACAACTCTGACCCAGGCGATCCTGCTCCATGTACTGACTGTTCCATGGGGAAGCCCGAGGTATGTGTTTGTGTTGGGGATGGTAATGTTCAGTTCCTGATGTAAGACCTCCCCCCAGACTCCGTTCTAGGTTGTCTGGCAATCTAGCTTCCACTGCTCTTAAGGAGCCTATTTCCAGTCTTAGTTCCTGGTTCTCATTGCGGAAGGCCACCCCCTCCACCTGCATGGCAGACAGGGTCTCTAATAGAGAGGTGAGCACCGCTGTGGTGTCCATCACCCAGGCTGGATGATCAACATGGGCTTGACAATCTGTCAGGTTTCGTTAGGTGGTAGAAGGTAAGAAGATATCACCCACCTCGTGTTAGCCAGATCCAGCGGGGGTGATGCTATGATCTCAATTCCCCTTAATGCTGCCCGCAGAGCAAGTTATCAAACACTTACTCTGCATGAAAGCAGTTGAGGGAAAAGTTCATAAAATAATAAAGGAGAAGGTAGTTGTCCGCTACCCATATATCGCTCTGATCTTTTCTAGGTCTATCTGTACTCTTCGCCCTAAGCAGAACACAGGATATGACGCCTGCAAGCGAAGCAAGACAGAAAAAGAGTTACAGACTGAACACCTCTTTATCTATCTAAATGCAAACACATAGAAGACACATTCTACTCACACATCACTCCCCCTAGTGCACACTGGAAGAGAGAGGATGGTTCCAGAGGAGGTAGCTCTGCATTGTCCCTGTAAGAGGAGCCCAACAAGAAAACCTGAGCAGTTTCCAAGTAATAAAAGTATAGACAACCTCACTTGGTCTATATTTAAAGTCAAAACTCCAATCCGGAAATACTGAAGTAGGATTAGGTGTACCTTCTATGACTCCATACCAAGCAAAAGGAAACAGAACATAAGTGGTCCTGTAGAGGCACCTGCCTCTCAGTATAAGGTCCCGAACTCCAAAACCTGAAAATGCCTCACACGCCGCTTCCGGACCTGCAGGAAGGGCGAAAGAGGCTATGGCGGGGGTATGCGCGCTTGGCTGCAGCTGACTCCTCCAGTCCCTCTAGGGCACCACGCAACGGGCGTGTAGGCAGTCACGTTCTGATCCAAACTCGGAACAGAAGTAGAGCTGCCTTCGCTCCTCAACTCCTGCAGCTACAGCAAAGCACCAAATTACGTAGCCGTAGGTGACGACCACGCTCAAGGAAACATCGACGACAGGCAAAACTGTCATGCAGCAAGCTCCTCAGCACAGCCCAACCAGTCACAGGAAACCGATTGTCAAGCACTCGTTATGTCGAAGGGAGCAGCCTTTATAGTCTGGTTCCTCCCATGCACCCTCGGCATTGTGGGATATGTAGTCTTTCCCCCTATTTCGAGGCTCGTGGTCCAGACAGTCGTGACATCTGCCATAGCAAGCATTGTAATAGTATTTAGTGCATTGCAATGTGTCCTTTCTCTAGAAGTACCTTCTTTGCCAAAGGTGTATCCTCTATAACATAGTAGTAGTTTTACCTTTTTGATATTTGATGTTTGAAGCATTTTCCAATATTTTATCATTGGATTACATAATTATTAAAGTATATATTATTTTTATTATATGTTTGAATAATTATTGTTACATTTTGACATTTTGTAATGACATGTTTGGCGTTTTTTCTTTTTTCTCATGTAGGTTGGTTCTGTGACATTTGAAGAGATGTTCTGTTTCTTATTTTCGTTAGTCTTTTTTTAAATTAATATTGGGAATGAGAAATGTTTTGGTTATTGTTGACTATTTAATTCCGTCATTTTGTACTTTGCTGCACCTATTTTTAAAGGAAAAAAATGCACATTATTACTCTTACTGGTCTTCTTTTATTATACTTACATTTCTTTTTATCTTTCTACTTTGTATTTTGCAGTAGTTTGGTTTCTTTGAGTTCTTTATGTGTTGTTTGGTGTTGTTTTTTGATGTGTTTTGGAGGTAAAAGTCACAAATAGTTGTTATGTTATGTTATGTTATGGTAATTGTTTTTATACCGCGCACAGATGCCCCAGCAAAGGGGCGTCCTGGCGCAATAAGAAGGTGAACACAACACAGCATTAAGAAGAGACTCAATCAAGAATTTTAAGCGAAGAGAAAAGTTTTAATGGCCCGTCTAAACTGGAGATGATCATCCAGTGCTCAACTTCGCGGCCACTATTCGAAAGGAGCGGCCGCCAATTCGACTCAGCCTGAAGCGTGGGACCACCGACAAATTCTGACCCATCGATCTCAAGGAACGTGCAGGAACATAAGGGGTCAAAAGATTCGCCAAGATTTGAGGAGCCCTGCCTTTTAAGATTTTAAAAGCCAGGCATAGCACCTTAAATTTGATCCTCTGGTCGACGGGCAGCCAGTGGAGCGATTGCCGTGTACTGGAGACCGAACATCGCCTAGGCAGACCCACCACCACTCTGGCTGCAGCATTTTGCACTCGCTGCAGCCGTGTGAGTTCAGCCTGGTTAATTCCGGCGAGCTGTGCACTGGCATAATCTAGCCTCGATAATACTGAGGCCTGAACCACTAGTTGTCTGGTGGGGGCGTCGAAAAATTTGAGTATTGGACGGAGGCCCCTAATAATACCATAGCAAGAGGCTGCCACTCTCTTGGTATGGTTCGTGAAACTAATTTATTTTATTTATTTTTTCAACTTGTAGGGCGCAACAGCTACCCAAAAAGGGTTTCCCGGCGCCTAGACTCAGCTAGTAGAAAGACAGGAGAAGGAAGGTGGCTATTGAGAATTATTGATCAAATAGCCAGGTCTTGACATGCCTTCTAAACCTGGCGTAATTTTCCTCCTTTCGGATAAAGGGAGGGAGTGTGTTCCAGAAGGAAGGTCCCAGGTGTGTGAAAGATCTGCCACCTACTCTTGCCAGTTTGAATCTTGGCACACAAAAGTTGGCCGCTGATTGCGACCGAAGGTTACGCTTGGGATTGTAGGGTGGGCTAGAGCTAGGAGGTATTTAGGTGCCGTGCCTGCTTTAATTCTGAACATATAGTTCAGTGCTTTAAAGCGGATTCTGTTTTCAACCCTGAGCCAATGGAGTTCCCGGCGATGACTTGAGAGTCCGATGTTTTTTGGAATATTGCACAATAGGCGGACTGCTGCGTTCTGGACCAATTGTAGTCGGCCGACTACTGCTTTGTTAGCGCCCAGGTACAGAATATTGCCGTAGTCAAGCCGAGATGTTATAAGGGCATTGACTACGGTCTTTTGTGTGGCAAGAGGCAGCATCCAGAGGATTTTCCTCAACCATTTGACTATGGTGAGGCATAGACCAGTAACTTTACTGGCCTGTTGATTCATGGACAAGGAGTTGTCCAGAATAAAACCCAGATTTCGAACATGGGTCACCGGGGTAGGAAAGGCGCCCATCTGATCAGGCCAATGTAGAGGATTCCACAATTCTCGATGCTTTCCCAGGACCAAGATCTCTGTCTTGTCCCCGTTGAGTTTTAACTGGTTTCTCGTCATCCAATTCAGGATGTTTTGGAGTCCTGCTTTGAGTAGAGAGGGGGAGTTTGGACAGGATTCGGATAGGGAAAAGATGATTTGGGAGTCGTCGGGGTAAGTCATAAGGGTGAGACCAGATTTTTCAGCAAGGTCGGCCAGGGGTCTGAGATATAAATTAAAAAATAACGGGCTCAGAATAGATCCTGAGGCACTCCGTGGGGTGCTCGCAGGGTATCCGAAGAGGCTCTTGAAGAAGTAATTTGGAATGTTCGTTCCGTCAGGAAAGAACGGATCCATTCAAGGGCCTTTCCGCGTACACCATTTTTATGCAATTCCTTGATGAGAGTTTCGTGGGAAATGGTGTCGAAGGCCGCGCTCAGATCTAACAGCACGAGCGCGACTGTCTGACCTTGATCAAGAAGCTTTCGAATATGTTCAGTAACTCCAAGCAGGGCGGTTTCTGTGGAGAAGCCTGCCCTAAAACCTGACTGAGAGGGGTGTAGAAGTGAACTTTCTTCTGCAAAATTTGATAGAGCTGAATGCACATGTCTCTCCATACATTTGGAGAAGGCAGGAAGCAGGGATATTGGTCTGTAGTTGGCAAGGATATCCGGATTTGCTGTAGTTTTTTTTAAAAGAGGCGTAACCATGGCATGTTTTCATAGGGCTGGGACAGTGGCAAGGTCAAGAGTGGAGTTCAGAAGGTTTACAACGATTTCCAAGGCACTGTCATCAAGTTGCTTAATGATTTTGACTGGAATAGGGTCCCTAGGAGAGCCGGATTTAATGGTCTTAAGAATCAATTTCAGTTGATCTACTGAAAAGGCAGGCCAGGATTCCAATGTCTTGGCACAGGAGGGAGTTAGTTCTGAGTCAGAGTAAGAGGATGGTTCTTTGTTTTTGGCATTAATATCAAGGATAATTTTATCAATTTTTTCGGTGAAAAAGCATGCTAAAGCCTGGCATTGTTGTTTGTTTAATGGGGTGCTTCAGCTATAGTGTGAGCGCCAGCCAGTTCTTTCACTTTATTAAAAAGGGTTTTTGGCATATTAGTGGCTTCCATGATGGTTTTTGAAACGAAAGTGGCTCGTGCTTTAGCGCAGGCCATGTGGTAAAGGTTCCTAGCTTCATGATAGTTTTTTTTAGCGTCAGGGGCGTAGTTTTTTTCGCCATTTGCGTTCAAGCGCTTTGCATTTAGAGTTCTCAATTTTTAAGCTATCATTGAACCATGGAGCCGGGTGGCGGTGTCTGCTCCCTTTAATGCGGGAAGAGGGCAAGCATTGGTTAGCGGAGGGTTGTTTTTAAGGGCCGAGTTTAGCATTGCTAAGTCCACTAATTTCCAATTTTTCCTCGATGTGTTAGGAAGGACGTGTTGTACATTGGGGGTGGATGGGAGCGTAATGCTGAATTTTATTAGATGATGGTCCGACCAACATATTGGCGTGGTTGCAAGACATTTTAGCTCTTTAATGTTGGAGATTAAAGGGTCCAGCAGGTGGCCGGATGTGTGAGTGGGTTCAGAATTAATCAGGGACAAATTTAGCGGTTTCAAGTCGTCAAGTAAATGTGAACAGGAGGGAATGGAGGAGTCCTCTAGGTGCAAATTTAAGTCGCCCAACAAAGAAAAATTACTTAATGTAATATAGTGTGGGGTGATAAAATTAGCTAAATTAGATGCCCAATGAGAAAAATTTCCGGGGGGGCGATATATCAGAAGGCCTGACATCGTGAAATTCGGGTTCAAGGAGATTTTGAAAAGGCCCGCTTCACAGTCTGGGATAGCTACTGGTTCCAGGGTGCATTTTAGATCTCTGTTAAAAATAATTGCAATACCTCCACCAAGCTGTTTGTTCCTGTCTCTCCTGGCAATGGCATAGTTGTCAGGGAGGGCGGCAGCAACGTCCGGTCCGGCACTGTCGTGTAACCATGTTTCGGTTAAAAAGAGGACGCTGGGGTTATTGTCAACTAGAAGGTTAAAAATGTCGTATTTATGTTTCGGCAATGAACGAAAGTTGGTGCTATAAAACACATATTTTATAGGCTCTTTATTATGCAGTATTTTACATTTCCTATGTCTCCTGGGAGTGTCAGCGTGGGGTTGACCTATTGTAATGGTCAGTTTACAGTTGGCGCAGGAGCGTACTCCCGTATTGTGAAGGTCAAGAGTTGTGCACCTAGGATTCAAGGTGGGACGTAGTGCTTTCAATTCCGACGATGACCTTACCAACCTGATTTGTGCAGGGGAAACTGGCGCCTCTGCCCTCTGTCCCGTCCTGGCACGGACGGGCACAGACGGGCTAGTCTTTGGCGTGTCTTCGGCGTGCTGATGGTGTGCCGCTGCGCTAGTCCGCTGCGCTTCCGGGGAGTGGACATTGTAATAAGGAGGAGGAGGGGGCGTGGCTACTTGGGAGGGGCGTGGCCCAGAGTCACGTGAGTGGTGCCGTTCGCCGGGAAAATAGATCTTCCCCAAACAGCGCTCGAATATTACAAAGGATATCACACAGTTCACGTTCTTAAAATCAACATTTAAACAGTGCAGAGTGCAAATACAGGTAAAAAGAAGAGGAGCAACACCCTCGGCTTCCGCCTCAAGGGTAGCTAGCTGATCAACACCGGCTGCTGCTCAGCGCGGTGATTTTGAGCCTCCAGGAGGGGGCGTGGCTACTTGGGAGGGGCGTGGCCCAGAGTCACGTGGGTGGTGCAGTTCGCCGGGAAAATAGATCTTCCCCAAACAGCGCTCGAATATTACAAAGGATATCACACAGTTCACGTTCTTAAAATCAACATTTAAACAGTGCAGAGTGCAAATACAGGTAAAAAGAAGAGGAGCAACACCCTCCGCTTCCGCCTCAAGGGTAGCTAGCTGATCAACACCGGCTGCTGCTCAGCGCGGTGATTTTGAGCCTCCGGGAGGGGGCGTGGCTACTTGGGAGGGGCGTGGCCCAGCGTCACGTGGGTGGTGCCGTTCGCCGGGAAAATAGATCTTCCCCAAACAGCGCTCGAATATTACAAAGGATATCACACAGTTCACGTTCTTAAAATGAACATTTAAACAGTGCAGAGTGCAAATACAGGTAAAAAGAAGAGGAGCAACACCCTCGGCTTCCGCCTCAAGGGTAGCTAGCTGATCAACTCCGGCTGCTGCTCAGCGCGGTGATTTTGAGCCTCCGGGAGGGGGCGTGGCTACTTGGGAGGGGCGTGGCCCAGAGTCACGTGGGTGGTGCCATTCGCCGGGAAAATAGATCTTCCCCAAACAGCGCTCGAATATTACAAAGGATATCACACAGTTCACGTTCTTAAAATCAACATTTAAACAGTGCAGAGTGCAAATACAGGTAAAAAGAAGAGGAGCAACACCCTCTGCTTCCGCCTCAAGGGTAGCTAGCTGATCAACACCGGCTGCTGCTCAGCGCGGTGATTTTGAGCCTCGGGGAGGGGGCGTGGCTACTTGGGAGGGGCGTGGCCCAGAGTCACGTGGGTGGTGCCGTTCGCCGGGAAAATAGATCTTCCCCAAACAGCGCTCGAATATTACAAAGGATATCACACAGTTCACGTTCTTAAAATCAACATTTAAACAGTGCAGAGTGCAAATACAGGTAAAAAGAAGAGGAGCAACACCCTCGGCTTCCGCCTCAAGGGTAGCTAGCTGATCAACACCGGCTGCTGCTCAGCGCGGTGATTTTGAGTCTCCGGGAGGGGGCGTGGCTACTTGGGAGGGGCGTGGCCCAGAGTCACGTGGGTGGTGCAGCTCGCCGGGAAAATAGATCTTCCCCAAACAGCGCTCGAATATTACAAAGGATATCACACAGTTCACGTTCTTAAAATCAACATTTAAACAGTGCAGGGTGCAAATACAGGTAAAAAGAAGAGGAGCAACACCCTCGGCTTCCGCCTCAAGGGTAGCTAGCTGATCAACACCGGCTGCTGCTCAGCGCGGTGATTTTGAGCCTCCGGGAGGGGGCGTGGCTACTTGGGAGGGGCGTGGCCCAGAGTCACGTGGGTGGTGCCGTTCGCCGGGAAAATAGATCTTCCCCAAACAGCGCTCTAATATTACAAAGGATATCACACAGTTCACGTTCTTAAAATCAACATTTAAACAGTGCAGAGTGCAAATACAGGTAAAACACTAAGTGTCGGGTCCAGCCATACACCAAGATTTTTTATTTCCATTGCAGGGGAAGGGGTCACTCCCAATTCCGAAGGCCACCAGTTGTCATTCCACCGTTCTGCCTGCTTTCCTACTACCATGACCTCTGTCTTCTTAGTATTCAATTGGAGACAGTTCAGATTCATCCAACTGGCCACGGCACGTATACCCTCACAAAACCTGAGGGGCTCCACATCAGAGTCCCCACTCAACGTGACCGCCAGCTGCGTGTCATCCGCGTACGAGACCACTGTTAGGCCCCAACGCTTGACTACCGCAGCCAGCGGTCTAATGTACAAGTTGAATATGGTGGGGCTCAAAGATGATCCCTGTGGGACCCCCCAGTGTCAGTGTGTACGAAGCAGATTTACCAGGTGGAATAGCGACCTGGAATGATCTATCGGTGAGGAAAGACCGGAACCAACACAAGGCGGCCCCTCTAACTTCCGCTTCTTCAAGCCTCTGCAAAAGGATCCCGTGAGAAACCGTGTCGAATGCGGCACTCAGATCTAATAAAAGGAGTGCCGCTGTCCGACCGGTATCCAGCACGGAGCGCAGATGTTCAGCCATAAACAGCAAGGCAGTTTCCGTGCTGTGGCCCGCACGGAACCCATTTTGGGTAGGGTCTAAGATGTTGGCTTTAGCGAGATGGTCAGCTAATATCCCATTCACATGGGCCTCGGCAATTTTAGTAGCCCAAGGCAGCAGTGAAATGGGGCGGTAGTTCTCGGGTTTTGAAGGGTCTAAGATAGCCTTCTTTAAGATGGGTGTGACTACCACCTGTTTCCACCTCGTGGGCACTATCCCTGAGCCCAGCGACAGGTTGATTAGGGCTAGCAAGGAGTTACGACATGCCGGCTGCATGTTCCTGAACTGAGCAGGTTTAAGTGGGTCCGCAGGGGATCCCGATTTAATTTTCTGGCTCAGTAGATCGAACGCCTCCTCAGACAGAGGGGGCAGTAAGTCCAAAACCACATCATCACCCATAGGGAAGCCAATTGAGTCAGAGTTTTGCAGGTGGGTCGGAAAAGTGCGATAAATTGCTTGCACCTTTTCCATGAAGAAGGATGCCAGACTGTCACAGTGGGAATCTGTGCATATTTCAGCGGCGGTAGCCCTCTTGCTCATGAGGTCCTTTAGGACCTTAAAAATCAGTTTAGAGGGGTTAGAACTGTTCCGGAACTCCTGAGCATAGTAGGCGGCACGGGCTCTACAAACCGCTCTATGATAAAGCTCAGTTTGGGTCGAATAGCAGATTTTAAGCGCAGGGTCGAAGGACTTTCTCCAGCGTCTTTCAGCCTGCCTACAGGCTCTCTTGAGAGACACTAAGGTCTCATCATACCAAGGACTGCGAACTTTAGTCCGACCTTTAGAGCGGACCAAGGGAACCAAGGAATCCAAAGCAGTAACGATCCAATCACAGAAGGATTCGTAGCCACTGTTAACATTGGTGAAGGGGCACAAAGGTGCCTTCTCCAGTAGAAGATAAAAATCTTCTAACTTTAATTTATTCCACTGACGTGTGAGGGTAGTTTTATTCTGAAGTATAAAAAGAGGGTCAGAAATAGGGATAGAAGCTTTCACCAACCTGTGGTCAGTCCAGATCAGCTGGATGGGGGAGCCTATATTTATTTCCTCAAAATTAGAGAAGAACGGATCCAGTGTATGCCCATCACGGTGGGTGGGGAAGGTCACCCTCTGCGAGAGCTGTAAGGCTTCTAGATCAGCTAAACAGCTCCGAATGGAGGGCTGGGATGGGCAGTCAAAATGCAGGTTGAGGTCTCCTAGTACATTAAAATTCGCACATCCGAGAGCCTCCAAGCTAATAACATCCTGGAGAGCGGCCCTAAAGGCAGCATCGCAGCCCGGAGGACGATATATTAAATGGCCAGAGAAGGTATAATGATGGTTAAAAGAAATTTTAAACCGGGCACATTCACACCCCGAAAGCTTTAAGTCCTTCCATTCACAAGGATATCGGCGCTTCACTGCCATAGCAATTCCACCCCCTCTCGTGCCGCGAATAAGGGTGAACACGGCATAATCAGAGGGAAAAGCTAGATTTAACACCTTGGCTGCTAGGCGTTTTCCCCCCCCTGTGCTGAAAATTGCCATTTTGCTGGTGTCATGACGAGCTCAGCTCGTCATCAGCACAGCTCAACTGTGCATCATGACGAGCTGAGCTCGTCATGAGCATCGAAAGGGTTAATATAGAGGTATCTGTATCCTGTAGCCAGGTCTCTGTCATAAAAAACACGTCAGGGGAGTCGTTAGTAAGAAGGCCAAAGATCTCCAAATGGTGTTTAGCCCCAGACCTAACATTTAAGTTAAATATTCTAATAGGGCTTATCCCAGGCACGCAGTTCTGCCGGGATGAAGGCTCTAGAGAGCAACTGCGGGAGGGGGAGTGCAGTGACCAGCTGCAACAAGTGCAGCGGTAAGGACCGCAAAGCGGTGCTACTGGAGGCAAAGAACAAGTAGAAAGGCGGTCGCGAATAGTCAGCAGGTCTTCCCTGCAATAACTGATGTTAGAGGCAGTCATCATTAATATGCGCTGATGATAGAGTCCTGCCGCACCCCGCGCTTCCTTAGCGCTGACGGGCGCAGACGGGCAGGACTCTGGCGCGACTCAGGCGCAGAGAAGGCGCGCCCGCTGCGCTGATCCGCTGCGCGGTTGAGGGAGCAATAAGTAGGCGTCCCTCGCCTCAGCCAGAGCGCTAGAGCGCTCGACGAAGTACCCTGAGCCTGAAAGCACCACTACAATATGGCGCCCAATTTCAAATCCCACCCGAGGAGCCTGGCCCGCCAAACAGCGGTGGGGGATCCAATTTAGAGTGCAAGTGAGGGCGTTAAAGTAACCCGTTTAAGAGCAGGGAATAATAGAATGCAAATAACCAAAATACAAAAAGGGAAGTTTTAAAATAGTAGCGCTGTACAAGAGGCGCTTAGCACTATGCAGCAGCACGTTTAAGAGCAGGGAATAATACAATGCAGATTAACCAAAATACAAAAAGGGAAGTTTTAAAATAGTAGCGCTGTACAAGGGGCGCTTAGCACTATGCAGCACGCATTTACCTTCTCAGGCGCTCGCGCTTCTGCTCGCCTTAAGTAGGCGTCCCTCGCCTCAGCCAGAGCGCTAGAGCGCTCGACGAAGTACCCTGAGCCTGAAAGCACCACTACAATATGGCGCCCAATTTCAAATCCCACCCGAAGAGCCTGGCCCGCCAAACAGCGGTGGGGGATCCAATTTAGAGTGCAAGTGAGGGTGTTAAAGTAACCCGTTTAAGAGCAGGGAATAATAGAATGTAAATAACCAAAATACAAAAAGGGAAGTTTTAAAATAGTAGCACTGTACAAGAGGCGCTTAGCACTATGCAGCAGCACGTTTAAGAGCAGGGAATAATACAATGAAGATTAACCAAAATACAAAAAGGGAAGTTTTAAAATAGTAGCGCTGTACAAGGGGCGCTTAGCACTATGCAGCACGCATTTACCTATATATATACGTGAGAGTACTAAAATATATATTTTTTGTAGTTAAGTTTAAGCTATGTTGTATTCATTTACTTACTTTGTTACTGTAGAGACTTTATTTCTTAATAGCATGTCAGACCTTCAGGTTATGTGTCAGTCTGACATAGTGAAGTGTTACAGCAGTGAAGCAGTTGGACATTTCTGTTGCATTTTTATACTGTTTAAAATTTGTTTAGTTGAGAAAATATTGCTGATTGTTGATTTCAGTGGCTGTTTGTTTAGTAGTGTTTGATTTTTTGTTCCTTATATGGTGAACATTCATTATTTACATTATAGTTAGTTGGACATTTCACTCATACAAAACCATACCGATTCCGCCGTTATAGTTACTTGAGCTAACTATAACTCGCGCCCCCACAATGCACTGCTGGTGACGTCACATATTACATCATTCATGACATGGTCAGTGACATCACTGATGACATCATCCAGTGACTGTCTGTTTTTATAAAGTTTAAATATGTTTTATATATATATGCCAAGGTGTATTGAAGAATGAGTAGGTGTATAAGTGTCTGGATGGAGGATTTAGTAGGTGTGTGACTGACTGTATAAGTGAGTGATTAATGCATGGGTTAGTGACTAAACTGTGAATGTCTGTATCAGTCTGTCTATTGCTGTGTAAGCTGTTGCATTGGTTGGTGAGCAGCTAATGGTGAGTAGCTACATGAGTGTCTATGTGGGTTATTGATTGGTTGCCTGAGTATTTGTATAGGTGCCTGAGTGTATATGTGGGTGTGTGGGAGGTGTGTGACTCTGTGCATAGATGTGTAATGGGTTCATTCCCTGGGTGCTTGGGTTCAAGAGTGCATGTGGAAACAGCTGTATGGGTGGGTGAGTGTGTGTATGGGTGTGTTGGTGAGTGAATGGATATCTCAGTGCTACACGTTTAAGTAACTACATATGTAAATGGCAGTGTATGTGAGAGTTGGAGTATGTAAATGACTGTACATGAGAGTCAGTGACTGTGAGAGTGGCTGTATAAATGAGTATGTACTTTTATCAGTGATTGTATAAGAGAGTAAGTATATGTTAGTATCTTATGAATAAGTGAGTTGTGTGTGTACAACTGTATAAGTGAGTAAATAGAAGTGTGATTGATTCTTTGCATGACTGATATGTGTGAGTAACTGGATGAGTGGTGGTGTGCGAGTGTTTGTATAGGTATATGAGTGCCTATAATAGTGTTGTATTGATGAGTCACTGCATGTATGAGTGACTGTACGGGTGAATGAGTGGATATGTATGTAGACCTAGGGATCAGTGAGTGCGTACGTAGTAACTGGTATTGGTGTCTCTATTGTTTCGAAAATGGTAGTCTGTATTTTAGAGTGGGTGTATCAAAGGTTTTATTAAGGTGTGAGGAGGTGCATCAGATTTTCACGTGGATGATATAATCAGTGATGTCATCAGTGATGTCACTGACCAGGTCATGAATGATGTAATATGTGACGTCATCAGCAGTGCATTGCGGGGGCGCGAGTTATAGTTAGCTCAACTAACTATAAGGGCAGAATTTGTATGGTTTTGTATGAGTGAAATGTCCAACTAACTATAACGTCCCTGAAACCTATGGTTTTTTCAGTGCATTTGAAAGGTTTTTTTAAATGCTAATTTCTAATTATAACGTCCCTGAAACCTATGGTTTTTTCAGTGAATTTGAAACGTTTTTTAAATGCTAATTTCTAATTATAATGTTCATTAAACCTATGATTTTTTCAGTGATTTTAAATTATCATTCCATCAACCTAGTGAAAACAGCCGATATCGCCAGTTTTCCAGCAATAGCTTCTGCAAAAAGATTTGCCACAAAAGAGAGCGACAACTAAGCTAATAATATGTAGAGTAGGCGTTCCCGTGCAAAAATAACATGAAAACACCACTTCCTAATATTTTCAATGAGCAGCCAAATTTGGGGTGCGATCTAAAAACATGCGGTAAGCTGCGTTAGCAGTAAGAATTTAACATTTGCCTTTTACTGGTGTAAAGCAGGATGACTACCTACAGTGTCAAAGGGATCCCTGCCCAGAATCAGATCTAAAGACCAACACATGTCATAGAGTTACTGATCATGCAGCTCCAACACCCAAGAAGCCCACAACACCCTCTGCCACCACCCTCAGGAACTCCCCCCTGACCACCCCCCTCCCTACTACCACGAGGCAGCACTGAACAGGACAGCAGACCTTCCAAAAACGACATTGTCCCTCAGCCACACAATAGCTGAATGTTGGGAGATGTGGCAACCAAGTATGTGTGAAGGACGCAAGTCACCCATCAATAAAAAATGCACACCATACCAAGTGTAGTGGTGATGTGCTGGAAAGACCTCACTATGCAGAGCACAAACCTCTCCATGAGGACATATACTGCTGGTGCTTGTAGTGTTGTGGACAGCATATGCTACCATGTTACCTCTGGCAGGGGTGAAAACTTCGGTTATGTAACTTTGTCTCTGTCATTGTACAAGTACGTACGTAGAGGCTGGATCATTAGAGTACTGCAAGGAGAGTGTATAGTGAATTTATTAATGCTGGGGAATGGCGGACTGATTGTATAAGTACATTTGCTGGCGCAGCCTAACCCCGAACATGAGCTTGGCTCTAATTGGCTGCCCTCCATGTGCCAAAAACTGAAACTTGAACTTTGCATGGCCCTGTATTGCTATAGCTGCAACACTCCACTGAATGTGCAATAAACATTCATATCCACATAGATGTTTCATGTACACCATCTTTCAAGTGTGGAGCTATGGATGAATGTAGGTTCAGTGATTCCCTGTACCTTCCATATTGGCCATGTTGTGGGATTTGGTTCGCAGAGTAACACATTGGCGCTTGCGACCCGGGTGACTGCAGCACTACAAGAAGGACACCCGCAAAAGTTGATTGCTCGTACAACACAGGATAGAGCCACGCCCATAGCTCCAGAGTCATTCTTCACAGCCTCATGCAGGACTGGAATACCCCAGACCAGCCCACTCCTCTTACGCTTACAGGGAAGGACAACAACGCTACATGGCCCAGATTTCATTGCAGTGATCTGCTGGTCACAGCGTAGTTGTCAATAAGCAACAGCCACTCCTTCACGGCTGGTATACACCCATACCACACCCATCCAGCACAGGCGTCACAGGACATGTGACCCTGCCAATAAAAAAGACCGGGCGGACGTGCTGTATGCCATTTCAGAGTTGCTCGCACCGGATGCAGTGTGGCTGTTACAGGCACACCGGCACGGGACGGTGACTTTCGGTCCACTGAGGTACGGGTAGCGTAACTGCTGAGCGGGTGTGCAGCCTGTGGTGATGGCCCGTCCCGGCGGTCTGGACAGCTCAGGTTTTGTGTGCCGTACTGGACTGCAGTGTAGGCCTGAGCCATCAGACAGCTCAGGCCTATCGCCATGTGGCATTGCCTCGCTGGTCACAGAGTTAGTAGTTCCGCAAGGGCTGAGCCTGCGATGAAAAGCCGGGTACACTGGTATGTCCTCTGCCATGGCAAAATCAAGACCCAGCACCAAATGTGAGACCTGGTGGCATGCGGAGCGGGGCTGCATGATATACAGGGTACCCTGTCCGCGGGCTTGGTGCTTGCAGCGGCACGTGGTAGGCCCTCTTTTCTACATGCAGCTTGCGAAAGGTGAGCAGAGAGGCTTGTTTGTACAGTGGCGGGCAGTGGGAGAGGATGGGGTGCAGAAGCCTTGGTTTGCAGCAGCGGGCAGTCATCTCCGGGCAGTGGAAGTGGATGGGGTGCAGCAACCTGGGTGCGCAGCAGCGGGCAGACACATCTGGGCGACAGGAGTCGAGGGGTGTAGCAGCCTGGGTGTGCAGGAGGAAAACAGAGAGTTAGGCATGTGCAGTTGTATGTACTCTGCCATTACTGATTCTATACTATGTTTAAGATGACTAAACTTGAGGGCTGCACTATGTCCCAGCACGTGGTTGGAGACACACTGGTGGCAGAAAGGGGAGCAGTGAGGATTTTCTCTACAGTGCCAACACTCACTCTCCATCTCTTCCTTTCTGTCACCACACTCTCTCTCTCTCCCACACTCTCTCTTTCTGTCTCTTCTTCTCTCCCTCATTCTTTCTCTTTCTCTCTTCCTCTTGCTCACACTGTTTCTTTCTTTCTCTCTCCCTTCCTTGTCTCTCTCTATTTTTCTCTCTCTCATTCTTTCTTTCTCTCTCATTCTTTCTCTCTGTCTCCTTTGATGGACGCACAATCTTATCTTTCTTTTTGTCTTGCAGGCTGTTATTCACAAATTGTCGAGGGATGGCATGCCATGCCAGTACCTACTTTTATTTTGTTGTTTTGTGTAAATAAAATGTTTTATATGTAAATCCATAGATGACTGAGATTCTTATTTGTCCAACCTCACATGAATCTTCTTTATTATAATTGTGCAACATCAGCCAATTTGCTACATTCCAGATTTCCTACGGTTGCTTTCACATTTGTTTGTGGGGGATGAGAGGGGATGACGGACAAGGGGCTGGTGGCGAGGGGTGTCGGAGCAGTGTTGGGTGTCGGAGCTGCATGATCATTGGCTCCATTGCATCTGTTGTCGTTCAGGTGTGGCTCTGGGCTGGGCTCCCTTTCATGTTGCAGGTTGTAGTCCACTTTACACCAGGTCAGAGCAGGTGTAAACTTCCTGCTACTAACGCACCTTCTCGCCTGTTTTGTACTCTCTTAGACAATCTTGCTGGTTGTTGAGAAACTTGAGAAGTGATGGGCGAAGTGATGGGTTTGCACGGGAATGCCTACTCTACATCTCATTAGCAATATTTGCCGGGGTCGTCCGTGATGATGGTTTTTGAGGCTGCTATCGCTGGTAAATTGGTGATATGGGCTGTTTGCTCCAGCTTGTGAATGGTGCGTTAAATTTATCAACATTTTAGTTGCGATAAAGTGCCATTAACTTGGCGATGTGTCCTTGAGAATATACCCCTCAGTGTTTTGAAAGACTTAAGAAGTACTCGAGTGCCAGGCTGAGAGCCGCGCACCCATTCGCATGACAGGGCGAGGAGCTGCGCGACTCCTGGCCTGTCATAGCAAACAGCAGTGTCCCAGGGTGGGCACCCCGGGACACTGCAGGAGCTCGCCCTGGGGGTCACGGTCCCCTGAACCATCATGGGCTCCAGGAGGAGGGCCATGCGCCCCCCTCCCAACATGAGTGAAGCCCCGGGGAGGTGGTGGTCCCCGGGGCTGCGGGGGCCCAGCGGGCTCCCGCTATTATTTTTTAAGAAATGCCCCCGGAACTTAGCCCACCCGGGGGCCTCATTAAAATAAAATGCGGGAACCCACGCTTCATTGTTTTTAAGTAATTTCGGCGGAATTTGCAACCCTAGCCCAAGTTGTGCCAAAATTTCAACAAAAAAATGCTTTTTGTTGCCCCTGGGGGTCCTTCTGGGCAGGCCAAGGGGGTTAGCGTGTTTCTACCCGGCCCCCTTCTCTTGGTTTATATCTTTGTTTATCTGTTTTCTGGTGACTCGATTCTACAGAGTCACAAGATGGCTGCCAAAACTTCCAGGGTTGGAGTTTTGACAACCAATTAGAATGAAGCTCTTGGTTGGGAGGGGTCGTGATTCCATTGCATCCCTAGATATCAAAACTTTTATTTTTTGAATGTCTCATCAACTACAGAATGGATTTACACCATTTAAAAAAAAAGGTCGCTTTCTGATCCAAGCACTAACTTTTTGCCAAATTTGGGGTAATTCTGTTCAGTAGTTTCGGCTGTAGCCTTGCCCAAAGTTTCCTATGAGAAATTGATTTTTTGACTCTTATTTTTTTAATTTCTCAAAAACTACTGAACAAATTTACAACATTCTAAAAAGGTCGCTTTCTGAACCAAGCTCTACCTTTTTGCCAAATTTGGGGTAATTCCGTTCAGCAGTTCGGGCTGATGTCCGTCTCAAAATTTCCTATGGAAATCAACATGGGGAAAACGCGTTTTGGGACCGCCCTTTTTTCTCAGCCCACGCTTGACGAATCACCCCAAACTTTTAGGATGGGAGCTGACCTGGATAGACTTTTTGGGGATAATTTCGCCAATTTATCAAACAACGCCAAAGTTATTAGCAAATCAAAAAATGCTTTTCCTATGGAAACTAACTATAACAACCTACTGGCGACTGCCAGTAGGTAATATATATATAGCACAGAGATTCAAAAGAAAAGCACACTCTCAGAGGATATCACGCAGCAGTGCTTAAGTTTATGTGCTCCAGTAACGCATTTCGACTGCAAACAGTCTTGCTCACAGTTGAAACGGGTTACTGGATCAAATAAACGTAAGCACTGCTGTGTGATATCCTCTGAGAGTGCGCTTTTCTTTTGAATCTTTGTGCCTCATATTTTTCTGGTCCGCTCTGCCGGCACAACGCACCACCTTTCGATGATGTCTGGGATGACGGAAGGAGTGTTTGTGTGTGTATATGTATATAATTTACCTACTGGCAGTCACCAGTAGGTAGTTATAGTTAGGACCTATTTTCCATGAGAAATCCGCAATATTGTAGTTGGAATAACTTTGGCACCGGTTGACGAATCTTCGCAAAATCTTAAGAACTTATGGTCTGCTCCACTCCGCTCCTGTCCTGAAAGTCTCGGGGTGATTCAGCAAGCGGGGTCCGAGAAAAAAAGGGGGTCCTGAAACGTGTTTTCCCGATGCAATTTTCCATAGGGACCTTTAATCGCAGCTACAGCCCGAACTGCTGAACGGAATTACACCAAATTTGGCAGAAAGGTAGACCTTGGTTCAGAGTCGTGCCTTTTGGTTAAATGGTGTAAATCCGTTCAGTAGTTCCTGAGAAAATCAAAATTGAATTCACATATATATCTATGGCCACAGTGGATCCGCGCACCCTGCCGAGCACGAGCTGTATTCTAATTGGCTGTTGACACTCCAAATCAAGAAGTGTTGGCAGCCATCTTGTGCATCGGTAGAATCGAGGCACAAGAAACCTAAGAAAAAAACACGCAAAATGCAAAAAGGTGGCAGGGTAGAAACACCCTGTCCCCTAGGCCTGCTCAGGGGGTCCCACAAGGACCCCTAAGGCACAAAATTATTATTATTATTTTTTAAAATCGGCAAAATCCGCGCATGGTGTGCGGATCCTGACGATAAAAAAAAACCAAGGCACTTCTTTGGTAATTGACCCCTGGGGGGGCCAAATCCTGGGGGAATATTTATTATGTATGGGGAGCCCCCCAGCCCCATGGACCGCCACCCCGGGGCTTTTTTTAATTATGTGCAGGGGGTTCTCAGGCCCCCCTGCCCTGGGAACTGCCACCCCCTGGGGCTTATTTCAATTGTGTGGGGGGCTCTCAGGCCCCCCCAGCCCCGTAGCTTCTTTAAATTTGTTGTGGGGGGCTCTCAGGCCCCCAGCCCCGGGGACCACCACCGCCCCTGGGGCTTTTAGAAAAGAAGGGTGGAGGACTCACGACCCCCCGCAACCCCGGGGACCGCCTCCCCTGGGGCTTTTTTTTTAAATACCCTGTGGGGGGGCACAAGCCCCCCACATGCCCTGGGCACCGCCAGCTCCCGGTGCTCTAAATATGTAAATTCGGGGGTCCGTGACGGACCACCACCCCTTGGGCTTTGTAGGTTGAGGGAAGGTGGCCGTGCAGCCCCCCTCCTGGAGCCTTGTTGTGGCCCTGGGGACCGCAACCCCCTGGGCCTGCTCCAGCAGTGTCCCGGGGTGCCCACCCCCGGGACACTGTAGCTTTTTATGGCAGGGCGGGAGCCTCGCGTCTCCCACCCTGCCATAGCAAACTTTGTTTGCATTCTGAAAGAGAGAGCAGGGAAACCTGCTCTCTCTTTCAAAATGCAACCAAATTGCTTTTCCACACGGGGAGCTGCATCTTAGCAGCTCCCCATGTGGAAAAGCAATGCCGGCTCCCGTAGGAGGTGGCTCTCTCCAACGAGAAGCCAGGCCCCGGAGGATGGGATCCCTGGGGCCACAAGTGGCCCGGGAGGGGGCCACACAGCTCCCCTCCCCAAAGTAAAACATTTATGGGGTCCCCGGGCCATAATTGGCCTGAGGAGGAGGGCAACGCAGCCCCCCTCCAAAAGATTTGAAAAAAATAATAAAGGCCATCACCCGGGGAATGGGGTCCCCAGGGCCGATTAAGGCCTTGGGAGTAGGGCCACGCGCCCCCCTTCCAAATTATTATTATTTTTTTAATTAAAAAAGGAGTCAGGCCCTGGGGGAATGGGGCCCCTAGGGTAAAAAAAAATAGGAAAAGATGGGGGCCACACAGCCCCCCCTTCTTAAAAAAAGAAAGAAAAAAACGGCATCGCGCGGAGGCCCCGCCTCCTCGCTGCAGCACTATGTAAACTCGCCCCCTGGCACGTTTGCAGATGGGGAACGAATTCCCCTTGAATACTGGGGGTCCCTGGGGGCCAACTAGTGCCACCAGGAACCTCCAGTATGCGCCAGGGGGCTGTGTTGCAGAGAGGTGTTCTGAGGCCACGCCCCTTTTTACACCTCTCTGCAACGCAGCTCTGTGGCGCTCAATGGAGGTAGCTGGTGGGCTAGTTGCACCCCAGGAACCCTCAGGATTCAAGGGGAGGTAATCCCACAACTTAAAATGCGCCACTGGACAAGTTTGCACAGTGGGGAAGGGAGGGGGTGGGACCTGAGGTTATATGTTTGCAAACACGCCCTGTGGCACGTTTTAAGTTCAGGGATTTATTCCTCTTCAATCCTGAGGGTCCCTGGGGGCCAACTAGCCCACCAGGTACCTCCAGTAAGTGCCACAGAGCTGTGTTGCAGAGTGTTGTAAAGAGGGGCGTGACTTCTGAACACCTCTCTGCAACGCAGCTCTCTGGCGCATACTGGAGGTACCTGGTGGGCTAGTTGGCCCCTAGGGACCCTCGGGATTAAGAAGGAGGAATTAATTCTCCAATTTAAAACGCGCCACAGGGCGTGTTTGCAGTCATGTCACCTCTGGCCCCGCACCCTTCATTCACCATTGTGCAAATATTCCTCTAAAATCAGCTGAACTATGAATTCTGATTTACTCACCTGTTATCAGGAGAGACCTAAGTGATGCATCTTTGAGCCCAGTACTGATCCTGAAAAAAAATTCTAACCATACTTACCAGTAACTTGAATTTCCTGCCATAGGCTAACATTGACTTGTTTCACTTGGAAATTCTTCTAAGTGTGGAGTTTAGGAACTTACAAATATTCCTCTAAAATCAGCCGAACTACGAATTCCAATTTACTCACCTGTTATCAGGAGAGACCTCTGTGCTGCATCTTTGAGCCCAGTACTGATCCTGAAAAGTAATTCTAACCGTACTTACCAGTAACTTGAATTTCCTACCATAGGATATCATTGCCTGCTTTTTGCTGTATAAGTTTCTAAGTGTTGATTTTTGAAACTTACAAATATTCTCAAAAAATCGTACCAACAATAAAAACGTAATTACTTGCCTGTTTTAGATAGAGGTCCCAGTGCTGAATCTAGGAGTCCAGCACTGGATTACAAAAGTAACGTGAACATACTTTACCTGCAAATTGAATTTCCTTTTTATAGGATAACATTGGTAATTCCAACTGAAAAAAAAATTAAGACAATAATATAAATATATTAAAATAAAAATATAAAACAAAAAAATTCAGTTTCAATATTTTAAAAAACATTTATTTCCATTATAATAAAAATATATAATGTGATTTAAAAAATAAAATATGTAAAAATAAACAGTTAAAAAACTGTCGAAAATCAGTACAAAAAAGTACATATAACTAATATTACATTTAAAAATTATCATTTAAAAAACCTTAGAAATTCACTGAAAAAACCATAGGTTTCAGACATGTTATAGTTAGGAATTAGCATTTAAAAAACCTTAGAAATTCACTGAAAAAACCATAGTTAGCTGTACATTTCACTCGTAGAAAACCATTGAAATTCCTCCGTTATAGTTAGTTCTGCTAACTATAACTCGCGCACCCGCAATCCACTGCTGACAATGTCACATATCACATCATTCATCTCAAATTATATCTCAAATTACATCACTGATGACATCATCCACGTGACAATCAGATACACCTCATCATACAGTAGTATAACCTTTCTTCACTCACTGTAAAATACAGAGTACCATATTTGAATCCATTGACACACCAATACAAGTTTCTAAAAACCCACTCAGTGATTCCTAGATCTACACACACATCTAATCACCTATAGATTCACTCATACATGCTGTTAATGATCAATACAACACTATCAAATATACTTATGCACCTATATCAACATTATACACCAGCACACATCCTATTCACTTATGCAGTCATCCTACTCACTTATGCAAACAATGGATCATACTTACATTTACTCAGCTACACACTTATACAAACACCACTTCATTTATTAGGTCTCGCCTGTCGATGCGCATGCGCATCGAGCAAGCGAGACTATAGGGGCTCATCTACTCTTTATCTAACTTGCAAGGAATCGTGGCGATTCCTTGCAGTGCCGTGACTTTTAAGGTCAATGCGCATGCGCATTAAGCTTATGCGCATGCGCATTGACCTGTTTGTTTACCCGCTCCGCCCCCTCCCGCCGTGTCGCCTTGCCTACTCTCCCCTCTCCGCCCCCGTTCCGCCCCCTCCCCTTCCCGCCGTGTCGCATTTCTCCTCCCCCCTCCCCTCTCTTCCCTCCGGCTTCTTTTTTTTTGTTTATTTTACTCGCACCTCTCCCCTCTCCGCCCCCGTTCCGCCCCCTCCCCTTCCCGCCGTGTTACTTCTATGGGGTCTCAAACGTGTGCCGTCAGTGTTACATGCGGGTCTGAGCTATGTTACCAGCAATGGAACGTGTGGCCTGCAACATACACCTGGAGCTCCACAGCAACCCACCGAGCTGCCTCTTGGATTCATAGTGCCCTTCGGCCAATGCATTGACCACCCGAGCTGCTGTCCTTAGAAGCCGACACTTGCTGAGTGCACATCTCTTGAATGACTCACTGAGCTCTATCGCCAGGAGATGTCCTTGCTCTGCAGATCTTGCTTACTCTCCCCTCTCCGCCCCCGTTCCGCCCCCTCCCCTTCCCGCCGTGTCGCATTTCTCCTCCCCCCTCCCCTCTCTTCCCTCCGGCTTTTTTGTTTTTGTTTATTTTACTCGCACCTCTCCCCTCTCCGCCCCCGTTCCGCCCCCTCCCCTTCCCGCCGTGTTACTTCTATGGGGTCTCAAACGTGTGCCGTCAGTGTTACATGCGGGTCTGAGCTATGTTACCAGCAATGGAACGTGTGGCCTGCAACATACACCTGGAGCTCCACAGCAACCCACGAGCTGCCTCTTGGATTCATAGTGCCCTTCGGCCAATGCATTGACCACCCGAGCTGCTGTCCTTAGAAGCCGACACTTGCTGAATGCACATCTCTTGAATGACTCACTGAGCTCTATCGCCAGGAGATGTCCTTGCTCTGCAGATATGACCATTGAGAGAGCATCATGGAGTACAGCCCCTGCTCTGAAAAAAAGTAGGTCACGATTGGAAACTTCTTGAGGTTAACACAGCTTCTCTTCATTGTAGGTTTGATAAAATGAGTGCCACTGAGATGGGTATAACACCACTCATTATTTATTCTACTCTCCTCCCCCCTCCTCCTCTCCTCCCCTCCCTGCCTGCCGTGTCGCACCTCTCCCCTCTCCGCCCCCTCCCCCATTCCGCCCCCTCCCCTTCCCGCCGTGTCGCATTTCTCCTCCCCCCTCCCCTCTCTTCCCTCCGGCTTGTCTTAAGTACTTGTTTCTTCTTCAAGCTCAACAGTTGTGTTAAGCTTCGTAGGGTGTCTTCAGCCACAATTAGAGAAGATCTTTGATAGTTTTGGTCTTTTAAAGCCGTTCGTTTTCTGTAAGAAGCAGTTATTATATCAGACGAGCATTAACTTGCTCTGCGGAGCTTGGCTTCTTTCAAACTATAAATAATGTATCGAGCCCAGTCTGAGCGACTCGAAGGCTGTTCTGGACAGAGATGGATGGATGGCTGCGGCTGTCCATGTCATCGGACGGACATGTTCGTTTGGCTTTTGCAGTTGCTCAGGGACCTCAGCTTTCATAGCATCAAACAACTGCTGCCCTCAAGTGCCTCAACATTGTATCTCTCCGCTATTTGCCTAAGAGTGAAATGTGTGCCACTGCTGAATACGTTAAGTTCGCCTCGTTTCGGTTTCATCTTTTGGGGTGTTAATTAAACCCTGCTTTTGGCTGCCTGTAAACTTGCTTTGTGTGTTTGTATTTCAGGTGGAGAATCTACTCTTAAACTCGCCGCACTGCCGGGTCATGGTTTTGCATTTTCTATTGCATGGACGCAGCGCTGGTTAAACCGGCTCTAACAACATTGGATGCAATTTGCGTCGCATTGGGCAGTTTTCTGACTTTGTGGTGGTCCGCACATTGGTGAATGGAAAGGACCGCTTAGGGGAGATTTGTGGAAAAGAAAACCTGATACAATATTTATGCTTTAACAAGAGCTGTATACACCAGGCGCCAATCTGAAGACAGAGATTGGCTCATGAATTCCCTGCCAAATTATACAGGACTTGAGCACTTTGAAGAAACCACAGTCGGTGATCGTAAAATTAATTTAAGTATCCGTGTGTAAACAAGTTTCAATCAGTCTAATCATAATGTAAAAATTTTCTAAACTCCCTTGGGGTGATAAGATAGCCAGGCCTGCTTGCGGTATCTTAAGGCCATGAAATTAACTTGTGCCCAACACCCTTCTTTTTTATGTACTCTTTATAATGATGGAATTGTGCGGCTGCTGCGTTTTTTGCATAATTATTGATTTGCCGTGTTTGCCACATAATCCAACATCTGCCATGTAATCTTCAACGTCTCTCACCCTCACTCTCACTCATCCTCACTCACCCTCAACCCGTCACCCTCACTCACCCTCAACACCTCACCCTCACTCACCCTCAACCCCTCACCCTCACTCACCCTCAACACCTCACCCTCACTCACTCAACCCTTCACCCACACTCACTCACTCTCACTCACCCTCACTCACCCTCACTCACCCTCACTCACCCTCACTCACCCTCAACCCCTCACTCACCCTCACTCACCCTCACTCTCACTCACCCTCACTCACCCTCACTCACCCTCACCCTCAATCACCCTCAACGCCTCACCCTCAACGCCTCACCCTCAACACCTCACTCACCCTCACTCTCGCTCATCCTCACTCACCCTCAACACATCACACTCACTCACCCTCACTCAACCTCAACACCTCACCCTCACTCACTCACCCTCAACACTTCACCCTCAACACCTCACTCACCCTCACTCTCACTCATCCTCACTCAACCACCCTCAACCTCACTCACCCTCAACACCTCATCCTCAACCCCTCACCCTCAACACCTCACCCTCAACCCCTCACCCGCAATCCGTCACCCTCAACCCCTCACCCTCACTCACTCACCCTCAACCCCTCACCCTCAACCCCTCACTCACCGTCACTCTTACTCACCCTCACTCACCCTCACTCACCCTCACTCACCCTCATTCACCCTCACACACCCTCACCCTCACTCACCCTCAACTCCTCACCCTCACACAGTGCAATAGGTCTCAGAGCATTTGAGTTAGAGCTTTTAGAATTGTTTATGGCTTTTTTCTTTAGCATTGGCTACAGGGAACAAAAATGCTAAAGATTTACAAAAAAAACCCATAAACAATTCTAAATGCACTAACTCTAATGCTGCGAGACCTATTGCATTTCCAATGCTTGTTGATATAGATAGTAACTCATACTATCACTATTACAAATAGGTGAAATTAAATCTTTGGCCAAGATGGCGGCTGGGTGAGACCTCAGCAACTCACCTCCACACTGCTCCAACCCTCTAACGAGTATCGGCCGAGAATGTGCCTTGGCCTTGTGTACTGGAATCACTGGTATCACTGGCGTACAACGGATCGGGGACTGATCAAAAAATGAGGTAGTCTGAGGCTGATCACCGATGCTGCAATCCTTCCCATAGTCCGCGCTGGGAAGCGCTAGCCCGGCTACTGCTCACAGCGATCTCCGGCTGGGGTAAATCGACGAGAGCAGACCTGGGTTGCATAGCAACCTAGACGCCGACCAAGACTCCGGAGAGACGGCGTGCACGAGGATCGCTATGGCGGCAGCCCGAGGAGTAACGCGGAGCAAGACACGCTCCACTGTTATTTACGAATCTAGGACCCTATTGTAATTTTCCCGATTCATGCCCATATATAGGTATAAATCACACGATCCTTATATAGGCATAGAAATCATACCCATATTTAGACTGAGCCTATGCAGCCCAAATACGGCATGGCTACTTCCACTAAGTTCCGAGATTCCACAACGATTTCTTGGAAAAACCCGCCTTCAGCAGCTACGGACTTCCCCTTGCCTGAATAATTATTTATCTAGGAAATCATGGAGTTTTCAAAGAACTGAGTCTTTGATGATGTTAGTATGTCCAATCATACGTCAAATTCGGCACCTCCAAGGTATAAATATGCCTACATTTGCCCAGACAAACACACAGTGGTTTGGAGCAGTTCGACTATCTACTTGCCCGACGCGCCCTGCAGCAGCAAGTGCCGAAGGAAGCCAACCCTCCAGCGGACGCACTGAGAGACGCTCTCTTTTCTCCTGCCGAGAAATCCAGCTCCAGTGTTTCCAGGCTACCCTTGCGGGTTGCTGGGAAATCAAGTCCTGAGAGAGAGATACAAGACCTCCTTCATTCTAAAAACAAGGTACGGAGCTGATTAGACCCTTAGAGAATTCTTGGAAAAGATTCTTGGCAAAAGAATACTAAACTTAAGCTACACCTCACTTACTTCTTCCCTCGTACTAGACCTAGTTTAGGTACACCGGAGTAGGCGTATTTTAGAAGCACCAGTTGAGTACTTCTTAGTCATTATTTTATCACTGTATGTATTTTATATATTTTAGGTATTTTATGGCTTAGAAACCATGCTCTTGTAGTATTATTCATAATACTCTTCGCATTATATGCCTTATACTTTATAACCAGTGTTATGATTGTAGCAGTGCATTTCTTATGCTTGAGAAAGAAGACTGTTCAAGAAATACTTTTTATTGAAAACGCCCGTCTCTCTATTTTCTCAGCACCTCAGGTGAAACAAATGAAATAGCCATCTATTGTTTCCGTGACTCTAGAGATTGATTTCTTATACTTGGGAAACAAAGTTGTCATGTTTATGCGGTTGTCAGAAACAAATCCCTTCTTGTGAATTTGAGAAAGTTTCTAGAGACCTCTGAGCTAGCTGGCACTCACAATTAAGTCTAATATATTCGAATGTCTGACAAAATATCGAAAACTAGAATATCGATGTACAAAAATATCGGAACAAAATTATCGATGTCAAAAATATCGGGATCCTATACTTAATTATATATCTACACAAATATCGATTTTTTAATATCGATATACAAAAACATCGTTTACTGTGATATCGACTACATTTATATCGGAATACAAAAATATCGCTATCTGCAAAATATAATGACATTTACAAAAATATCGAAAACAAAAATATTGTGCACTTAAATATCGGAATATTAACTATATCGACTTTTGTAAAGCTTTTCTTTACATAATTAATTAACGCTTTATATGTTTTCACATCAAAAATAACATACAACACTTTCATTTCTACTATACACACACTATAAAATCAAATTCTTTTTTATATTGGTTAAAAAAATGTCACCTACACATATAAAAATATTCTATGGTACTGTGTATACTTTTCTAATTATTGTTTGATTTTAAATTCTAATACTAATTAATGTCAACAGAAATTCAAATCTACTAACTAACCAATCACAACCCTAATTTTTTAAATGAACCAATAGTAAAGTAATTACTACTGACACTCCCCTATATAAGCAATGAAAACGTAAGCACAAACTACTTGCCAAAAGTCACAGAAGGAGATTCATCTCTATCCGAATTGCTGCACAACAAGAAGAAGAACGAGACTCTAAACCTACTATTACATCTACTAAGTAAGTAAATAAAATATATAATACATTATTTGCTAATTGTATTTACTTACCTGCTAAATACCCAGTGGCCCTTTGCTATTCATACTACTTAACATTCTAAATAATGATATAAAATTATTTTTTTTAGATACTACCACTACTGATAATTGTACTCCAAATAATTGTGAACAAAACATAGGAATACAGATTCAGATAAGTATGTAAGTAATTTGACATTGTTTCATTATGTGCACATTAATCTAAACACCATGAAATAATGACTTTTGCACACCATCTTTTTATTTTTCTGTAGATTCTGCTACTGAAAACTGCACTACTACAGAACTAAGGACATCAGTACTACATCTATAATCCTTTATATTAAGTAAGTAAATAAAATAGAAAGTGCTTCATTTGCTAGTAATACTTAATTACCTGCTAAATACCCAGTACCCCTTTGCTATTCATTGCAGTTAACATGCTAATAAATTATCTACTACTATTTGTTTAAGATACTACGAGAACAACCTTGACCCAGTCCTGAGGCGGAAGCCGGGGCTGGAGGTACTCTGCTGTTTTAATTAATTGGTACATCTCACTGCTCTTTGTTCTCGTGTGGTGTCACAATTTCTCTTGTGTTTTAATAACAAACGAAGCATTTTCTCAGCGCTCGCTCGCTCTCACCTGCGCTCAGCTGATCCTAATAGCTGGTCGCTGCTCCCAGATTCTTGCCGGCAGCCGCCATCACCTGCGGCGTGCACGCTGACTCCGCCCACTCTGAGGCCACGCCCCCTTCCTCGCCCTATACATGTGCATACACAGGACGCGCAGCGGACGAGCGCAGCGGGAGCGCCTAAGGCAAGCCCGTCTGCGCCCGTCCGCGCCAAGACCGCGCCAGGCGCAGGAACCTCTGCCCAAATCCCCCATAGCATCAGATATGCTCCCAACTACCTTCGTAGCCTCCGTGGCAAGACCGACTGTTCTTGCAAATTTGATCTATCCAAAGTAGTCGGCTCCACCAGCTGTACTAAATGTCGCTGGACACTCAATCTCGACTCTGTCCTGCCTACCTCCACTAAAAACCAACGACCCTTCTTCACAGGCGGCTTGATAAATGCCCGGTCGATGTGCAAGCACAGCCAGGACATTCACGACCTTATCATTGACCATGACCTTGATTGCCTCATGATCACTGAAACCTGGCTCACTGAAGACAGTAACCCCAACATAGCCGTAGCTCTCCCCCAGGGTTACTCCTTCCATAGACAGGACAGACAGAAAGGCAGAGGTGGAGGCGTAGCAATTATACTGAAGAACACCTTTAATTGCCACACCTTCTGCCTTGACCCTCTCACAGATGCAGAGGGACTTGGCTTCTCCATCAAACTCGGCCAATCCCTCTCCCTCTCAGGTGGCCTGATCTACCGCCCACCTGGCAATGCAGCCAAGTTTCTCGACTCTCTTAATGACGCTCTAGGACATTTCCTACTTCGCTACCCCCACTTCACTCTCCTAGGAGATTTCAACTTGCACCTCGAGACCGACGCCGATTCTCAAACCAGCAATTTCTTGCAAACACTTGAAATCTTCAACCTACAACAAAGCGTCAAACTACCTACCCACTCCCTTGGCCACACTTTGGACGGTGTTTGCTCCAATTTCCCCTCCATCACCACCCTATCCCCCTTACCGCAGATTTGGACTGATCACTGCCTGATCCCCTTTCATATCTCCAGCTGCTACCCTCCTACCAACCATAAACGCACTCTTCACCATTCTTACTCTACTAATTGGAAAACGGTCCAGAAAAACCTAACCCTCCATCCTTTCTCCCCAATCAGTGCCCCATCTCTATCCGGTAACATCGACAGAGATGCAGCCCGCCTTGATAACTGGCTCGCACTAGAAATTGCCAAACGATGCCCATCCAATCATCAGGATAGCACTTTGAAGAAAACCAAAATCAAAGCCCCCTGGTTCACGCCCGACTTAGCCTCCGCACATCTTCTCTGCAGGAAAGCGGAACGTAAATGGCGCAGAACCTACGATAATGGCGACCGAAGCACCTATATTCTGCAGAGGAAAAGCTACCTCTCCACCATCAAATCGGCCCAAAAAACCTATTACGTTAATGCTATTAAAGAGGCCAGCCAAAAGCAAAAAACTCTGTTTTCAATAGTTAAAACCTTCACCAACCCCAAAGCTCTCCAACCCGAAATTCCCCCATCACAAGAGCTATGTGACAAGATCTCGGATTACTTCGACGATAAAATCACATCCATCCAAAAAAACTTTCCCCCTCCCCCTCCCACTCCAACACAAAACTCCCCTGAGCCAGACAAACCATGCCCGGCCGACTATAGTCTCAAAAATTTCGCTCCGGTGACCCTCGCCCAGACAAGAGAAGCGATCCTCTCTTGCAAATCTGGCTCCCCCTCGGACCCCTGTCCACCCAAGATTCTCCACCTTATCATTAATGAAGTTAACCCCATCATCAATGAAGTAATCAACCTATCCCTCAGTTCTGGCTCTGTTCCACTCTCATGGAAAAAAGGCGTGGTCAAGCCATTGATGAAAAAGGCGAATAAATCCCCTACGGACTTGACCAACCTCCGCCCTATCACCCTGCTACCCGCTCTGGGTAAAATAACAGAACAGCTAGTCCACAAAGAGCTCAAGACCTTTCTGGATTCCCACAATTTACTCCATCCCCAGCAATCCGGGTTCCGGTCCAAACACTCAACGGAAACCGCCCTAATCGAACTGACCGACACAATCAAAACCTTACAAGACCAAAGGAAGAATGCGATTTTGATCCTTCTTGATCTCACGGCAGCTTTCGATACCATTTCCCACTCCATCCTGATCAACAGACTCATTGACATCGGCATCTCCAACTCAGCCCTTTCATGGATCAGATCCTTTCTCAGCGATAGGTCCCAAACCGTCACCCTTGGTTCCTTCCGATCCAGTGAGAAAAAGGTGTCTTCCGGTGTCCCTCAAGGGTCCATCCTAAGCCCCCTCCTCTTCAACATTTATCTTATTCCTCTTCTCACCCTGATAGAATCTTTCGGTATAACCGTAACGTCCTATGCAGATGATACCCAGCTCATCATCCCCCTTGACGACAACTCCAACAAGGCAGAGCTCAACCTTAAACACTGCCTAACGGCAGTTTTCCAATGGATGGACGCTAACCACCTTCGCTGCAACTCAAATAAAACCGAGATCCTCCCCATTGGAAAGAATGCCTCGTTCTGCCCTGCCTTGTGGTGGCCTGACAACTCTGCAGCTCCCCCTCAGACGGTCACCTCTGCCAGAAACCTCGGAGTCCTTTTTGATTCTGACCTCTCATTCGATCTCCACGTCACGTCCGTAGCAGGAAAATGCTTCGGCATAATCAAATCCTTGCGAAAATTCTTTGATTTTCTCCCCCTCGACTCCAGAAAGACCGTCACAGTGGCCCTCATCCTCTCGCGAGTGGACTACTGTAACGGCCTTCTAGCAGGGACCAAGAAGTCCACTCTTTCAAAACTTCAAAGTGTCCTACACACCGCCGCCCGCCTTGTTCTAAAACTTCCACGTAAATCTTCCATTTCTGCAGCTCTGAAATCCCTACATTGGCTCCCCTTGCACAAGAGAATACTCTTTAAGATTCTCACCGTCGCCTTCCAAGCATTTAACAAATCAGGTCCCTCCTATCTCTCCAGACGCTTCCCTCACTACAACCCAAGTCGCTCCCTCCGATCCTCACAAGAAAACTTCATGACCTCTACCAAATTTAATCTGAAATCTAAAGGCGGTAAAACCCTTAGCACCCTGGCTATTAGAGCCTGGAACAGCATGCCAAGTCATCTCAGACACCAGACGCTTGAGAAACCTTTTAGGAAACTCCTCAAAACTTGGATTTTTAACCTTTCCGATGACTGGACCAAAGCATCAATCTAGTTCCCCCCCACCCTACTCTGTGATCTGGTATCAAGGACTTATAGCGCCATGATGCTCCTTCCGGAGCGAACGCTGCGCTTTATAAATACCCCTCCAAATATCCAAATATCCAAATATTTTACTCAAAATAACTGTGAACAAAGCATAGGAATACAGATGCCAAAATATATGTAAATAATTGCACATTGTTTCATTATGTCCACATAAATGTAAACACAATGAAATAATTATTTTTCTCCCACATATTTATTTTTCTCTATAGATTATACTACTAAAATCTGCTCTACTACTCAACTAAGAACATCAGAACTATTTCTACAATACTTTGTCCTAAGTAAGTACATAAAATAGAAACTGCATAATTTAGTACTACTAATTATTTACCTGCTAAATACCCAGTGGCTCTTTGCTATTCATACTACTTAACATCCTAAATAATAACATATTATTATTTTTTTAGATACTACAACAACTGAATTTTCTTCTCAAACTAACTGTGAAGAAAGCATAGGAACACAGAATCGAATAACTATGTAAGTTAGGTTACATTGTTTAATTATGTGCTCAAAAATCTAAACACAGAAAAAAAATCAGTTTTCCTCAACATATATTTTTTTCTCTGTAGATTCGACTTCTGAAAACTGCAATACTAATTAACTAAGGACCTCAGTACTATTTCTAAAATACATTTTAGTAAGTAAGTATTATGCAACTGCAATAAATGTGTAAAAACAATACTAACATTTATAACTGTTTTAATAATTTTCTATGACATATTCTTTATTTACAGAGCAAACAGAGTGAATAGATATACAGACAACATACAGAACTTCACATTCTAAACAATAGTAAAACAAATCACTAAGTAAGTATATTAAATAACATATTTACCACATGTTTCAAAAAACCTACCAACATGGTGATTAAAGTAACTCATATGTTCCTTATTTTTTAAAGATAACACTACAAAGTATTCTACAGAAGCTGAAGAAAGAATTATACTGCCAAATACCAACCACAAAAAATTATGTAAGTATCTTCACAATGTGAATAATGAAGATACACTTTTGTAGTAAAAATGAGCTTTATAATTGCTAATTTACCTAAACATTAATTAATAATATACTACTTTCATATTTCTCATAACAGCTACAAGAACATCAAAACCATTTATCCTCAACTAAAGAAGCAAGAAAGTCCTAAGTTTAGCTTTACATTCTAAAACACGTAAGTATAAACATTCCTACTTATCACTAACATAGATTATTGATCACATTTAAATTGACATTAACTATTATATATATTTTATAGATATACAAAGTACAAAATGACCGAAGGAGCCGAATTTGTGACCAGCCAAAAAGGAAAATTATTATTATGCTACATGGGTTACACGTACACACAGGAAAAACAATATGGCATGAAAGTGAATTGGAAATGTTGCAAATATTATTCCAACAAGTGCTATGGCAGAGCAACAACAAAAGAAGCTACAGTACTATATACTAGGGAACATAATCATCCACCTAATATTACAGAAATAGAAGTCAGAACAGCTATGGAAAGTATAAAAGAAGCTAGTACCGGATCCCAAAAGCAAACTAATGTCATTTTAAAAGAAGCCATTCCAAAAATTCCCAAAACAGCCTCAACCCAAATGCCAAACATCCTATCATTAAAAAGAACTATAGCACGGACCAAAAAAGCTACAACTTCTTCAACACCATGTCCTAGAACATATCAGGATATTAGTTTTAGTGCTAACGAAATAATAACTTTAAATAAACAACCCTTTATAATTTATGACAACGAAAGCAATGAGAATAGACTTATAATTTTTGGTACCAGTATGAATTTAGTGAAACTGCAGCAAAGCCAATATTGGATGATGGATGGGACATTTAACATCTGTCCCAAACCATTCTTCCAATTATACACAATACATGGCCTCTATCACAACTGCAATATCCCTTTGTTATATGCACTATTGCCTAACAAAAACAATTCTACATATATGGAATTATTAAATGTCATAAAACAAAAAACCAATGATTTCTCTCCTGACAAAATCATTCTTGATTTTGAGCATGCAATGCTCTCAACTATTCTAAAAATCCACCCCCATACCTCCATTCAAGGGTGCTATTATCATTTCAACCAGTGTTTATGGCGACACCTTCAAAAAACTACCCTAAGTGTAGAATATGCTACAAATTCATCATTTGCTTTTCAAATCAAAAAACTTAAAGCACTTGCCTATGTCCCTACAACAGATGTAGCTGAACATTACAATATTATCATAGACAGTCCATTTTACAAACAAAACGAAGCTAGATTAACTCCTTTTCTTGATTACTTTGAAGACACCTGGGTAGGCAGACTCCACAGATCTGGCCACAGAAGAAATCCAAAATTCCTCATTCCCTGGTGGAATGTGTACAATAGTACCCTTAACGGGGAGTCAAAAACTAACAATGCCGTTGAAGGTTGGCACAATGCATTTGTCCAATCAACTGGCAGAAGCAAACCTAGTCTCGAAAAATTCATAAAATGCCTACAGAAAGAACAGAGCTATCAAGAATTTAGAATGGACCAATCTGTAACCGAAATTGTCCCTAAAACATCCAAGCAAAATAAACAAATGCACAAGTACCTGGAAGAGCAGGTTAAACTTTACCCTAATACGAAAGGCATAGAATACCTAAACATCATAGCCAAAACACTACTGTAAATAATTCCGAAACTGTTATAAAACACCAAATGTAGCACCTAAGTATGTGAAAATATGTAATGTGAGCTTCTAATGTATTTAATGTATGCAATATATAATGATATTATTTTAATATATGCACACATTAAAACAAAATAATAAGTTAAAAACAATTCCATAATAAATATGACATTACCCACCCACAAAAATAATAGAAAGCAAACACTTACCAATTGTGTTGTCTATCCAATAACGTCCATTACCACCAAAGTAATCCAGGTAGTGCAAAAGTAACCCAAAAAAAAATGTAAAAAATACAACTGTTCCACAATTACGAATTCCACGCGGTCCTTAGCCATCGAACTACCATAAAAAACCCGAAAAAGTAGAAAAAAAGAAAGAATCGCTCCGGAAAACCAGAAAAATGTAAAGAAGTGTTTGTAAATCAGTGTTGGATGAAAAAAACTAACACTTCCTTAAAAAAAAAACGGAACTTCTGATGTTGCGTACACCTATGAAAAAAACATAGAAAACAGACATTCCCACCCACAATAATTAACAAATAATTAGAGACCACCATATTAACATTGATGATGTAATGTTCGATATACCCTAAAAGACTTAAATGAACTCTATAAATAATTAGTTAACTAACTAACACGACGTGTATATACCATACGTAAATATGTGATTTCAAAATCTGAAACATAGCTCCCTCACATTCAACAGCACTAAATGTAAGCTCACTACTCTCAAACCATAATAATAATACACATATAACATATAAAATGAACCTTACCTGCAGCGACGTGAAGTGTTTCCCAACCGCGATCAGCCCTTCTTCCAAATAACCCAAAACGACCAAACCCGGTTACAAAAGAAAGCACCAAAAATGAATAAAATAGTCCCAAGTGTAAAATATAATATCTATACAGAACCAAATGTGTTAAAAAAGAAGTATTAATTTATGTTATATAGAAAAATTGTAATTTTTTATCCTACAAATAAATCATGAAAAAAATGTACATGAATATAATAATTTAATATGATTAAAACAATGATGTTTATGTTAACAATGTTAAAAAATGTAAGTACATTGTCACAAATTGAAAAAAAACTTTAAAAAAAAGGAAAAATGTTTTTTTATATTTTAAAAATGTGATCTTCACAAATGAAGCTGAGAAAAGCTTAACAGAAAAATATTTGTGTTATTTGCATTTATTTTCTGACATAACAATATGTAAAAGAGATAATAAAGAATGTTAATTTCATATGAAAAAGAAGAAAATTAATAATGGTTCTGTATAGTTGTTATTAAGTGTGTTTATAAAAGTTTTTTTCTAATGAAATGTAAATAAAAAAATATTCTTATGCATTTATGTTATTTGTTAAAATGTAAATAAAATAAAAGTTTATAAAATCATGCTGAATATTTTATTTTATTATCTTACTAAAAAGTATCAATGTAATAAAGAATAATTAACTGTATATTACATGTGAGTATATGTTGGACTCTAATAATGTAATGAATAATATACAAAATCCAGTGTACATTAAATTACAATAGGTGTTGCACAGTAATAACATAAGTATTAATATTCCTACTGCATTCTACATAAAATGTTAATATGTACTATACACTAATTAATTAGAATAGATTATTCCAACAGTAGTCTACAGTAAATTAAACTTGATGTAATGTTATATATGTATAAATTCCTTTAATTGATTAAATGAAAAATAAATATATTGTTATCCTGTAGAACTAGGTACCAAAAACAAAAAATTGACCCTGAACCCTACAAATACTCCTTTACCCTAAAAACAGAACACTGACCCAGTACCCCAAAAATAGACCTTAACCTAAAAACTTAAAACTGACCCAGAACCCAACAATGACCCCTTTACCCACAAACTGAAAACTGACCCTGAACTCAACAAATACCCCTTTACCCAAAAACTAAAAACTGACCCTGAACCCTAAAATTAGCCCTTCACCCAAAAACTGAAAACTGACCCTGAACCCAACAAATACCCCTTTACCCAAAAACTAAAAACTGACCCTGAACCCTAAAATTAGCCCTTTACCCAAAAACTGAAAACTGACCCTGAACCCAACAAATACCCCTTTATCCACAAACTGAAAACTGACCCTGAACCCAACAAATACCCCTTTATCCACAAACTGAAAACTGACCCTGAACCCAACAAATACCCCTTTACCCAAAAACTAAAAACTGACCCTGAACCCTAAAATTAGCCCTTTACCCAAAATCTGAAAACTGACCCTGAACCCAACAAATACCCCTTTATCCACAAACTGAAAACTGACCCTGAACCCAACAAATACCCCTTTATCCACAAACTGAAAACTTACCCTGAACCCAACAAATACCCCTTTACCCAAAAACTAAAAACTGACACTGAACCCTAAAATTAGCCCTTTACCCAAAAACTGAAAACTGACCCTGAACCCAACAAATACCCCTTTATCCACAAACTGAAAACTGACCCAGAACCCAACAAATACCCCTTTACCCAAAAACTAAAAACTGACCCAGAACCCAACAAATACCCCTTTACCCAAAAACTAAAAACTGACCCTGAACCCTAAAATTA
Source organism: Lissotriton vulgaris (assembly GCF_964263255.1). Taxonomy (NCBI): domain Eukaryota; kingdom Metazoa; phylum Chordata; class Amphibia; order Caudata; family Salamandridae; genus Lissotriton; species Lissotriton vulgaris. The sequence goes on along the minus strand of NC_141687.1, from coordinate 708,392,734 downwards.
GCCCTTTACCCAAAAACTGAAAACTGACCCTGAACCCAACAAATACCCCTTTATCCACAAACTGAAAACTGACCCAGAACTCAACAAATACCCCTTTACCCAAAAACTAAAAACTGACCCTTAACTCAACAAATACCCCTTTACCCAAAAACTGAAAACTGACCCAGAACCCAACGAATACCCCTTTACCCAAAAACTAAAAACTAACCCTGAACCCTAAAATTAGCCCTTTACCCAAATACTAAAAACTGACCCTTAACTCAACAAATACCCCTTTAACTACAAACTAAAAACTGACCCAAAACTCAACAAATACCCCTTTAAAAAAAATAATTAAGTACATTATTACAATTAATTACAATACAAATTAATTAATTACAAAGAATTGCGTAAATAATAATTTAGCCTATATAATATTAATTAATGAACTAATTATTATTAATTATTTACCAATTAGGTATAATGTACAAATAATTATTTACAATTATTAATTAATGATTTAATTATTAATAAATTACTTCCCACCCTTATCCCCTATAAACCCAATAACCCACTCCTAAACCTAGAAATGTAATTTACAAATAACAAAATTTTACATAAATTTAGAAATACTAAATAAACATGTATGTACATTGAAATATTTAAGTAAATATTACATATTTCTTATTTAATATTAATTAATTACCAATTAATTATTAATTAATATTATAGACTATATGAGCTTAAATAATTAACTAATTAATTATAATTAATAATAATTAATTAACAATTAGGTATAATGTACAAATATTTAATAACATTTATTAATTAATGATTTAATTATTAATGAATTACTTCCCACCCTTATCCCCTATAAACCCAATAACCCGCTCCTAAACCTAAAAATGTAATTTTTAAAAATAATATTTTACTAAATGTAGAAATACAAAATCAACATGTATCTACATATATTTTTTAAAATATATATTTATAATTTCATAAATAATATTTATTAATTATCAATTAATTATTAATTAATAATATAGACTATATGAGCTTAATTAATTAACTAATTAATTATAATTAATTAACAAATAGGTATAATTTAGTATTTTTTAATAACATATATTAAATAATTATTAATAAATTACTTCCCACCCTTATCCCCTATAAACCCAATAACCCGCTCCTAAACATAGATATGTATTTTTAAATATTTTATTTATAATTGTTTTATTTATAATAATACAACATTTTTAATACTTTTTATATACAATTATTTTACTTTTTCCTATACTATTGATTATTTCCATTACTACACGATATTTTTTTTTAACGATATTTTGACACTTGATATTTTTTTTGTCGATTTTTTTGCATACTCACCTATTTCGATATTTTTGTATCCGATATTTTTGCTTACCTATATTTTTGACCTTCGATATTTTTACTTCGATATTTTGTCTTTCCGATATTTTTTTTTCGATATTTTGTCTGATTACCAATATATTCTATAGAGACCCAGTCCACCTAAGTCCTACGTCAAATCTATAGTATATGTTATTCCAATGCGCAGAGCCTATTGGAATATAGGAACTACACTACATGGCGCCCAACGTTAGGTAAGGGGATAATTTAACACTAGATACTAGAGTAACTCAGTTGTGCTTTTCACACAGACCTTTTTCCTGTGAAATACTCCAATAGACGTCTGGAGTAGGTTAAAGGATAATATCCGCCAAAACTGAGTAGGACGAAAAAAACTATGTATTAGTTTTTGGTTTTAGTTCAATGTTGAAGGATACAGTGTTCCAAAATATTGTGCACCTAATCTATGTTTCCTTGAAACTTGTTCTGCAACAAAATGTCGAATAGTGACGACGAAGTAGCTAGAGCTGCAGCTCAAGCAGTTTTAGACAACAGAAATCTCATACAGAATGACCCGGATGTTATAATCATACCGGTAAATGTAAAAAAACGATAACTTACAAACTCATAAATAATGGGGTATCATCGAGAGGTGGTAAAATAATCTTTGTTATAGAGGCACATGAATATCGGCAGACAGAAGTATTCTATTCATGGATTCATTTTCCTCCAGTAGATGCAGGAACACATGAGTTCCACTACTTCAAAGTAGAGGAACCTCCAGCAGAATACAATCCTTACGAGGACATTGAAATTCCAAATAGCAAGCATAAAAATCAGAAATGCCGAGGACCCTGAGGACACAACTCAAGAACGGGGAGTGGGCCCAGACAATGCTAGACAGAGCAGCAGAAGTCACCATAGTTTGCAAGATCTTTGAGGATCATCTGGAGACAGTCGACTTGAATGAATGCATCCAAGTTGAAACTGCCGACACCAGGGTTAGTGTACCCCATAAGTTATATATTTGTCAGGGAGTGCCCACATGGGGAGAAGATAATTATGCCAGCCTTCTCAAATCACATTCCAATTGATAAAAAATACACCTATGCCAGAAAATGGGCTGTAGCCCAGGCTCCAGCATTATACAAAAATCACGTAGGATGGGATGAGGACTATCCTCATCATAAAATACAATTAAAAAATCAGCCTACTGCAGAAAGGCAATATCCTGTAAAACAGGAAGCTAAAAAACAGGTCAGGGAGATTTTAAATCAACTTGAATACCAAGGGGTGATTGAAACATGCACCTCGTCAATGAACAATCCTTTGTTTCCTGTCTCCAAACCAGACAATTCATATCATCTAGTTTTGGATTACAGACATTTAAACTCTTGTTGCAAAACATTTGCAGTATGAAATGCACACAGTGCAGCATTGATGAATAACATCGTGCAGAAAAAATATAAAACCACATTAGATATTTCAAATCGGTTTTTCTGTCAAAACATTGCACCTGAAAGCAGGCATTTGACCGCTTTCTCAATAATGGGGACACCGACAATTTTGACGTCTCCCCCAAGGATTCAGGAATAGTCCAGGGTTATTTTCAGCCAGGGTAACAGAGTTACTACAAATGTATGATGATGAGGCATTATCTTATGTCGATGACATCTATCTTATAGACGATGATTTGGACATCCACTTGAAAAGAGTGAACACCATAATACTCGGGTTCGCATCTGAAGGGTATAAATTAAATTTTTAAGAAATCACAAATTGCCCACCTCAATGTCCTATTTTTAGGCTACGAGTTATCAAGTAAAGGCAAAAGCCTGGCAGCCAACTTCATAGAGAAATGTGCGCTGCTCTAACCTCCAAAGATGCTGAAAAACTTACAGTCAATTCTAGGTTTCCTGAATTTTGGAAGAACTTATGTTCTGAATTACGCAGAAAGGGTTAAACCTCTCTACGAACTAATCAAACCTGATTTCAAACCAACAAATTAGACTCAAAACCATACAGAAATTTTGCGTTCAATACAAACAGACAAGTTAGCAAAAACACAGTTAGAAACACGCGACAATATGCGCAATCGTGTGATCCGAATCATCCCAGGAAGATGCGGATTCACATACCTGACCTTTAATGAAGGTGAAAAGGTACCAATAGCATACAAATCACACTTGTACACACTAGCAGAAATAATATTCACTTCTACAGAAAAACTTCTGACAGCGGTTCAAACTGCAGTAGCAAAAGAGAGAGCTCTCGCGCAGGGTAAACGCATAATGATCGTTACACCTGTACCTGCCTTAGAGGCAGTGACGAAAGCGAGCATTCCAAATGCTAAGGCTTTGCATCCGAGATGGATACAATGGGTTTATTCTCTTGCTGCAACAGACGTTGAATACGTCTTTGACCCCTACTTGAAGACACAGGAATTCCTACAATACGAACACAAATGTCCTCTGCCGACCGAGATTCTGCCTCTAGAACATTACGGATGTATAATTTATACAGACGGATCAGCACAGCCCGCAATTGGGGGTAAACAAGCCTATAGTGCTGCGTGCGCGATTGTTAAAGGTCGCTGGCACGAAGCTAAATTTAGACCTATGGTCACTAAAACTCGATCACTCGGAGACTGTACAGCTCAGCGAGCTGAACTACAGGCTTTCCAGATGGCGCTTGAAAATACCGATCACGAATTCCCCACACTCATAGTGTGTGATTCATATTACTGCGTCCAGTCTTACAATGAATATCTGCAGAACTGGGTCCAAAACGGTTTCAAAGACGCAAAAGGAGGCAAAATTAAGCATAAAATGCTTTGGGAACAAGTAGTTCTTTTGCAAAAAGAACTGCAAAAGACTCACGTGATTCATACACTGAGTCATCAGCGTGATAGCGTTCATGTTTACAGGGAATTCATTGGCTGATGAAGCTGCGAAGGCAGCTGTATAAACGGCTTCCGTAGCTACAATCGCTCGCTCAAAAAGAGTAATAGAGTGTGAAACGCTACTAGCGGTGAAAGCCTCTATGGAAGGCAGCTATACAGCGTTACCTCTAAACTATCCACTCACGTATACATACATAATTGATACAAACTCCGTTCCTTTTGCTCAAATCCCTGGAGTGGGGGACAGAGTAATTCCAAACAGGAACCGGAGAGGTGCTTTGGTTCAAGAAGCACATATGGGAGAGGGTCTGACACATCAAGGGATCTTAAAATCTCTAATAGAATTAGAAGAGATGTACTGGTGGCCAGGAATGAGCGTCGAAGTTTACAAATTTGGAATAAACTGTGATACCTGTTACAGATATCATAGCGTTGACGATCACCAGATGCCTGTCTACAGTGTAGCCAGCCCAGTTCAGACACCATCGTTAGACAGCATTAGACTATCTACATGCAGACGTCACCAAGGACCAATGCGGTCCCTCAACTACTAAGACAAGATTAATTTGGATGTGGCCCCAGCGCTCGGCTGATGCCAGAACTGTTATAAAGGATTTGCGAGTCTTTATCGGCACATACGCAATCGGCACGCTACATTCTGACCAGGGTCCTGCGTTTAGCTCTCGATCTTACAAAGAGGCCATGACTAGCCTGGGCGTTGCATTGCGGTATTCTAGTCCCTTCCATTCTGAGGGTAATACGGTAGTGGAAAGAAAAAACCCTGACATAAAGCAATCCATAACTGCTAAGGTATTAGGTTCGGGTGATGGGTGGGTCAAACATCTAATAAGTGTCCGACGTAGTCTTAACAATCTGCCAAGAAGTTCTCTGGGTGGAATCACTCCATATGAATTACTGTTTGGTAGGGTACTAGAATGATAATCGAAGACCTTGATTGTCAAACTTCAGTGGTGGAACAAAAACCCTTTGATGTCAAAGATCGTTTGGCTGTTTTACAGGACTTAAATGAAACTAGAAAAAGTCTGAGTAACACGATACAGAAGCCAACGACCACTGAAGAGGAACCACCTGTCCCAGCAAGACGGGTCTGGATTTAAAAAATTGGGGATCTAGTCAGGGAAAAGATCGCGGTAAAGAAGGAATTTGGGCCGTCTTACAGAAAAGCAGTACCCGTCTTAGCAATCCACGGAACAAGATCAGTGTTACTACCGCCCCTTGCTGGTAAAAGGGAGAACAGAGTTGTGTCCATCGACCTGGTCAAACCACATCATGTGGCTGATAATAAGTAGTAGGCCCAGTGAACTCCCAAGATGTAGCAGACGACCGAATCTTGCTACAATCAAAGAGGTTCAAACTGAAAGACGTATCACCTTTGATAAACCTGCAGTACGAAAAGAAGGACTATGCAACAAAGCAATGGAACTTGTGCCTTTGGATACCCAAATAACAGTTCGTCAAGAATCACCTGTTTACAATGATGTGTCATCTGACTATACAAATATGACAAAGGAAGAAGCCGCTTCAAAGATTCAGAACAATCCGTATGCAAGTCCAACAATTAACAGAACTGCCTCTGGCTACTACATAAACTTTGATACATTTTCTGAGGATCCCAGTGAATCTGAAAATATGCCAGCAAATGAAACTTTTAAAGAAAAAATAACAGAACTCTTTCATCAGCTTGGAAAGACATATCTGGTTTCACCATGGATTGAATTTTGGATTGTGTTAGGTGTACTTTTCCTCCTGCTATGGCTCATACTGGTGTTAAGTTTGGGAAGGATGATAGATGGAAAATACAGTACAATGGACACAGCAAGTAAGAAAATCAACTTGCTTCTGAAACCTCACAAATCTTCTCATCATGAACGAAGAGACCTGTCATCAGTGGACATCACAGCCGTTCCTATACCTTGAGGTATAGCATGGGACAGAACTGATTAGGACATTTATGGCCCGGTGGAAATGCTGAAGATTCCACACCAGTTCAAGGTTTCTTTGAGTGACTTTGTATCACCCGGCACATTTTCTGATGATTGGGACTTTGAAAATGTTAATAATATGATGATAGACTTAGAAATGTCAGCTAAGTTTACAGAACATGAATACTTAGAAGGTTCATCAGATTATGAACAAATGTATTGTTTTAATCATTATGGTCACCATTATTTGCAAATATCTGCAAACCCTAGAAATATTTTTACTTATAATCAATGGGAAAATTGTCCAACGCCACCAAAGGGTAGATCAAAAACATTTTATGAAAAGTTTCCGCACTTCTCAGGGTTTATTGTTACAAATCCAGAAACGTTTTATTTCAAACTTACGAATAAGACAGGAATGAAAGCAATGTTGACCAATACAAAACAAATTTATTCTGCAAACTTTTATGCTCAGCCATCTACATTAGGTTTTGAATTTTGGAAGGACAACATTGAAACAAAAACTGTTTGGGGCACAAAAGACTGGCAGGTGCAAGGTTTAGAAGCCTTATTCAGAGCCTGCATTATCCCAGAACAAATAATGTTTTTAAATGACACTGTACAACAAACATCTTGTCTTGGCTTGGCTAAGATAAAAGCTTTGAACAAACCGCCCATACCTAAGCCCACACCTGACAGTAATAACACTGCAGATGAGGAGGTAGACGTAAAACAGATTTTAAAAAAGAACAGCTTCACTGCCGAGTGGTTCCCGAAACCATCCCGGACTGTGAAAGCCTTACCTTTAACATTGAACTCTCACCTAACAGATGCCTCTCTGGCACTCTTATCTACCGCCCCCCTGTCCCCCCGAAGTACTTCCACGTCAGTCTACCCTCAAGCGTGGCTGAACATCTCAATATCACGTCCAACTTCACCCTGCTAGGTGATTTTAATTTTCATTTCGACTCATCTTCAGATCACATAGCCGTGACTTTAGCAGATGATCTAGCAGCTCTGCAACTTACCCAACGGGTTACTACTCCCACCCACGTGAAGGGTCATCTGCTGGACCCGGTTTTCAGCAATTGCCCTGATCTTCTAACCAGTCAACCTATCCCCCTGCCCTGGACGGACCATTTTCTGATCCCAATCAGCTGGACTGCGCCTAAACCCCCCGAACCAACACCTACCACGAGATTCATGAGAGCCTGGTCCCACCTAGCAGTTGATAATTGGACTAGCAAACTTGCTGAGAATCCACCCCTGATGAAAGACGACCCCGGCCTAGCAAACCAGGCATATGTCAACTGGATCACTCAATCTCTAGACGTCGCTCTTCCCAAAAAGAAAATCACGCTCAAACGCTCCCACAAAACTTTGCAGGAAATCAGAAAGACGTTGGCGATCTGACTACTCTACAGACAATAAAACCCTTTATCGAGAAGCCATCAGTGAATATAAAACACTGATAAAAGCGGCCCAGGCCACATACTAATCTGAGAAAATTTTGCTTGCTAAATCTAAACCCAAGGACATTTTCCAAATCATTAAAAAACTAACAAAACAGTCCCCTAGCTTGCAGGCGGACAAGTCCACCACCCACTGCAATAATGTCGCCGAATTCTTTCATCAGAAAATAAGCTCCATCTACTCTGCCTTCCCCCCGAAAAACCCCACCCCCTTAGTCCCTCCTCTCTATCCCACAGCCCCCCCTCCAGCCAACACCTACCCACGCTGACCCACTTCCTTCCCTTGGATCTCGCTACCCTTGAACCTTTAGCACGGATAGTAAAATCTAGATCCCCGGACGAACAGCCCCGCCAGACATAATAATGGCAGCCTCGCAGACCACCCTGCCCATCATAAGGGAGGTTTTAAATGCCTTTATTTCTTCTGGCACGGTCCCAACCGTATGGAAGCAGGCCATGGTCAGAGCCTTATTGAAAAAGCCTAATTTGGACTCCACTGACCTGAGTAACTATCGCCCCATATCCCTGCTCCCATGGGCAAGTAAGATCTTGGAGAAATATATAAATCAACAACTAATAAACTTCCTGGAAGATCACCACCTACTGGACCCCACCCAGACGGGCTTTAGACCGAAACACAGGACTGAGACCGCCCTCCTCATGGTTACCGAGGAAGCCAGAAAAATCCTGGATCAAGGAGGATCAGTGGCAGTGATCCTCCATGATCTCAGCGCGGCCTTCGATACGGTCAGCCATGACACCCTGCTGCACCGTATGTCTCAGGTCGGGATTAAGGACAAAGCCTGGTCGTGGTTCCAGTCCTTCTTAGAGGACAGATCCTTCCGTGTGTTCGAGGGCGAATCTGTGTCCACCAGCAGACCTTTGAAATGCGAAGTCCCCCAGGGCTCCTCTCTAAGCCCTGCACTTTTTAACCTGTATATGAGGCCGCTGGCTGCTGTCGTCCGCCCATTTGGGATTAAGATCATCTCCTATGCGGACGACACGCAGCTGGTGGTCTCTCTGACGCAGGATGCCAACCCACCTGCACTGGGCGGGCTTAGAGAGTGCCTAGAGGAAGTGAAGACCTGGATGTCCCTATCGTCCTTAAAACTGAATGGGGACAAAACCGAGCTGATGCTCCTAGGCCCCCCAGATCTCAGCCTCCCCGCCTCCCTGTGGCCGCCCAGTCTGGGCTCCCCGCCAACTCCTAAAAACAGTATCAAGAGTCTCGGAGTCTGGCTGGACAGATCCCTTTCCTTTAACGTACAAGCCACAAAACTCTCAGCCACATGCTTTGGCATCATGAGGATGCTAAAGAAAATTCTCCCTCTCCTCCCCTTGGAAGCCAAACAAGCAGCCGTACAAGGTTTAATTCAGTCACACCTTGATTTTAACAATGTACTCTACCTTGGTGCTCCTGAATCCACTCTGAGAAGGCTCCAGATAGTCCAGAACTGTGCAGCACGCATTTTACTCGACCTCCCCCGCAGACAGGCACTGAGGGCCGGATTGGTAACCCTCCACTGGCTACCGGTGCACCAGAGAGTTATGTTTAAAGCTATGTGCATAGCACACCAGGCCTTCTGGAACACTGGCCCCAGGATTACTCGGGACCTAATTACCCACTACACGCCCAACAGAAGCCTACGCTCTAGTCAGACTTTCCTTGCAATGGCTCCCAGAATAAAAAGATCTAGATCCGGAAGCAGGACGTTTTCCTATAATGCTGCCAGGGCCTGGAACACCCTTCCGTTGCATCTCAGAGCCAACCCCAATCTCTCGGCCTTCCGCAAACAACGGAAAACCTTTTTATTTCATCCAGTCTAATTAACTCTCACTTCTCTCCCCTCCTGGGCCATTGTGCGGGTCCATGGTATTCCTAGCGCTTGGACGCCTCTGGGCAGCAATTCGCGCTCTACAAATGCTCATCCAATCCAATCCAACAGAACTAATCCTGATTGGAAAAAATGGTTAGTTTGGCCCACAGACACGAATCACTGTCAAGATAGATTCCTGAACAAAACACAAGGGATCACAGTGAATAGGCCAGATCCAAGATATTCCCAGAGACAACATCCAGGGATAGTAACTACTTACAGTGTAGGAAGGCTATGCCTTGAGTGACTAAAGAAATCTACAATTCCAGAAATCAAACAACACTTAACTTTGCTTAAAGAAGGCAATGATTTGCGAGATTTCTTAATGGGGCCTCGCAAACCACGTCAAAAACGTTTCGTATACGCCGGTATGTACGCTGCTTACAATGAGGAATGGAAAATAACGCAAATAGAAACTGCAGAAAGAATACGAGAAATTGATCGTATTAATTTAGAAAAAAGCCTTTCTGTAGTGGACAACGGGTTAATGACTCTGTCCTCCAGAATTTACTCTCTGGACAGCATTGTATCCTCTGCCATTGACATAAAAGAGGAGGACTTGCTAAAATTACAACATGGTCAGTCCCAATTACGTTCTATAATGCAGCTAGGCTGGACTTTACAAAATCTCCGTTCAGGCTACGTGCCATGGCGTCTAATCAACACCACGTCATTATTTACTGTATTTAACCTTACAGATAAACAAATCTCTTTGGCACAAAGAGGAGCAGACTATACGGTGCGGAGCATTGAAGAACTGGAAAGATTACAATTGACAGTTTCTGAGAAGCCTGTCATTGAATGGATAATACGTGGCACCATCACGATACCAGTGCCGATTTTCAATTTCAGTATTGTCTACAGCATATACCAGCAGGCCTGTATGAAAGGTTGGGTAAAGAATGCCTTAAGTCGACCTGGACTTTACCTTGCACACACAAATGTTGGAATGGGGCAAAGGAAGTATTCCTTAGTGGTAAAAATTTGAAGAACTCACTAAGTGGTACAATTTTGTGCCAAGGTATTAATTTACACGGGGCCTGCGAAGGGTCTGCAAATAACCTTTCTTGCCACCTGCACGGTTCACCCTCCACAGTGATAGAACCAATTTTCAGGCAGCTATCCAATAGCAGCTATGTTATGCTCAATAACCACAGCTGTTGTGGCATGTTGCCAGGAAAAGGGTATCTAGTTAGTGTGTCATCCGGGGTCACTAGAAGAAAGTCAGACAGGGAGACGGCTTTATGGCCTTCACTGAATATCTCTTCTATAGGAATTGATACTTTCAGCAGAATAAAAGCCATTCTTTTACAAAACACTGTGCCACTGACCTCGTCTAGAGAAACGTATGATCTGCAAGTTGCAAGGACTTCTACAGAGATACATGCATTCTTATCAACAAACTGCCCAGTACATTTCGCAGAAATGTTAGGTCAAATCTTAAACATGTCTGATACCAGTGGCATCGCACATGTATTTAAGACAATTGTTTCGGAACTGTTAACACCATTTGAAGCAGTCCTCTGCATTTTTCCAAATTTCGTGCACTCTGTGTTCGGCGGCTTGCCTCTCATTTTGGGACTCGTAGCAGGAATTCTATTTTTATTCCTTCTGCTCCGATATGGCAAGTCCAGTCACCAGCGATATCCAGGCTACCATGGAACAAGCTCTACTTGCCATGAGGTATCGTGAATGCATTATACAGATTCTTGGCTTGGCTCGTTTAAGAGATGTGAACACCACTTGATTCCTTTCGTTCAGACCAATCTGGCAAGATTGCATCTTACCTGTTCTACGATGCCTGCTTTGTGGAGAGGAATGCGTGTTGGATATTTGTCTTACACTACCATCAGTCCTGCCATCGGATGTGGAGGCTTTGCTAGGTCCGGTAACGACTCATGCCTCGTGTTGCCCCCAAAGGCTGCCCATTCTGATGACGGCATTCATTGAGGTCTCACTGGCAAGTTTAACTGAGGGTGAGATAAGTGGAACAACAGGCACACAGGTACCACCTACTGCGGACATTGCTAATGCATCCAACGCTGACGGCGATGATCCTCATCTATGCACATTTGATCTGCTAACTGAAGTAGCTCCACTTTCACCTACTATGGTAGACGGTTTCTTTGCCAGCCTAGACGATCTGATGTTTCCTCCTGACACAGAGAATAACTTTTGATTCATGCACACAGCGTTCCCTGAACTCTGAAATTCGGCCTTCATTTTTTCAAAACAAACTATCTAACAATTTGAACTTTTTCCAAAATAGAACTTGTTGGCACAGAGTAATCTGCTTAAAGTAGAACTATTCTTAGAGAACAAGATTTCTTTTGAACACTTGCCAATAACAATATTTGGCCTTGTCCAAAAAAAACAGATGGTTTAAATGTTATGCCATGGGATAGTCTCTAATTTTTTTCTTTCTGTAACTTAAAAGACATTTCATGAATGTAATTTAGTATTTTATAAAGGTTAGAATATATGCTCTCATAATATGCTTTATATCTGTTGAGACTTGTTTTTTTTACAGTTTATACTCATTTTGTGCGTACATACCTTTTCAAATGCAATTTGTATTTTGGGTGGGATTGTAAACGCTAGCCATAGCCATAGGTATGTTCAGTGCTTATACATTTCGTTTTATTGAACTTAATATCTTGGAGTGGGTGTTATGTACGAATCTAGGACCCTAGTGTAATTTTCCCGATTCATGCCCATATATAGGTATAAATAACACAATCCTTATATAGGCATAGAAATCATACCCATATTTAGACTGAGCCTATGCAGCCCAAATACGGCATGACTAGTTCCACCAAGTTCCGAGAATCCACAACGATTTCTTGGAAAAACCCGCCTTCAGCAGCTAGGGACTTCCCCTTGCCTGAATACTAATTTATCTAGGAAATCATGGAGTTTTCAAAGAACTGAGTCTTTGATGACGTTATTATGTCCAATCATACCTCAAACTCGGCACCTTCAAGGTATAAATATGCCTACATATGCCTAGACAAACACACAGTGGTTTGGAGCAGTTTGACTATCTACTTGCCCGACGCGCCCTGGAGCAGCAAGTGCCGAAGGAAGCCGACCCTCCAGCTGACGCACTAAGAGACGCTGTCTTTTCTCCTGCCGAGAAATCCAGCTCCAGTGTTTCCAGGCGACGCTTGCGGGTTGGTGGGAAATCGAGTCCTGAGAGAGAGATACAAGACCTCCTTCATTCTAAAACCAAGGTACAGAGCTGATTAGACCCTTAGAGAATTCTTGGAAAAGATTCTTGGCAAAAGAATACTAAACTTAAGCTACACCTCATTTACTTCTTCCCTCGTACTAGACCTAGGTTAGGTACACCGGGGTAGGCGTATTTTAGAAGCACCAGTTGAGTACTTTTTAGTCATTATTTTATCACTGTATGTATTTTATATATTTTAGGTATTTTATGGCTTAGAAACCATGTCATGCTCTTGCAGTATTATTTCATAATACTCTTTGCATTGTATGCCTTATACTTTATAACCAGTGTTATGATTGTAGCAGTGCATTTCCTATGCTTGAGAAAGAAGACTGACAATAAATACTTTTTATTGAAAACGCCCGTCTCTCTATTTTATCAGCACCTCTAGTGAAACGAAGCATGCACGATTGACGTAGTGAAATAGCCATCTATTGTTTCCGCAACTCTAGAGATTGATTTCTTATTCTTGGGAAACAAAGTTGTCATGTTTATGCGGTTGTCAGAAACTAATCCCGTCTTGTAAATTCGAGAACGTTTCTAGTGACCTCTGAGTTAGCTGGCACTCACTATTAAGTCTAATATATTCGATAGAGACCTAGTCGACCTAAGGCCTACGTCAAATCTATAGTATATGTTATTCCAATGCACAGAGCCTATTGGGAATATAGGAACTACACCACAGTACCTACTCCGATAGCGGTAACACGGCCTGAGGTGAAGGCTAATGCAAAGGTGGATGCAGACAGCACAGATCCGGTGTGAATACCAGTAGGAAAAGTAAGAACTATGTTAGTAAAAATGCCAAACCCCTTGCAATGAATGCCCCGCCTGCAGCAGTGGACAAATCTGTGCTCACAAGCCTGTTCCTCAAGAAAACTAATGAAGATTTAAATGTTGAGGTTGGTGGCACAATGAATATGGAGGAAGCTGAGCAGAGACAGAGGGTGATCCCAGAGAACTTGCCAGAAATAAATGATGCCCGATTATCATGGGGATCAAGCGATGAGATTACCGTTTTGCTCACAAATGATACAACAGCAAATCTGCCTAAAAAAGAGCAGGGAGTTCTCGATAATGGGCTACAGGCTACTGCTACTGCATCTAATCACTCCGATGGTGTCCAAACAAACACAGATGGTAAAAAGGGACAGACAAACGACCCTAGTGTAACCGAACAAGTGGCGCAGCCTTTACAAAAACAGAAAAAGGGTACGCAGGAAGCCCTTCTAGATAATACTGAGCTGGGCTATATGTCTCCCGATCCCACCGAGAACTTCTTTTCATTGAATGAAGAGTCCTATGACTCTGAAGTTATGGACTCACATAGTGGCAGTAGCGATGATGGGTGTGCGGATACATCCGCAAGCAATGGCAGCCAATACGGAGGCAAAAGGTTGCATAGGAAATCTAAAAAGGCTTCAGAAGGAAGGAAGCTTGATCGGAAGGTCGATACATAGGAAGAGCCCGAACTCCAATGGGACTATTCAGATACCCAGTCGCTCTCCCTATTGGGGGAACATGGGAAAACGTCCGCAGACAAGAGATTTCAAGAGGGCGATGACACCCATAGGTATCCAGTGCAGCCACCCGAGCTTACACTAGCAATGATTCTACAATCACTAAGTGTATTTCAGAGTGAGGTCAAATCAGAAAACCGGCTTGCTCGAGTGGCCGCGAAAAAACTACAGGGCTCCGTACGCAAAATAGGAAAGACCTGCATTGAAATTGCCAAAAGAATGAGCATGGTGAAGAATCGTACGGAAGCACACGAAAATACAGTGGATACCCTGAAAACCCAGGTGACATCGCAAGGAAGCGCGGTGAATGACATCATGTGGAAACTCGAAGAGGCAGAAAACCGCCAACGCCGAAATAATCTACGGATTCTTGGGATCCCCGAGAATATCGAAGGGAGCGATATACGTACATTCACCATTAACCTCTTCAAAAATGTGTTCCCCGAGCTGGCACAGTGGGATTGGGACAAAGAAATCCAGCGAGTGCACAGATTCCCACTTTCACTTCTCAAGCATCCTCGCAGCGATCAAACCTTTCCCAGAGTTATTCAGATATTTTGTGGCAACTTTTTACTACGACAGGCAATATATGACCTTGCTAGGCCAAATAAGAAACGAAGCTGGGAAAACACTTCATTTTTTGCAAAACCGGATTTTGCGCATGCCACGTGGGGAGGCGATGGAGGCTACGACAGCTGATTACACCCTTTCAGAAAGCCGGGGCTCTCGCATTTCTCCAGAACCCTGCTAAACCGAAAGTAGTATCACAGGGCCGAACATTGTTTTTCACCTCAGAGATACAGGCAGAGCAAACCCTGGAAGAAATCATCGCAGGGAAAATGGGGGCTTCAGAAAGTAACCACTAACTCCTCTAATAAGACGGACTATTGTTGTAGTATACAGATATATCAGTATATCAGTATAGCTAATTATGTTCTCCCTGTCCTCTTATCTTACTCTTCTTTTCTTGTCTGGACTGCTTCTCATTTTTCACTTTTTTTTTCTTCCTTTCCTTTTCTTTTTTACACCCTAGAAGAGATTAGGCAAAATCGGCGATGTGCCCGGGCAAGCTATGCGTCTTCTTATGAACCCGAGGGAAGGGGGGGTGTGGAGAGTGGGTGAGGTTGGTTAGACGCTATCAAACAGGCTCAGGATTGAGCCTGGCGGCTTGGATACTGGTGGGGTATGAGGGGGGGATGGAGGGTGGGTAAGACCAAGGAGTTTTTTTAAAGCACAAGATGTGTTCAATAGGTGTTGGGTGGAGGGGGTCAATGCACAAAGAGAATTGGAGAAAAAGCATTAGTATGGCAGGAATACTACTACAGTAATCAATTGATGGCTGATCAAACACTAGCATGGCAAAGCTAAAAATTCTCTCGATTAACATATGTGGCCTCAATGATGTAAGGAAAAGACAGAAGGTAGCTGGTGGGTTACAGTTAACTGAGTCTAACATTATATACTTACAGGAGACGCACATCGAGGAGTCGCAACAATATCTGCTCAAAACACTAGGGTATCAACTCATCACGGCCTCAACACAGGGGGTGCGAACCAGGGGGCTGGCCATTCTGGCGAAATGAGGGGGGTTACAATTCACACAATCATTACCGAATAAATTTGGGCGATGGGCCATTACCGAATGTCATTATAATGGGGAAAGCAAGATGACATTCTGCACCATCTGTGGCAATGTTAGCGACGACACAGATGTGTTGGTCAGCGTTGCCAATGAACTAGTACATTGGCCCCTGCCGCTGATTGTGTGTGGGGATCTTAACCTACACTTGCCAGGAGATTGGTCGATGGGCCCAGAATTTAAATATCAAGGCAGGAAACCGAAAGTTTTTCGGGCACTTAAAGATCTTTGTGTATTACACGGGTTGATCGATGGCTGGCAACTAAAACACCCTGGGGATCCGGTATTCACATATTACTCCCATCCACGCTCCCGCCATGCACGGTTAGATTATATGCTCATCTCTAAGTCTCTGAAATCTACTTGTGTTATAGAAAAACTGCCAAAGGTCCTATCGGACCATAACCCACTAGAATTAAGTTTGGCGTGTGGTAAAAGTAGCCCCACAACAAGGATATGGAGTTTTGAAAGAGTATTACTGAAGAACGAGAAATATTGCCAACACATGAGCGACTGGATCCCGGCTTTTTTAGCGGATAACCTGGGTAGTGCACCAGTCGAAGTAGTCTGAGATACCCTGAAGGCAGGTATCAGAGGAGAAACAATGAAATTCTCTCTTAGGTCCAACAAAGAGGGAAACAACATTTTGGCAACCTTTTCGGCAGAATCTGGGTAGGGCTGAGGAAGATCTGACCAAAGCTGCTCAAGAGGGAAGGGTGACGGATAAGGAACTGGGTCGGGTAGCACTCGCCAGAAACTTTATTTCTGAAATACTAACGGAAAAGGCCGTAGCTAAGGCAACGATCTATAAAGAAAAAATGTATGAACAAAGTGAACAAGTGGGTCATCAATTGGCAGTTTGTACCCGAGAGGAGATGTCAGTTAATCTAGTGAAGGAAATCAAGGATCCGCACCTCAGTCTGATATCTGAATACTCTGAAATAAGAGCCTCATTTCAGAGATTTTATCAGGAGCTATATGAAGAACCAGAAAGGGAACAGGTTGATCCTGAGACATATTTAGATCTAAACACAAGTGACAGATTTGAGAAAGAAGACAGTCTAGACAATCCCCTCTATTGGGAAGAAATCCTCCTCTCCTTGAACACTTTAGCTATTGGGAAGGCAGCAGGTATAGATGGGATCCCAATGGAGTTTTATATCAAGTTCGCAGGCCAACTCGAAGTAATTATGCTGGAACTATTTGTTTACATCTTTCAGGGGGGGAATCCACCTGCTTCATGGTCATCCGCTAAGATCGTGGTCTCTCTAAAAAAGAATAAAGATCCTCTTGAAATGGGGTCATACCAGCCTCTCACATTGATAAACTGCGATTCTAACATTTATTCTAAACTTTTAGCCACTCGACTGGCGCCAATTATATACAAAATTGTGCCAGACCGCCAGCATGGGTTTATCCCAGGGGGATCAACAATTGATCATGTCCAAAGAATAATCTCTCTCTTTGATTCTACAGAGACAACAGGTGCTATGGCGCTTATACTGCTCAACGCGGAAAAAGTGTTCGATAGGGTCTCCTGGAAATATCTGTGGGCATCCATGTCGTACTGCGGAATTAGTGAGGGATTCATAAAGGCCACCCAAAGGCTTTACATCAGCCAGCGTCTTGATCAATGGGGTCCTCTCCGAAAGATTCACTATTACCAAGGGGACGCAACTCTTCTATTGGCAATTTATATCGATCCATTTGTGCGTAGGTTAGAAAATATTGTGGTAATACCCCCTATCCAAGCACGTAACCATGATACAAAAACACTAGCATATGTGGACAACATCGCTCTTGTCACCTACGACTCCATGAGGGCCATAAATGTGATAGAAGAGGAGGCCCAAAGGTTCGGAGTAGTCTCCGGGTACAAACTAAATTCCGGTAAAACCCAGATCGTGCTTAATGATAAAATTAGGATGAGGGATACAAGAGTTACAGATAAAGCCATATACCTAGGTGTTAGCATAAGTGCGAAAATAGAAAACATAATGAGTATTAATATGGATCCACTGATTCAGCGCACAAAAAAAGAATTGGTACGATTGAACAAATTACATTTAAACATAGGTGGCAGATGCAATGTAGTCAAAATGCTCTTTCTACCCAGATGTTTATACTTTTTTAGGGCTATATGTTTGGAATCTTCTCCCCAGCTATTTAAAACCATTGAGTCTATGTTTTCAAGGTTCATTTGGGGATATAAGAGACCTCGTAGGGCCCTCAGATGGATCATACTATCAAAGGAAAGAGGGGGATTGGCAATGCCCAACTTTAAGCTATACTATTGGGCTACCGTATTACAATATTGTGTGACACTCATTTCCAAATAACCTAATGGTTGTAACACACCAACCCCACAATAAATCATATTGGGGGAGGACTGTGAAGGATGCTTTTGGCGACATGTCATCGATAGCTACTTTAAGAAAGTCAAATTTAAGACCATATCTAGTATATACAAGGTGTGGAGTAATGTTCGGAAATTACTTGGGCTTGGGTGCTACTCTTACTATACCCCCGTGAGTAATAATAACGATCTCCCAGTGATTTTCCAGGACAGCTGTATGGATAGGTGGATTGCGGCAGGGATGCGTCAGCTCGGCTGCTTTTACACACCGACTGGGTTAAAGACCTTTGAGGAATTGCTTACTGAGTATGATATCAGCCATCGGGATTTTTTAAAATTCCTACAGGTTAGAGACTTTTTAACAAAAAAAGGGGGAGGTCGGTTAAAATTCCAAACTAGTCAAATTATAGAGAATTTATGTAAAAAATCTACTCTTAAGACTGGGGAAATATACGAGGCTCTGAATTTTTTATTTCTAGATGACACGGCTGCCTGGCAGGTCAAGCTAGGAGTACGGCCACAAATCCCCCCTTACGCCTATGAATTATCTCGGACATGCCTGATGTCAATAAAACTGCAAGCCCAATTTTATAAAACATTTTTTTCTTTGTACTATACCCCCTATAAAATGGCAAAATGGGGGACCAGAAAGGGAACCACATGCCCTCGCTGCACACTGTTCGAGGCTGATATTATTCACATGTTTGCTTCATGCAATGCATTGTCAAATTTGATAATAGAAATATCTGACTTTTTATCTGAGGTATTCCAAATAAGAGTGAGTATTACAACAGAAGAGCTCATGTTGGGGTAACAAATTCTAACCAACCAAAACGTATGCAGGGGCTGATCTCTGTGGTTATGGCCGTTTTACGGCTATGCCTAGCCTCATCATGGCTGGACCCGAATCCACCGGCATTCTCACAATGGAGGGCTAGGCTGCTCGCGACATGTAGCCTCGAGGTGGCCATTTATAAAAACAAAGGGCATAACAAACTAAAAAGAGGCATGATGATCTGGGAACCATTGCTACATTGGATTCAAAGTCACACTTAGGACGGGCTATTGTTCCACATATATCTTTGGGTATATTATGACGATCGAAGTATTCTATGAAGTACTGTGCATTCTGTGACAAAGTGTAATGGTAATCTGTATATTTGACTAGTTCAGTTCACACCTTTGTACACAATGGAATATTACGCCGAACTATGTATGTAATAATTTAGATCTTTCTAATCCGGGTATGGTTCTTGGTCTTAAGGGTGGGGTGGGGGTGGGGGGCTCTGTGTAAAACTGAAAAAAACAAATAAGGATATTTTTTTTTAAAAAGAACACTATCAAATATACTTATACACCTATATCGACAGTACTCACCAGCACACATCCTATTCACTTATGCAGTCATCCTACTCACTTATACAAACAATGGATCATACTTGCATTTACTCAGCTACACACTTATACAAACACCACTTCATTTATTCATATAGATAGTTATAAAATCACTATTACAAGTATACAGTTATCCATACAGTCACTCATACAGCCACTGAGTCTTATGTATACTTATTTATATACAACTTTCACATACACTGCCTTTTATTTTTCTACTTTGTTGGACATGTAGATATATTTGCTCATCACCACACCCATAAAGATATTCACTCACCCAAACATCTGTTATAAAATGTAGTCTTAACCTCATATACCTACTGAATCAACTATTCACACATCTTTGGGCAGTCACACACCCCCCACTGAACCACACACACATTCACTCTCCCATACACATACTTAGTTAACTAATCAATGACTAATATAGACTTTCACATAGCTAGTAACCAAGTGGTGCAGCAGTTTACAGAACAACTGACAAAGTGATACAGATATTCACACAGTTTAGTCACTATCCCAATATATTTAGTGAGACACTATAAATTAGTCAAGTAAACAGTCAATCACACTGCTACGAAATCCTCCATCTAGATATTTATATTTTTATATCCACTCATTCTTCAATGAACATTGCTATATATATAATACATATTTAAATAACGAACCAAACCGCATTCACTGGATGATGTCATCAGAGATGTCATCAGTGATGTCACTGACCATGTCATGAATGATGTAAAATGTGACATAATCAGCAGTGGATTGCGGGCGCGTGAGTTATAGTTAGCAAAACTAACTATAACGGAGTAATTTCAATGGTTTTGTACAAGTGAAATGTCCAGCTAACTATAACAGCCCTGAAACCTATGGTTTTTTCAGTTAATATGTATATATATATATACATATTTCAGTCAGAGTGGTGGGAGCAACTCTGTAGTTATAATTAGGGTTAACAGAGTTAGGAATTCCTCAAATCTTTCACTATTAATAACTTTGCACCCTTTTGACGAATCTTGACAAAACATTCAAGATCTATGGCTGTTTGAACATTGGCAGATAATGGAAAGTTTCACAGT
Source organism: Lissotriton vulgaris (assembly GCF_964263255.1). Classification (NCBI taxonomy): domain Eukaryota; kingdom Metazoa; phylum Chordata; class Amphibia; order Caudata; family Salamandridae; genus Lissotriton; species Lissotriton vulgaris. Next base: position 708,371,972 of record NC_141687.1, on the reverse strand, counting down.
GATTAGTCAAGGAGATGCAAAGATAAAAGGGGGGGGGTCCAAAAACATATTTTTTCACCAATGTATCATTTTTTTAATAGACTTTTGTATCTTATGTAGAACAAAACCGGCTGGACGAAGTTCTATGAAGTTTGGCAGAAGTGCACATTACGGTGTGCAGATGCTCCTTTTGGGTATTACAGGTATTTTTAAGTTATAAGACATTTTAACTTAGCTATCAGTTGTCGTGGTACTTTTGCAAAATCTCACAGTATTTTGCAGCTGTACTGCGGGACACAATGAGGACAAGTCATTAAGTGATTGGCTTAGGACTGCCTTTACAACAGTTAAAGGCAGCCATGCTATTTTAGGTACACTTTGCGTTACACCTTTAGATATAGGGAAGTATTTATTTTATTATTTTTACCCTACCTATTACCTACCACTTTTCTAAAATGTTGCAAGCAGCAATTCTGACTCAGTACTATATGAGGGGCAAAAACACGACTGAGTCCCATGAAGCAGAACATGGGCCTCAATGAAGCTGGAGAGCTGCTTATTAACTTGATCTTAGAGGAAAGAGGAAAGTGAAAGCAGCGAGACTGGCCAATAGTTTTCAGGCTTGGTGGGGTCCAGCAAAGCATTGTTTTAGAAGTGGAACCATAATCGCATGCTTCCACAACCAAGGCACTCTGCCCAAATTCAGGGAGCTGTTAACCATCTCATGTGTACCAAATATAGTTTAATACAGTGTATTTTCAATTTTAACATATTTAAATCTGCAGATTAAAGTCTACAGCGTACACAGTAATACATTCAAATGACAGCGCTACTTAATTTTTTTCTAAAAAACGTTTCTCTACCTATTACTGCTTTAATAAAGGGGCAATAGGTACGGAACAAAAATAAGACCTTCTACTTACCTATATTTAAAACCCTAACCCAGAACACAGTGAAACGCAGAATGCAGCCCAACGGTGGTACTAATTACAAGGCTGCCTTTTACCTTTGGTAAACAGCTATTAGCCAGTCACATACTGCCTTCTCATCCACATGTACTGCAGTATACTGCAAACTTACAGCAGTGTACTTCGGCATCATTTATAACTTAAGTATTTTAAAACGTATAACTTTAACACTCCTTACACTATTCACAAATTACCATTTACACCTCATAATGTAGATTCCCACCACATTACATATTCATCAGTTCACACACTTTTAACAGTACATCAGTCTCAATTACCACACTCCATTCTATGCTATTGCTCTCTACTCCACTCCACTCTACGTCACTCCACTATTTGCCACTCCACTGTACATTAATCCATTGTACACCACTCCACTCTACACCACTATTATTATTATTATTATTATTACCATTTATAGAGCGCACAGCTACCCTTAACAGAGGTGTCCCGGCGCTAGCAATGGCAGCAACAACTAAAGGCACACGGACAGTGGAGGAGCTCTAGGGTAAACTAAAAAGCCAAGTTTTCAATGTCTTTCTGAACAGTAGTTCAGGCTTGGCCTTCCTAATGTGTAGTGCCATGGTATTCCATAAAGAGGCAGTTTTTATCGAAAAGGATCGCCCGCCAATCCTGGCCTTTGCGTAGCTTGGAATGAGAAGCAGTTCCTGTTGGTTATATCTTAGCACCCTTGTTTGATGGTATTTCTGCAATCTCTTCTTCAGGTATTTTGGGTCATTCTCACCAGATGTTCTATAAGCCAGGGTCAGCGCCTTGAATTCAATTCTTTTCTTTATCGGCAGCCAATGAAGGCTACGCAGGTGGGGGAAATGTGATGACGGAGAGGCACGTTTCCAATCAGCTTGGCTTCCGCATTTTGGATAATCTACAGCTTCCTGATAAAATAGGCAGAAAGATCCAGGTACAGACTATTAGCATAGTCCTATTGTGATGTGACCAGTGCATAGACTACTGTTTTTCTACAATCCATTGGGAGGAGATACAGGAATCTCCGCAAGGCTTTCAATTTCCAAAAGTACACAGAGGAAACTTGACAGATCTGGGCACTACCAGTAAGTTTAGAGTCAAACTTAAATTCCAGGTTCTTCGCGGACTCAACTGGGGATGGAGGGGGGTTTAACTCTGAAGGCCACCAGAGTTCTGACCGTGGAGGAGACGCCTGATTAAAAAACAGCATCTCTGTTTTTTTGGTGTTCAATTTCAAACTGCTGTCCGTCATCCATGACGAGATGTTAAGAAGACACTGCTTGAAATTGGTGAAAGCTGTCTCAGTATGTTCCCTGAAGGAGAACATCAGCTGAGTATCATCAGCATATGAGACAACTTTCACACCACATTGCTCAACTAGTGAGGCCAGGGGAACGAAGTATATATTAAAAAGGGTTGGACTCAAGGCCGACCCCTGAGGGACACCGCACATCAAAGATCTGGCTGATGAGACATGAGGATGAAGGGATACTTGCTGTGACCGGCCCTCAAGGAATGAACTGAACCAGGCTCAGACGTTTCCCATCACTCCCAGGAGCTCGAGTCTTTCCAACAGGATCCGGTGTGACACTGTAACAAAAGCTGAGGAAAGATCCAGCAGCACTAGCATTGCACAGCTTCCCTGGTCTAAAGTAGAACGTATAGTCTCTGCCACCTCAAGCAGAGCTGTCTCGTACAAAGGCCCGCCCTAAAGCCTGACTGAGAGTCATGGAGAAGGTTATTGGACTCCAGAAAGCATGACAGTTGTTTCTGGACTTCTTTCTCAAGAATTTTGGCCAGTGCTGGAAGAAGGGAGATTGGCCTAAAATTCTTGAGTTCTGCCGGATCTGCGTCTTCTTTTTTCGAGGATGGCCGGACAAAAGCTATTTTCCAAATAGTAGGGTAGAAGCCTGATCTCAAAGAGGAATTCCAAATGGAGTTCAGTACAGGGTTGAACCATGAGGCCAATAGCTTGAAGAATCTGGCGGGGCAAGGATCGGCCGGTGAGCCTAATCTAATTCTGTTCAGTTCCAACGGGGACGCTTCTGGGCAGAAAGGACGGAACTCTAACAACCTACCTAAAAGAGGAGAGATGAATGATGGCCTGCCTAGTGGCCCTGCCAAGGGGAAGGAGGAGTAGATCGGCTGAATTTTCTCCTGAAAAAAAGGTGGCCAAATCTTCGCTGAGGGGGCAATCTATCTCTTCGATGCCAGAGGTTTCATGAATTGTTGGACTATCTTAACCCCTTCGCTACTGATGACGAGCTCAGATCATCATCAGCCACGGTGGTCGTGTGCAGATGACGAGCTGAGCTCGTCATGTAATGCAGCTTTTTAAAAATTGCCGCACACAGCGGGAAAAGCCGCTGCAGCGATGCGGTTAAAGATCTCTTTCGCAGTATTGTCAGAGGACTTGATTTGCTTGGCCATGTACTCCCTAATGGTGTTACGCCTTAGTCCCTGAATTTTTTCAACGCAGCTTTATATACGCATTTGGCCTCTGCTTCATAGTTTTTTTGCCTAGCACACTCGAGCTTCTTGCACAGTCTCTTTTCTAGACGAAGTTCAGTCGTGAACCAAGGGGCCAAAGGTTTATTACTGGCCAGTTTCATGGTCTAAATAGGGGCAATTTTATCAAGAGCAGCAGTAACCCAGCCGTTGAAAACAGAAGCGTCCTGGCTTGATACATCTGTAAGCCGCTGGAGTGTGTACTGCAACTCCAGCCCTATGGACTCAGGTAAAACTTTCCTCCAGTTTCTTCTGTCTTCATACACTGACCTGATCTGATTTTGACCAGAAGTCAAGGTCATATTGAAGGGGATGAGCCGGTGATCTGACCAGGTTAGCTGTAGAGGATCCTCTACTTTTAAAGCTTGGTCGTTGGTGAAAATCAGATCAAGCATATGGCCTGGCACATGGGTAGGTAACGTTACCTTTTGGGTTAATTTTAACCCTATAAGAGTATCTGCCATTTTAGAGGCAAGGGGGCAGTTGTCGTTTTCCATATGGACATTAAAATCACCTAAAATTGTGAAATTAGCATGCCTCAACGAGAGGGCTGCGATGATGTCATATAGCTCCAGTATGTGAGCGGCTGGGGAGTCTGAGGGTCTATGGACTAATAATCCGGCGATGGAGGAGACAGAGGATATTTTTATACAGAATGACAAAACCTCAATCATCCCGTCTTCTCCATTCTCTTATATGTGATCTCCCAATTATCTCTCAAGATCACAGCAAGTTCACCCCCCAGTCTATTACCAGCCCGTTAATCATGGCTATCCTATAACCCTTTGGAATCGCCAGAGATATATCAGGGCTATTGCTAGCTCTCAACCAGGTTTAGGTCAGGAACATTAAATCCCATCTATTTGACTCTACAGCGAGCCAGATGTCATCCGCATGTTTAGGAAGGGATCTACAATTGTCTAAACAGGCCCTACATGTGGACTTGGATGTGGACATATTTCCTACAGTACATGTTATGGGAGACACTACTATAGGGGAGCCCTTGTTACCACCTCCATCCATCCCCCTTTATCCAACGTAAAGGATCAGGATTTGCAGTTTGGCTCCTAAGCTAGCTCTTTCCGCTCTAACACACAGAAATCCAGACATACAGGATCTGAACATCTACGTGGGAGGAACACCATTAATTGCTCCTTAGACCATACCCATCTGGCAGAAGGACTAAAATGGGCAGAGTGGCTGGCCCTGGCTGCGACCTGGTCGCAGATGGGCTTGCCTTTGGCACGCCAGCGTCGCGGCCTCGTAATCCGCCCCTTTTTATCTTGGGCGTGAGCGGTAGCGTCTGTGGAATGGACCGCTAACCTCCTTGCCAAAAACAAGTATGGTGTACCTGGAGCTCTAACTCAGCTCCGTTATGGTGTCAGCAAGAAGGTGCAAAACAGTTGTTTGGTTAAGAACACAACACTGTATGCTATTATACTCTATGCCACACCATTCAATAACACTCCAATATATGTCACTCCACTCTATGCTACTCCACTGTAGTATATATATATCCGGTTGTATGCCACTCCAATCTACAATAATCCACTGTATTATATTACACTGTACACCATTCCATTCGACACCACGTCACTGTACGCCACTACGCCCTCACCACTACACGCTGTGCTACTACACTCCACGTTATTTAACCCCTCCCTTGCTGATGACGGAACCGCTCCGTCATCAGCTACGGTTGGGCTGTGCTGATGACGGAGCGGTTCCGTCATCAGCAGGGGAGGGGTTAAATAACGTGGAGTGTAGTAGCACAGCGCCTGCACGGCGCATTCTATTAGGCGGGCGGGGCCATGACGGAACCGCTCCGTCAGGAGCACAGCTCAACCGCGGCTGGTGACGGAGCGGTTCTGTCACCAGCATGCGGCCGCCGCGCGGCCGCCGCGCCCCGTTAGCGCTGCGGCGGAATAGCCCCGCAGCGAAAGGGTTAACTGTTCGATACTCCACTCTATGCCACTCTCCTCTAAGCTATTCCATATTCTTCTCCACTCTGTGTCACTAGATTGTATGTCAGTAACCTCAATGTTATTTTAGTGTACACCACTCAACTGTATGCTACTCCACTGTATGCCACTCCACTGTGCGCCACTACACTATATGCTATCCACTGTATGCCACTCAACTCCACAACACTCCACTCTATACCAATCTACAGTACGCTGTTACACTGTACACCACTACAATCTAGCCCACTACACTCTATTCCAGTCCACTCTATAACACTCAACTCAATAGTATTCCACTCTACACCACTAAATTGTTCCTCAGTCCACTCTATGCACTCCACTTTATGCTACTCCAATGTATGCCACTACACTCTACAACTGTCAGCCACTACACAGTACCTCAATTCACTCTTTTCCATTCCACTGTATGACAGTCCACTCTCCACTCTATGACACTGCATTATACACCACTACACTTTACTATACGCTATTCCTTTGAATGTCACTCTACTATACGCCACTCACCTCTATGCCATTCTTCTCTTCTCCACTTCACTGTATGCCGCTCCATTCTGTGCCACTTCACTCAATTCAATTCAATTCAAAGAATCTTTATTCGGTGGTTAAAAATCACCATAAAAGCATACACATATTTACATGAATATAAAGTCATTAAACATTTTCAAGATCCTTATACAAAAGTATTAGTGTTAACATGGAACACAGACAGAAGAATATATCATTTTAAAAAGGTAAAATCAGAAACCTTTCATTCATCTCCCCTAGTTAGCCTTAGACGGACCGCTACCTTAATAAAATTCATTATACAACACAGTGCTAAGGGGTCCGATGCTTTTTGTAAAAAGACTAATGCCTCCCTTGCATGTTCCAGTTTAGCTTTTTTTAAAACATTTACAAGAAATCTGCGCCTGGGCATTGTAAAAAAAGGACAGAGTAAAACAAAGTGAAGGGAGTCCTGCGGAGACCTATTGTCGCAGCCGCAGGATCCCTTCTGTTCAATTGATGTTGCAAATCCTGCTGGTGATGCCAACATAAAAGGGAGTAGATTCAGTCTAAAACGACACATCAAGAATCTGTCCTGTGCGTTATGCATAAGGTACAAATATGGCTCCATTCCCTCAACGCTCTTCACCAGGTTATGGGCCCTCACTGTCTTTTTAAGCCCTTCAGCCTCAGCTCTGCGTTGACTTTTCAACTCTAGGAAAGTTTTCCTTACTTGCATCTTGTGCTGGGCTACAATTGTTGCAGGGTTAGTGAAGAGATTCCCAAAGCCTATTTCCTCTAGGGCATTCTTTACATAATTGAGCCAGGGAATACGCATACATTTGTCCCTCTCTAAACAATCCGATAAAATTTCTCTGCTTAGAGACACATCAGGATTAACCCAGATTTTTAACCAGGCCACAACTGGCCTGAGTTTTACCAAATCATCTAGGTGTGGCCTCCCTAATTCCCTGTGTGCTATAGAGCCAGCAGTACTTGGGGGTACCCTCAGGATGGATTTTAGATATTTGTTTTCTTCCCGTTGGATTCTTGTGATATTAACAAAGCCCCATACTTCTGCCCCATAGATTACTTTAGAGCATGATACGGAGCTGTACAGGTTCATCACCTGTTCCGGGCTCCATCTACCTAACCTCCTGCCGTAGCTTGCTATTGCCCCGTTAGAAGCGATCATTTTACTACAACGCTCCTCCACCAGGGAGTTAAACTGTAAGGCCCCATCAAAAGTTACACCTAGATAAGGGAACGTTTTAACCTCTTCTACTATGTGGCTTCCTATTGTGTAGGTGAATTTAGAGGAGGTTTTTTTACCAGCCAGGAGCACATAGGATTTGCCCAGGTTGACAGAGAGATCTAGGGCCCCCATAAACTTTACAAATCCGTCGATCAAGATTTGTAAGCTCCTGGGTGTGCGTGCAATCAGGACCGCGTCATCTGCGTAAAGCAGAACAGGAATATGACGCGACCCCACCCTTGGGCAATCTGCCTTTAAACCTAACAGATGCTGTTCCAAATTGTTAATGTAAAGGGAGAACAAAAAAGGGGCAAGAATGCAGCCTTGCCGGACTCCACTCATGCAGGGAAAAGAGTCGGTCAGACCCCCCTCCCTGTTAAATCGAACCCTAGCCGTGGTGTCACTATGCAGTTCCCTAAGAATGTTAATTAGGCCACTCTCTATCCCCATACTGGACATCATGTTCCATAGTTTCTCCCTGTTGAGGTGATCAAATGCTGCTGCCAAATCCATGAATCCCATATAGATCGATTCATCACTAGCCATGGTATATTTGGCAGTCAGCATATAAAGGTTCAGGCATTGATCACTAGTGGACCTCCCTATCCTAAATCCATATTGGGTGTCCGAGAAGATGTTGTTTTCTTCGGTCCACTCGGACAGTCTATTGAGGATCGCCCTACCCAGGAGTTTAGCCGATACATCAATCAGGGAGATAGGGCGATAGCACTTGGGATCGTCCCTATTGCCCTTCTTAAAAATCGGCACAATTATAGCTTTGGACCAGGACGGTGGCAGACCACAGGTAATGGCAGTGTTTATGACCCTGGTCATTAAAGGGGCCCAGAGTTCTATGCTGCTCAGAAACAGGTCGGGGGGGGGATTCCGTCAGGGCCCGGGGCTTTGTTTTTGGTCAGACCCTCTATCCCAGCAGTAATCACTCTCTAGCACTCCACTGTACACTGCTACACTCCACCACACCACTCTACGCCACTCCATTCTTAGTTATTCTATTCTGCGCCACTCTACTCTATGCCACTTGACTCTACACTGTTCTACTGTATGCCACTACACTGTACCTCACTCCACTATATGCTGCTCCACTCTACACCACTGCACTCTATGCTAATTCACTCTACTCTATTACACTCTGCCACACTCCACTCTACTCTTCGCCACTTTATGCTATTCTCTGTTACGCCACTCAACTCTACGCAACTACACTCTACGCTATTCAACTCTATTGCCATTCCATTCTACCCCACTCCACTGTACACAGCTCCATTGTATGCTGTTCCACTGCACGCTACTCCACTCTAGCCAACGATTCCAATTTATGCAACTCTAGTGTACGCTATTCCAGTTTACGCCAATCCACTCTATGCATCTCATGATGTGAAATAAATTATATGAAATACCAGCATTTGTAAAGCGCACAGCTCCCTCCGGAGAGGTGTTCCAGCGCTGTTAGCCCTCGGGCCTGGCTAAACAGACAGTGGTGCTGCGCACCAATCGGCGTGATCTAGATGCAACGGAAAAAGCACGAAGGGACTTGGATCCGGGTGCCCTGGTGGGCGACCCTCCCTCCTCCATGCACCAACGAGCGAAACTCCTCAAGGAGTTCAAAGAACTTGCAACCCGCGAGAAGGCCTATTTGGGGAATTTTACGCAGGCCCGGGTATACGGGGGAGCACCTGGGGCAAACTTTGGCCAGATTACTTAACCCGACACCAGACCTCATACATCACCCAGCTGCAACTGGAGGATGGCAAGGATGCCACTCACAGTGCAGACATCTCGTCAACCTTCCTTTCATACTACTCTCGCCTATATATATCTTGTGCCCCACCAGAGGGAACTTTTTTTTCTGAGTATCTAGCGGAGGTGGCGATGGTCTGGACTTAGGAAGGCCGTCGCCAATTCTTAGCCTCCCCGTTGTAGATGACAAGGTGTTGCAAGCTGTTGACGATCTTGATGGAACCCCCATGCCCCTGACACTGATGGTCTCACAGGTGTATTTTATAAGACATATAAAGACTAGCTTATCCCTCGCCTCCTTGAGGTCTACACAGAGGAGCTTGCATCGAGGTGCTGCCTCCCACTGTGAAAGAGGCTATTATTTCCCTACTCCTCAAGCTGGGTAAGCTACCTGACAGATGCGCCTCCTACAGACCCCTGTCTCTTGCTAATCAAGACTATAATTTTGGTTAAGGTCCTTGCGACGCGTATCTCTCTCTGATTGATCAAATCATCTCTTCACTACAAACTGGTTTCATTCCGAATTGGTCGACGTCGGTTAACTTACGCACTATATTTGCTGTGCTTAACCAAATGAACCCAGACATTCAAGCTGCTGCAATTCTATTGCACGCTGCAAAAGTGTTTGACTCTTTGGAGTGGTCCTTTTTACATGCCATGCTCAATAAACTGGGCTTCCCTCATGGATTCTGTAGCTTTGTACGCCTCCTGTATGCAGACCCAGTGGCCCAACTCCGGGTGAATGGTGAGCTCACTGGCTAATTCCCTCTGTCGAGGGACACCTGACATGGCTGCTCCCTCTCGCCCTTGTTGTTCATAATCACTATGGACCCCCTAGTGCGACATCTCCAGGAGCGGCTTCTTCAACCTGGCTTCCAATTTCATCAGGGCCCTCTCCTGGCCTCCCTTTATGTGTATGATATCCTGCTATTTGTCCGCGAGCCCACGATCAACCTACCTCCGCTCCTTCGAGAGGTGGAGCGTTTTTGCGTCTTCTCTAGTCTGGTTATTAACTGGGCCAAATCTGAAATATATCCCCTCACAGATGCCGCACTAACCTTCGCATTGGACTTCCCTCTGCGCTGGTGCGACGATCCCCCCGTATCTTGGTATTATACTGCATCGCACAGCGTCAGAAGTCATCCGCCTCAATTACAGCCCTGATGGACCGCCTATCTTTGCAGGTGGAGAGATGGATTGCACTTCCATTATCGGTGGCCGGCAGGATTTTTACCACGACTATCAAGTGGCGCAACTCAATTATACATACTTGTATGATCCGTATGCGCCTACAATATCTGAAACCTTAATATTCGCAGGTTTGCCTTTGCCCTCTTGCCGCTGTCCTTCATCAGGGACTCACAAGGTCACCTACTGAAATACAAACTCTGCACCCTGCAGTTTGGGCCTGGGATAAGCTTCTTCGGTACTTGCTAGCCAACCTCCTCTATTCCCCTCATATACCACTGCTAAGCAACCCATGGCTGTCCCTGACCGCCGAGGCCCTAACAATAAGAACGCTTCAGCGCTGTGGTCCTAATACTATGGGGGGGCCTGTTCTGTCTGACCCAATTACGCTGAGTCTCGGACTTTGCTGATGGCCACGATATGTCTATGATGGACAGATTCCATCTGCATAAAACACGGGCCACCATGATGGCTGATTTACATCCTTCCACCGCAGAACGAAAAGAATTTCCTCCTCTTTCAACAATTATTTTATCAACCGATAATGCACATCTCGTTTCCCGTGTATGTCACTCAGCACAGATGCTTCGCCTGGCATGGGAGAGGGGCCTAGGCCACCCCCTAACGGACAAAACATGGACATACTGCTGTGAACAAACTCGGTACACATCCTGCAATTACAGGCACAAGCTCCTCCATTTTAAGTATTTACAGAGGGCTTACATTACTCCAAAGGTCATTGCTAGGATGAACCCCGTCAAATCCCATAGCTGGCCCCACTGCGCATTTGATAATGCCGACTTTATACATTTAGCGTGGAACTGCCCACCTATTCTAGCGTTTTGGGAGGCAATTTTTCAACATCTGGCATTAATGATTGAAGCTGACATGACCCCCTCCCCAGTGCTTGCTCTGTTGGGTTATACCAAGCCATTAAGTGCTGGGTCCCGTTGCTTTGTGGCTATCGCTCTTTTCTTAGCTAAGAGACAGATTTCTGCGCACTGGGGAGGTTTCAATTCTCCCACGATGAAATCCTGGCCTAGGGATCTAATTTACTACAACACTATTAGTGATGTATATGCCACACTCCTTCCTCTCTCTACCCTGCCCAAGAATATTTGGCAGCCACTGCCCTCTACCTATTGCTTTATCCTGAAGTGTCTGACTGACCTGCCATCGTTCCTAGACCTCTTTTGCCTATCACATGTCTCAATGCTAATGTTTCGGCCATGACTAGTGTGATAATAACCAGCCACTCATGATTAATGTACATGTATCTGTTATATACTCCTGCACTGTTACTGTTATGTGCTCACTGGATGTTGACACTACGATCTTTATTACTTGTGTTTGTCTTTGATCCATGAGCCTTTAGATGTCTATAATGTGGCGGCAACTCTTGGATTTTTTTTTCAAATAGAGTGCATTGCAGTAATCTAAGCGAGAAGTTATCAGAGCAATAGCCACTGATTTACGACGATCAGCTGGAATAAATAGAAATGGTTTTTTCAAAGGCCTAATAATGTAGAAGCAAATGCTAGTAACATGGTTGACCTGCAGACTAAAACTCAAGGATATGTCAAAAAGGACCCCAAGGTTTTTGGCTGCCTCCACTAGAGTGGGTAATGGGCCACACGATTCGGGCCACCATAGTTCAGACCAGATGGACTGCTGAGCCCTAAAAACCAGAACCTCAGTTTTGTCTGCATTCTACTTTAGAAAGTTGTCTTTCATCCAGTTACTGATACCTTTCATGCAGTGCTTACATTTATCAGCCAGCAAAGGCTTGCTGCCAGCAACAGGCACAATAATTTGCATTTCATCAGCATATGACAGAAGCTGGAAGCCGAAAGAGAGCACCAATGCAGCTAGAGGGGAGACATAGAGATTAAAAAGGGTGGGGCTAAGTCAGGAGCCCTGCGGACCCCACAAGGTAAACTAAAATACCTTGTCCCTATACTGTCCTCAGCTGACAACTTGTATCCAGTCTGCGAGAAAGGAATAAAGAAGATAAAGTGCTTGGAATGCACACCCAGGTGCTGGAAGCAATGGACAAAACGTTATCGTAAGCTGCCAATAAGTTTAACATAACCAGGATAGCGGCTCCGCCGTGGTTCACCTGGCCTTTAATACGGTCTGCTTTTACTACAAGTGCAGTCTCAGTACTATGCCCGCTCCTGAACCCAGTCTGAGATGGGCCAAGGAGGTCGTGGGAATCAATTCATTTTTATCAGCTTCTAATTGATGTATTTCTTCAAACTTTTGGCAGAAGTAGGCAACAAAGAAATAGGATGAACATTCCTAAAGTCCTGCAAATCTATGCTAGTTTTCTTCGGTAGAGAAACGATAATTGCTTCTTTCCAAAGCCTAGGAAAGACTCCAGTTTCCAGAACCTGATTAAAGGTCTTCACCAAATATTCTGTAACTGAGTCAGAAGCAGGTTGCTGAATTTTAGGGAGGCAGAAATCTACATGGGAGCCAGATTAAATACCCATCAGAAGTTCCTTAACTTGAAAAACTTTGATCGGAGCAAAGGCAGGTAACATTGGCAGATGTGTCAAAGAAGAGAGATGAGGGACCTAACAGGGTCCTCATGAGTACTGGAGTGATCAAACTCTAAATGTATTTTTAAAATTTTAATTCATCACAAAAAGCTTGTGAGGTATTCGCAAGTTGCTGAGGGGGTGGGTTAGCAAGACACTTAATAACTTTAAATCGTTCATTAGAAGAGTTTTTGGCTGATATTTTATTTGTGTAAAATGTGGATTTAGCCTCGAAAATGGAGCGTTTATATGTTGAGAGTAATGCTTTATGCATATTTTTATTTGCTGTATCAACATGTATGCACCATTTGTGCTTGTGTCTGCAGCATATCCACCTAAGCATTTTAAGTTTCTCCGAGAAGCAGGGAGAAGAAGCTATGGGTCTCATTTATAAGTTTTTGGCGCTCAGCAGCACCACAATAAATCTTTCTGCACTGCTCTGGATCAAAAAAAAAGGACAGGAATGTGTTGTATCAATGAGATATGGTGAATTCCTGTCCTTTTTCCCTGCGCTGGCGCACAATGGGATGCCATGCGCCAAAGCAGGCAACGTTGCACCATGGTGCACGGGTGTCTGCTTTGTAGGGGCGATTGTTTTCATTCAGGAAGGGACACCTTCCTGTACAAAAACAATGACAAGAGGTGTTTTCCTCTTTCTATGTGTGCTGCAGAATGCAGCTTACGGAGAAATAAGGATATTTCTCATTGTAGCGCTTTCCTAACGCCACCCCTGGGGTGGCTTTAGAGTATGACTCATTCCCAGATTTATGATTCCTTGTAAATCTGGAAATGCTTCAAATTCCATGGGTGTTGCGTGGGAACACCCGGAGCAAAACACATGGAACGCCCCTTTCACGCAGTGTTCTGCGAGAAAGGGGCACATATTTATAAAGCATGAAAAGACACAAACAGTTGCTTTGCGTGGACTTGTAAATATGCTGCTGCACATTGCGCCACTGGAGCGTTAAGAAGTGACACTCTGGCACCGCAAAAGTGCTGCTAGGGGCCTCGTAAATGAGGCCCTCAGTTTCTAGTAATTCTCTTAACTTTCACAGGGGCAACAATATCTATATGTGCCTCCACCCAGCTTGCATAATCTTCCACTGGAGGGCCATAGAAAAAGTCTGCGTGCGATGCCATGAAGTTAAGAGGTGGTAAAAATCCCATTCAAGGTGTGACCAGCAATGTGGGTAGAGTCTTGTGTTGAATTGTGTGATTTATTGGGCACAGATGGTGTTGTGATTGAAACACAATATGCACAATCAGTGTTTGAAATAGTATCATAAGAGATGAGAGTCCAGTTATTCCCGGCTTTAACAAAAAAATACCTGCTGCTGGATTCAACGCATACTGTTAAGGATGAGGTACAGGATTTCTTTGGAAATCAGATTGCACTAATAAAAAGTGCCGAGACAGTTAAAACGTGAGAAATTTAAACAGTATAGACCTTTAAAAGAAGCAGAAGAGGGAATGAAACCAGTGATTGAAAAAATGGTTGAGCAGTAATCCTCTGGGAGGTTCTTGATAGTCCTTGTAAATCTCCCCTGATGAAAATAAAGAAACCTAGTGGCAAATGGCAAATCGTACAAGATTTGTGAAACAAAATTGTCATCCCACGTTATCCTGTGGTATCAAATCCAGCAGTGACTTTGTTTCAAATTCCATCAGTTACAAAATGGTATACAGTCATTTTGTATACCTCGTGTTCTTCTCAATCACTGTGCATGAAGAGAGCTGGTATCTATTTGCATCTCAATTCAAGAATAGGGTTCCTGTGTGGTGTAGGAACCCATCAGGGTATCCAGAAAGTCCTTCATTTTTTTGTCAAATACTAAAGTCAGATCTAGAAAATTAGATGTTGCCTTTTAATTCAGCCTTAGTTCAAAACATTGATGATATGTTAGTGGCATCTAAAACAAATGTGTACTAAAAACTTGAATCTATGCATACAGCCTATATAGTTTAGGAGAGGTGCATGACATTGGTCAATTGTGGTCACAGAGGGGGCTTTATGAAACCTTCTTTAGCTCCTATTAAGAATCGTACTTACATACTGGATTTATTGAAAGCAATACAACAGCCCAAAAAATGCTTATGGTCAAATGTGTTGCCCATAAGGCTGTTAAAGATCTAGTTACACTTGGTAACAAGTATGCAGAGCAGGTGGCAAATTGCTGTGCATTGCAAGATTCAACAGTGGTGCAAGAAAATTAGAATGATACAAAATGTAGAAAATGTACATTGTTTCTCCATGAATTGGATTCAGACTTCTTTGAATGAGCTGAGAGATTTGTGGGAGGACGAAGAGAAAAAGAAATGGAAAAAATTAGGTTACAAGAAATATTACCAGGATCTGTAGATTAATGCTGAGAACAAGTACAAATGTTGTATTCAAAGGGTAAATATTTGCATAATCAAAGCCATGCAGGTAGAGATAGTATGTTGCGTACAGTTTGAAAATACTGGTAAAATACTGGACTCAGCAATCTAGCTGAGGACATATGCACCCATATTTGGTATGCCAGAGAAATAATCAAGGAAGGAACACATTAACAGTGTTTACCCATATTGGGAAGTCAGAGGATCAATTTATGGGACTCCAGGCAGACTTTATAGAGATGGTACAATGCAATAGTTTAAAGTACATCTTAGTCGTTGTAAGCTTGTTCTCAAAATGGGTGGAAGTTTACCTCACTTAGAGATCAGATAGCCTTACCGTTGTAACACTTTTGTTCAAGGAGTTGATACCAAGATTCATTGTGGTACTCCTTTTACGAATGAAGTTTTGGAATTTATATGTACAGCATTTCAGATAGAACAGAAATTCCATTGTAGTGATTGACTTCAATCATCAGGAGTAGGTGAGAGGTCTGATGGTACTCTCAAGAACAAACTGGCAAAATTATGTGCTTCAACTGCTTTACAGTTATCTGATACAGGTCCTCTTGTTTTGATGAGCTTGCTGACAAAAAGACTAGTTTAATCGCTTTATGAGGTGATCATTGGTAAGGCAATGAAGCTTGCATACACTCCTTCAACTACACTAGTTTCAATAACTGATGAAATCGTAATAAATAACTACAAAGGTCTGACTTTTATGGTGAAATCTGTCCCTCACCAGGTGAATATATCAACAGAAGAAACAATAGACATTTCTTGTCATAATCTCAATCTAGGGTTTTGGATAGTGGTCTGAAAACATGTCAGGAAGAATTGTCTGGATAAAAGGTGGTGTGGACTTCCAGGTGATACTAATGGCCAACAATGCAATGAAATGTGCTGGAGTGCCGCAGTAAATCCACGCTGCTCACACAAAGAGTGTACGAACAACAGAAGAAGTGGTGGAGACAAGCACTGAATCAGCTATAAAACAGCAAGATCAAGCACAAGAAAGTGGGGTACAACCTCAAGTTCAGGTTCACAGTGTAGATCCAGAGGGGGGTGAAAAGTTTGGAACTGGTGAAGAAAGACATGGAATTATAAAGTTGAAGAAGATATGATGCAGTGGTGAAAAAAGATTTTCCATTGTCACAAAAGCGAGACTGAATTAAAGACCTGCAATTAGTAGCAGCCTGTCAAAGCATGTGGCTAAAGAAATAATTGTTAGAAGATAAGGATACCTTAATACGTTAAAAGTAATCCACTCTTGAAAATGCAAGAACACTTTAATGATATTTGCAGGAGGTTTCTGGACTACATACTGAGAAACAATAAAGGGTATACTTATCCTATATGTTTGAATGTGCTGCTGCTCTACAATATGAAAAATGGGTCTGGATAAGAATATGTGAAACAAAGGTGGTTGTGATTGCTATGTGGTATTTTAGTGCTGAACGTTATGGTGGTTCATTATTAGGAGTCTGAGGGTGAGACAGTTATAGCCACCATTATGATATGTTGGGAAAAGTTAAGAACAGTATTTTAATCATTGTGTTTTGAAGAAACCAAAACAAAATCCAGAACCATGGTGGAGAATCCCTATTTTATGCAATTTAAATTGAAAATGATAGTGTTTTGGGGCGGTGATTTTAACTTGTCATTGTGCAAAGGAAGTAGCACTAACAATTGCGGTATTGAGGACGAGGGTGGGAATAATTAAACGCATTTTGTACATACGATTGCGGGCGATCGTATGAATAAAATAATGGCTGCCGTAGATATGGGGTTTGCAAATGAACTAGTCAGTCCCACGGTCCCCTTTTCATCTACCTTTAACGGGAGGGGATTTAATAGCACAATTGACTTTATACTTGTTTCCCAGTGTATTACATCAATAATGTGTAATTTGTAATTTTGAGACAATTGTCAATGCAGCAACCCCATGCCACATACACCTCCTACTCCTAAGCGCTAGGACGCCTGCGGGTAGCTATCGCGCTATACAAAAACCAAATCCAATCCAATCCAATCCTATGGTCGAGACAGTTTATTGGAGTCTCCTGGACCAACAATCCTTGAATCTGGACAGACTTAATGGTTTTTCCTTAAAATGGGGTACAATGGACCAAGAACTAGTAACAGGTAATGTAATAAAGCAAGCTCTGCCTTCCCTGTATACTTGTCTTGATGCCACTGCCACCCCTGAGCAAATATTGTCCAGTTATGCCATCATTACTAAAACGATTAGAGATTAACTATTTTGTAAAAGGAAACTGAAAGGGACCACTAGGAGGGAATGGTTTAATACCGAGTGCACAAAAACCTATACAAAACTAAAAATAGCACTGACTAAGGAGACAAGGGACAGGAATGAAATTGTCAGACTAAGGAAAGTATATAACATAGCGCAAAAAAAAACGCAAAGCCCAGATTAAAGATGGTTTATGGAAGCAATTACACGAGAGCTGTTCCATTAAAGATAGTGCCACTTTCTGGAGAACAGTCAAATCTCCTTTTTTCTGTGATGCAAGCAATCTTCCAAAACTAAAGGTAGCGGTAGATGCTAATGCTTGGGTCCAACACTTCTCAATTATATTTAGGCAAGTAGAAGATATTATTCCTGGCCAAGCGGAGGTCGTGCAACAAATAAACTACCCCATCCAGCTAAATTTTACCCACAAGAAAGTGATAAATGCCCTAAAAACATCAAAACCAGGAAAAGCACCAGGTCCCGACGGGGTTCCTGTGGACCTGTTTAAATACAAAATAGACTTATGGTCCCCTATCTTAATGAGAGTTCTGGATGCAGCCAGTAAGGTTGGTTTAGTTGAATCATGGTCCACATCAATGTTAGTGCCGATTTTTAAAAAAGGCGATTGTCATAGCCCGACCTGCTATCGGCCCATATCGCTCCTGGATTCTGTCGGTAAAACCGCTGGACGAAT